>NC_057865.1:202176299-203376299 GCF_019393635.1 Dromiciops gliroides | reverse complement strand
GTTAAATTAAAAGGAGTATTGTTATATCTGCTGGAGAGTCCTTTATTAGCTAGATCTAAAGAAAAATGTTAAAATGGTTTCCCCAATACCAAGGTAATAGACGCCCTGGGCAATACCAAAAAGAGGTGCTATGACTAGGGCCCGGCAGCCAGCCCCTTTCATAAAGGCAGCAGGTCCCTCTTGTGTCCAGATTTTCCTGGAGAGAAAGAAGATCCTGGGTAAGCTGAAGAGCAAAGAGTAGGATACAAGAAATTGTAGGATACAAGCAGTGAATTCTATCCCTATAGTACTCTTTCTTGTGGCAGGTAATTTCCCTTGGGTTAGTAGAAGCCTAAGTAGGCTCCTCTTCCACAGGCTACTGTCAGCTAAGTAGTGATTCTGCAGTCATACCCTGCATACTTGAGGTCGTCCTGAATTGCTAGTTAGAGGAAACTAGCTAAAAGGAACTGACTACCCTTAGCAAACAAAGGGAGCAAAAAAAGAAAAAAAGAATGGGTAGATCCCAGCACTTTTGTTTGTTTGTTTTGCAGGGCAATGGGGGTTAAGTGACTTGCACAGCTAGTAAGTGTCAAGTGTCTGAGGCTGGATTTGAACTCAGGTACTCCTGAATCCAGGGCCAGTGCTTTATCCACTGCGCCACCTAGCCGCCCCATCTCAGCACTTTTAAAAAAAACGGATTGTGGGAGGAAATGCTACGGCTTAATGGGGCAAAGCAGTGAATGGTTCTTAGGAAAACATACTCTACATATGTTCAGTTAAATGTTTAAGCGGTACCTATTATATGCACGGCATTGTGCTAGGTATCAGGGAAACAACAGTGAAACAGTGACAGATTATCAAGTTCCTTGGGGGTAGGAACTGCTGGGCTAAGATGTGCAAAAAATAGAATATACAATTCAAGTCAAACTACAGAATTCCCAATCTCAGTCTATAACAGAAAACAGCCCTCACCTGGCACAGTCTATGATCCCATTATAGGCTTCGTCCCCCACACCTTTCTTGAGAGTTTGAATTCGCGTTTTCAAAACTAAAACAAGAAAACAATCAAACTTCTTGCCTCTGATATCTTCAGTTGTTGAGTTTCCCTGACCCCATGTTCCAATGAACAAGAAAAAAAGAAATCACAACAGCTGAGCAAAGGCACTTCCGCAAAAGAGACCTAACTAGCCACGGCCCTAAAACCAAGGGAAGCAGTATTAGAAGCCCATTATTTTGCTTGTTACATTAACCAGAGACTAAAAATTGTCACATTATTTTTTCCTGGGCTATACCACTCTGGTGGGGGGGTAACAAGTTGATGAAACCAAGGCAGTAAAGGACCTGTCACTGGCTGAAAATAAAACACAGCTTTCTTAATCCCAGTACCCAGCAAGTCCCTCCAGTGTTTTGAGTACTGGTGTCATCTTTTATGGAATGTGGTAGAACTACATCTATGGATATTAAATTCCTGATACTCCAGTTTTTATTGTAACTTTCTCCTAATCTGATGCTGCAGAATTAGGCTGTTCAGCACTGTTACCCTAAAAATATTTTTTAATGTACCTTAAAGTTGACTTAGCCTTCACCCCAAACAGACCTACTCCTGTCTCTTAAACCACCAGTTTTAACCAAGACTCTTACCATCCAAGGGTGTCACTGCAGTAGCAGCCAGAGAGCCTGCTAAACAACCAGATGCAAATGAGTGGGCAAAGGGGGCCTTCCCAGTAGCTTCATTGGTCCCCAGATGGTTGAGATTGGCAAAAAAGGGAAAATAGATGATCGAGAAAGGAATATCCCTGTAGGAGAGGAGGGGGAAATTGCTTAGCTGAGTATAGGCCAAACACACCAACATCCTGACAACAAAGAGGCCCAGTCGGTAGGCAAAGGTTCTTTCAATTGTCTTGGGGCCCTGGGGTAGGATCCTGCCAAAATCCAACTTTAGCAAATGGAGCATAAGGATAGTCAGCTATCTTAAGGTTATATCTTTAAGGGATAAAAGAAAAAAGGAAAACACTTGACATTGCCTACCAAAGATCTCTCTGAAGGATCAGTTCAGTTGCTGGGAAATCAGGCCTGTGTTCCAAACTAGATGACTTCAACTCTTACCTTAGTAGAGTAGCACCAAGACCCCTATAGAGGCCACTCAGGCCTCGAGTACGAAGGAGTTCCCAGGCAATGATGGTGGCAGAAGGATGCTTAGGGGTGGAGTCCGTGGTATAAGGCCTGAAAAGGGGTGCTGATGTGCATGTCCTGTGCTGCTGAACAACTGGAAAAGATGGGAAGAGCAGGCAGGCTTCCCTTTTTTCCCCAGCCTGATTTCCCCTTCTATGCACACTCACACCCCTCCCACACCTCTCTGTGGTGGTAAGGGAATCAGAATGGCCATATTAGGCTATAGCTAAGATTCACTGAACCAAGTATTCCACATTTGACAGAAATTTTCCAAGAGGGTGCCCTGGAGAATCCTTTTATGACTAATGTTAAAGAGACGGGAGAATATGCTACGTGCTCCTTAAATGCAATCATTTATTCATTCTTCAGCCTGTAAAACTTTCATCCGTTCACCAAGTAGCATTTCCTTTTATTCTAAACTCTCAGCTTTCATCCGTCCATACTAAAGAGTTCCATTTTTTAAGTCACTCAATCATCCAACCTGCTCTCCCCTTGAGTACTTTAGAGGTCCTTTTAAGCTATTCCATTTTCTTTGGTCGTAAATACTGTTCCAGGTGCAAGCATTCCATATCTTTTGGATTGCTTCTCATATCTTTGACTTGTCGTGTCTAACACTTTCTGGTCTTTTTAAAATTACAACAGCACACTAAACTGAAATGTTTCATGAAAACCATAAGTTGACAGTGCCACCCAGGATACATCTCTAAGTCATAATTTATAATTCAGAGCCCTTGGAGCATAGCTTGGATAATTTCCCCAAATATACTGTGTTTACCAGTTGAAATTAATTTGCTAATTTCCTGCCCATTCATGCATGCAGGCCTAGTGAGGTTAGCACAGGTTAGCCCCAACCGTTTGGCATTCTGTTACCTATAAGAACTGTCACCTACAGTGGAGGGGATTTCACTGTGCACTTCCTTTTCCAGATTGTACTCCTGACTTGAAAGCTGAAGGCTCCCCCCCTTTGGCATCTACATTCCACCCACCTTAAGTTGGACAAATTCTTTAGGCTGAAGTCAGCTCACTCAGAATGGCCTAAAACTAACTTATATAAATTAGTAATAAGCACTTATTTCATACATATGTATAGAAATGTCTAGTAACGACCACAGCAGATCATTCATCAAGAAAAATTGTAACACTAACTGGTTCTATTGTGCTTCTCTTAAGTTATGTCTTAATTATGAGTTCCTAGTAAAAAAAAAATTATTTTACAGGTTGAGTTCAAAGTACCATGCTTTGAGAATAAAGGTGTACACAAAAGCAAAATTATTTAATCACTGTTATGATCTTTATAATATAATGTATTGATAACTTAACACAAAGCCAAAAAGTACTGGGAATTCCCCCAGCTTAGTTAGAACTGGATTGTACAGATCCTTAAATCAGGTTTCTGGTTTTGATCAAGCCTGGAGGACAAAACAGCTAGCTGAATTCCAATTAGGCATACTAAGTATTTAGCCTGAGGATCCAGTGCCCCCAAAAGAGGAAGATGCTTTCCTGCGTCCCTCCCTGGTTCCCTTCTTCTGGCCCCCTTTCCTTAGGAGAAGCATGTCTGAATGAGCCAAAAAGACACGTACAGCCTGTACCCTAGCCAAGCCTCACCCAGCCGTCCAGCATCCTGTAGCTGTATCTTCAGCATTTCCATGGGAGAGGTAATCACCGCCTGGCACACTCCTGCTCCACATCCTGCCAGCATCTCCCTTACCAGCTTCTGTTTCGACCTGCAGGACCAGCCCAGACACAAGCCCAGAGAGATCAGGACAGCCAGAATCCTTGACCATACACGGATGGCCATCCTCTCACCTTTTGAAAGGGCCAATTAAAATGGCGAATGGCCGATGCTCAGCTCAGCTCTGCCCCCAGTGACTGCCACTCGCAGCTAAGCAAATGAGCACCAACCCATGGGCCAAATGAGTGTGTCAGGATAACAGAATTTGAAATAAAAGTTGAAGCCACTGTCATAGTTCCTATTTCTCCCTACCGCTTCAGACTCAATCACTAGGAAAAACATGAAGGGCTAGAGTTTGTTCATTTATTTGTTTTTTAAAGAAATTTCAAGGCTAGTGGACATCCTAGAATTATGCCTTTTCACTTCATTCCTTCCACACCTATCCCCAGTTCCTACCAACACTTCTCTAACCCCTAGCCATGTATATAAACTTAGGTACACAGACACATGCACCCCAAAGGGAGTTATTCAAGCCACCCTTTTGCCCATTACCCATCTTCTAAGAGCTGCTCTCGGAAGAAGTCATTGGCTGCCAGCTTGATAGCTTTCTCAGGAGTGACTAAGGTTAGGTTCACTGCTGCTCCTGGGAATTGATACAGGAAAATAAAAGGGTCGATCCAATGCTGGGGGTTAACAAGATAAATAAACCATTGCATGTATAACTGGTTATATACATAATCGGTTCTGAGACCTACCTAATTACCAAAATGAATTCTTGGATAAGTGGCAGGGTGAATTTGGCTTCTTAGGAAGGGAGTAACTACACTCTTTATTATCCATTTTAAAATCAGCAGATTCATTCAATGTTCCTGTTTTCTACTAGTCTTCTGCCTCTGAGAGAATAAACCAACCCCTAGAAGATAGGTAATTTCTAATTTGCTACGGCTTTGTAGACATTTGTCTTATATTTTTTTATGCGCAGGTATCATTCTCTGCCCATTTTGGTCTCAACTCCAAAGAGACTGGAAATGCCCTCTTGCTTACAATACATGACTTTTCAAGTGCTATCTGAGAATAGCTGCTTAATCAAAAAGGAGCAATGTTCAGGAAGAGATGGGAAAGGTGCAAGAGGAATGGTGGAAGATCCAGTTATGAGTCATAATTCTGAATTCACATTAAAGACTGCATCTAAGATGCTACACGGGATCTCCTAGACTATACTGAATACTCATTTCCTTGAGTAGGATACTTGTAAAAAAATCTTGCTGAAAATCTATAGATGTTTCTGAGAAACCCTAAAAGATTAAGCTCCAAATCTAGTCAATATTCTATTTTTAGCTTTTCTAAAAGGCTACATTAATTTAGTTTCATAATGCTATGTATGTACTTGGTGGGGCAGCCACACCCTCTGACCTTGAACTTGGCTTCCTGGTCCTGAAGCCAAGGGATGGAGAACTGGCCTTGGAACCAGGAAGACATAGGTTTAAGTTCCACCTCTGACACATACTAGCTTGGGACTCTGAGCATGTCACATCCATTCTCTGTACAAAGAAGGTGCTGGTCCTGATTGGTAGATGGAGTTTTCTCATCTGGGAATTCCCTAGACCAGTGAAATCACATCTCCCTTCCCCATCCTAAAACCATGTAATAATAATCTCATTCCATAATGATACCCTCTCTTTGAATTGTTTAAATTATGTATGGGGCTTAAAAAAATAGAAAGCCTTTTGACAACATAAGTTTAATAATTATATTTTTTAAAAGTCAATGTTGGGGGCAGCTAGGTGGCGCAGTGGATAAAGCACTGGCCTTGGATTCAGGAGGACCTGAATTCAAATCCAGCCTCAGACACTTGACACTTAACTACCTGTGTGAGCCTGGGCAAGTCTCTTAACCCCAATTGCCCTGCAAAAAACAAAACAAAACAAAACAAAAAAAGTCAATGTTGGGGGCAGCTAGGTGGTGCAGTGGATAAAGCACTGGCCCTGGATTCAGGAGGACCTGAGTTTAAATCCGGCCTCAGACACTTACTACCTGTGTGACCCTGGGCAAGTCACTTAACCCCCATTGCCCCGCCCCCCTCCCCCCCTCCAAAGTCAGTGTTATGGGGCAGTTAGGTGGTGCAATGGATAGAGCACCGGCCATGAAGTCAGAAGTACCTGAGTTCAAATCCAACCTCAGACGTTGCGGCTTGAGACTTACTAGCTGTGTGACCCTGGACAAGTCACTTAACCCCAATTACCTCACCAAAAAAAAGGTCAATGTTATTTTGAAAAGATTTCCAGCACCACTCTGGAATCAGCTCATGAGCACTCTCACCCTTAGTTTCTACATCTGAAAAGTGACCTTCAAATCTCTTCCAAACTTAAGGGATCTACACTTCCATCATCTGCCAAATGGTGGGGTTAAAATTGATCATCTGGGGTAGCTAGGTGGCGCAGTGGATAGAGCACCGGCCCTGGAGTCAGGAGGACCTGAGTTCAAATCCGGCCTCAGACACTTAACACTTACTAGCTGTGTGACCCTGGGCAAGTCACTTAACCCCAACTGCCTCACTTTAAAAAAAAAAATAAATAATAAATAAATAAAATTGATCATCTAAGTTCCTGTGGTCCTGACTTATCCTTTCATGAAGACCAAAGACATCTGGCAAATTTGGGGTCAGAACTAGAAAGTCTCCCAGTTCAGCCTAGGCTTTCAAAAAAAGCCACCTCACTATGTTCATCTAACTCTAGAGCTGCATGAAACACTCCTAGCCTGCTCTCCATTTTAAAGGTTGCAGTTATTGCCACGGGTAGGCCAAGGACTTATGTGCCTACCTCATATGCTCTAGATCTCTTTCCGGGAAGGAGGTTTAAGTAGTAGAATAATCCCAAAAGTTCTATCTACACCCTCAGAATCTGAGAGCCCCTACGCCAAATCCACAACCCTCACCCACTGTGCCTTGCCATTTCCTGGGGTCCCAGTGAAGCCTACCTCTGTACATGCCAAAGAAGCCATCTGTGCGAACGGTCTTCACCAAGCAGTCTATCCTGAAAGACACAGGGGGCCTTTCTGGAGGGGCCTGGAGCTAGGATGGCTGCTCTTCTCTCCCCGGTCTGGGCCCCAAATCCTAGGGTCGGGAAAGGGGAACACGGGAAAGGACGGGGCACAGCGCCTTCCCTCTTGCCCCACCTCCTGCCCTCCATGCCACCTCCTCCATCACTCCCCGCCCCCCTCGACCGCTGGCCACCCCCGGCCAGCCCTGCAGCCTTCACCTACAATCCTCTGTAGACCACCTTTCCATGCTGGTTCTGCAGCCGGGTCTTGGCCAAGTCAATGGGGAACATGCAGGTCACCCCCACCAGCCCCGCCACTCCTCCATTGATAAGTTTTGCTGGGACACTGGGAGCAAGGAGACAGAGGGTGCGAAGAGGAGGCAGGTCCGCATCAGTGGGGGGGGGAAGGGGTGACACCCCTCCTCCCGCTGCTCGAGGGGGAGCCACTGATAGATCCTTCCGGGCTGGGTGGGGCAGACGGGCAGCAGGTGGCCCAGGGTGAAACTGCCCCCCCCAGCCCCCTACTGAGGCATAAGAATGCTTCCCCCCAACCCCCATCCATCCCCGCCCCACCCTATTCTCTCCCCACTCCTATTCCCCCCACCCTCGAAGGTGAGAGGAAGCCCAAGTCTCACCAGACATGGTTGCCACCTTCCCAGCAGGCCTGCATAATTCCCATAATGCCTTGTGCCTGGCAGCCCCTCTAGGGAAAGGGGCGGGGCTTCAGTGGCAAGGATCGCCCCTCCCCTCGGGTGGGGGGGGGGCAGAGTGTAGGGTCCTTAGGGGAGGGGTTGAGGCCCAAGTCTGCACTTACCTAACCTCATTAGCTTTCCCCATCCCCCGAGTGGGGCCCAGGGGTGCCCCTTGAAGAGGATGGATCCCAGCGGGGTTCAGCTGGGAGGGAAGAAATAGCGCCCATTTCTTTGGTCTCCCCGCAGCTAGCCTTGCATCCCAAGCAGCTGCTTCCGCCCGTCCTTCCTCCCCAACCACCCCCCAACCCCAACCCCACCCTCCACTGCAGCCAGTGCATGCTTTTTACGAATCCTTAATCTACACATTCCCCCTCATCCCATATAAGGATGCTGTAGAATTCCTGCAACTACTTTCATTTGGATTAGCGAACTAGAGTTGTTCACAGCTTAATATCAATCAATTGACTATGTTGAAGGTCTTGTGAATGAGATCGAAGAAAAGAGCTTCAGGGAGGGGATAATTTAGGTCCCGGGCTAACCTGGTTAGGGCAGAGCAATGGGGAATTTGGGAGAGGGAGAGGAAGGCCTTTGCTCTTCTCACAACCGCCAAAGGAATGCCCTTCAAGTTGGATCTGCAAAAGTTCAGTAGAGACGCCATTTTCCATTTGGGGCCATGGTTAGGGCCTGAAGTTGTTCACAGGAAGTCAGCCCAGGAGGAGTGAGGAGCTCTCAAAAATGATTTCTAAAGGCACAGAGAGAAAGAATTCTGATGAGAAAGGGGAGATTTAGGGGGCAACTAGGTGGTGCAGTGGATAGAGCACCAGCCCTGGATCCAGGAGGACCTGAGTTCAAATATGACCTCAGACACTTGACACTTACTAGCTGTGTGACCCTCATTGCCCCATACCAAAAAAAAAAAAAAGAGAGAGAGAGAGGAAGGGGATCTTTATGACCAAAGATGAGATAGAGAACATTATGAAATGCAATGTGGATCATTTTGACTACATTAAGTTAAAAAGGTTTTGCACAAAGAAAACCAATACAAACAAGATTCGAAGTAGAAAGATGGGAAACCATTTTTACAGACAGGGTTTCTGGTAAAGGCTTCATATCTAAAATATATAGTGAACTGAATCAAGTATATAAGAATACAAGTCATAGAAATGGTCAAAGGAAACAGGCAGTTTCTGATGACAAAATCAAAGCTATCTACAGCCATATGAAAAAATGTTCTCAATCACTACTGATTAGAGAAATGCAAATTAAAACTACTCTGAGGTACCACCTGACACCTATCAGATTGGCTAATATGACAAAAAAGGGAAATGATAAATGTTGGAGAAGATGTGGGAAAATTGGAACATTAATGCCCTGCTGGTAGAGCTATGAACTGAACCAACCATTGTGCTGAGCAATTTGGAACCATGCCCAAAAGGCTCTACTCTTTGACCCAGCAATACCAGTACTAGGTCTATATCCCAAAGAGATCATAAAAAAGGGAAAAGGACCCACATATACAAAAATATTTATAGCTGCTCTTCTTGTGGTGGCAAAGAATTGGAAATTGAGGGGCCTCAATTTCCCCCATCAATTCCCCCATCAATTGGGGAATGAGTGAACAAGTTGTGGTATATGAATGTAAGAAATGATAAGCAGATGGATTTCAGAAAAATCTGGAAAGACTTACATGGATTGATGCTGAGTGAGTGAGCAGAACCAAGAGAATATTGTACACAGTATCAACATTTTGTGATGATCAACTGTGATAGACTTAGCTCTTCTCAGCAATACAATGATCTAAGACAATGCCAAAAGACTTATGGTAGAAACTACTCTCCACATTCAGAAAAAGAACTATGGAGTCTGAATGCAAATTGAAGCCTACTATTTTCACTTTCATTGTTACTTTTTTGTTATTGTTATTGTTTATTCTTTCTTGTGTTTTTTCCCCCTTTTGTTTTGATTCTTCTCTTATGTGAGGAAATGGGGAATGGTCTCCTCTCAATAAGAATATAATAGTCACCATTCAAATTACAATCCTCCAGACCAGTTTGAGGAAAAAGGTCTGAGTTCCCCTCCTTCCCCTCCAGCAAACAAGATCACATGGTTCAAGAAGCCCTGAGCTGGTCTCAATTAGGTCCTCTCCTGGGCTGTGTCCATATAAGGAAAGATTGAAGAAATGCCCATGTCACCTCCCCCATTGGCTAAGAACCCAAAGAATAATTATGGAAATTAGGGTTAAGAATACTACATTCTGGTTAGCTAGTTTTTGCACATAGATTGTAACCCTTGAGTAACCAAACCAGAGATGAAAAAGGGGAGGATCCATTTGTGTTAGGGACTGGGGGTTGCCCATTCTCCTGAGAATAGCAATAAATGAGCCTTTGACACATCACCTCCACTGAGTTCCAGAGAATTATTGAGCAGGAGTAGTTTTTCTCACATCTTACAACATGACTAATGTTAAGGGCTAAAATTCTAGCTAGTCTGTCTAAAATATCTAATGAGTGGTCACCAATAAATTATAAGCTTTAGCAAGAGTTAGACTTTTAAGCATTTATTAAGGAGAATAAGAATTTGATAAAGAGAGAAAGAAAGGCCTAGATTTCTATCTATTAAAGGGAGACCGCATTACTAGCTGCCTTCTCCACCAGCATCCCTAGGAAAAAGAGCGTGAGACCGAGCGCCAGTCTCTTCCTTCCTCCTCCCACTAGCCCCCATCACTTCCTGACGCCAAAGAAAAGACTCCTGGTCTTGCCCTCAAAAACCTTCGCTTCATGGGTGGAACTCTTCTACAGTAAGTCTCCAGCAGGTGGCGTCATTCCAATTGTTACACTAATGTGAAAATATGTTTAACATGATTGTAATGTATAACCTATATCAAATTGCTGTCCTCGGGAGAGGAGAGGGAAGGGAGGGTGGAAGAAAAATCTGGAGCTCAAAAAAGTATCTGTCATGGGGCGCAGAGCACCCCAGAAGTTCTCTGGGGCACACCAAGGAATCTTCTCCTTGAGAAACTAAACCAGAGGACAGATAACGCCTAGAGAGATAAGCTGAACCAAATCGGACTGAGCTAGCTTCGGAATCCTACCCTTCATTCTGGTCTCCCTTACCCTGGGGAGATAAATTTGGGTGTGGCTGCGGCCTTTGTGTTCTGAAGAGGGATCCGTAGCCACCCCTCACCCAATTCCTCTAGTCACTACCAGTGGGGGATGGTCCTCCACTCCTCACCCAATTCCCCCAGCTACCACCAGTGGGGGATGGTCCACCTTCACTAAAGGAACTTTCCACAGGCAGATGGTCCACCCCCATCAGGCCTCTATAAAAGTACCTTCCAGTCTCCTGTTCGAGGAGATTTGGTACCTCTGAGCCATGTGCTTTATGCCAAATCTCCCCATGAAAAGTCTAAGGATTTCTTTCATGGTTTCCCTCCCCCCACCCTTCCCTTCCCTTGCTCCTAAATAAACTATCACCTTATTCTAACTAAGTTTTGTGTGCAAGAGGGTGTAATTCTTTAAAGAGGAATTCCCAAGAACCCCAACTCCCACCAACCCGTACCCAATTTCCCACCATATCATATCTTTACATGTAATTGGAAAAATAATTAAAATAAATATACTTTTTTTTGGTAGGGCAATGGGGGTTAAGTGACTTGCCCAGGGTCACACAGCTAGTAAGTGTCAAGTGTCTGAGGCTGGATTTGAACTCAGGTCCTCCTGAATCCAAGACCAGTGCTTTATCCACTGTGCCACCTAGCTGCCCCATAAATATACTTTTTAAAAAAAACTTTAAAAAAGAAAAAAGAAAGGGGGAATTGTCAAAAGAGACTGGTGGGGATGCACAGATAACCAACTATAGAAGATAAAAACAAGGATAGGTAATGGAAGATGACCACAAAAGCTTGGCACAATATGTAAATAATGGTGACAGGCATGCTAAGGACAGCAAAAAGAACTTTTAAAAAAATGTTATCAAAGGAAAGAGATGGAGAATCAAAGAAGGAATGGAGAATCTGCTGGTTGGAATGATGGCAATGGATGAGAGAGAAGACAAAAATATTCAATTCTTTGATTCTGTTTTCTCAGCTAAGGAGTATGATATTTGAACTGGAAAGAGCAGAACAAAATAGTTTGACAGAGAGTTAAAATAAAAAATAAGTAAGAAGGGGGGCAGCTAGGTGGCACAGTGGATAGAGCACTGGCCCTGGATTCAGGAGTACCTGAGTTCAAATCCAGCCTCAGACACTTGACACTTACTACCTGTGTGACCCTGGGCAAGTCACTCAACCCCCATTGCCCCGCAAAAAAAAATAAATAAATAAGTAAGAAGATAATAAGAGAGCACCTGGATGAGTTTGTCACCAGGCTCAGGTGAACTGCATCACAGTGTGCTAAAAAAAACAAACCTGGCAAATGTGATTACTAAACCCCTGTCTGAGATCACTGAAAGATTCTAGAGAACTGAAGAGGTGCTATGTGGCTAGTGAAGGTCAAATGTCATTCTGCTTTTCAAAAAAGGAAAGAGGGTAAACTGTAAGCTATAGGCCAGTGACCTTGATATTAATTCTTGGCAAAAAGAAAACAATTAAAATATTATTATTATTTTTTAAAGATAGTTTTCGGGGGCAGCTAGGTGGCACAGTGGATAAAGCACTGGCCCTGATTCAGGAGGACCTGAGTTCAAATCCAGCCTCAGACACTTGACACTTACTAGCTGTGTGACCCTGGGCAAGTCACTTAACCCCCATTGCCCCACAAAAAAAAAAAAGATAGTTTTCAACATTTTTTGTAAGATATTGAATTATGAATTTTTCTCTCTCCCTTCCTCCACTCCCTAAGCAATTTAATATAGTGTAAGGGGCTAAAATTCTAGCTATACTATCTAAGCATTAGGATCAAAGAGAAAGGTAAAAATCGAACTATTTCTAAGAGACCCTATCATCCCACTGGCCACGGCAAGGTCAGGAACCAAAAGAGGAAAAAGCCCTCTGCCAGCGTCCACTTCCTATTTCATGTCCTCCTCCCAGAAATGGGAGGCTCCTCAAGTTGATTGGCTGGTAGCTTTGATAGACAGTACCCAAGAGCAAACGTCCATTCCTGACACCAAGGACCTTGACTTCATGGCTTGCCCTCAGACGCCTTCTCCTCATGGTGGAACTTTCCTACAGTAGTTTTCCAGCAGGTGGCATCATTCCAATTGTTACAATAGGTTATACATATACAATCATAAAATATTATTTTAAAAAATAATTTTATAAAAATAATTTTTATCAATGCCTTCTATCTCCAAAGTACAGTTCTTTCTAGACATCCCTTTCCCCACCCCCCAACCCAAACTGACTGTCCTTTGCAAAAAAGAAAAAAACAAGCAAAAACAAAAAAATCTGGATGACATTTTGTCCCCACAGTGTCTCAACTTTCCACTGAGAGAATAGACATACCTGACTGTCTAAAACAGTAAAGAAGTCAAAGACTAAATATTGACACTTCAGAAGTTATATTATCTCTATCTATAGATATCATGATTGTATGCTTTGAAAACCCAAAACAGCCAACAGAAAAATTGTTGGAGGTAACAAAAATGTAGGACATGAGATAAATTTATAAAAATAATCTATGCTACTACTAAAAATTAAGAGAAAGTTTGATTGTTTCTACTGATGTTTAATGTTGTAATAAAACATTTCATTTAAAAAACAATGGGGAATGGAGTCGTGATTAAAGCAAAATTGCCAGGAAAACTATAGCTCTAAGGTAAACAAAAATTTGGATGCATCCACTACAGTAAAATCTATCTAGTTCAGTAACCTAAAAATTTCAAAAACATTTTTGAAAATGAAGATAAAGTAATAATATAATGTGACAATTGGAGTGACGCCACCTACAGGAGAGTTACTGGAGGAAAGCTCCACCACGAGGAGAAGGTGCTTTAGGGCAAGCCATGTGGTTTGGAAGGTCAGTTCCTTGGCATTTGATGTTCCCAGTTTCACAGGAGTCTTGTGGAATGAATAAGGGGCGAGGCTCATTCTCTCTCTCTCTTTCAGGAGGACCTCAGGGGGGAGCAGAGCAGGAGACGCTGGTTCCCTGAATCTAGGCCTCTTTCTCTCTCTCTTAACCAAATTCTTATACTCCTTAATAAATGTTTAAAAAGTCTAAACTCTTGCTAAAGCTTCTAATTTACTGGAATTAGAATTAGATTTTTAGACAGTATAGCTAGAATCTTAGCCACAATAACAAATTCTCAACTATGATGAAGAGGAACATTTTTATCAGTCAAATTGAAGAAAAGATAGGAAACAAAAATGATGCCTATACAAAGATTTTTTTTTTTGGTACAGGAAGCCATATCCCTAAAATTGAAACAGTTAGGAAAAACAAATATAGCAGCTAAATGTCTGACATCCAGAATTTATAAGCAATCTACATATATCTTCAATACTAATAAGATATCCTCCCCGTGGAATACTTTAAGGATATGACAATCATTTATTGAGCGTTATGCTAGATGCTGGAGATACAAAGACAAACATTTTTTAAATTCTTGATTTTAAGGAGCTTTCATTCTATTGAAGGAAACAGTGTGGCTGCATAAATATGTGTGTATGTATATATATGCATATAATTGTGAGATGTATACATATATATATATATATATATATGTATGTATGTATGTATATGTGTGTGTGTTTGTGTGTATCCAAGTTCAACAAGGGACACAGTGTGCTCTGTGTGATACAATCTCCCTGTTGGACTTTGGAACACAAGTAGGTATTCTATCATTGGTTCCTGTTCCTTATTAAGGAGATTCTTTTTCTTTTTCTTTTTTTTTTTTGGTGAGGCAATTGGGGTTAAGTGACTTGCCCAGGGACACATAGCTAGTAAGTGTCAAGTGTCCAAGGTTGGATTTGAACTCAGGTCCTCCTCAATCCAGAGCTGGTGCTTTATCCACTGTGCCACCTAGCTGCCCCAAGAAAGGAGATTCTTCAGCTAGTTACTGAGCTGGAACTGAATGTACTTATACAAAAGACTCCTACAGGGGCATCTACTTTTCTCTCCTGATGGTGACCAAAGCGAAGGCTTTTGTGTATTTGGGGAAAGTAGTAGTCTACTGCTGCCAGCTGCCCATCTCCACTCCTGAGCCAATAGATATATAGCTGTGAACATGTGGTATCTGTTTCTTTGCCTCTTTGCATTTGTTCATTCTTGTTCATGAAAGGTGTAGGAAGTGGAGTCCATACCAGAGTTTGCTGGCAGATGAGAAGTAGGAGAGAGTGTAGCACCAGCTGGAGGAGATGAATTTGTATTTTTATTCTTCTTATATCTTAGTAAATAAATTAGCTTTGTCAAAGCTGACTAGTGTTAATTTCTTAAATGATATTGGGACAAGAATAGTAAATAGCACTGGTGATGTCTATTGGTGAGAACACATCAGACTGAAGTCTCAAACCAATAACATTAGAAATGAACCCCCAGGCAGCTCGGTGGATAGAGCACCGGCCCTGGAGTCAGGAGGACCTGAGTTCAAATCTGGCCTCAGACACTTAACACTTACCAGCTGTGTGACCCTGGGCAAGTCACTTAACCCCAACTGCCTTACTAAAAAAAAAAAAAAGAAATAATCCCCCGGCCCCTCAGGGATACCCTTAGAACCCTGTAAGAGGGTTCCTCTCTCTGGGGACCTGACTTTTTCAGTGGGAGGAGTCCTTATTCCTATTGGGATAAGGATTCCCAGGGTTTATATAGGTTGAATAAGTACATTTTGAAATATATACACTATAAATACAAGATATTTTTTGGTGGGAGGAGGGTACCAGTAACTGAGGAAATAAAGAAAGACCATGCAGGAGGTGGCACTTGAGCTGAGTTTTGACAGAAACGAGATTGTAAGAGTCAGAGGTGAGAAGAGAATACACTCCAGGCACAGGGACAGCCAGTACAAGGACACTCATACGGTGGATAAAAGTGCCAGGCCAATGTGAGAAACAGCAAGGCCAAATTGGCTGAATCATTATTTGTTGGATACAGAGGAAGGGATAACAAGGCTGTCTCTCTCTCTCACACATGCACTCAGAAGCAGGGTTCTGATGAGCTTTTGAAAATGTCTTTTGCATGTGGCAAATTGCTAAAGAAAACCCGCCCAGTACTTTTCAAATCAGATTAACCCTCAATATACTAAAATCTCACATACTTGTCTGGACATAGACAAGGCAATCACTTAACACTAGACCAAAAAAGTCTTTTTAAAACATTCATTGACTGTGGGGCCATGGCAGCTCTCTCTTACCCTGTTAAAGCCAAGATGACTAGCTAGCATTCCTGAATTCATAGCAAGTCTTCAAATTTTCCTTGGGTTTGATTTTCCTCTTTCTATTGTTGCCCCTCCTTTCTACACTCAAGGAGGTAGGGGAGAATTTAGAGAGAGGAAATGATTGAGAGCAAAGCTTCTTAAACTGTGGGTTTCAACGCCATATGTGGGGGGAGGTCTCAAAAATTTGGCAGTAAATACTTGATTTGTTTACCTATTTTATATACCTATGTAAAGATTTCTCAGGTGAAAAGTGGAAAAAGTTGAAGAAGCTCTGATTTATAGTATAATAGTGTCAAAACTGAGAGACCCATATTCTTATTTGCCCATGATCATACAGAATGTAATCACAAGGTATGTTTATCTGTAAAGATATCTACGTCTGGATCCCTTTGCATTGTGTGAACGATTCCCTGACAGAATTAAAGAGAACAAACTCACTGCAAGAGCCAACATTAGACAAGACCTTTATAGGGCTTTGAATAAATAACTCAGGTTCAAGGCTAAGGAGCACTTTGTGGAAGAGACTCCTACAGTGGGGGAACAAAGAGCTTCTCTCTCTTCCTTTACCCCATTTGTCATGGCATCTTAGCAGTGATTTGCCCAGAGGAAGACACACCATCCGTGAGTCTGAGAGTACATTAGTGGGAAGCATAGTCAAGAGAGTAGAGAAGCATACTCCAGACAGACACATTTACAGAAAGTCACAGAGGGGAGAGCAAGGAGCCTTGCTGTAGGAGCAGAGAAGAGAGCTGACTATGGAGAGGAGCAGACCCTGGGGACAGGTAAATAACCTGCTCATCTGAGATGTTGGATCCAAGGGCCTTTTTGCATTTCCCCAGTTGTTAGTAGCTCCCCCATCCTCCAATCACTTTATATATAGACTATCTTTACTTATCTGAAGGCTCCTTGAGGGTAGAATCTATCTTGATTTTTTCTTTTGCATCTCTGGCCCTTAGCACAGTGCCTGTCACATAGTGAGTACTTAAAAAAGCTTGTTGGCTAGTTGTGGTGTATGAATGTAATGGAATACAATTGTGCTGTAAGAAACAATGAGCAGCTGATTCTTCTTTCACAGCAAGACTAATGCAGAAATATGTTTAATGTGATTGTACATATATAACCTATATCAGATTACTTGCTGTCTTGGGGAGGGGGGAGGAAAGGGAGGGAGGGGAGGGAGGGAGAAAAATTTGAAACTAGAAATGTTATAAAAACAAATGTTGAAAACTATATCTACATGTAACCGGAAATTAATAAAATACTTTTATAATTAAAAAAAATTTTAAATAGTTAACATGGCTAGAGGCAAAATGATGTAGTAGATGGAATAATATTATTACAGGATTATTCAGTTATTTAATTAAAAGTTTTTCTTGAGGAAAAAAAAAGAAATGATGAGCAGTCAGATTTCAGAAAAACCTGGAAAAACTTAAGTGGACTGATGCTGAGTGAAGTGAACAGAACCAAGAGAACATTGTACACAGTAACAGCAACATTGTGTGATGATCAACTGTGATAGACTCTGCTCTTCCAATGATACAATGATTCAAGACAATTCCAAAGAACTCATGATGGAAGATGTTCTCCACATCCAGAAAAAAGAACTGTGAAATTGGAATGCAGATTGAACCATACTATTTCTACTTTTGTTTTTTTTAATCTTTTTTAAGGTTTTCCCCTTTTGTTCTGATTCTTCTTTTGCCACATGACTAATGCAGAAATGTTTAATGTGATTGTATATATGTAACTTATTTCAGGTTTCTGTCTTGGGGAGGGGAAGGGAAGGGAGGGAGGAAGAAAAATTTGGAACTCAAAATCTTATAAAAACAAATATTGAAAATTATTTTTACATGTAACTGGAAAATAATAAAATACTTTTAAGATTTAAAAAATATGCTTGTTGGTTAAGGGCTCATGATGGAAAATGCTCTCCACATCCAGAAAAAGAACTGTGGAATCCTAATGCAGATTGAACCATACTATTTTTACTTTTTCTTTTTTTTTTCTTGAGGTTTTTCCCTTTTGTTCTGATTCTTCTTTCACCACATGACTAATGTGAAAATATGTTTAATGTGATTGTACATATATAGCCTATATCAGATTATTTGCTGTCTTTGGGAGGGGGGAGGGAAGGAAGGGAGGGAGAAAAATTTGGAACTCAAAATCTTACAAAAATGAATGTTGAAAACTATCCTTACATGTAACTGGAAAAAATACTATTAAGGAAAAAAATGCTTGTTGGTTGACTGATTGAGGGTATCTGTGGTCTCTTTCAATTCTGAGATTCTGTAAAGTTAGCTTATCTAAAGAATTTTGTAAAGTATAAAGTTCTAATACACTTGTCAGTCAAATGTATTTCAGATGTTTTTCTGAGAACCAGAAGGGAAGATGCTGGTGCCAAAAGATGATAAACAGGAAAGATGTTAACATCAAGGGAAAAAAAAAGGGGAATGAAGAAAAATGTCCCCCTAAGGAGAAGCCAGTGTCCTTGACTATCTTATTAACTTGGCTACTTCATACTTATCTAGAATTGGCTTCTAGCTTCTTTTCTCATCCATGGTTTAAAGCCTTTACAACCCTTCTGGATCCTTTCCATCCTGATCCAGGAGCCCATCTCTTCAGACTGGCTCTGTCTCTGTCCCTCATTCCCAATCAGGACACAAATATGTGAAAGAGCAGTATTGGTTTGGGGTTCTGACAGAAACCACCATTTCAGGACAATGCTAGAGAAATAAGCCCATCAGAAATGTTTCTAGCAAGTAACTGCTTCCTTACCTTTCAAATGCTTTCAGGACATACCAAAACATATTCCTTGCTATGTCACTGGGCTACAGAAATACCCTGGTTCATGTTTATTTTTATTTGTACCTGATCACCGAAAAGATCTCTGATTTCATTTTAAGAAGTTTCTTGAGGCACATATTAGTGAAATGACTTGTGCTGGGTCATGCAACCCTTCGTCCTGCAGATGATAGCACTGCTTCTATTTTTGTGAGTGATGATCTATATTATTAATACATTTATTTTCCAGACTCATATATAAACTAGTAGAGCTAAAAAGAGCCTTAGAGATCTAATTAAAGCCCCTCGTTTTACAGATAATGTAACTCAGGCCCATGGAGGTAAAATGTCTTAATATCAGTGCTTGAGTTGAGACTAACACTCAGTTCTCCTTATTCCAGATCCAGGGCTTCTTCTCATTACACTACACTGGGTATCAAATCCCATTTTAACCCATATAATATAGGATGGGGGCAAAAGCAACTAGAACTGTCCACTTTTAGGAATACCCAGAAAACTGAAACATGAGAAACAAAACAAAGTTTCATTTAACTCTAGATAGGAATAAAACACAAATAGGTTGTTTTCTTCCTGTGACTTTTGCCTCACTCCTCACAAAACCTTTGTTCTGTGTTCTTTGTTTTTTGTTAGTGTTACCACCACTAATTAACAAAAAATCAGAATTCCTGAATTTACTCAATGTTTTTCATCAGAGGACCTTGAAAACACTTCATAGATGTGCCTCCCTGGTGGGAGTAGGGAAATGGGTAGAAAGTACAGTACCTTCTGTTTTATAGAAGGAGAAAAAGAAACAAGGAAATGTTAGGTGACTTGCCCAAAGTCACACAGGGGAAAAAAAAGAACTGAGATCTTTCAATCGCTTGTCCAGGTCACGTGGCTCCCCCTGCCTCATACTCTACCCACCCTGGAAATGCTCAGAGTTTCTAGCTGTCTGAGGGAGTTGGAGGTTTTGAAGGAGTTTCCTGCAGTGCAGCCATTCTCCAAAAACAGCATTGTTAAAGCCCAGAAATGGAGGATGAGAACAGGGCATGTGCCTGAGCTTTTAGAGGACTGACAGACTTACAAGAATGCACAAGGTGGGCCAGTGAGAGGGAGTCTTCCCAGGCAAATCGGGAAAATGTGTCTTCAGTGTGGCCCCAATCTCCTGCCAGGATCCTGGTCCTTTCCTTCTTACCATCCCAGCCTCTGTCCTGTTTTGTAGATTCTTGCTCCTATTTCCCATCAGCTTAGCCCCTCTCTGGGGTAGGAAATGGCTAGTTTTCCCAGAAACCCACCTGATCAAAGGTGTTAATGGTTAAAATTTGACTATGACAAGCTTCTCAGCTGATATATTTTGATAGGGGCCTTTTGGAGTTACTGCCTTAAATTTTAAAAGCAACTCAAATGGTGGGAAATTAGGATACCAGGACAGGCCAATCTAATTCACTTTCATTCCCTCCAGAACATTAGAGTAATCCTCCCTAAAAACAGCCTCGACTGAAATCTTCAAAAGCAATGGGACTTCAGCTGCTTGCAGCCAAAGTCCTTATCTTTTTCTAAACTCTAAGGAAATAATTTCCTCATTGTTCCAGGTGCTCCTTAATCCCCAACTTCATGAGAAGTGTCCCAACTCTTGTAACTCATTCAGTTTCCTTACTATGCATGGGAAACACAGGAGAGAGCAATACAGTCTATTATTCAATCACTGCCCCACCTTTTTTTTTTTTTAACCAAAAGGCAACAGCACCTATGCGCACATATGAGCAAACACAAAACTTACCTCCTTTTCTTTCTTCTTCTGGCTGCCTAGAGCTTCTTCCCGACCCCAAGGTGTAGGCAGGATGCCTTTTCTATGCAACCAGGGAGGCAAGCTGACAAATTCATGTCCCTGTTGGACTAATGGGCAGAGCTTCCCCACTCTTCTCTCATCCCTGGGCGTGGGTAGCTTATTGACTCAGGGACATCTGGGCTGAGTAGAGCTCTCCTAGGCCCTCCTCCTTCTTCACCCCAGCCCCTAAACCTGCCTCTGCCAGCTGCTTGTCCCTTTAGATAAGTTTAGTTTGCCACAGTAACCAAAAGAGGCTACCCACTTACCTGAGCCAAGTCCCACCTGCCCAGGCTAAAAGCAGGTAGATGTTCATTTGGTGACCAGCTCAGTCTGGGAGAGGAGGCCTGAGCACACAATCACAGATCTGCAGTGCCAGAGAGAACTGGAGGAGGAAAAGAGGAGGAGGAGCTGGAAATAGTGAAAATTCAAATCAAACAGTCACTTCCCAAGAAGTCTAGGCTCCACCTCCCAATTTGATACATTGGCAGACTGCAGGTAATTTGTTTTCATACATATTTAATGGTTCTGGATTTTTAAGTCTGCTTTCTGGCTTCCTTGAGGATGCCACTCAAATCTTACTTCTGTAGATGGCCACTCCTGCTCTCCCCCACTGGGAGTAGTGTCTTCCCTCTGAGACTGGTCAAGAGGAAGGCTGTGATATGGCTGTTAATGTTTCTCTCCACACTCTATCAGCAGAGTGCAAGAAATGATGAAAAGACTGTAAAAATCAGATTTTCTCATATAGCATACTCATCTGAGTCATGAGTGTCTGAAACCCTTCTGCTTTCTCTTTCGGGAAGGTATTGTCTCAGAGGTGAAGGAGAAAACAGGCTAATCTGACACAGACCAACGTGCCAGAGGGTCAATTTCACACTATGGGATGCTTGCTTGATATATTCAGTACCTTGTGATTCTATTCTTGCTTCCTTAATCTTAATCTTCTCCAATATGTTTTTGCCATCTTCCCTTGAGTCCCCCTTGAAAATGAAGTCACCAATTATCTAGGGACGCGATGACTTGCTCCCCCCACTGCCACTAATTGGGTCTCTCATTCCTTTTCTAGGCCATCCTAGGCATCCATAGCTATGCTAGCTTGCCTTCCCTCCCTTCTCTTAACCCCTTGGTGAAGGGGTTCAATGATGAGTCAGTTTAACTCTATACTCCCCTCTACACTCAAGTCCTGTGGATTCAATTATCATTCCTATGCCATTTCACTGCTTGTTCCTCAGGGCTGGAATGCTCTCTCCCTCACCTCTATTTCTTGACTTCCCTCAAGATTCAAAGTCCACCTTCTGTAGGAGGCCTTTCCTGGCTGTCTTCTTCCTCACTCCCTCCTACCCCCTGCTAGTGCCTTCCCTCTGAGATTCACTTCCATTTATATTGTCTATATCTTGTATAGGCACAACTATTTGCATTTTGTCTCACCATCTAGTATGTGAGCTTCTTGAAGGGAGAGAATGATTTTCCTTTTTTGGGAAGTTGCAGCATTTGGCAAGATCTTGGCACATAATAAATGGTAATAAATGCTTGTGTTTATGGACAATTTAAAGAGTAGGAGTTTTGTGGATCACCAAGAACAATTGAGTTTTATCTTGTACAGTGTTTACTTGCAGAAATGTTGTCCTGCTAAATGTAAAGTGTTGGTGATAAGGTACTGAGACCAGATGTACAAGTGTCCATGGCCCAAACATCAAATAACATACCAGGCCTCCTTCCTTACGAGGGGAGAAAAGATGATAAAGAGATCTGTGCATCCCTGCTGAAGTCCTTGGGGTATAGAAGGCTAGCACTGTAGGGAAAAAAAGCACAAATCCACTCTCCCAGAATAGTGATGTTATTACCTGTGACTTAGATTAGGTTGGAACAGTCCAGGTTTTTGGAGGATCACAACCTGACCCCCCAGAAAGTATGCTATCAGCCTTTGCCTGGAGAAAGACAATTCTTTTCTGACATACGTGATGAGAGACAAATGGTAAAACAATGAAGGCACATGAGGAAAGATTGAGCCCTGGAAGATAACAGGCATTATGAGCAGGGAGTAGTAGGCCAGAAGTGAGACAAAAGTCCCAAAAGTCGGGGATTTGTTTATAGTATATATTTACATTCCCCCAAATAGAATTTGGCACAAATAAAGCAAGTTCAGTACGTGCCAATTTGACTTATCAGCATGCTAAAATTAACTTTACATGGAAGGTAGCCCCTCGGAGGACAGTCTTAGTATGTTGCATTCCTAGTTCAACCAGAGGTTGACATGACAAACCCCACATGTAGTGGACATTGCTGTGGATAATGAACCTTAAGGCCAAGTTACTTCTGAACTGTCTGTAGACAAGGATGCAAAGAGAGCAAAAAGCTGAAGAGGGATATGTGATATGGTTACAAGGAATCCTGCTTTCACAAAATGATTCCAGGGTAACTGTGTATGACATGATGGCACTGGTGGTTAATCCAATTATAGGGAAGAATTGGCTGATGGGCACTTCCCTGAATCTGGCTTCTTGTTCATGGAGAACGCTGGATCAAACACAAAGGGCTCTTACTTTTTCCTCTGTACTGCTAATGCTGATTGGTTGGATGACAAAGGAACATTTACTCTTGGGCAAAGTGACGAAGGCACTCACTGGGGAATTTTTTAGATCCTGGAATGGCAAGACCACTCTTGATGAATGGGGATAACTTTTTATTTTGTTCTGCTAGTGTCTCCCCAATGTTGATTGTTTCTATTTTATCCTGTATATATCTTATATTTTGTTTGTATAAAATTGTTTGCAGAAATGTTGTCCTGCTAAATGTAAAGTGTTGGTGATAAGGTACTGAGACAGTGAGCTATTTGAAAGCAGGGATGATCTTTTGCCTTTCTTTGTACCCCCAGCTTAATTAAGTACAATGCCAGGCACAAAGCAGGTGTTTAATAAATGCATATTTGCATCACACACCTCTTCAACCTTGAAACACATTTCTGGCAACAATAACCTAAGGCAGAAGCACTCAAGGGTCTTCAGCAGCAACCACATCCCTGTGTGCCCACTTCTATTAACATTTGGTTGGAGACTCTAGGATGACACCTGGTGGCCATCATTTAGTGGTAGTGGAATGAATGTTGGATTTGGAGTCAAGGGGATGAGTACAAATCAGTTCCAAAATTTACAAGGTCTTAGAGCATAGCCAGATCCCTTTATCTTTTTGAGTCACTTTTTCTCATCTGCAAAATAGGTCTATTACTTGTACTACCTATTTCAGGAATTTCTTACTGGGAAGGTGCTTTTAAAGCATAAATCACTAAATAAATAAGATTGTCCCACTTTCCCCCACCCTGCAACAACTGAGCCAAACCAAACCTGAAAAAGAAATTCCTATTGCAAACATGCATAGGCCAGCAAAACAAATTCCCACATTGGCTATTTCCAAAAATGTATGTGCGTCATTTCATTTTTAAATCATCTCTAGCAGGTGAGTGACAATGTTTCATCCTCAGACTTCTGGACTGATCAAGACATGGATCAGATTTCTAAAGTCTTTCAAGGTTGTTTTTCCTCTGTCATTGTATAATTTCCCCCCATAATTCTGTCCACTTCACCCTAATGTAGTTCATAGAGGTCTTCCCAGTTTCCTTTGAAACTCCATTTTGCCCTTTCTTATTGCACTTTTCCTATGAGGTGCTATAATTAGGCAGACTGGAAATAACCAATTGTTTAATTTTCCATGGTGACATTTATAACCCTTGCAAACTCAGTTCATTTTGTAACATGTGGCTGTACGGGAAACCATGGGCAAATACTTTCCATCTAATTTCAGGGCTAATTAATGATTTAAAGTTGTGGTTGTTTTGAGTGGGGCAATGGGGGTTAAGTGTCTGAGGACAGATTTGAACTCAGGTCCTCCTGAATCCAGGGCCGGTGATTTATCCACTGTGCCACACAGCTGCCCCCGATTTAAAGTTTTAAGAAAGATGTCAAAATAGAGTCCTGGTTTATAAATCTATTTACTATGTAATTAGAGACATTTTTTCACTCTTTGTGCTTTTAAAATTTAATTATATAATTCTAGTTTAACTAGCCCCTCACAGTGACTTTGGGTACTTTCACTTTACCTTTGAGAGGAAAGTGAATCACTGAAAGTTGTAGATACTTAACAGTGGTGACAAGAGAGCTGAGATTCTTTCCTTAAGGAAATGAAGTTGGCTGGCATAGAGTATATGAGACACTTGGACAGTTAGCTGTCATCTTTCACCATCTTTGTAAGGCATTGAGAAGAGACTAAAGACTACTAGACAGAGGAGAGGATAGCTTATGGGAAAAGGTTTCTTTCATTTTAATAAACTTGGTGTGAGGGGCTAAGGGCTAATTGAGAGATCTTTTGATATTTTTAGAAATTTATGAGGAAACCCCTCAGAAAACATCCCTTGATTGCTATTGAATCTCAATGGAGAATTAATAAGATAAAAGAGCCAACAGTAGGCTGGGGGGAGTAAAGTTTTAGTGTTATTCTTGAGTATCTGAGAAGCATTACCTTCTCTTCCTGAATCTCATACCTGTATACATATTGATACAGACAGGTTAGTAAAAGTCCTCTTAAACATTGTAAGATGTGGGGTAAAACATGAAACCTGATTCAACTTGATTAAAGTTGTAGTAGTTATTCAGAAGATACATTATTCAAACCATCTCCTAAACTCAAACAAAGGGTTTCAGTACTAGAGACATGTATGTATCAGTCTTTATGTCTTTTAAGTACTTTCCTGTGGAGGAAACAACTGTTTTATGTAAGCTGAAGTGATTTCCTTTTAAGAGAATGGGAAGGGGCAGATAGGTGGCACAGTGGATAGAGCAACGGTCCGGGAGTCAGGAGGACCGGAATTCAAATCCAGCCTCAGACACTTAACACTTACTAGCTGTGTGACCCTAGGCAAGTCACTTAACCCCAATTGCCTCCCCCCCCTAAAAAAGAGAGAGAGAGAATGGGAAGGCCACTCTTGGATCACCATTTTGTATTCTTTAACACGGGAGGCATAAAAGGGATCAATCCTATGGGGAGTTGTTGGCAGTTTTAGCAGAATTCCTATGGCCCTGTGGGAACACCTTACTGACCTACTGTGGCCATTTGCCATGGTGAATGCCACCATTCTTATAAGGTCATCTTTATTGCATTCAACGGTTCCCAAGTATTTCAATGCATTCTAGACCTGAGCCTAAATAACTACACTGGCCCGAATGAGGCATGGCCCAGAACGCTCCCTTTCTACAAAGATCAACTGGTCTCAGACATGGCTTCCCCATTCTTCTTTTGCTCCCTTTATTTTGCTGGATGATGTAGGAAAGATTTTTCACATTCTGAATGGCTAACCCATTATCCATGATTAAGTAGGGAAAGACACAAAGGTATTTCCCAATAACACTCAAGTACATGTAAATCCAGCTTGATGAACTTTTGTGAACTTTTTCCGGATGGCAAGTGAACCCCAGACCCAAACACATACACACCAGAGCCTTGCTATTTTAAGAATGTACTTTATACAAAATAACCAATTCATATGGAAATAAATCTACAGACCTCCAAGGATCAAAAAGCTTTTAAAAAGTTCTTTAAAAAAAGTATTCAACACAGTATTGAACTAACTATTGAGGTAAGTGTCGCTCTCAGGGAAAAAGGGAATCAGCAGACCAAGACAAAATATACACAAATATAAAAATAAATAGCATTCCCCTTTTCAGTACTGGCCAGGAAAGTTCACACAGCTTTTGCAGAAGGAGCAAAGAATCCCTGACACTGTGTGCTACAGGCTGGTTGGTGGATCCTGAACCAGGCTACCAGGAACAGCGTAGAAGGCAGCAGTGAGGTACCTGAGCCCAAGCTGGGGGAAAAGAAGAGGTCACTACATGGAGAGAAAGGAGTTCAGCATTTCAATAACTTACTTGATACCCACAACACCTTTGTTCCCACCCCAATACCTTTCAAAAAACATGCAGGACAATCAGCTTGTTCCCAGTCTTTTTATACATCAGTCAAAGTCAGTCCAGTGGAGTACAGCAGTAAAAAGAGATAGGTTAAGGGTCAAAGCAAAGACAAGGTGGAAATGACTGGCCCTTACAGCGTGTTAAATAACATGCAGTAGAAAGGAGAAGCATCACATGGCCTGCTGGCAAAAGCTGACAGCTGGAAAACAGCAATGAAGGATTCAAGGACAATTCCCACCCAAGTTGCAATGGTGGGTTTCGTGGAAGGCAAGGTCAATCAATGTACCTTTAGGCTCGGAGGCACAGAGAGAACCCAGTCCCAATCAGTAAAAGAAAGACTCTGTGCTTTCTTTCTGGTCAGCAAGTCTAAAATCACATTTCTCTCTTAATTGGACGATGATGCCTAAGGTTAGGATAAAGAGTGAGGAAACTGAGAACACGAAAGTTGATTTTTAAGGTGTCAACTAGGACAAACTTGGTTTGAAAACACACACACACCCTGAGTCTCCTGGTGACTGGAGAGCAAGGAAGGCACTCATCCCAGTATCACATGAAGGTGCCCTGGAGCAGGCAATTTGCTAATATTTTACTATGGAAGTGAGATCTTCCATGAGTAGCTGGTAGAAGCCTGTGCAAGGGTGGATAGGCTCACTGAATGAAGCATAATGCTGGGATAAAGTCCAGGTTCCACCCTGAGACCATAGGGCATCTTTGCAGGCATAGTTGAGTAGATTCTATGATTCCACTTGCCACAGAACTTCGAGAGTAGAGAAAGACTGATCTCAAGTGAACTTTCAAACAAGTGCTGCCCCAAAGAGGGAAGCTACAAGAACTGTAGACTGGCGAACCATTCTTGGATGTTGGGTTCCACATAGATATAAACTGAATTAGGTTTGACCAAGTATGCCAGACAAGAGTGCTTGCTCCTGCCTTCTGACAGGGATGTGCTTCTGTAGCACTAGCATATGGCAGAGCCTCAGGCTTGCAGAGATTACCATGAATAATAAATAATACCGTAGGCAAGATCCAGACAACAGTGGCACCTACTGGTAAGTCACAGAAAGTATTATTAGGTGTTTAAGGCAGCACCAAAAAAGTGGGCTTTAGTATGCTTCACCAAAGTGCAGAGTGAACACAAAAGTCTCCTTCATGTGTGTACTTGGTTTGCTCTGGAGATTGACAATTATGATCAAGAAGAAGCTAGAAGGTTTCTTTACATCTGAAGGGATAGCTGGGAAAAGGGGTAGAAAAAGTGCCTGTATCTGGCTACTTTTGCTTGAGAAAGAAAGAACCTGTGAAAATTACCTCCCTAGGTGTTGTACTTCATGTCTTGGGAAAACTTACTTAGGTAACTGTCTGCATCTTGGATAAAGGTCTGGCAAACAAGGTTTCCGGTTTCTTGTGGATTCCAATAATTTACCTAGGGCAGGTTGCTAGGAGCTGGCTATACTGAAAGGAAGGCATCTGCCAAAGTCTTGACAGTTCTTTAAGACATTGCATCTGCTTAAGAAACTAGGAGAGAAGTGCTAGAGAAATCTGAGTGAAGTGAAACAAAGTCCAAACTTTATCTTAAATGAATTTGCCATTTAATGTGGCTTGAAACCAAGACGCTCAGGTTTGAGTGTTTCCGCACTTAAAGGATGGCCTTAAGTGATCTCTAACAGCTTGGGAACTACTGGACAAAAGAACGTGATACTAACGCCTACCATATACAACTAAAATCTCAAAGGGGACACAATTAGGTTATTCACATACATTTAAGATGGATGAGCTGACAATGGGGAAGTGTTAACATATCCCAAGTGTTCACAGTGTAACAATTTTAATACAGTAGTTCAGTTTTGTATTGCTTGTTTCAGACTAGTGTGCTCTTCACATTGCAAAGAAGAGATTAGCGTTTCTCTTCCTTGTATTCACAGAATCTGCTGAAAGAGACGTGGTGGGGGACAAGATGCTCATCATGCCATTTTGTATAGAGAACAGCTCAGACATGAATGGGGGTGGGGGAGTGTAGGAAAAGATAAGAAATTCAGCTTATTATTGCTCAGGGTTCCTTTTTGCAGAATCATTAGAGGAAAAGAACCCTCACACGGCTTTAATAAAGCTTTTGCTACATTTCTACATAAGTAGGACTCAAGCGATCCTCATGTTAAAAGAAACTTTTGACATATTCCAAACTCGACTTAAAGAAGAGACTGACTGTGAATGTTTCATGATGGCTAGGAACCTTGAATTTTGACTGGTCTACACCAATAAAAAGTCAGACCTTTTCAGTCCCTAGATTAGAGTGGTTCCATTTCAGCCAAGTTATACCAGCTGAAGAGCAATTGGGTGTTTTCAGGCAATCAAGTGCATTGGGACCTATTGCTTTTGCATTAAGAATTCTCTTGACTTGCCTGGCTCACTTTTCCAGTTTAAACCATTGTATCAGTGGTGGATCACTAACACAAATGAGTATTAGGTGAGGACAACACTTCAAATTCATTCTAAATCTGACAAAAAGCAAAGATGAATACAGTTCAGTTGGAGGAAGAAGCCTCCCCACATCCCGTCCATCCACTCTCCCATTTAACCTTGATTATGCCAAGTGTTACTACCTTTCACTGGCTTTTGTGACTGGAGCTGGATCCAGGTGTATCATGTGACCACAAAAGAACAAAACAAACTGGTTTCATTATGGGTTCGGAGAGCGGGAGAAAAGGGGCTGTTATAATGAAACTGTCTCTAGAAGTGCAATTTTATAAGGACCTGGGCAGATGCTGATTTTGTGGGACTGGATATTGTCCCAAATGTATTATGGTAGATATTATTATTCTTTTATTAAAAATTAAACCAAACCCTGTGATTTCAGTATTGTTTTTCCTTAGAGTTAGTCCTTATAGAAGTTTTAAACAGATAGGTATTAATTTGGGGGGCAGTGCAGCTAGGATTTACAATATAAATCCAAAACATCTAGTAGAATGCACATTCTAAGGTTGAAATGATCAAAGTAATACTGTAATACTGTATCCTACCACCGATACATGGATAGGCAAATGATTCCCAACACCTTGCTCTTGGCAACTTCTAAATTATGATGTGACCAGTTTTATTATGATTTTGCTTTATGTGATGAGTTAAACTATATATGGAATCATTCCTAAATTCAAACCGTAAGTCTACATTTTTCCTATTCAAAACCACACAAGTTTCCTTATTGATACTAGCATGTACAAACCTGAGTAGCCACTTTCCACAAAATGTGATGAAATGTTCAGAAGCTTTTTTAATGAAGCTTTCTGCATCAGTCTTGGTAGGACCATCACTGAAGGACAATCCACTTTTGTTTTCTAATGAGTGAAACATTCCAGTGACCCCCATTCCTGATCTCTAGTGTTTCTCAAAACTTGGACTGGGGCCACAGAACACTAAACAGAGCAGCTAATACGGTGCAAACGTGACTTCTTATTCGAAGCTTATTTGTCTGCTTTTGGAAAGCACATGGCCTCCAGTGAATCTAGGAAAGAAAGGAGCTTGGGAATGCTTGAATGCAGGGCTACCCATTAAGGAACAGCGTGAGGACAAGTGACGTGATTATGTGTCTCCCGACCCTTCTAGCTCCTGAAAGATTTCAGTGTGACATGATTGTAAACAGTAGAGGATCACCCCAGTGCTACGTGCCCACTACAGTTGGGACGCCCACATCCACTTCCCTCCCTTTCCCATTTTATATACAATACATTCACCACCAACAAAACAAATTATTTTAAAAGGCAACAGGTAAATTCTGTAAACTGGACCCAGATCCAAACACATTAATACTACGAGTAAATTACATCTCCCGTCCCCAAATATATACCTGAGTTTAGCTGCTCATGAAAATTATGAATCATCCCATTTCACCAGCTCTCCCCCTCCCACCCCTGATTTAAAAATTTTCCCTGAATGAGACCTCAGTCTCAAGTCTTGAAAAACCACCAGTTCCAGGTGCACATGGCTCATCCTTTTCTGTCCAGATCAGCCATGCAGAAGATCCCTGACCCAAGACCACTGCAAAGTTTGTGTTCATCATCTAAGGGTTGTGCCCCAGGGATCTCTGGAACAGCAGTAGTTGCCAGACAGTAAAAAGCTTCCACTGTGGAAGGCTCAGGGGTGGGAAGGGGAAGAAAGGTGAACAAGAATGGCCGAGCCTCTCCAGTTTTATATGCCCAGGTCTTCATGTGCAGCTTCTGCTGTCTTGGGGGCTCTTTCTTCCTTGAACTAGCTCTGCGGAAAAGAAGAGACAAAATTGTATGCATCTCCTTTCCTCAAGACTCTGAGGAAGCTGTGATCAAACAAGTGTGTTAGAGACAAAAAACAGGCAGAGCTAAGGACTGGAGTTATATACCCTACCCCTTCGTCTGGCCAGTGCTGAGAAGCAATAGATAAAGTCCTTTCAAAAATAAAAGGAAAAGCACGCTTGCACTGGAACTTGATACCTCAGAGTGCTTTCAATTGGCAGCAGATGTATCAATAATTTAAACAAATCAATTGTGTAAACAAAGAAGGGCAGGGATGGCTGTCACTCGTCTCAGATACCTCTGATGAGTAAGATATAGGCAATGGGGAGCTGCTGAAAATTTTGGGGTAAGGAGGAGATCACTACTACAAGCCCAAGAGAACTTGGGAGACAATTCATTATTTGGAGGGAAGATTAAAAACAACAGCATTCACTCATTCATGGGGACTTTCTTTTTCAATATTCTCCAGTTATGGTCATTCACATTTCTATAGCACCTGAAGGTTTACAAAGTAATTTCTTCTATAATAATCTTGTAGAACATGTGTTGTTGCTGATGGCAATAATCATCATCACTAGCGTTGACAGCAATTTCTGGCCACACTCTGGACCTGTGTTATCTCAGCTGATCCTCAACCATTCTGGGAGGTGGGTGCTATTATTATTCTTCTCATTTTACAGATGAGGAAACAGACTGAAAACTAGGGTCAGGTGACTTCACGGCCAGAGAAGATCGCAAACCATTTCAGCTGACCAGACCAATGTCCTGCCCCTCTAGAGACTGCTAGTTCTGTCTCCCCTTCATTACAACCAGTGGTGGTGAGCTGGTTGGGGGATGATGTCCCCTTTCACCTAGTTTCCCACAAGAAATCATTCACCTGCATCTACTTAACCATCAGAATAGAAGGTTCACTAGTAACATTTTTAAATATTATTTTTTCTTCCATAGAAAGGAATCCTCCCCCTTCCCCCTTGGGTGCACACAGGCATAAAATCCTTTCCTTTCTCCTAACATCAAGTTCTCACCTGATCCAGAGGCAGGGCTGAGGGCTTTTGAGGGGGAAGTTCTTTTCTTGATGATGTTGGAGTTGAAGACTTTGGAAAGGGGGACTGGGCCTGGGCCTGATGCATTTGCATTCTAGAGCCAGAACAGGAAAGACCAACAAATATATTATTTCTTAGAACCAACCAGCCCCACTGAATGTTGGGGTCACCTGTCTGATTACTATCTCCCATTCCAATTCCAATACCATGGCCTCAGATTCCTACACTGTGAGATGCTGGTTCCCCAAACAGGCTTCTTTAAGCTGGATTAGCACAGATATGAAGTCTGAAAACACGAAGTATTTGGGGTTTTTCCCTTTTTTTATAAATTCTAGCACCTCTCGGTGTCTGGCAATAGTAAGCATTTAATACGTGCTTGTTGAAGAAATGAAAGAGAAAAGGTTCTCAGTTGTGTCAGCCCTATATTCCTAAAAATCTCTCAAGAACTGAATCTGGCCAGGGAAGGATACTCCTATGGACATTCTTTAATACTCATAAAATCATTATTGTTTTCCTTTTCTAAACATCTTTCAGCTGGCAGCTCCCAAGGCTTATCAGTTCACAGTTCCCCTCGTGGGGGCAAAAGGTACCACAGACCTCTCATTCTGTACAGTGGGCTGGCTACCTGGCTCTTGTTCATTTGCAGTAGAAAAAAAGACAAGGTTCAAGTGTTATGAAGAAGCAAAGGTATAGCATGATTCTTTTGCTGTGGCTGTCTATCCCACTACTCCCAGAACCTCTGGAAGACTTAAGATGCCAAGCCACTGAACAGTCACATGGCAGTGGCTACAATATGTTTTATCTAGGGTCTATAAGCTTCTTTTAGTAAAACTACCCAGAAGCGCTTAATGAAGACAGTCAGATTCATGGAAAAACCCAATTGCTCTAACCTGGTAGAAAAATAACAAAGTCAAAACAGAGTTCTAAAAGTCAATTCAACTTAAAATAAAAATCTTTTGAAGCTTCAAAAACAAAAACCATCACCGTAATTTCCCAATGAACCTAGCCCCTCCCCCCAAACCAAGTACAGCCCTGTTTTATAACAAACATAATCACTCCTCCTAGGAAAACAAATACATGAAAGTCTTGTCAGATAAACTTTCTGATGAGGTCTCTCTGTAAGGTTAGTGATTATTATACAACTCTTTTCCAACAAATTAACATGCCTATTTTAATACTTAGCCCAGAAATCAATTCTTACCCTGATGATCTGTATAAGTCCTGGAAAGGTCCTCCCATTCCGCTAACGTTGCCCCTCTGTTCCATCATTATGGCCTGAAAGTGGCCCATGTTCTCTTCCTGGCAGCGGTAGAGGGGGCCCTCCTGGGGGAGGCCATTGGGCTGGCCAGCAGCTGGATGAGACGGGTGAGCAGTGACTGGTGAATATGCCCTAGGCTGAAAATGACTGGCTGTATGTTGAGATGCATAAGGAGGCCCTGATTGTAGCATCATGCTGTGGGGTGAGAAAGTGGATGAACTGAAATTCATCCCTGAACTCAGGGCTGGGGAAGGAGCTCCATAGAGGAACTCGTTGGCGGGCACAGAGTTTTGTCGCTTAGTAGCTGCATTGTGGTTGTCCAAGTCGAGGAATTCTTTGGGACTCTCTGGCCTCTCGATGGATTCATCCAGTTTTTCTTCTTTGGGCCCTAGATTCTGCCCATCTGTTGGTACCACTTTGGCACCCACTACAGCAATTCGGGTTGGGGAGGCTAGGGTAGCATTGAGTGCCTCACAACCCTGCAGATTGGCTATGGTCCCTTTATCTGAGAAAGGGGGCCTTGGTGGGGGAGCCTGGTGAGCTGGGTGAGCAGGCTGGCTTCCTTGGGGATGGAGAGGCCTTTGCCAGTCAGAATAGCCCTGTGGACATGTATAATAAGGAGTTCGCTGATAATGGTGGAAGGAAGGCTGAGGTGGTGGCTGGTAAGAATATTGGATGCCTTGGTGTGGACGATATCGAGGAAACACAGCTGAGTGGGAGTTGCTAGGCTGAAAACCACGTGGGGGAAAATGCTGTGGATGTGACACTGGGGGCTGTTTTCCCCCCATCATAGGACCAAAACCTTGTAGACCTGGATTGATGTGGTAATGTGCAGGTGAATTAGAATATTCTAAGCCAGGCATATATAGAGGGGGAAACTGGTTGACGGTGCTGCCCATCAAACTTGCATCCATGTTCCGAGAAGCATTGGAGTTCTGCCCTGTACAAGGTATAGCTGCTTCCTGAAAGGTCTTGTTCCGGGGGCAAAGTGGCTTCTCGGAGGTCCCACCACCCAGTCCCTTTTCTTCTGAGCCACAAGGGGATGCTTCTCCACTAATTCCATTTTCAGGGAGGACCCCTCTCTCTGCCATGCTTGTAAGGTCTCTCATACAGCCTTGGGCAGTGGGGCTGGGGTAGCTGCTGTCTGCTGGCCAGGTATTCTGGCCCTTTGTTGCTTTACAGTTTTCCCCAGACTGCGAGGAGTCCCTTTTGACCATGGGGCTGTCTGTTTCTGTCTCCTGTGGTGAATTCTGCCTGATGCAGTCAGTCTGCAGGGCTGGTTTGGAATGAGGTAGCTGGGTGAGGTATGTCCCCTCTGAAGCACCAAGGCTCGGTGATTTCTCCTCAAGTCTAGGCTCTGCAACACAAGGGAAAAGAGGGTAACAATCAGGACAGTAGTAATAGAAAACAAAGCCTTTTTTAAGGTGGCCAGTGGAAAGTCAACTTGGTTTTTATTTAAGGCACACAGTGCCTTCCTTCCAAGATGAGATATTTGGAAAATTGCTCAAGGAGACAGCAGTGGCAACACCAGTCTGCCCACATTCATTCCTGACCCTTCAGCAACCTGGAAGTGAAATCCATTTAACAAAGGTCTGCTCAAGCCCTGGAAGGGCCTTACAGGAGTCATGTCAAATGGAGATGGGTGGTTGAGCAGCTAGGTGGAGTACTGGAGTGAGGAAGATGAGAGCTCAAATCTGACCTCAGACACTTAATAGCTGTCTACTTAGCCCTGGGGGCAAGTCACTTTGCCCTGTTTACCTCAATTCCTCATCTGTAAAATGAGCTGAAGAAGGAAATGACAAAGCACCGTGGCATCTCTGCCAAGAAAGCCCCAAATGAGGTCATACAGTCACAAAGTCAGATACGACTGACAAGTAGAGAAGTTCTTCTGCCAGGAGGAGCCTTAGAAAATGCAGAGAGAACAGCACTGAAGTCTACTGGAGGTGAAAGAGGTGGGGCAAAAGATCCAGAGACAGGGGAGAAAAGAGACTGTGGACTACTGTCTTTGGGAAGGACCCCCTTCTCCCTACAGCTAACACCATGGGAAGTTGCTCCAGAAGGTAGGGGAAGGATGGGGTGAGGGGATGAGGACCAATACCAATACTCAGGTGCTCAGGAAGGCCTCATTCATAGTTTAATCCCACCTACCATGTATGCAAAAATGTGATGAATAGCACACAAGACCATGAGAAAAGCTGAATGGACAAGAAACTACATTAAGCACAGAGTAATCATCTCTTGCATATCCTATCCTGTATTAGCTCCCCAAGAAGGCTTAGTAAGAATCAAATCAAATTACCCATCAGCCTCTTAAGCAGCTAATCAGAATCTTGGGATTCTTCAGGGCACTATTGTTATAGCCCATAAAGAAGGGCTCCCAATAGGGACAAGGGCTTCTGTTCCAGTGATTCATTCTAAAGTCGCCTGCTTTTAAGAGGTCTCTAAAAGCAAGCAAGAGAAATGTTTCTCCCCCTCTCCATTTACATCTCAAAACATTACCTTCAGATTCTGTTAAGGCTCCGAAGAGGTTTACTGAATGAAGTAAGCCCCATAGCTTTAGTCATCACTATGCCCTCCAAACAAAAACCATCACCTAGACAAGTAACTGCAGGGTTCCATGAAGGAGACAAAACCTTTTGAAAAGTAGAATATGAATTCAAGTGGGTCCTCTCTTCTAAAGCTCTGAATTACAACCAACATTTAAAACCCAAAGGGGAACAGCCCTGTTCATTGAGTAGATCAACAGAAGGATTCACACTCTGGTACTCAAGTACCTTAATGAGCTAATCCTTGCTCTACCATTGATTGATTAGATGTGACCCTGATGGTGTCTAACTTCCAGGAGGCTCAGCTTCCTTATCTGAGCACTAACAGCACAAACCCATTACTGCTGCACACATTTTTATGGATTTTGTTCCCTCCTCAAGTGGCTTTTCCAAGTGGCTGTTTAAAGAATTTATAACCTGCATTCTTTCTTTATACTAAAGCTAGGTTTAGTTTCAGGAATAATACATTGGCAAATGGGGCAGAGCTTGGTGGCAAAGTGGAGAAGTCTCTTGAGTGCCAGGCCTGGCGTTAAGGAGACTCATCTTCCTGAACTCACATCTGACTTCAGATACTTCCTAAATGTGTGACCCCGGGTAAATCACTTATCCAGGTTTGCCTCAGTTTCCTCATCTGCTGAAGGAAATGCCAATATACTCCAGAATCTCTGCCAAGAGCATCCCAAATGGGGTCACAAAGACCCGAAGGCATCACAGAAAAAGAACTTATGGGGGAGAACTATTTCTTGGAAACTTTCATCAATAACAACCATCATCAAAATGATATTTACAAAGCAAAGGGAATTGCTGCAGAGTTGTTTGGGGTTCATCTGATACTAAAGGCTGACCTGTAGATAAGGGAGCCTAGAAATCAGCTGTTATTCTGATTTTGGAAGTCATTCAATTCAATTCACTCATTCAATCATAAAGTAAAAACCAAACTAGAAAGTCACCTTGTTTACCATCAGGTTCCTTTGTTTCACTGGTGTTCTGAGTACTCCCATTGTTTTCCAAGGCTGGCTTAGAGCTTACTGCTGCTGAATGAGCTCCCTGGGGAAAAGGCCCAGGTAGGTTTGGGGAAGGAGGCTGGCAGGGGTGGTAAGGCACACCTGGTGGGCAAACGCGGGACGAGAGCTGCTGCATGGCAATCATCTCTGGGCTGTCCAGCATGGACTCTCCTCCTTGTACTCCCCGTAGAGCTGGGGAGGGTCCCCCAAACAGAGAGCTCTGTGCCGGTGGCTGCTGTAATCTCTGTCCTGATTTACAGGGTGGCCTGATATACCCTGAAGGAGGAACCCCATGAGGTAGGAAGCTTGACTGTTCAGTCCACTGGTTTGGGGGCAGAGAGGATCTCATTCCCCGAGGATCCATCATGTGACCAAGAATTCGAGGTTGGAGAGAAGCTCCTGGTCCCACAGGGGCCTTCTCTTCTGGACCCAAGGGACCTTGATTTGTTGTCCCATGGTTCCCATTCCAGACTGCAGTGTGTACTCGATTCAGGTACTTGTATGGTCTGTACATGTGACCAGGAGGGGGTACATCTGAACTTTCAGAAAATTCTTGTCTTATCGGAGGCCCATTGTGCCTGGGAGGAATAAATCCTGCCTGGAACTGGGCTGGGGGGTACATGTTACCATCCTGGTTAGGGCCGCCCATCTGCCCAAGCTGTAAGCTTCCGGGATGTGGTCCCATGGTGGAGAAATGAGTCAGCCCTCCACACACCTGGTTTTCTTCTGGCACACCGAGCCCAACCGGAGGCTGAAAGAAGACAAGGGTTAGAGAGAAGGTTCACCATGTCCCCCCAATGAAGCCCATTTTATTCTGTCCATCACAGGCCTAGACCTCTTCCAGGTTAGAGGCTAAGATGAAACTAAAGGATAGAGCATGGTTTCAGAGGTAATGCCACTTAAGTTTTGGAGGTTTCTGACCTGCATTGGAAAGTGCTGCTGTTGAACAGGTTCTCCAGGGTGTGGTTCTGGGACTCGGGGTGACCCATATAAGTTAACAGGATCGGATCCATGAAGAGGGCCAAATGTTCCTGGCACTGCTGGCCTCTGCAGACCAGTGGGAAGGAGTAGCGGGACAAAGAAAGATCAGGCATTAGGTATATCATGGTAGAATTTCTTAAAGAGCAAGATAATATGGAATGGGTTTGGAAAGAATATCAAGACTGTGACACCAAGAAAGGGATGGATGACAGGACACGGAGAAAATGTGGTATGAAGACTCACTGAAGAGTCTTTTACTTCTTCCATAAATTCACTATATAATAAGGAAAACCAGAATAATATTTAAGTTACTCCTTACCATCTGGCCTAAAAGAGGTGCCTGGCTAGGCATCCCACCAAAATGCAAAGGATGAGAGAAGCCTCGGCCATTGGAAGGACCCACCTCCCTGGGTGGCTGCGGGGTCCTGCTGTTCTGGTCATCTGCAGAGGAGGAAGCTCGGTGCGGTGCTGGTAGGGGCTTTCCCCCATTCTCTAAAGGCTGCTGTCTCCTGCTGGAGCCTTCAGTATCTCTGGACCGGGTCCAAATGCTGCCTGCACTCCCTCGTCCAGCTCGGCTCTTCCTCTTCTCTCTCTTCTCATCCTCTCGAATCCAGAACTCCTCATCTGTGTCTCCATCTTCACCAGGAAAATGCTTTAGCATTGCCCGATGGAAACACCTCTCTAAGTTGTCAGACATCTTGGTATACTCTGAATTCAGGGCAAAATGTAGTAATTAGGTATGGCTCCCAAGGAGTGAGGAAAAGAAGTACTTTTTATCAGAGCAAAGAATTTGAAATAAAAGAGGTAGCCATAGATTGGAAAATGACAAGAAATCGTGGTATATGAATATAATGGAATATGATGCCATGAGATGTGAAGAATACCATGAATTCAGAGAAATATGCAAAGTTTCATGTGGAATGAAATGAGCAGAACCAGGAGAACAAATTATGATGTGACCACAAGAATGTGAGAGGGGGAAAAAGCTCTGAATGCCTTCAGAACTTTGATCAAAGCTGCAGTCAGTCATGACTTCAAAGAAGGATGACAGACAGGAGATACAAAACAATACATTTAAGTACGTAGCTGTTAAAAGAGATAGCTGCCACACCAGGGCAGAGGGAAGCAGGTGGGTTATGGGTAGTAACAGACATGGAAAAAAAACTACATTTTAAAAACTGCATTAAACAAAAATAGTGTAGAGGGGCTCAAATAAGGAATTCTGTCACTACCTTATTAAACAACGTATTTCTTTCAAAACATACTATGTGACAAATCACTTTTAATACAATCTCCTTTCCTGTTCTTTCTATATGGAAATGTTTGTGTTTGTTGATTATTGCTAAGCTCACAACAGAAAAAGAAAAAGACAGCAATGAGATGAGAAAACTCAAGGTGATATCTGTATGGGCCACTTAAGAAAACCACCTGAAAACTCCTGGTAAATTATGGGAACCGAGAGTCACATATGTCCAAGATGAGAATTTTGTTTCAATCACAACCTAGCCAAGGGTGCCCCACAGTGGTTGACATTATATAGACAATCAAAAATTAAATGTGGTTAATCTACAATGGTAAAGAGAAGTGCCTCCAATGTACTATTTATTTAACGTAGAGATACCAATTCCTACTTAATTCCCTAGAAGTCTATTCCCTTTTTGGGCAAATGGGGTGGGAAGGTGGGTGAACAGCTCCAATGCAGCTCAGGACAGAGAAAACAAGAAACAAATTGCTACATAGGAGAAAGGTCCAAATAGTTGTATTTGAGAGTCGTTAAGTCTGTCAGGAAACAAAGTCACTTGGAATTACAAATTCAAACTATAAATCTGAAGGGAAGGGTCAAGAAAACCTAAACAAATAAAAACCAAACAACCCAAACAAACCACAACCTCTTCTTTTTTTCCTTCTCTAAACTCCAAGGCTCATGAGTCTCTGAAGAAGTAGTGTGGGTAATGGGAGATAGCATGGAGGAGTATAATGTGAAGAAGCAGACATAAAACTAGAGAGCAGGCCAGAGGGAGAATGCATCTGGCTGAATGCCCTCATAAATCTGGGTCTGTCACCTTCCAACACCACTGTTAAAAGCAATGACTGTTGAAATGAGGTTCTCCTCCCAGAGGGCATTTTGTAATGACTTATGTCCAAATATGTCTTTGAAAAATACTTTTTTGAAAAAGGAAAATATTCTATAAAGGTATGGATTGTACTGCATTGTAGCATGTTTTATATGACTTTGGAGTGCTCAAGAAACCTTGGGAACTTAAGAGAGCAAAGTCTTACTCTTCTTACCACTACTTTCCCCATTATATTTTAGGCAATTTCTGAACATAGTCTTCATGTCATTGACAAACTCCTCCTTGGTACAGTAGAGGCCTCCGTTCAGTTTCTTCTCCATGCTTGAGATATCCATGGGGACCTGAAACAAGATACATGCCTCTAATTAGAAGGTATTAAAGAATCTTTTTTCAGTAGCTGAGGAGAATCTGAGCCATCTGGTGAGAACTATATTCTTAAGGATTACTAGAGAAAGTAACATACAGGAATGACATTTAAAGATTTAAAAATATATTTTATTTCCCCCCATTACATGTTAAATCACAGTATTTAAATTTTTTTTAACGCTGAGTTCCAAATTCTGTCCCTCACTTCCTCCTTCCCTGAGCAATCAGATATACATTATGTATGTGCGATCATGTAAAACATTTCCATATAAGTCATTTTAGACAAGAAGACCCAAATAAAAGAAAAAAAAATGAAAGTGAAATATAGCATGCTTCGATCTATGTTCAATCAACATCAGTTCTTTCTCTGGAGATGGGTAATATGCTTCGTTGTGAATTCATTGGGATTTTCTTGGATCACTGTATTGCTGAGAATAGCTAAGTCATTCATAGTTCTTCATCATACAATGACATTTAAAGATTTTTTTTTAAAGGATTGCCTACCTTAATGATCTGGTAATAGTTTGGGGCATAAGATTCATCTACAGGTTCCAGGAAGGGCCAAGAGTCTTTGTGAGCCTTCACAACATCTAGAACTGATAGCCCATAGTCAGTGTTAAAATTCAGATTTAAACTTGGATAAAACATTTTTCTTTCAAGAATATACATTTTGAGAATAGGCACTGACCTTTGTACATGGCAGTGAACTCATCATCCAGCTCAAAGCTACAAATAATAAAAAGTGAAAGATTACTAGCAATAATTCATCTCACTCAGTCCCACAACAAGTCATAACTGTGTGGATGGTTCACCAGCAGTTATAAAATTATAGCAGTTTTGAAGAGTTTATGGCAAGTAGACCTTTGTTCAACTGCACCACAATGAGTATTGATATTTAGACAAAAAATGTAAGCATAGCAAAATCCTAGAAGTTTATGAAAGTGACTGATTAGAATGTTTCCTAATTAATTCATAAAAGGGAAACAGAAAATAATGAGTTTTTTTTACCTTCAAATCATTTTTTCACTTAATTTCCTGAAGTAAAATAATTATTTGTACTTTCAAGAATCCCATTTTTTTGTGGAATAACTTTAAATTTTTGAAAAATGAAGGAAAAAATATTGCTAGATAGGGTGCAGCTTTTAACTTCAATATTATGCTGATATTGTAATCTATAACCATGATCAACTTTCTTGTTTCATTGTCCCAAGTTTTATAAATTTTCCTGTCCTAAGCACTCTGAGTCTGTTTATGCAAGTGTGTCATCTTAGAAATTAAGACTCTCCCCAAAGAACAAAAAATCTAGAAGAAGTTCTGTGTCCACACAGGACTGTATTTCTCATTGGGTTAAAAAAAAGAAGGTTTCTAGAGTGTCATTAGAAAGTACCCACAGACTCCAAGGATTAATGATGACCTAGCTACATTTTGTTCTGTATTCCCATTATTGCAGAAAATTCAAAATCTTACCTGAGAGGGTGTGTGTGTGTGTGTGTGTGTGTGTGTATGAATGATAGAATTCTATGTTGAACAGATGTGTTGTTACTCTCATTGATACTCACAGATCCTTAGCTTTTTTTTCTTCTCTGGTGGGAGAACTTGGGTCCAAATGGGAGAGTTCAGGAGGAAGTTCTTTCCCTTGGGCTAAAAGCCAGGCACGTTCTTCCCTGAGCTTCCTCCTCTTAGCTCGATCTGAGGAAATAGAAAGCCCTATTATGTGCAAGCAATAAAATAATAAAAACTACACAGCACAGAAGCCTGATGATGTCTCTCTTAAATATCCAGAAGTTTCCCTCTTTAGAGACAAACTTTTTTATAAAAAACACAAGGTAAGATAAACTGCCGATTTTGCCAATGCTGGTCATTCAGTGGTAGGTGAGGGAAAATTTTAAATTCTTAACTAATCCATTTTAGTGTCAAGGTGTGTGTACCTTAAAAATCATCTGATTATAATCTCTCGGTGGGCAGTGGGCAAAAACTTGATGTTGTCCCAGTAAAAAAATAATTATCTTCAGGTATAATTGCCTTTGTAGTACACACAAAAAAAATCCTTGTATAGATTTTAGCAATGGCTGGACTCAAACATGATGAATTTTTTGGTTAATAGTTTTTATTATAAAACTTAACTGTTTTAATAAATTCAAATAACCAAAATTAGAAATAAAGCCCTAAGTAAAATGATGTGATTGGCAATTTGCTTTTATTCCTTTAAAAAGGATAACCTCCCCACTGATTTAGGCAAAAGGGTTTTTTGGCCTTTTGTTGGAGTAGTCTGCTTTGTATCACTTGTAATATGTTATTTTTCTTCATTTACCATTTTTTGGGTGTGTGTTATAATACCTGCTATTTAACAGATATAAGAAATCTGCTTAATCAGACTTCTGGGGTAGGAAACAAATAAAAAGGCTGTCCCTACTTATAAATAAAGCTATGAATAACTTGGATTATATGGCTTTGGTAGTGGGATCACTGGGTGAAAGGATATAATGTACATTTTACTGCATATTGCTACTCAAGATAATTGTTAATTTATAGTTGTGTAGCCCCCCCCCCTTTCCCAGATCCACTTTATGTGCTTGTTACCTTCCTCTATTAGAATTTAAGCTCCTTGAGGGCAAGGATTTTATTGGTTGCTTATATTTGCACTCAATAGAAGGTTCTTAATAAAATGCTTTCCATCGAGCTAAAAGTATAAACAGAATATCTAATTTTAACATAATTGATAAACACTGAACTAAATTTATCTTTTCTAATTATTTTTGCCAAGGTGATAAGCCCACTGCATTTTTTTTTTAAATTAGTGAGGCAATTGGGGTCAAGTGACTTGCCCAGGGTCACACAGCTAGTAAGTGTTAAGTGTCTGAGGCCGGATTTTTCAGGTACTCCTGACTCCAGGGCTAGTGCTGCTCTGTCCACTGTGCCACCTAGCTGATCCCCACTGCATTTTTAATTAAATTGATTCAAGATATGTAGCTTTTGGGGAAGTATAAATTAGTAGAAGTAAAAGGAATCTGTGCCACTAATCTGAAAGTTTAAAAGTTAGAGGACGACAGAAAGAATGAAAGTGGGTAGAGAAGGAAAGAAAGGAGAGAGAAGTGAATGGTCTCTCTGCCATGGTGGTAGCAATTTATTTCTCACTTCTCTCTGACAAAACCTATGCACAACTTCACACAAACACAAGCAGAGACTTCTACACTTATACCTGAAAACAGGTATCCATATGCTATAATGTAGTAGTATTCAAGCATTTGTTAAGTGATTATGGAATGGAATTCAAAAGACACTAAAAACTTGTGGTGTCACAATAAGACTGTCAGGGGGAGAGAATAAAAAAAAGAAAGACTTGGTCCCTACCCAGATATTCACAATATACAATAATACATAAGTGCATTAGAAATGTACAAACACATAGTGAGGTGGGGAGGCTGAGGTAGTATCAAGTTTGAACACATACCAACTGCCTCTGTCCTCCTTCCTCTCCTTTATCTTCTACTTTCTTTCCACTGAGCTCCATGCCCTGCTTTGCTCCCCCAAGTCTTGGTAGAAGTGCTGGCAATGGATCTAGCTAGAACTGAGAACAGAGTGGCAGCTATAATTGGAACAGGGCTATGTGGTACAGCCAGGCTCTTCTTGCTTATCACCAGTTGATTCTTCCTATATAGACTCATAGCTTTTCTCTGCACAAGCCATATTAATATGGAGAACGTGCTGGAGAGGTAGAATGGCCAATCATTAGACAAGGCCAAATATTAACCTATCTCCGCCTAATCTCTCCTAATGTGTGATAGCTTACATGTATATACACACAAGTTACCTGTAATGCATCTCCAAAATCACTCATTTACATGGGTTTAGGTCCCCCAAGCTATTTTCCTAAACTCTCAAAGGGCAATCCCCTTCTGCTTTTAGGATGTGGAACAATGATTAATATTAAAAGTATGTATGTGCAACCTGGAAGAAGGGAGATTTGGGTTTAAACTCCAACTCTGCAACATGAAAAATTACATTTTGAGTTTCTTCATCTGTAATATAGTTATACTACCTCTCAGGTATGCTGTGAGATAATGCAGACAAAATGTGTCAAGAACCAGAAACCCAGTCCTTGTTTCACATTCACCAAATTCTATCTGAGGGGACAACTGCTCTAAAATTTCTTTGGCTCATGTCTGTGTCTCCATGGAAAAAGGAGAAGGATGCTCAGCTCCCATGCATGCACACAGGATAACAGTGCAAGGAATATAGGATATACTTTATTCAATCAGACAAAACACATAAACTTGCAGGAGCCCCCAAACAAGTCAGTAAAGACAACTTTCCTCCTGGCAACTGTGAGCTTCTCCTCAAAGTACCCATATAGTAAGCTATCACAGATAGTAACTATAAGTACAGTACTATCTCTATTAAAAATATATAGAAGGGGCAGCTAGGTGGTGCAGTGGAAAGAGCACCGGCCCTGGAGTCAGAAGTACCTGAGTTCAAATCTGGCCTCAGACACTTAACACTTACTAGCTGTGTGACCCTGGGCAAGTCACTTAACCCCAATTGCCTCACTAAAAAAAAAAAAAATATATATATATATATATATATATATATATATATAGAGAGAGAGAGAGAGAGAGAGAGAGAGAGAGAGAGAGAGAGAGAGAGGGGGCAGCTAGGTGGCGCAGTGGATAGAGCACCGGCCCTGGAGTCAGGAGTACCTGGGTTCAAATCCAGCCTCAGACACTTAACACTTACTAGCTGTGTGACCCTGGGCAAGTCACTTAACCCCAGTTGCCTCACTAAAAAAACAAAACAAAACAAAGAAACAAAAAATATATATAGAAGCAATGCTAGGGAAATGTCAATAATGGGAAAAAAAAGAAATCAAGAAAAAATTCTTTAAATCTCAAAAGGCAATTCTTTTGACAAGAGGGAACTGATCTCAATTTAGACTGCACCCTCCACTTTCCCATCCTATTTCCCTGTTGATTGCCTAGATATTTCTCTAAGAAGGCAATAGGGGCATCTAAGTGATGAAGTGGATAAAGCCCTGGCCCTGGATTCAGGAGGACCCGAGTTCAAATTTGACCTCAGACACTAGACACTTACTAGCTGTGTGACCCTAGGCAAGTCACTTAACCCCAATAGCCTCACCAAAATCAAAACCAAAACCCCAAACCAAAACCCCCCCCCCCGCAAAAACCCACAAAAGAACACCAAACAAAAAAAGAAGGCAATAGCTACAGAATAGCTACTTAACTGGAAATAGGGGAATTGAAGCCGTAACCAAAGCTTATCAGCATCATGTTCTAAATAGAATTGGCAGAATAGGCATAAACACCATGGCAGCTTTTAAGATATGTATTCAGTCGCTACATGGACAATCTGGATTTAGAACAATTTTCTAGTCCAGTGATCTCTAAATAAGAAAATTAAGAAAGAAATTAAATCTTACCACTATGTATGCGCATGTACAAGGATTGACACTCGCATCTTTATGTGGTACTGCATATGGTTGAGTGCATTCAGATTAAATAAGTCACACATTATGAACAAGATGAGAGAGACCCTGAGGAACTAATGGGAGTTCCCTAACATGGAGAGAAGGGTTAATAGTAACACCCTTTTCTACTTGGTCAATTTGGTGAAATAAATGTTCATAAAAGTGAAACAAACATTATTTAAGGATTATTTTTTAGATAAAAATTCCCTTTGTTCTTTAAGTGCGTATTTCATTGTGACTGAATATGCTTCTCTTTTGGAGAAAAATCTTGATTTAACATTTTGATATGTGGATTTAAAGGTGTAATTCTAGGTTCTAAAATGTTTTGTCTGATTAAGTAAACTTTTGGTTTACATGTGCTGAGGTAAGTGGACTTATAGATAGATATTATCTAGTTTAAACTAAGCCTCACAAAATGGATAAGTGATTTGCTTAATCACTTATAAAGAAGCTGAAAATCAAAGATAATAATTGTAACATATGCAAAGTCAGACAAGAAAATAGAATTATTATTTCCATTCCTAGTACAACACTGTCAGTGACATCATGAGGTATAAATCATCATCATCAAAAAAGATTGGACAAATTCGGCCAAAAAATGAAATTATCAAGACTATTTGAAATATGAATTTATATCCACTACTGTTAATGATGAACCTCATCAACTGATGAGGTCATCATGTGAAGCAAGACATTTAAAAACTAAGCCTAGGGGCAGCTAGGCGGCACAGTGGATAGAGCACCAGCCTTGGAGTCAGGAGTACCTGAGTTCAAATCCGGCCTCAGACACTGAACACTTACTAGCTGTGTGACCCTGGGCAAGTAACCTAACCCCAACTGCCTCACTAAAAAAAACAAAAACAAAAACAAAAACTAAGCCTAGGGGCAGCTAGGTGGCATAGTGGATAAAGCACTAGCCCTGGATTATGGAGGACCTGAGTTCAAATATGGCCTCAGCCACTTGATACTTACTAGCTGTGTGACCCTGGGCAAGTCACTTAACCCCAATAGCCTTACCAAACAACAACAACAACAACAAAACTAAGCCTTTTCGGTTGTTTTGTTTGTTTGTTTATTTTTTGCAGGGTAATGAGGGTTAAGTGACTTGCCCGAGGTCACACAGCAAGTGTCTAAGGAAGGATTTGAACTCAGGGCCCGTGCTTTATCCACTGCACCACCTAGCTGCCCCTATTATGCATTTTTACTAGTTTTTTTTTTAATGAATACTTGCCCTAATAGGTATTTTAAAAATAAATTATATAAGAATAGGTGGTGTAGTAGATAAAGCACCGGCCCTGGATTCAGGAGGACTTGAGTTCAAACCTGGCCTCAGCCACTTAACAATTACTAGCTGTGTGACCCTGGGCAAGTCACTTAACCCTCACTGCCCCACCCAAAAAAAGAAGTTTTTAAAAAAATGCATAATAAAGTTTAGAGACCATTGTTCTAGTCAATTAGGAAAAGACTGAATGCCAGGATGTCAACCAGAGAAATATCCCTGCTGTAGAGCTGAACGAGAGAAAAATGGACAAGACTGTCTTCAATCATTACAGAACTGAATGCAGATCAGCATCCTATGATTTATAGTATTAAAGAGTTACCTGAGAAACAGAGAAGTTAAGCGATTCGTCTATGGGTCTCAAACCTAGATTCTCCTGACTGCAAGTGTCTCTAATAAATATTTTTATAAAAATTCTCATTTTTCTCACAATATTCCTATACCTTCTTAAAACTACTTCTAGGGGGCGGCTAGGTGGCGCAGTGGATAAAGCACCGGCCCTGGATTCAGGAGTTCTTGAGTTCAAATCCGGCCTCAGACATTTGACATTTACTGGCTGTGTGACCCTGGGCAAGTCACTTAATCCCCATTGCCCCGCAAAAAACCCAACCAACCAACAAACAAAAAAAACCTACTTCTAAGCACCAAAGAGTGAAGTGGGATGCAGTGTATTATGAAAGCAAGAGTGAGAACTGTCTGCATGGAAAGGGACTCGTATTAGGAGCACACTAGCTAGATGCAAGAGAAGAACCGGAAGAACATGGATGGGCGATCATGGAAGAAGAAAAGCATTGAGAAGAGCAGGTGAGGTAAGGTTCCACATATACATGTTGGAGTCTGACTTGCCACTGTACATGACAGCAACCATGTCTTGTGCTGAATTTACTCAGATTCATGTAGAAAGCAAATCTACCTTCTACTGCTTTGACCTTTTCTTCCATTTCCCGTTTCCTCTCCTCCTTGAGCATCTGTTCTTGTTCTTTCTTTTGCACGGCTAAAAGGATTTGGCGTTCTTCGTCCTCCTCCTTGCGCCTCTGCTTCTCTATTCTGCTGAGTACAGGGGTCTCCTGGGAGAAAGCAGACAAGTGTAAAATCTTATCTTGCTAGAAGAATACAGTACTAGCTTATACATCTAGAGGATGGCAATCTACACAGTTGGAAAATTAAGTGTAAAAATATATAAGTTAAATCATTATATGTTTGTGAACAAATTTAAAACTAAGTATAGGACTAAATAAAATTATGTACAAAAGGCAAGTGTAGACATCAGGAAATTAATTATTAAGTGACTCCTAAGAAAGGAATTAAAGAATCAAGAATTTAAGGGCTGGGATATGAACAAAGAAAATGGTATGGTAAGAAAAGCTTTTGGTTCTGATATTTTGTAGAAAAAAGAAAAACCTAAGTGGATGGCTTACTCATTCAAAAAAGCACAGACTTAATTTCACTAACTTGTGTGGCTTTGAGTGTATTTCTTTTAGAAGAAATTAGTTGGGGGTTTCCCCCAGACTCAGAAAGGCGCTATAAACACCATTTTAGATTCTAGATTCAAAAGATGAAGGAAAAGAGGGAAAAAAAGGCGTTACAAAAGTTCATTGCTTTTGTCTAAAACAGGTGTCATTGTGTTTCCACTCCTTTATGAATAATTATGGGGAAAAAACCATAATGACCAACGCTGTTGCCCAAGTATAGATTAGAAAACATCTCTCTCCCTTTCTTAAAAGGGTTGGGGGACTATGGGTAGGGAACCATGGAATATACTGTTACATTTCAGTTAATGTGCTGATTAAGTTTTGTTTCCCATTTGATTTTTTATTCTTTGGTAAAAGGGATAACTCTGGGAAAAGTAAGAGAAAAGATATATTTAGAAATGAGGGTGATATAAAAAGAAGAGATAACGAAAAATTTAAAAATAAAAATGAAACTGGCATGATCCTGATAAAGAGTAATTTTCACCTATATCATCAGAGAATAGTAGTAGATTATTTGGAGTTAGCTTTTTGAATCTGATCAGAAAAAAACCAAAACACTAAACACAAGGATAATAGGATTACAGTTACTTTCTAGAAAAAAAAAAAGTCATTAATCTGGGATGGAATGAGCATGTATTATAAAGACAATCCAAAATATTGTGTCTGTGACAATAGGATTTCCTCCTGTTGGATCTGGATATATGCCAATATATTCTGCTCAGGCTTAATCCACGGTAGAACCAAGGGTCTACTGCTTATTCTCAACCCTTCCTCTCAAACTTTCTTCCAATAGAGAGAATTTCTAGGCCATTTATTTCCATTGGTATAGTCCCAGGGCCATCCCCTACTAGTGAACCTGCTCCAGACCAACTCTTGCACCCTAGGGGCCTTCTCTGCTATGGACCAGTCCATGGACAACACTCTTTCCACATCTACACCTCCAAGGACTTCTTCAGGGAAAGGAAGAAAGACACCAACACTATTTCTGGATCTGGTCCCCATACCACAAGGTTGGGAGGTTCCTACCACTGATACTCTGCCTGACCTCATTCTTCAATAGTTGGGATCTTAGTACTTTTTTATATTTGATCCATCACATTTATTCTAAACCCTTGAAGGCTGATGCACCTATACTCAAATGGTTGCTCTTCTACTATCTTTATTTTATCTCCAGATCTAATCCAACAAAATCCCATTCCAGATCCAACACATAACACATAGGGAGTGCTTAAGAAATGCTTGTTGATTATTTCTCAATTATCTAATCACTGAAGCTTGATGAACTGTTTGTTATATCAATCGAGAGAGACTCTGGTCCTAGGAAAGAAAGATAGTACCTTTGTTTATTCATCCCAGATAAGGCCAAACCTGAAAAGCATATCAACTCCTTTTTTTGCAGGGCAATGAGGGTTAAGTGACTTGCCCAGGGCCACACAGCTAGTAAGTGTTGTGTCTGAGGCCGGATTTGAACTCAGTTCCTCCTGAATCCAGGGCTGGTGCTCTATCCACTGAGCCACTTAGCTGCCCCCTCAACTCTGTATCAATGATTATTAGCATACAAGTTTGAAATCATCAATCCTATGCCCCTGGATGGTTGTTTTATTGTTTTTTAAGTAGAGACTCCCATCTATAATATCCTTGTTAAGTGGCCATGCACACTCAGATGTCCAGTGATAGAATTGTTAATGCTAAAACAACATTTTCTACGTTTGGAGAGCATTGATTGTTAAGGAAGACTGCCTCAGTCAATATTCATAGAGTACTGATATATTCAAATAGAGGCTATATGAGTTTTAATTTATTCTGAATATTTTAGAAAATAATTCAATTATGGGCAAGGGCCAGGGTTGGGGAAGTGAAGAATAATTTGCCTTTGTTCAACTGCAGGTGCCATACCCAGCATAATCTGAATAATGTCAACAGTGGCTTTCTTGAAAATGCCACTTTAGGTGAAATATTGGTGGTGATGGTGGAATGAATACTATGGCAACAATAACATGTATCAATAGGGCTTCCAATTATATGAAGCTTACTTATAATGTTAGGGCAAATTTTACATGTGAGGTATTCAGTTCAGCAAACATTAAGTAAAAGCCTACTAAATACTCTTTGGGAACTTACATGTTTCATAGGAGACAGTAAGTAAAGCAGAGTGATTTGAGATCAGAGGTTAGTTTGTAGAGGAATTGGACCTGTGATATTCCAAAGAACACCCTTTAGATAAGAAGATTCACTGTACCAATGCAGGGTGGCATCTTCTCTGCAACTTCTAGCCTGAAAAAACTGCCTCATTGCCCCGCAAAAACAAAACAAAACAAAAAAACCACCACAAACCTTCAAAACTGTAATTAAATATCCTTTGTAATCTGCAGATTTTTTTTTTTTAAAAACAGGGCAATGAGGGTTAAGTGACTTGCCCAGGGTCACAAAGCTAGTGTCAAGTGTCTGAGGTCGGATCTGAACTCAGGTACTCCTGAATCCAGGGCCAGTACTTTATCCACTGAGCCACCTAGCTGCCCCTTCCAGATACTTTTAAAACATTTAAAAACATTATTCTGAGGAGTAGTTCAAAAACCTAAGAAATGTTAAGAACATCTGGACTAGGCAATTTGTAAGGTGGTTTCTATCTCTAAATGCTACAACATAATTAAGGAACAGTAGTATACAATAATGGCAAAGAAGAAATCAAAACACTGAAAATGAGAGGAAAGAAAGATCACTTTTGGCATCAACAGCTCTAGACTGGAAAGGGTCTTATAGATCCCCAAGTATAAGCCCCTTCCTTCACAGATGAAGAAAGAGAAGGTAACCCAAAGTCACCCTGCATGGAAAGCAGTGCTTCAATCCGGGTCTTCCTGAGTCCACATTCAGCGCTCTAGCTGCTATTCCATAATGTCTCTAGTGCCAGAAGGTTCTTAAGAAACCCTCCTAACACCTAAGCTCATTTTTCCTACATTTTTTGGGGGGGTGGGGCAATGGGGGTTACGTTAGTAAGTGTCAAGTGGCTGAGGCCAGATTTGAACTCCAGGGCTGGTGCTTTATCTACTGTGCCACCTAGCTGCCCCCTAAGCTGATTTTTAAAGATAGAGAGGTGTCACTCTCCACTCTCCACTCAAATCCAAAGGTCACTGCTACAAAAATAATGTTCCCAAAGCACAGGTCTGACAGCATCCTCTGAGCAAAACTGCTCACAGGCTCCTTTCTGGATGATGGGACAAAATACAAACAGCTTATTTGGTTTTGTAGCCCAGCTCCCACCCCAATCTCCAAATTTATTTCTCATCATTCCTTGCCTTGTACTCTGGGTGGCACCCAAGTAAAACTGGCTGACTTGTGATTTCCTGAAATTGCCATTTCCTCTTCTCCTTTCATGAGTTTGTGCAGGATGGCCCCATACCTGGAATACATTCCATCCTTCCCTTTGCTTTTTTCCTTCCAAGTTCAGACTACAAGAATCCTTGCCTGGATGTCCTACTCTTTCTTTTCAAATTAATGTGTATAGGGGCAGCTAGGTGGCACAGTGGATAGAGCACTGGCCCTGGAGTCAGGAGGTTCTGAGTTCAAATCCAGCCTCAGACACTTGACACTTACTGTGTGACCCTGGGCAAGTCACTTAACCCCAAATGCCTCAACCCCCCACCCCCAAATTAATGTGCATGTACTTATCTGTGCAAATACTGGATCTCTCTCAGTAGAACGTAAGCTCGAGGGCAAGGAAGGCTTTTCACATATTGAGGACCCAACAAAATGCCTTATTAGGAACCTAAAAAATGGCCATGCTTGATTTAGGACCTTCCCCCCCCCCTCCGTAGATCTGATCAACCTCATTTTCTCCATGTCATCTTTTTCTTTTATCATAATATGTCTTTCTAACAAGAGTGCTACTACTGAGGAGGATTTTAATAAGGATCTAACCAGAACCACCTGTCTGAAATCCCCTGCAAAACTGGAAGTAGAATCTCTGATTTAATCAGAACCTCCTTTCTTCCACCTCCTGCTATCAGACCCTATTTGGCTCCTTCTACTTTGCCAAACCACCAGAGACCAAGATGCCATGTCTAACTCCTTGGCAACAGCAATATCCAGAATCTACAGCGCTAACAGCCTTCACCGAGCATCCCAGAATCCTATGAGGATTCCCTTCACAACTATCCTTCCCATAAGTAGCAATTAAGAGAGGCCTTGGAGCAGTAGGATTGGACCTCCTGGGTGACCAGTGCAAGATAAAAAACCTGAACCTAGACTGTTATACTCTACATTAGGCATTTTTTACAGTTGAAATACAGCCTTGAAAATGTTGCCCATCTGAAATGTTCTTAGTAATTTTTGTCTCTCGAGATTTTCACCAGAGTGTCTCTAATCTAAAACTAGAGAGATCATCACAAATATTGCTGGGAGGATTAAATGAGGGATGTATATAGGACATTTTGTAAACTTCATAGTCTGCATTAATGCCAGTATTAGATGAAGAAAAAGAAACAGTTTAAAAGGATAATGGTATTATATACAAGGACATATGCACAGTTAAATAGGAAACTGGAGAGCAAAAATGTTAAAAAAGCCAAGAGGAAGAATACTAGATCAAAAGGTAGCAGAAAAGAATTGGACAAAAAGAGAAAAAGCATTTTTTAAACTTATGGGTTTTACGTAAGATTATATTCTCTCACTCACACACGTATATGTAAAATGTAATTTCCCCCTAATGATTAGGTTTATAAAACAAAAACCAAAAAAAGCTCAAAGAATAATCTGACATCACAAGCAGCTCCCAAACACCCTCTATAAAGAACATTCCCTGAAAAATTTATTGACAGAAAGCAAAATTCTACTCTTTAAGTTGATGATACTAAAGCTGATCATTATAACTGACCATGATTTTTTGGATGTTTCTCAGTGTTGTCTTTATATATATTATTGAAGGCAATGTTTACATTCTTCTCTGTTTACCCTTTCTTCACTCTGAATCACTTGTACATAGCTTTATATATTAAAAAAATTCTTTTTAAAGAATAATGAATTTATTACAATAATGAATTCACCTCTAATACACTAGGCTAGAATTATGTAAGAGACTGGCTATGCCAGTTACCCTGAGGATTCCACCAAGGGCTGAGTTGAATGAATTGAAAAGAACTCTGCTTTTAGTGGGTGCTCACTTCAGAAACTGTACATAAAGAAAGGGGATAGTATTTGAAGGCTGAAAACTTAGCAAGAAGAAAAGCTAGCTCCCAATTGGTAAAGGTCATTCTATAATTAAAATCTACCAGAGGGAATAAGAGACCAGCAACATGGATATGAAGTAATTCCTTACAGAACTGTCAATTCTGAGATAAATTATAATTGCTTTACTTAATTACCTACCTGAGAATAGTAAAACAACTAATATTTTCATAAGCAGTAAAAAGGAAAAAAAAGTTGTAAGGGGCTAAAATTCTAGCTAGTCTGTCTAAAGTATCTAATGAGTGGTCGCCAATAAATTATAAGCTTTAGCAAGAATTTAGAGTTTTAAGCATTTATTAAGGAGAATAAGAATTTGGTGAAGAGAGAGAGAGAGAGAGAAAGGAGAGCACATTTCTAGCTCCACTCTCAAACAGAGTCCTGAGGAAAAAGAGACCACTAAAGAGATGACAGCACCAGCCTCACCCCCTCTTCCTCCCACAAGCAAACATCACTTCCTGACGCCAAAGAAAAGCCACATGTCTTGCCCTCAGGTGCCTTCCCCTCATGGTGGAGCTTTCCTACAGTAAAGCTCCAGCTGGTGGCGTCATTCCAATCATTACAAAGTACAAATCAAGTCTCTACTGAGGTGAAAAACAAGTTTATTTATAGTGTTCTAGAATTGGATGACTAAAAGGGAACTTAGTTCATCTCATCCATATCTCTAATTCTGCAGATAGTGCTTTAGTTAACATGACATTTCTGTAATCATCCTCCCGATTTCCCCCCCTCTGAGACTAAAGTACAAATTCAGCACCAAGACTCCTTAAGTAACTTACTCATCAGGGGCAAAGGCTGGATTTACTAAGTTGTTTCCATTTGGCAAATACACAGTGAAAGCATTTAATAAGATTGAAAACAAATGTGGAGAACATTCATTTGGTGAAAGCAACTCAACTTGAGAACAGCTGAGAAGTAAATAATTAGGGAAGAAAACCTCATACTAAAGCAGAAGAGAAAAGGGGCTGAATCCAAGGTCTGACATGGGCGAGAGTCAAAATAAATTAAGGGTTGGGGGTGTGGGGTGGGGGAATTAGGTGGCTCAGTGGATAGAGCACCTGCCTTGGATTCAGGAGGACCTGAGTTCAAAACCGAACTCAGACACTAACTAGCTGTGTGACCCTGAGCAAGTCACTTAACCCTCACTGCCCCACCAAAAAAAAAGGGGAGGGGGGGGGCGGGGGAGAGAAAGAAGGTACAGAGAATGTATTAACACAGTGTTGGATGTAGTTCAAAAAAAGCAGGGCTCTTATTAAGAGACTGTATGTAGTCTGAGAGAGCAAATACAGAATTCAAATTCATATGAATAGTCAACTTTAATCTGGATAACTCCATTATTTCTTACTTTCAGAAACTCACCTCGTGCTTAAGGGACTTGATGGGCAGGTGGTCAGACACACATTTAGAATGCAATTCTGTCTCTGTCCGATGTAGACGCTTTTCCTAAAATTGAAAGTAAAGAAAAGTAAAAGAAAGATCAAGGAGATCTTTGTGATTAGTACTATTGAGTACAGGATTGGTTTGAAACCTTTAGGGCACCAAAACTGTGGTCTTCCCTTAGAAGTAAGCCCAAAGTCATAAGGACCAGATGATTTAGTACAACATGAAAAGACCAAAGTCTGAAAAGGCAGTAAAATGTCACTTAACAGGGACCACTACTGAAGGAATCTGTTAAGTGGTTAATCTTATGCTTTGCTTTGTTTTAAACTGTGCAGAAGCAAAAAGCCAGAGTATCAAGATGAAGGGAGTGGCTCTGAAATTGGGGAATTACAAACAGTTGGGAAACACAGAATTAGGTGATTCCCTCCTGGAACCATTAGAGAGATGAGAGCAGATACCCAAAGGCTGGAAGCAGATGGAAGGAATTCTGTGGGAGTTTTGAGTACTATTTCAATTTTGGGGCTAAGTCAATTCTGGTTCTTATTACTTGAATATGAAGCTAATTTATATAACTGGGTAGATAAATTTTAAGTAAAACTGACCTACACATAACAGCTTCACAAATAGAAATGAGTCTGCTTCTGAATGTACTCTCAATAAGCTTTCTTCAGAGGGTCCTTTATTTGGGCCCACAAATAAATTTCTACTCAATGCCCTGCTAACACATCCTCTATTTTAAGCTCTTAGGTTCCAGTCGAACAAAAACACAGGAAAGAGTGTATGGTAAGGATGGAGAGAGAAAGTGGTTCGGGGCCAAAACTAGGTATAGCAATTACAAACTAGCTATACTAAGTTTAGTTAATTGGCAAGAAGCAAAGGAAATGGTTAATTAATTGGCTAGCACCCCTCCCTTGGATCTAATTTTTTTTTTTTTTTGGTGAGGCAATTGGGGTTAAGTGACTTGCCTAGGGTCATACAGCTAGTAAGTGTTACATGTCAGAGGCCAAATCTGAACTCAGGTCCTCCTGACTTCAGGGCCAGTGCTCTATCCACTGCGCAACCTAGCTGCCTCCCTTGGAACTTGCTCAAAACATTCACATTACTTTATTCACTCCTGTTATTCAATCCTTTAAGATGGTCAATTAAAAGCAGATATGCCTTGCATAATTGGCACAGAAGAGAACAGATAAATGGCAGCTCCAGAAGGTCCTCCTAATGCCTTTATTCTCATTCTTTTACTGATTCAATTTTTAAAACATTCTTCCCTATGTACTCATACAAAGGAGATTCCCCAAAAAGCTAAGCAAAATGGACTGCAACTGGTGGATGGCACCGATCATTTTCCTGTTATAATGCCTTTAAAGAGAGGTTAGCCTCTCTTCCTATCATCTATGTAGTGAGAAGTCAGCAAAACAGAACTTGACAGATCCATTTCTCATAAATTATTCATCTAAGGACACCTTTGAAACCCCTCCCCAAGGAAATCCTTCTGCACATCTCTAATGGCATTCCATTAGAATTAATTCCATTAGATTGTGGAAGGAATCATGAAGAGCATTTCTGTTGGTATGGGCCATCTTCCACAGAGAAGCCAGCGTTTTGTCTTATAACTTAAGTAATAATGTTTGAGTCTTCTGTGGCCAAAAATTAGTCATCCTTTCTTGATAAGCCTTTTGAAATCTAGGAAAGCTGGTCGTTGGCAGCCCACTGTGAAGCCTGTGCTCTCAAATTAAATGTATCAGGCTTAAAGAGAACCTGCCAGAGCTTGCAGTGCACTGGTATAGCTTTTTTCATATTATGATTAGAAATCAGAAAAGTATTTCATCATAGAGAATCATGTGTGGTTTGGTACTTGCTGCCTTGCTTATTCACATATACTTCTGAGATTCTGCTAATATCAAGCAAGACAAAGAATACCAGGAGAATAATGAACCGTGGTGTTCATCTTGGAGAATATTCTGTAGAGTTGAAATGCGAGAGAGATTCCCCATGGATGGTGAGACCCTCTAGAAGCTTCTGTTTGCAAATAATATTGTGCTAACTGTATCAAGTCTTCTAAGACATTGCAAGGCCTCTTAAATGATACAGAAAAATCAAACTAAGAAGTCTATCCTAATCATCCCACAAGAAAAACAAATGGAAGGAAGGATACTGGCTGTCCAGCCTGTGATAGGTAGTCGGATAGGACACCTAAACAAGTAATCATCAATAACTATATTTTGGAAAACACTTCAGAGGGCCAATGAAATGTTGCCAAAATCAACCAAAAGGAAAAGTGAGTGTGTTAACATTCAGGAAATGGTGCAGTAATTTCAATGATCTCCTGTTTCTTCCTGGAACAAAAACTCATCATTGAAAGAAATACATTCTTCCAGTGGTGCTCTACAGTGTGCAAAATACCACCATCACTAAAAAAACTGAAAGTGAAAGTCAACCTGCAAATGAGAGGCCCCAGGCCTAGATAGAAACAAAAAGTGGCATTAAAGATTTGAGCCAACAGGTGGACAGTGGCTATGTGCAGTCTGTGCCCAAGCAACCTGAGGAGGCCATAGGATCACTGCCCGCTCTGCCAGAAGGGCAGGTACTCTGCCTCTGGAAGGCATAGTTGGGAGGGCCACAACACAGAGATCAGAAGACATGGTTGGGTTCTCATCTGGATTGTTGGAGGGAATGCCCACATTGACAAGATCATCTAGATAGAAGGAAGTACTTGAGGATCTTTTTAGACAGCCTGTACAAAAGTAGAGAAGTTTCATTTTATGGCGATTTACATCTACAACCACTGATACCATATTTAAAGACAGGCCAAAGGGATCTGATCAGGGATCTCACCTTCTTTTCAACTGTCATGGACTTGTGATTTAACTGGTACAGGGAAGCACTGGTGAGATAACTCCCTCTGGCCATGCATAGCCTCAACAATTGTGAAACTGACAACCTTGGGGTTGCCCTAGATGGTGAGAGATCAGTGACATAACTACCGTCACACAATGAGTATATGCCAGAGGCAGGACCTGAACCCAGATCTTCTGCAGATGAGGTGAGGTCTCTTCACCCACAAATGTTATGCTGCTTCTCTCTGAGCAGAATATAAACCTCTTCCAATATGTACCACTGTTCCTTTAGAAAAACTGGAATTAAATCATTTATTTAAAACTTATATTGCTAAAGCATTGATGGCATTATGTTCTTTAAAAAGTATTTTATGTTTTTGAACTCTAAATTGGCATTTTTTTGTTACAAAAAACCATGAGCATATTAATATGGATGGCTTTGGTTTCTTATTTATGACTGAGGTCATCTAATATGCAGTCTAATACGTTTAATGAAGGAACATCTAGAAATAGCTACTAAAGAAAAAGGAACCTCAGAAAACGTAATGACAGAAAAATAGAACTTAAAATTATGAGATCACGGAATTCTCTAGTTCTCATTCCCAACAGATTCATCTTATCTTATGGGTTATAATTTATCTAAAGGATAAATCCAGGGGCAGCTAGGTGGTACAGTGGATAAAGCACTGGCCCTGAATTCAGGAGGACCTGAGTTCAAATGGAGCCTCAAACCCTTGACACTTACTAGCAGTGTCACCCTGGGCAAGTCACTTAACCCTCATTGCTCCCCACCCCCCCAAAGAATAAATCCTCTGTTAGGATATTTAACCTCCAGTGATGCTGAAGTCAGTACCTTTATTTTCAAACAACTCCAACTATTCTCTGTATGGAGCAGAAAGCTGCCTTTCTGTATCTTCTACCCTTTGGGCCTAGTTTTCCTCCTTATGGGCCAAGTCTTCTTCACTGTGTCTTAACTCTAGAGATCCCCCCTTCACGTCCTATCCAAAGCCTTCTTCAGAATATACATCTTTCAATCACTTGACCAAGCATCTATCCATAAATAAGTATTCTTTGAGTACTGCTATTCAAGATAAAAATTCACAAATTAGGGGCAGCTAGGTGGTGCAGTGAATAAAGCACCAGCCCTGGATTCAGGAGGACCTGAGTTCAAATCCAGCTTCAGACACTTGTCACTTACTAGCTGTGTGAGCCTGGGCAAATCACTTAACCCTCAATACCCTGCCCCCCCACCCCTTTTACAAATTACCTTCTGGCTTTCCATTTTTCCATCTTGTTCATAAAAAATATGCAAAATTTTAATCTGATACCTTACTGAAATCCAGATATATCACATCTACAACAAGCCCTTCAGCTAACACTTCACTTATTCTAATAAAAGGAAATTGTTTTTCTGGCAAGACTGGTTTGAGTAACGGCTGCTTTTCCTAAATTCTTTCAAAAATCATGGTATTTTTTAATCTGCTCTATGACTGCCTACGATTGGGAATAGATTTCAAAAGCTCAGTCAGAATTTGTGCATATACTTTTTTTTGTGGGGCAATGAGGGTTAAGTAATTTGTCCAAGGTCACACAGCTAGTGTCCTCGCTCTGAGGTCACATTTGAACTCGGGTCCTCCTGCATCCAGGGCCGGTGTTTTATCCATGGCGCCACCTAGCTGCCCCTGTGCACATACTTTTGAAACCTGACTTGAGTAATGGTCAAGAACATCAAGAATTGTTGCTTCTCATTCTTCTTGAAGTTTATGCATTGAGGATTTGTTCTTGATATTTTGTTTGGCTTCCATCTATCTGTATAATTTCCTTCTCATTTTGAACTTAGTTTAGAATTGTCTGTGTGGTTACATCAATCTTATATTAGATGTCTCCTTTCTTTCTTCATTAGAATCATCCAGAATTGTGAGAAAGTGGTCCCTGAGACCCTCTAATTCTTCTAGAACCACATTTCCTTTCAGATGCTCAGGTCATGGAATCATAACAATATCTATAAATGTATGCAGGTGTCAGACAATGCCCAGCATTCATCCCCTTTATTGGCTCACTAATTTTAAGGGGACATAGTCATCTTCTCCAAAAGTGGTTTCCATTTTATCTTGAAGTGCCTTCTTATTGATCCAGAATGGCAACTAACTTTGCTTCCTCTACCTTTAGAAAGATGAAATGAATCCCCTGCTTTAGCAAAGTAGGAGCTACAGCAGATGACTAGAGAGTAAATATGGAATACCTCAATACAGATATGTTCTGCATCTATGTTATCTGTACACCAGGAAATAATCAACTCTGAAGCAATTACTGCTTTTTCGCTGTTCCTATTATTCCTTCTTCCCCCAAAATTTATTTATTTATTTATTTTGTGGGGCAATGAGGGTTAAATGATTTGCCCATGGTCACACAGCTAGCAAACGTAAAGTGTCTGATGCCAGATTTGAATTCAGGTTTGAGGCCGGATTTGAAATCAGGTACTCCTGACTCCAGGGCCGGTGCTTAAAGTCGAATTTGAACTCAGGTCCTCCTGATTCAGGGCCAGTGCTTTATCCACTGCGCCACCTAGCTGCCCTCTGTTCCTATTATTCTTACTAAAATCATTTCTACCACACTCTCCTTCCCTGTTTCTGGATCCCACACAGTTTCCTACAACGCTATTTTGCCACTGTGAGTGAGATTTTCCCCAACCCTTAGAGACTGTGATTCAATGTGCTTTGAGTATTCTTTAGTGGCTTAAGCCAATACAGTAAAAGTAGGAAGGAAATTGTGTAGCATGTTCCTATTGTGAACTTGTCTCTTGACCATTGCCTTTAATTATACTTAAATGTCCAAACAAGGTAGTAAAAATAGTATCTTCTAAGCAGAGGGGACTGATCAGCATTATCAGACTTCTGCAAAAAGCTCTGAGAAAAACCCTAAATTGGCTGGCTACCAAGTATTTGTTTGGCCCTGTTACTGTCACTGAAGACCATTTTCCTGACTTGGGTATGATGACCATGTTAAAATGTTTCATTCCTATACCATTTGGATCATGCTCTGTACCATTTGCTATAGGCTCTAAAGATACAATGGGAGGTAGGGCAGCTAGGTGGCACAGTGAATAGATCACTGGCCCTGGATTCAGGAGGACCTGAGTTCAAATTCAGCCTCAGACACTTGACACTTACTAGCTGTGTGACCCTGGGCAAGTCATTTAACACCAATTGTCTCACCAAAAAAAAAAAAAAAAAAAAGGATACATTGGGAGGAGTCTATGGGATATAAATACCATCTCCTGGCTCTGCTCAGGGTCTTGGGGTCTTAGACCTGAGACAAGGTTTATTGTGAGATAGGCCCAATATTTCACATTAGCATGTGTGTTGTCCCCTCTTTCCATTTATTCTTACCCACTGAAATTATGTGGCACATTCCTTCTATATGAAACCTTTTACTTTCTATTTTAATGATCCTGTCTAGGGCATTTTCTCCTTCCCATTTCATTTTCAAAGACTGAAGCAGCGATCTCAGCAAAAAGCAATAACCCCAAACCAAAGAATATGTACTCTGATCAATACACATTTTACATTTCCTTAGGGATGCTGTGGCAATGATTAATGAAATTCTTCTGTTCCCAGATCTTCAACTGTTCAATTTTTCTTCTGCCTATTAATACAATTTTGAGTAAAATATTCGGATCCATTTGGTCCCATAGAAACAAGAAATATTCTTTCTCATCAATAAACACCTCAAGCACATGGTCTTCATCACCTCAGAGAATTAGCACTTGCTGTGAGTGTACTTACCTTCTGGGCAATCATGTTACAGATCTCTGGCAGGAAGTCTTCACTCAAGAGCTTGTACAGCTGTCGCTCTCTTAGGGATGTTCTCTCTCTAAAGCTCTCTGTCACTTGCTTCCACTCTTCTTCAGTTTGACACAGAAGCCACCAGGTCCCATGCCCTGGTCCTTGGGTCCCTAAAAACAAAAAGGGTTGGTTTTACTATGCTCTATCTAATCCTTTATCCCAGTCTAAGTTTTACCTTCACCATCTATGATGAATAACATACTGTGTACTGGGTTCTCCTTCAGATTTAGGAAGAAAAAGTCAAATTCCCAAACTATTCTTATTTGGTATCTACCCTCTCAAGGTATAGTGGAAAAAACCCCAAAACACTGATGTTCAAAATGAAACCTATGATAGAAGCCATTACAGCTTCACTTTTAAATGGATTTAGGAGTTCTGGGTTATGAAAAAGCTTAAATTGTGAACCACATCTATGTTTATAATTATATAAGACTCTTGGATTAACATGAGCCCATGGTTTTTACATTCTCATGCATTTTTAACAATTATAAGTCAATATTTTGGTCAGAAAACAGGCTGTATGATTCAGAATCAATCAACAAGCAGTGATTAACCAACCCCTTTGTTAGGGGCTGGGGAAACAAACAAAAACCAAAATTCAAATTCCCTGATCTCAAGAATTCATATTCTATTGGGGAGACGTGTGTATGTGTTTTATACAAAATAAATGTGAGATCATTTTGCAGAGGGAGATGCTAGTGACTGGGAGAAATTAGGAAAGACTTCATGTAGAAAGACTTGCTTGAGTGGAGACTAGAGGGCATACATTCCTGGCATCAGAGACAGCCTGGGCAAAGTGTGCTGGGTTAGGAACACTAAGAAGTCCAGTTTGGCTCAGCATGGAGTGTAGGAAGGAAGTAGTGTAGGTTAAGGCTGGAAAGGGTAACAGAGATGCAACATTACTATAAAGAATTAGATGCCCATGCCCTTTCTGAACCCCAGCAAAATTACCATTTCTTGTCTGTGGTGTTAAAGTTGAGTTTTCTTCTTGTTTTTCACTGAAACACAGGGAAACAAAGAATATTCATTTAAAGCAAAGACTTATTCAACTTTCCTGCAATAGAAACATATAATGGCTTTAATCGAAGAACTGGGATAAATGCAGTGAACGTCCCAAAAGAATACCATGTGTAACTATGGAAATGAGACGGCAATCCCAAAGCAGGTAAGAGTGTTTCTTTCTTTCCTAGGAAAGTTTTGACAGGGACCTGTTATGGATAAGCTATGGAAGTCTCCATCACTTGAGAAGTCTTTTCCCTTGGTTCTCCCAAGCCCCAAAAGATATACATAAGAACTTTCTCTTCAAGCTTTAGGTATTTAAACTTCAGAAGGCAAAAAATTGCCAGTAGAGGGTGGCATAAATCCATGAAGCATTGTGTGTATTTAGCTTTCTCACGAATCCTGTACTCTCTAAAGAAAATCTGACTTGACCAGGGCATTGTGGCTCCAAAAGCCTTTCTCTTGAAAAATAAAAGTTATGAGGGAATTTTAATATGGGGATTTTGCTTTTGTTTTCCCCTAACAGTAGTTAAAGGACGGAGTATAGGCCCATAAATCTAAAGTAGCTTTCAGAAGATGTACCTTTATTAATGTAACATATGGGGAATTTGAGAACTGTGAAAATGACAGTTTTCAGAATACACGGATCATTCAACAGTAGTAGCAGTGGGGTGCAGGTCACAGAGGGAAGCAGCTAGGTGGCATAGTAGATACAGTGCTGGGCCTAGAGTCAGGAAGCCCTGAGTTCAAATCTGGCCTCAGACACTTACTAGCTGTGGGGCCCTAGGGCAAGTTCCTTAACCTCTGTTTGCCTTAATCCACTGGAGAGGAAATGGCAAGCCACTCTAGTAATCTTGCCAAGAAAACACCATCACCAATATTGATGTGCTATGAACCATGGGGTCATGAAGAGTCAGACACAACTGAACAGCAAAGACAGGTTAAAACACAAGTTATAACATGTTTCTCACAGAAACTCACAAGGAACACATAATGTTTAAACTTCTGATTCTGGAGTATGAATAAAAATTCTGACTTCATATTATCAGATCTAAATTCTGATATTTTCAACTCCTCAGTAAGAAATTCATGGAGTTACTTGATCAAAAGAATGTTGGGGAGCCAGCTAGGTGTCACAGTGGATAGAGCATGGCCCTGGATTCAGGAAAACTTGAATTCAAAACCAGCCTCAAACACTTGACATTTACTAGCTGTGTGATGCTGGGGAAATCACTTAACCCTTATTGCCCATCAAAAAAAAGAAGAAGAAGGAAGAAGGAGGAAGGAGGAGGAGGAAAGGAAGGAGGAAGGAGGAAGGAAGAAAGGAGGAGGAGGGTACCTTTGTTCTCTGGTACTTACTTAGGCCAGGTAGAAGTAGGTATCAGTATGAGCATCACTCCTAGAGTTTTTGTATTCAATATGTACTCCAGATACTTCTCACTACTGGTAGACCAATATCATAACAAGGGCAAGTTTCCATTTTACCTAGTACCAACCAAGCCCCAGAAGCTGAAAATGTTCCACTAGCCAGAATTCTGGGCACAATTGTTTTTCTTCTGTTTTTAACACAGTCGATTTAAAAGAATGAAAATGGGTGAGATATTTCTGAAATATTTAATAAGCAAAAATGTATTAGCCCGCTTTCACTTTGGTACAAAACTATGAACTCCATGAAACTTTGTAAAGGAAGAAGCAAACATTGAGAGGAAAAAAACCCTTATATAATTAAATTGTTTTTCTTTTTCCCCCAAAAGAAATGCAAACATTTATGGAAATATATGATAATCAGGGTCTCATTCTCAACTGATGGATGAGAAAATGTAACTAGGCATGTGAGAGAACATTAGGCCTAGGTCTGTATCTGGGCTTGGAGGGTGTGGGGGGCTGTTATTTCTCTGGCCCATGCTGCACACCTTACATTATACACGTATGGTTGGCTTTCATTCAAAGACAGGAAAATGTATATGTGGAGGTTCCTTACTTTGGGCCAACATGATTGCCCCCAAATTCCTTTCTCTTTGCTTTCTTTCTTTCTTTAGGGGGTGGTGGTGGTGGTGGTAGAGAGAAAAGAAAGGAGGGTGCATATGCTACTTCCCTCCAGTAGAATGTAAACTTGTAAACTTCTTGAAGGAAAGAACTTTTTTTAGATCACACATTTAGAACTGGCCAGGATCTAAAAGGACATTTAATTTGGCCCCTCAATTTTACATATGAGAAAACTGGGATCCAAGGAAGTTGGGTCAGAGGTGGGATTAGAATCTAGGTCCTCTGTCTGTAGAGGCAATGTTTGATACCTTTTTTTTTTTTTTTTTTTTTTGGTGAGGCAATTGGGGTTAAGTGACTTGCCCAGGGTCACACAGCTAGTGTCAAGTGTCTGAGGCCGCATTTGAACTCAGGTCCTCCTGAATCCAAGGCCGGTGCTCTATCCACTGTGCCACCTAGCTGCCCCTCGATACCTTTTAATGTCTGTGTTCCCAGGCAGTGCCTGGCGCAAAGTAAGCACTTCATAAATGTTTGTTGAATTAACCTGATTGAATAAAAATGAAATTAAATTCTAAAAACAGATATTGTAGGGAGGAGAGATTTCAAATAAATAAATAAATAAATTTAGAAACAATTCACTAGTACGTGAGTTCATAAGCTAGACTCCTCTCTTCCTGCAAACAATTGCTTGATACGGAATCTGTTGAAAAGGATAAGACACCACTTCAATGTGCAATGGGAAGAATTATATAGTACAAAGGTATTGGGCCTGGACACAATCCCTTTCAATTGTAGTGTCTTTATGTGTAATATGAGGGGCTTCTCTAAGATGTTGCAATTCTGTGACAACAGGATGACAAAGTGTTCTTACTTGAGTGCAATCTCCTCCTGTAATTTCTTCCGTTTTGGGGGACGCCCTCTTCTTTTTCCTGTTTTTCCAGGTACATTTGGGACACTTTTCTGTCCTCCATTTTCCCTGATTAAAAAAAGGACAGTGTTTTTGTCATAAGATTGCAAAAAGGGATGAAATGAATATCAACAAGAGAAGGGAAAGAATTTGCTATCCATCATGTTCATGTTGGAAAAATAAAACAGAAGAAATAGCTTTAAATTGCAAGTTGAAGATTTATGTTACTTAGGACTGTTAATTGTTCTTTGGAGTATACAATCTCTATCCTTGGATGTCTAAAATCAAAATACTTTTAACCTACTTGATTCCAAGAGAGAGTACTGGTTTTGAAGTCAAGAGAGAGCAAGGTCCAAATTCTGCTTTCAACACTGACTACCTGTAAGACTGGGCTTTCAAGGTCTCTGAACCTCAAGTTATTTCATCTATAAAACAGGGTTCACGCCTCTTGTATTATTATCTCACAGGGCTGTAAGGAAGATCTAATTCGAGTGTATGAGGTACTTGAAAAGTCAAAGTGGGTAGGGCTGTTGGTGTAGACGTAGGAGCTTTGATATTGGCAGAGGTTAAGGCTGGTGAAACCCCATGGGTTCTAGAGTTATTAAGCTGCAGCATGACTGAAGCAGTATGTGTCTGAGTTAAGTCTGACACCAATATGATGAGCCCCTTCAGGTCAGAGGCCAGAAAAACAGAGTGGGCTAAAGGTCCCATGCTGGGCAGTATTGGAAGAACACCTATGAGTGGCCACCAGACCTCCATTTTTCCAGCCTAGGTGAGAGATCTCCCCTTACCCTAAAAGTCATAGCGTACTAGAGAGAGACAGGCTGGCTCTTATTCCCACAACGCTCTAGATGGTTATCAGGACAGACTGCCTCATATCTTCACTGATTCTAAAATGAACAAAACGGCCAAATTCTACTGACAAAATGAGCTGCCAATAGTGTGACTCTCAAGAAGTTAAAACTTTTGTTATATTTAGTTGAAAAAAGATCAAATTGTCACCAAAAAAAAAAAAAATCTTAGAGGGTGGAATGACTTGGAAACCTAACTTTGAGGATGCTATCATTTAATATCTCAGGATCTACGGAGATTATTAGCTCCAATTTACTATTATGTTGCTAAATTACTATAAACCAGCTCTTTGGTTTCTGGACCTAGTCAAACCAATCATTAGAAGAGAACAAAAAAGGGGCAGCTAGGTGGCACAGTGAACAGAGCACCAGCCCTAGAGTCAGGAGGACCTGAGTTCAAATCTGGCCTCAGACACTTAACATATAACTAGCTGTGTGACCCTGGGCAAGTCACTTAACCCCAATTGCCTCACCAAAACAAAGCAAAAAAAAAAAATGAAGAAGAGAACAAAACCCAAAAATAAACAATGGATATTTACATAGCATTATAATATTTACAAAATATTATATGTCATGGGAACCTCACAACAACCTACAAGATACATGCCCTACACAGCAGCTGGATGGCACAATAGATGGAGGACCAGCCCTGGAGTCAGGAAGATTTAAGTTCCAATCCAGATTCAAATTCACTTTAAGCTACATTTACCTCAGTTTCCTCATCTGTAAAATGGGGATAATAACAGCCCCAACCTCCCAGAGTTGTAGTGAGGATCAAATAGGATAATTGTAAAGCATCAAGCACAGTGCCTGTCACATAGTAAGCACTACATAAATGTTAGCTATCATTATTCTTATTTTAAAGATGAGAATATTGAAGTTTAGAGCCCAAGGTCCCAGAGCTAATAAGTTTCAGGGGTGGAAAACCAGGTTTTCTTCCTCCAAGTATCTTATGCATCTATCTCTCACAAAACTGTCATGTGAGAATTCTTAAAATATGCCAACTTTTTATATAATCAATTTTTCTTGATGTCTACTGATTGATTTTTATTGGTTTTAAGTCTCTCAAGTGATAGTAGAGGACAGAAGGGTCTGGCATGCTATGGTGCATGGGGTCAATGAGACATGACCCAGCAACAACAATCTCAACACTGATTTGAGCATCTGTTGTTATATGTAGGACTCTATATAATGTATCTAACTTTTCAGAGGGAGGGAGAGAGAGAAATCAAAGGCAGTCTTTGACCTCAATGTACGTACTTGATTGAAACCAATTCTTCATTGGATTTTCCCTGTACTGGGTCTTCTTTGTACATTCGAGTTCCATAGAAATACCAATACAATGCACCAGTGCTGTCTTCACCCAAAGGTTCCACTCGGAGGCTGTCTGCATCCAAACCCTAAAGCCGGAAGTGCAGGGAGGAAAGGAAGAAAACTAAATTGAGAAATCAAAAGCCACACACTGTCATACCAAATTATAAAATCCTCAAGGGCAAGGAGAAAAAAATCCTGGGATAACAAAAAAACATGGCTAATCTAATAATTTGGTTTAGAATAATTTCTTTAATTTATTTCTTATATCTATGGAAAAAAACCGCTACCAAAGGATAGAATCATATACTATGAAAGCTTGACCCTACACGGCTAATGTACCTCAATCTTAACCTGCAGCAACTTCTTCTATTCCAACTCTGACTCAGTACAAATAGGTAACTGTTTACAGTAGGCTCCCACTTCCAACAACCTTCCTATAATATACCCAGAGCAAAGCCAAATGAAGAAGTTATCAAACACATGTAATCATTTCACATCACAGAACATCAGATTTTATATCTATACCTTCCCTCTACAACCTCCTCCTCAAGGAGATGAAGGAAAGAGAAAAAGGAGAAAAAGACAAAGCTTTCTTTACTCTCTAACTCCACGACTCTTTCAAGTCAACACCTATTTTGTAAGATGTACCGATTTTTCCAACTAATTTTCACGTTCTGATCAATAGGAAAAGAAAATTATGCAAACCTTAATTTAGTGACATATTTGCATTCTTGAGTAAAGGTGATGAAATTGTTTATTTCCCTCAGTTTCAAGACACTATTTAGTCTAATACAGGTATGAAAGAAGGTAGGTCCAAACTAAAAATTCAATCACAGTTGTATTCTTTTGAATGCAATGCCATGCAATTAATCTAATGGGTAAAAATACTCTCATCTATGTACCTCTCAGATGTGGACTCCCATTAAAGCAAAAAAAAAAATTAATTTCTAAATCCTCATTCCTTTTACTCTTTCCTTGTTTTCTATTCTAACCCCATTTTCAAGAGTTGTCTTTATTTCTCCAGGGCCAGGACTGCTAGTTAAACACCTTAAGGAGGTCGAAGACGTCATCTGCATCAAGCCGATAATCACAGAGTCGATGGAGAATCTCCACTCGAGTGCGCAGAGGCAGGTCTTGAAAACTGGCTTCTCTCAGGGGATTGGGTTTCCCTTCCTCAAGTTCCCAGCGGTAGTTGATGATGTCTTCGAGGTAGCTATGGAATGTCTGAGACCTAATCAGAAGAGTTCCAGGCACAAAAACATTTGAGCATGTGACAGAGATCAAGAGGGGCATTGGGAGGGGTGGGCGTTGGCACGAATTAAGGAGACATCTCAATTAGGAAAAAAGTTTTTAAAAGGCCTATTGGAGGAAGCTCAGTATTTAATATAATCACCTTGTGTGTTTATCGTGTCTACCTTAAGGGAGGTAAAAGTGCTTTGGAGAACTTCATTGTTTTCTTTAAGATCAAAGGAAAACTTACCACCCCCTGAAATATACAGAAAGGGAATAATTTTCTACTTGGTAATTTGTGAAAGGGGGAGGAAGAGATTTTTCCATCTAATTCTTACAGTGAAGAGACATATTCATATCTTAAACATCAGAAACTTACTATTGTAAAGGACTAATTTGAGTATTGCTCTTTTTCCTCTGAGAACCTAAATCTGGTTAGCCTAAATGAGTGAATTTTGTCCTATGCTTTACACAGACTGCAACCCTAGGGAACAAGGAAAGGTTTCCCTGATTTTTCTGCTAGAACTTTACTGGAATTGTCCAGTATATATTATTTAATGTTGATGTTTTTGTCTTCCATGAAAAATTATATTCACTGAATAATGTTAATTGATTTAACAGTTAAATTAAGCACCTTTATACTTGTGAATTAATCAGCAAGGAAGAACCCCCCCCCAAAACCAAAAACCAAAAATTAAAAAACATACATATACATATTTGTCTTTAAAGTTTGCAAAGCCCTTTACAAATATTATCTCATTTTCAACCTTACAACAACCCCAGGAAGGAGATGCTATTATTTTCTCCATTTTGCAAATAAGGAAACTGAGGCAGACAGAAGTTACATGCCCAGGGCCACACATCGACTTAAGTATCTAAGGGAAGATTTGAACTCAGCTCTTCCTAAATCTAGGTCTAGTGTTCTATCACTTGATTTATCTAGGATCAAATAAATTAACCTAAAGCAAAGTGCTCTGTACTATATAAACACCAACAACTATATTTATATCATCATCATCATTGTCGTGTCCCCGCCCTCATTTAGATGACTTTTAACAATGACACACCTTGTCAAAGTAATATCTACTATTTTATAAGGGAAAATGAAGACCAAAAAAAAAAAAAAAACCGCTAGCAAATAACAGTGAATTAAGTTTCCTTATTCCCCTTTTAAACAAGAAAGGAAGCAGCCTTCCAAAAGCTACCTGAAACCTTAGCTTATCAACCCTAAGCATCGACTTAACGACCTAAAAAATTACACTACGGTTCATAAATTTATTTCCATTGTCCAAGTTACATTTAGGGTCCAATTTCTGTGCATCAAAAAATTCTTCCCCTCTCAAATAGATTTTTTAAATCTTTAAAAGCACAGAAAATCAAGATGTTTAAAAATAGAGGATGTTTTTCCTGAGGGGCTTGGCATTAGTAGGGGGCTGTGGGGGAAAAAGAAACAAGAGGTTGAAAATACTACTTATTTACAAATCCTTTCTCCTACTACCAGGTGCAATGTGGTGGTTACACAAGGCTTTTCTTCTCCTTCCCTGCCCCCTTATCTTCTGCAATGAAGGAAAATTGCTGATTCTGAGACACTGCATCATTCTGAGAGTCCCAGACTGATGTCATGAGGAGAGAGGACAGCAGCTTCATCACAGCAAGAAGACAGGCTGGTCTGAGAGAGAGAGAGAACTCTCTTATTCAAACACTGATATGGAAGCATGCAAAAATACTAGCCAAGCAAACATCTGTGTGTATAAACAGTGTGCTTTGTGCTTGCAATCTGTCTGAAAGCCTCCTTTTCTCTCATAGAACTGTGTGTTTGGGATTCCTTTTTTCTCTGATATGGTTGCTTCAGTGAACCTAGTTATGGTCAAAGTTTTCTTAAGTCATCCTCATGCCACCTTATACACATTCCCCTCCCTCTCTTTAAGCTAAAGAATGTTTCTTTCTGGAGGTTCCAGATAAGAAGGAGGCTTTTTCTAAGAACTCTGTATACTTACCTCCTAATTTTAAGGAATTTCTAATCAGCCATGTAACAACAGAAAGAGGGGGAAAAAAAACCCAAAAAACCTTGCTCAAGAGATTAAGGTTAAGATAATTCCAAATTATCTATTTTATTTTAGCAAAATAAATATTTAATAGTAGCAAAGCTCAGAAAGGTTCGTTGGTGAAGAGGAGAAAGTGGTTTTTATATTTGAATAGATCAGTCAAATCAACTAACCCATACTAACCACCTCTTGCTAGACATCCATTTTTGATGCCAGCTGATTACTTTTAAAAATCGTGATGGTGACACTTAAAAGTATTAAAAGCAGGCTGATGTCAGACCTAGGAGTTCTTGGCTCAACTGGGTCTACTTCCCTCTCTTTTCTGGCAAAAGCTACAGGGCTCCAAAGTGGGCCATTGTCCTACTCATCTCCCCTCCCCCAGCAGAACAGGGAAAAGCCTCAGGCTATTATCATTCAGCAGTCAAGTAAGTGAGGTAGTAGGGAAAGGCTTGGGGAGGTCAATTTTGGGGAGCTCCTCCCTCCCCTCCCCCCCACCCCCACTTTATTGATCTCTTTTCTTCTCAAAATTAAACAAGCTTCCTGAGCTTAAAAAGGCATAACAGTCTCATACTTTTGGGAGCTACTGAATTCTGGAGAAATGAGCCATAGTAATAATATTCCATTTGGCTCTTTTGCTACTAGAGTCTTCCTCCAATTGATGGGCTTCTCAAGCTCTAGAAGGAAGGTCAAGTTGGGAGGGTTTGGGATAGGTGTTTGCTCTCCAAAACACTAAATTCTTAGTTCACTGGGACTCATTACTAGGCTGGCCTCAGGATAATTAATTTTTGACTACAGGCAACTCAGAAAGACACACAGGTATTATTAATTTTTTCCCTTTCTAATTAAAAAAAATAACAAACATTTTAATTTAAAGCTCTGAGTTCCAAAGTCTATCCCTCCTTCCCTCCCCCTGGGGGGGCGGGGAAGGGAAAGAGAAGCAATCAGATATCAGTTATGCATATCACACAGGCATTATTATGAGACAATTAAAATAACTTTGCTCCAGAGCTCTTCTTAGTAATGGCTATAGATATTTAAAGAGGGTAAAGTGCTCATTCTCCTCAGACCCATACAACACCATTAGATAAACATAATGGGTATTATTACCTCTATTTAAAAGAAACTGAGGTAAGTTAAATGACTAGTTTATCATCATACAATTTGTAAGGAAGGGTGCAAGGCAGAATTCTAACCCAATTCTTTCCCCACGCAGAAGTCCAGCACTTTCCCCTGGATTGTTTTGCCTTTCAAAGGTCAGGAAACCAGCCTAGAGAATGCAGGAATTCCATTGTTAAGAGACTGGGATCCTCGGGCATTCTAGGAAAGGGATAATTGCCTCTCCTCCACAGACAACAGAGCACTTTGATACCACTTCAACTAAAGTTTCCAGACCACCAAGATATTAAATGACAAACACTAATGGGCATTGAAAATAAGTCTTTTAAAAGAAAAGGTTTGGATCAAATCCTCTGTGGGGCTTTCAGAGTCCTTCATTACCCAGCCCCTTACTGTTTCCATTTTGTTACACCCTCACTGCCCCAATCCTACAACAGGCATTGCTGTTCTTTGCTGGCCTGTCTCCCTGACACAAATTCTCTCTCCATTCCATCCTCCATTCACCTATCAAAGTGACCTTCCTAAAGCTGCAGGTCTGACCTTGTAACCCTGGGCACCCCTCCCCCCATTCAATAAACTCTAGTGTCTCCCAATCATTCCCAGATCAAACATGAAATCCCCAGGGAGGCCAATCCCTTCACCATCCATCCCCCACCCCAACTGACTCCCTCTGTATAACTTGGCAGACTGGTGACACTGTCGGATATTTTCACAGGCCGGCTTTCAGGTCTGCAATTCTCTCCCTCCTCAGCTCCTATCTTCCTTCAAATTCCAGCTAAAATCCCACTATTTTAAAGAAATCTTTCCTGGTCCCCTTAAAAGTGCTTGTCCCTTCTTTCTGTGATTATATGCCATTTATCCCCTGCATATCATGTTTGTACATGGCTTTTACATGATGCCAACTCCACTGGACTGTGAGTTCCTTGAGAGCACAGAATGTTGTTGTAGTGGTGGTTGGTTTTTAAATCCCAAATGCTTAGCATAATGCCTGGCACACGGTAGGCACTTAGTGTTAGTTAACTCAAATCAGGATGATATGAGTAAGAAGTGGATAACTGTTAATTACTTGCTGAAAATGAGCTACACAGATATTCTGATCCTAGTATCAGATTGTGGGCATCTGGAACTTTGAATGGGTATTTTTAAGTATCTTCCAGGAACAGCAAGTAAATATTGGGTTTGGTAATGGCTTCTAGTATATTCAAGGTACGTAGAAAGTAAAGACATGCTGAAAAGGATTAACTGGGCAATGATCAGAGATAGGAATTTTTTAAAAAGCAATATACATTTCTAGGATCTATTTTTCTATGGTCTTCTGAATAATTAAATTCTACGAAATACCATCAAATATAAGGATAATAAATACCAGGGCAAATGAGATACTTTAATTTACCTTTTCAAATTTAAAGGACCATCTGTGTAAAATAGAGAAACTCAAATCACTGATTATTAAGAGGAAACTAAGGGTGTGTGTGTGTGTGTGTGTGTGTGTGTGTGTTTGTGTTTTGGGGTGGGAAAAAAGAGTTCCAAGGAACCCCTATCTAACCAGGTATACAATTACACCTAAGTCCAAAATGAAAGTAGCCTAGAAAGGTTGACTTATTCTATCATGGGAAGATAAAGACCTCTCTTCCTAAATATCACATAAACCATGTGAGAACAACAGTGTAAACCAAAACTACTTGCAATCAACTGATAGAGTAGAAATTTAGAGCTATCAATGAAAAATTTATATTGAGTTAATATTTTGGGGCCAGATTTCATAGATACTTTAAAACTCTAGGGCATAGTGGCATAGTGGATAAAGTGCCTGGCCTGGAATCAGGAAGACTCATTTTCCCAAGTTCAAATCTGGCCTCAGATACTTTTCCAGCTATAAGATCTTGGGCAAATCACTTACCTCTATTTGCCTCAGTTGCCCTATCTGTAAAATGAGTTGGAGAAGGAAATGGCAAACCATTCCAGTACCTTTGCCAAGAAAACCCCAAATGGGGTCACAAAGAGTCAGACATGACTGAAACAACACAATTTTAAAACTACTTAAATCGATCATTATTCAATATAATATCAGGTAAGTCAAACTTGATTCAGTTTTCAAATTAGGTAAATTGGTAACTGGGCAACTGCACTAAAATCTCATGGTAAGGCCATTGATAAGTCAGTCTGAGGGTAAGACATACTTGACTTACATTGCTGAGCATAACAGAATAGCATAACTGCATTAGTAGAATCCTGGGTACATTCTTGAGAAATAAAAGCACTACTATATTCATAATTTCTCATTTCTTAGAATCATTATATTTTGGATTGGGATGGGCAATGGGTTCAAAGCTTTATATTTACAAGAAATTGTCTTATATTTGGCCATTAGAAAGTTTCCAAGAAGGAAATGTGCAGAGGTAAAGAAACAATATTAAGTGTTTGTTGTTTTTCCCCCCAGAAAAAATAAGAAAAGAATGCACTGGAAATGATTGGCATAGCAACAGAATCACGTTGACTAGTGAGTTTAGAGGATCAGTTTAAGTTCAGTCTTAAGAAAAAGTGGTACGGGAAGGTGGGTCATTGGGAGGAAGCCATGTCTCACTAAGTACAAGAAAAGAGAGCCAGAAAAGAAAAGGTTTAAGATGAAATCTAGTTAGTTAACTAAGGAGCAGGCATTCCAGAGAGCACAGACAGTAGGGGTGAGGAGCTTTAAAGCTAGGACATAGGAGCAGGGGTGGCTTGAAGAGAAAGGAAATAAGGGCAAGATTTGTGGGGGACAAAGAATAATAGGGTTTGCATAATGGCAGGTAGGGGTTCAGAATCAGTGGGAAGGGGAAAGGTTCAATGGGGACTAGAAGTGTATTAATCAGTGAGAGATAAAACCAGGAAGGTTATTGTTCACAGGGTTCTACCTCAGGACATGCTTGCATATTGAGAAGGACAGGGGAGGGGTGATGGGGTGGAGGCAAGCCAAGTGCTATAGAGTTGTAGGGAACTGGAGAGGGTGATGAAATGAATGGCTGTTGAGGAAGGCAGGCATTAGCAAGGTAACTGGAGTGGAGTATGGGAGAGAGATAAGAGAGTTCAAGTGGTATATTGAACAAGGACTCTGTCCACTGCTGCTTTACCTGAAGGAAAACAGAATATTCTATGCAGGATGTTCCAAAAGTCTGAAATTTTGGACACCTATTAAGGAATTCATTTTATGATGATGAATGGGGGCAGCTAGGTGGCGCAGTGGATAAAACACCGGCCCTGGATTCAGGAGAACCTGAGTTCAAATCCAGCCTCAGACACTTGACACTTACTAGCTGTGTGACCTTGGGCAAGTCACTTTTGGGCTTTTCCCCATCCCAGTTCTGCTCTTTTCTTTCACTCCCTATTCCCTGTCCTTAGTTAAGTGTGCCTAAGCCACTGTTAGGCAGAAAACCATGGACTTCCATTCCTGTGGGATAAAACCTTCCTGTGCCTGAGTCTGATTGTGGCTGGTTATTTCAAGTGCTTCATCACAATGCCACTTTAGAACAGTGATTCACACCACTGCCCCTATTTCAACTTCCTGTGGCTAAAGAGCACTTGCAACAAAAGCCCCCCACCTCCACTCGGCCCCAGTCAGGTTCATATTAAATCACTTAAATAATTTCATTCCAGAAACAAAATTTAGATACTTATATGACAATGCTTACCCCTCATTCTCCCCCCACTTGTCTGCTCCTCATTTTCCTTTGTTGAGTCAGTCATCCCCAAGGATCTGAACTTTTTCCTCATCCAGAGGCCAGTTACTTACAAGATATTTAAGGACAGGGTCTGGACCACTCAATATAAAATTCACAGCTTTATCCTTATGCAGTCTGATGAAGATTTTAGTCTAGTCTATCCAGTCTTAGATAAAGCCTTAGACTAACAGACCAAGACTAAGACTTTGGGGACATTGTGTATAAAGCTTCAGAGATACTGTCTCTAAAAACAATCATATTAAATCCTCTCCTTCCCTGTAGATTTTTAAATTAAGAGAATATTATATTGCTACTCATTCCTACTCAACCATTTCCCAAATTAATTTTCCAGAATCAAGTGAGAAGAGATAAAACTTATTATGCTAAGAAAAACAAAACAAAACATTGGGCTTGTGTCCAGGATATAAATAAGTACCAAATATGTGACTTTTGTTATGTCACCTCTGTGGGGATCGTTTGCTTCATGTATAAAATAGAGGTCTGGGATAAATGAACTTTCCTAGCCCACAGATATTTTGACATAGAATGCTTTGATGTATTTGATCGATTTAATTTTTATATCATACTGTGATTTAATTTCTTCATCTACAAAAAGTAAGGCAATTTGGAAAATGCACTGGGCTTTCTATGCAAAAAGTGCTGTCAAAGGGACTCAAATGAATAAAAATTGAGGATTCCACATATATGAAAACTCAAAGGATTTTTCCCTAACTGAAATGAGGATTGTCTAAAGTTCTATTACACTGACTTCTTCAAAGGCCAGTGAATAAGATCAGAGAGAAAGATGGTAAGATTTATTTTTTAAAAAACTGTATTAATATATTTTTGTTCCTATATTGCCCATGCTTCCTGAGCTATTCTGTATGTCCTTTCCCTCTCCCAGAGGGCTGGCTATCCTTTGTGAGAATATAGAAATGGGGAAAAGAACAAAACACAGTCAGCAAAAACCAACCAATAAATTTTTAAGTTTGAAATCCTACACAGTACTCCCCCATCCACCAAACTCCACATTTCCAAAGAAAGAATATTGACTTTGAAGCTAAGCTTGGTTATTACAATTTTGCAGCATCAAGATTCCATTTTGTTGTTGTTCTTTCATTGACAAGTGTTGAAGTCACTAAGTATGTTGTTTTCTGGTTCCACTGACTTAATTCAGTCCATAGTCGTCTTGCCAAGCTTTCCTATAGTCATCCTTTCTTAGAGGGCAGCAATGTTCCATTACATTCACTGACAACAAATTGTTTAACTATTCCCCAATCAATAAGGATTGGATCTTAGATGTCTGTGCTAAATTGTATTTGTTAAACCTTTAGACTGCTTGTGCTCACTTTACTCCCGTGTGGTATAATATCCATTGTTGGCAACCCTATTATGCATTATTTCAGATGCGTGATAGCTGCCAACAACGAATCTATTTGCATATACTGAGTAATGTGAAGTAGTTTTTGGCTACTGAATGGTTCTGATTTGTTTGGGGAGTTATGAAAGCTTACTGTCAAAGTGTAAATTGCTACCCTTCCCAAGAAATACTTAACTCCCCTAAAAGATTACTCACGTGATATCTCTCCTCTGATAGCAGCCCTGAAGCAGGCAGGCGATCAGGTCACTGATAAACTCCACGTCATCTCTATGAAGGGCAGCTTCTAATTCCTAATGAGAAGGAGAGAGATGGCAAGATCAAACACAGATGGTGATTTCACAAAATTCCTCCTGGCCCACCACCAGCAGCAGGAAGCTCCAAGCAGCGTAAAGGTTGGTATAGCAGCAGGAGATCCAGAGCAGTATCTTCAGCCCTGCCCTGCCCCCACTGACACCTCTGCAGCAACCAGAGCTGGAGCACACTGTTAGCTCATGGGTCCCACACCTCCTTCCTACTCAATCAAAAGGAAAAAGGAGGATAAAACGTATCTTTTCCCTTTAATTTTTATCAGTTGGAAGTAGATCTAGGAGCTAAAGACCATGGGACTATTTTAATGACAATCAAGTAAACAAAGACAAGTAAACAACTGATTAATTAAAGAGTATACTTTGGTTACTTAGCTGGTCCTATGGCAAAGACTATTGTTTCAGATTTAAAGAATGACTACAGAGCTCAGTGTGTGGCAAGTCTTATTTAGGGGATACTACAATTATATAATTAATGAAAAATTACTAGACTGAAAAGCATTGTGTTTAATCTTACATCACCTAGAGAAATGAGGTAATGTCTGTACTAATAGAAAACTAACTCTAGGTGAAATGCTGTATCTTCCTTGGGGGTTAGGGAGGTATGGGCTAAGAATGACCAGACTCATAGCTCCAAATGAAACAATGATTGCTTAAAGGAAGTGTCATCTGGGAAGGAAAATGGCAGAATATTTTTATAGAGAATTCCAGTCGCCCCCAAAAGAGACAACACCACTGTTTGGGCAGAAATAACATGCTCTGAAAGTGTCATCAATTCTTAAATTAGTTTGTGTGAATTATATTTCAGCAAGGATGCAGGCCTATGAGGTGACTACAAACTGTTTTCTCAAGAGCCTTTTTAGCCCACAGCTTAATTAAGTCATAACAAGTAGCCACAATACACAGAAGACTCAACTATCTACAAATCTGGGTAGCAGTTCTCAGTTTACAAACACTAAGCACTGTCAGACCTTAGCATCGATTCCGTGGTCCTTTGCCCGTAATCTTGTAGTAATAGCTGACATTAATAGAACATTAAGCTTTTGGATAAATTATCACATTTGAATCTCACAAACTGAGGTGGTTAATATCCAAATCTTTATTCTCATTTTAAAGAAAAATTAAACTTGGGTTTGTGAGTGTTGCATGGGGGGGAAGCAGGGAATTGGTCAGGAAATGGAGTGATGTGCCCAACTACTGACTGGTTCTGATTTGTTTGGGGAGTTATGAAAGCTTCCTGGCCCTGCCAGGGCCAGAGTATGAATTCCAGTGGGAGTGCAGGCAACATGGATTTAGGAATGGCCTGGCCACCTCCTGAGCACTTGGGATTTAGAGGGAAGTCAGAATCTGGCCCTTAGGCCCCTCCCCTCCTTAAGGTTCTTGGTTTGTCCCTGGGGAAGACAGCAGGAATCTGTTGGGCTCCAAAGGGAGTGAGAGCTCAGCTGCACTAGGCTTTCCTAAACCCTGGGGAAGGCAGAAGCCTAAAAGGTCTCAAAGCCTTGGCCCTTCTGACTTAGGGCCACTATGGGATGCAGAAGCTGGCAGCTGGGTCCCTTCTATACTGTCTGGCTCCCCCCCCCCAAAAAAAAGGGGCAGTAAGGGTTAAGTGACTTGCCCAGGGTCACACAGCTAGTGAGTATGTTAAGTGTCTGAGTCTGGATTTGAACTCAGGTCCTCCTGAATCCAAGGCTGGTGCTCTATCCACTGTGCCCCTTAGCTGCCCCTGTCTGACTCCTTCTACTTTACGTGCCTTGATATCTAGAAAGGCCGAGGTGGCAGCAGCCTATCAGTTCTATACTTCCCTTGGCTCTCTGCCTTGCAGACCTTTAAGGTCTTTTTTTCCTTTTGCGCATCATCTTTTGGCCTCCAGATTGAGCCCAGCCCTTCCTAAGAACAGGCCAGGTCTCAGAAACTGAGGATGAATGAGTATGAGTGAGTGAAGGGATGGATGATGATGGATGGCCTCCCTCTTCTCTTCTGCCTGCCAGCAGAAGCTCTCCTTGGCTTCTGGCCTGCTCTTCCCCATGGGGCTGGGAGCAGCAAGAACCAGCTTCTTCTCCCTTGGCCTTGGAATATGTCTTTCTTGGGGTTATCAAACGCTAGAGTTTTGGTCGTTTCTCTGTCATGCTTATCTAGTCTGTTCCACCTTTGTTTGTTTTCATAGGCCAGTATCAGAGTTTGGAAGATAACTGTTTTATCATATAGTTGGAGTTGTTAATACTTACATTTGCTTTATTCAGTGAAAAAGTTCAAATCCAAGTCAACAAAAGTGAGAATAAAAACAAGTCAGTCAAAGTAGATGTATGTGAGTTCAAGGTATGTGTGAGTTGAATTGTCTGCTGCTCCCCACATTTGAATGTGAATTATATAAACTCAAAGTTAACCAATCTTTCTGTAGAACTTAAAAGTACCCAAGTTTTATGTTGCAAAACCACTTTGGTAAATACAATAAGCTGGTTTAAAAAAAAAAAAAACCCAAACCAACCTTCTATTAGATTTAAGTAACTGACAAGAATGGCTATAGATAATAGTTTGACAACTGTCATTTAAAAAGTATAACCCTTTGTGAGAAGCACAACCAATTTAAAAAGAAAATCCACTAGAGTAGCTGAAACTAGTATAAGCAAAGATAAGAGAAACAACAGGAACTATGGAAACACAAAATAAAAGGCCCAACTCCATAAAAATATGATCTAATACACACATACCCACACACAATCATTAAGGTTCACAAGTACTGTTACTGCTGAAAAGAAAAGCTAGATTGCTGTGTTTCTTTTTGTAGCTCAATTAGGACAAAACACAGACTACAAACATTAGTTTGAAAAACGTTGTCAGGGGCAGCTAGGTGGCCAGTGGATAAAGTACAAGCCCTGGATTTAGGAGGACCTGAGTTCAAATCTGATCTCAGATACTTGACACTTACTAGCTGTGTGACCCTTAGGGCAAGTCACTCAACCCTCATTGCCTCCCCCTCCCCCAAAGTAGTTAGTTTTCAACTACCTTTGTAAACTTTATAGAAAATGATGTATTACAAGGAAGGCTCTTTAAACAATATGGGGAAAGACAATAACAATTCTGTGTTATTGTGATGAACTCAAGCTTCTTCACACCAAAGGACTCTGAAGGATGCTTGAGTGGTACAGATGATACAAATACATTTTATACCAAAAATTTCCTCCTGACCCTTGTATATTCAGTGGCTATTTTGAAACACTGAACATTCTGAATAAAGTTTCTACAAGGTCCTCATAGTCATATTCTAATCCTGAAAGACAAAATAACTGCATTCATTAAAAGGCTGGATAATACAATTGCCTACTTTTTTTTTAATTTTGAAAATACTTGCCCAACAAACGAAATAAAAAGATGAATAAAGAAGCCACTTGCCATGGCTAACTATGACAAACTTGGTCTTCTTCCATCTGTAAAAGAACTAATAACTCTGCAGGTTGAAATAAGCATTTGAACCTGAAAATCTTATGTTTGACAATAAATATTGAAAAACCATGTGGTGACTGTTTATCTTTGAGGCAGGAAGGAAACAAACATTTGTTAAGGGTCTAACAGTGCCAGGGAGTGAGGTAAGTGCTTTACAAACATTATCTCATTTGATATTCACAAACACCATGGGAGGCAGGTGCTATTATTATCCCCTTTTAACAGTGGGAGAACCTAGATGAGAACAGGTTGGAGTCAGTGAACCCACCCAGAGTGAGTGGGTGGCCATCTAGTACCTGAGTTTAAGGATGGAGGGTGTGGTAGGGTCAAGTGAGGGCTTTAAGGATGGGGGTGGGGCATGTGTGTAGACAAAAGTGAAACACAGACAAGAAACCTGGGTTCAAATCTGCAGTCTCACACTTAATAGCCATGTAACCTTGGGTGTAGCCTCTTAGTTTCACTTTCCTCATCTCTAAAATGCTTGCAACTACCTGCCTACCCTTATGCAGTTACTGCCAGATAAGTTCTTTATCAACTATGTAATTAAAACTTAGTCAGGAGAATTATGGGTTCAAAGCTATCCCATATCCCACTGGTAAACCAGAACAGAATGGAGAGAACACAAGATAAAGAAATAAGTCAATAGCAAGCAATCGACATATTGAAATCTTAACTACCCAGGCCCCCACCCTTCCCCTGGGTTCTCCAGTATCTTGAGGGGGGTGGGGAACTAGTGTTCCCCCAGTTTTAAGTCAGATTAGCCTTTACAACGGAATATTTACTTCAAAGCTGTAACAAGAAAATATACAAACACCTCTCCTCAACACTTAGGGGTGGGAGGGAAATAATATCCCTGCCACTACCTCAGTCTAGGGGGAGGGGGATTAGATTCACAGTTTAGCTCAGATCCTATACAGCATTATTTCCATCAAATTCCAAAGTCCCCTGGGCTTGTGTCTCAGAGACAGTGATTTCTCAGGGCTTCCCTAGCAGGGTTGGAGGTAACATCTGGCCTGGAATTCGGGGCTCCAAGGTCACCACGGCTCAGTCCTGAGCTCCCACTCTCAGATTTGGGACTCCTTTCCTTACAATCTGGGCAGAAAAAGACAAAGAAAAGGAGACCAAACAACACCAACTCCTGTGGGGGTAAGGTGGCCCTTCAAGGCTTCCCCAATTACTGCATGATGCACTCACTTGGTGAGTGAACACTTGCATCTAAGGTTGCACTAGAAAACAGAGTTAAGCCTGTGTGGCTTGGTCAGTCAAATAAAAAAATGCTGGCAGTTCTGGCTAGGCAGCCAATGGAAAATGCTTCCTCCCAGAAGCAGGTCTTTTGATTATCCCATTGGGTACCTCCATCTTAGGCGATCTGGGAATGACTAGGAGAAGAATTAGAAAATGTGTCTATCCCCTTTCCTTTATTGAAGACATGGGAAACTATGGGTATGCAACATGTATATATTAGGTTCCTTTTTGGCAAACTAGACTTTTTATTTCCTTGGTAAAAAAGTCTTTGTTACAAAAGATGACAGTGAGTAAGCAAGGTTGGAAATGAATGACATAAAACATTATTTTTAAAAAAGAATGACAACTGGCTATCGTGTTTTAACCCCACTCCTGATTAAATTCTCTTGGACTCTCAAATCTGAATACGTGTCTTATTTCTTCAAGTTCATGTTTTCTCGATGATGCCCGATGACTTAGAATCATTAAGCATTACAATCTCAGAAGAATACGAATTTCAGATAACCACAAGAGAAATGGAAAGATGTAGTTGAGGGTGTAAACAGATTACTGCATATAAGGAGAGAGGACTAGTGTGAAATAGTATAATGAATGAGGGAGTTCTCTGAAGGATAAATATGCCCATGCATGGCTGCAGGGCAGCACTGGTAGCACAAAAGGTCAAAGCAACCCAGGGAGTTTTGCAGCATATTGGATAGATTACATGTAAAGGATTTCTGAGAAATCATCATGCATCACCTGCCCATCAATAAAAGACTTTTTGAAAATGTCCTTTCCTTGATTTTCCCATACCATAGAGGAGACATCTGATTTCCCCCTCCCCGTGGATTTTACTGGTGTAGGTAGGTCCTCCTTTCACTGATGGAACATCCCACAACCCTCTCATATCCCTAGGAGTTGGTATATTTACCCCTCCCCCAGGATTTCCCATGTGGTAGACAACCTTTAGGTGCTAAGCTTCTCTAAAACTAGCCTGACTGGTCCTCAGAACAGACAATCTATGACCTATTACTATGGCACTACTAAACTTTCTATATCCTCTAATACCTAAAAATATTTGGGATATTATTATTAACTTTTTTTTAGTGAGGAAATTGGGGTTAAGTGACTTGCCCAGGGTCACACAGCTAGTGAGTATTAAGTGTCTGAGGCCGGATTTGAACTCAGGTACTCCTGAATCCAGGGCCAGTACTCTATCCATGGCGGCACCTAGCTGCCCCTGGGATATTATTTAAAAATTAAGATTTCTTAGAGATCATGCTCTATAGGCCCATCTTTGAGATTTTAAGTCATAATGAAGCAAATTGTCCATTTGTTGAAATGAAAGACTGGATCATTACTTGTTCAAAGGAAAAAGCGTTATTAATTGTAGAAAAGGGAGCAAAACCTAAAGAGAATTCTTTTTTAGAGGGTTTAATGAATAACAGGGAATTAAAAAACAAACAAACAAATATTTAGTAAGCACTAGCTAATCAATACAAAAATGATTATTTTCTAAAACACTCAAAACCTTATAATTATCCATCCCAGAGCTGCAAGTATTAGCCTGAAGCAGTAAGAGCCAGTCACTTTAACATTCACCTCCTTTTGCCTTTCCTTTTCTCTTTGAATACTAAATGTTGTTGAGCCTAGAATCTGAAGCTTTCTTTCCAAGACTCCCTGAGACAAGGCCATGAGAGAAAACTGACAGAGCAGTCATGAGCAGAAAAGGGGGAGGCTCTGCCAATCCTCTTCCTAATTCTACAGCTTCTAGAGAAGTTGATGAGAATACAAAAGGGTTTATTCTCTTTGTTGCTGATGCTAGAACAGTCTTTTACATCTTTCTACCTCCAGGAGACCAAGCACCTCAGTAATAGCAGGGAATATTATTAAAGCAGTATATGCATGTAAGAGTGAAGTCACCTCCAGGAGGCACTATGAATAAGTAAATGAAAAAGCATTTATTAAAGTACTGTCTATGTATATGCCAGGCACTGTGCTAAGAACTTGGGATGCAAATAAACAAGCAAGCAAATAAACAGTCCTGCCCTCAAGGAGTTTACATGAAGGGGAGCTGAAAGGGGCAGGAAGTAATAAGTGACTAAGTGGCTCACATAGTCCTCCATAAGAATCCAGCCCTTCAAAATCTCAAAATAAAAGGTAATGAGATGATGGGGCATGCTATGAATTCCTATAATGTACCATAACTACACAAAACACTTTCTTGAAAATTTACACACTGATCTTTGCTAGGCACACCCATATCCTGTTTCCTGCAATCTAGAAGGCAGACATGAAACAAAATACAAATTCAAAAACAACTTTAAAATCCCAATTTCTTTCCCGTAATTATAAAAATTGATGATTAGAGATTTGCATTGCTGATATTTCTAAAAAGACCCTTAAGGAGAGGTAGTACAAAACACAAAAGTAAATATCATGTTAAGTCTGCATTTTCTATGTATAATTTATTATTTCTTTTAAGTACAATACACTCAACATGTATCAAAGCTGTTCTGCTTAACGGCATTTTCTTTAGGTCTTCCTCTCAGTCTCCTCTGTGAATGAAAAAAAAAAAAGCTTCAGTCTCTTTCTATTTTGTGGGGCAACCCTATCATTACCCCATTGCCATCCACTGGAAAATCATTATAACAAAATATACATACTCAAGCAAAATTTCTGACATTGGTAGTGACCAAATATATACCATGGCCACTCTTTTAGGAGGGGAGTAGAACATACTTTTTCACTGGAATCAATTTTTTTTTTTTTTTTAGTGAGGCAATTGGGGTTAAGTGACTTGCCCAGGGTCACACAGCTAGTAAGTGTTAAGTGTCTGAGTCTGGATTTGAACTCAGGCACTCCTGATTCCAGGGCTGGTGCTCTATCCACTGCGCCACCTAGCTGCCCCCAACTGGAATCAATTTTAAGAGTAATTCTGAGGACTCTTGGAAATAACTCAATCAAGAAGCTTGGCACACAACAGGTGCCTAACAGATGCTTATTGACTGTATCAGGTTGCTAGGTAGCCCAGTGAATAGAGCACTGACACTGAAGTTGGGAGGCCTGGAGTTCAAGTCTCACCTCAGACACTTACTACATAGCTGTGTGAACCCTTGGCAAGTCACTTAACCCCAATTGCCGTAAATATCCGGGGCCATCTCCAGTCATCCTGATATATATCTTGCTACTAGACCCAGATGGCTCTGGAGGAGAGAGTGAGCCTTAGTGATCCTGCACAGCCCTCCCTCACTTAAATCCAATTCACTGCAAGTCATGATATTACCTGATGTCATGGTCCTTTTTGAGAACATAGGACAAACAACAAAAAGATTACATCACCCTAAAACACCTCTGTGGTCCAGATAATAGATGCTACAATACCCTAGAGTATTATAGTGGTTTGTGTGGTCTGACGGAATTAAAATTCCCAGCCCCTCTCACTCCCAGTGAATCTTGGTTCCTATGATCTAGCTCAACCAGGAAAGGTAGCAAAATATCTCACATTGAAACTTTAAAGAGCATGGCATTTACAAGTCCATAGAACTTTCCACTACTTCATTCATATAAAAAACTATTTAAAAAAAAAACACCACCACCAAAACAAAACGATTTAAAAAGTATCTATAGTATTACCTTGGCCTATGACCTAATAGCAACTGAGTTCCAATAAACCTACTACTACCCAAGTACTATCACTGAACAACCTAAAATTCTAATTTGAATTGTTGATAATTACCTGGAAGGCTCATTCCCAATCCAATTTTGGCAATTATTGCTTATTCAGTCTTATTTCCCATGATGATTATGCTGCTGCTGCCAACAGTTATTATCATGGTCCAGCCCTGTGATTTCACCGGTACAGTAAACCCCTATCGTGGAAACTTCTCCCATCCATCAAGGGAAAGGAAGGATGGGGTACTGGAGGGAGAGATGGCTTGATGGTCAGGAAGACCAGAGTTGTGTTCTGCCTCTCACAGATACTGGCAGTGTGGCCATGGGGCAATCACTAAGAACCTTTCAGTGCTGCGGGAAACTTCATCAGAGAGGTTCATCTGCATTCACTGATTTACCAGAATATTTACTGAATGTTTACAATGTGTGAGGATAGGTGCAGTGAGTCTTGGGTCCTTAAACCTTAAGAAATTCCTGTCAAGTTCTTGCTCTTGTCTTGTATTTCTTATCTCCAATATCGCCCCCTTTCATAGAGCAATTCCATATAACACTTAGTATTCTTTTAAAGGGGAAAAAAATTAGCACAAGTAATTGACATTGAAAAAGTTTGAAAACACACACAATGTATAACACCCATGGACCTCCCACCTCCATGGTCATGAATCAGTTTAAGTAAATAACAGGTTTCTTAACATTATTTGAGACTTTTAAATCTTCATCGGGTACATGTATTCCTATGGTGCTATTCCTGCATCTTGATTATTTGGGGGGCCTCAAGCATTCAAACACACTCTGCTGAGTGGAGTTTCCACATGGAAAAAGAGGTACATGTGTATATGTGTATGCACACAAACAGGAAACCTACCTAAACCATGGATACCAAGGGTACTTGGTTAAGTAAACTTGTTTTTGCTAAACTGTTCATGGCCAATCCTGGATCTAAAGCACTGAACCTACTTAGGTCAGGTGGGGCCTGACTCATTCCCTCTAGAAGAATGTAAATTCCTTGTGGACAGGGCCCATTGCTAAGCATTTTACAAATATTATCTCCTTTTATCCTCACAACCACCTTGGGAGGTGGTTGCTATTATCCCTATTTACAGTTGAGGAAATTGAAACAAACAGATTAGGGGGTCACACAGGTAGTTAAGTGAATGAGGCCATATTTGAACTCAGATCTTCTTGACTGAAGGGCTGGGGATTACTTTGCTTCCTAGCTATTCCTAGAACCAGATTTGAATGTTAACTGGGAAATGTTTAACAAAATTAAAAAAAAAAATGCAATGCAACAAAATGTTATTCTGTGGCTTCCAAAGTCAGTATGTGGTCTGCAGGAGTTCTTTCTATTTGAGTTTGACATCACTGCTTTACAATTCACAAAATGCTTTCACAACAAGGCTCTGATCTGAAGTAGACAGGAGCACCCATATTCCAAAATAAAAACACAGCAGGCATTATTTTAAATAGACCAAAACAGAGTAATAGAAAACACTATCTGTGGTTAGAAAAAATAATTACTGGACCCTGTACATTTTCATGAAACAGTGGGACATATACAGAAACCATTTCTTGTGATCCACAGATTTCTGGTACACAGACTTAATGTGGCTATTAGACAAAGCAGTGACATGAAATGTTCTTACATTTAATTTTAACATAACTAATATTTGTGGAAAAACATATGCTTACTATGTGATCTAAATGAATCCATTAAGGTCTGTTCCAGCCTGACTCCTACCCAAATTCCAGCAGAATGTTCCCTCTTTCTCCCAAGCCCACCTTCCAATGGCACCTTTCTCTTTCCCCCTCCCAGAAGCCATTTATTTCCTTTCCCAATTGGAGGGAGCCCAGAGGACCTCACTCATCTGACCCTAGGCATACTATACTCATCCTAAGAGTTCGAGGGCCCCAACCCTCCTGGCTGAGGGGGCAGGCCTAACCTCTCACACTGCTTTGATTAGCAGTAAGATGGAAGACTGAACTTCCTACCAAGATGGATGTCTGAACTGCTCCTCCAAAACTCCAGTAAAACCCTTAAATTTGTACTAGCCTGAATAATGCAAAAAACTGAATGAGAAACTATAATAAGTGATTTCTTCTACCCAAAAATGATGCAAAGAGACAGCAAGAAGCCCAATGGGCAATTGGAAAGGGGGGGAGGCGCCACAATTCAACCAAAGCAGTCAATAGAACCCATGTGGCCTCTGAGGCTCAAGGTTTAGAGGCAACAATAGCAAAGGGCTCTCAGGAGAAGCTCCAGGGAGCAGCATGCAAGCAGCAGACCCCAGGGATGAAAACTGGCCATTAGAGGCCTCTAAGGGCAATCAAGTCCCTAATGCTCTGTGATGAGCTCTGAAAATTCAGTGGCTGGAACTGCAAAGATTCAGGTGGGATCTAACTCTGAGTTGAGGGCAGACCTTTTAATGGAACTTAACTTTATTCTATTGTGATTAGTATTTCTATTTTTCTACATTGGGGGGGGGGGGAGAAGAGAGGTCTTTGTGCCCCAATAGGTCAATTTTTAAAATCTAACATGTACAACTGATATGTTCCTGCTAAGTAATCACCAGGAATCTATCATCTAATTTTTCTCAAGTCCCCATTTAGGTTCCTAACTTCTTGTTTATTTTTTCACCAGATTTCTAGGTGTGATTCCTAACAATTCTCTCACTATGATATATAGTTATGTTAGCCATTTTTCTCCTTGCCGTTTAACTTTTAAGAATTTACATGCTATAGTATTGGTATAGAGTATTAGGCTGTTAGTGTATTTAAAGTATTGATACTATTTGTTACCTCATATCTTTAGGCTTAATGTAATTTTCCCTATATGTATTTTAACTGTAATCTTATCTGAAATAATTACTGTTAATCTTGCTTTTTAAAAGTATTTGCACCTTTGTGTTTGAAGTGTGATTTTTGTAAGCAGCATGTCATTGCCAGATGATGTTTTCTAATGCCTTCTGTTCTCCTCTTCCATTTTACAGATGAGTCCATCCCATTCAAAACCAGTTATGACCATTAACTACCTTTCCTTCCTCTCTTTGCTTCCACCTCCCTCTTTACAAATAAACGGATGAAAGAGTGTTTGCCTGAAACTTGTGATCTCATAAGTGAAAGTTTGCTTCCTCTCAGTTGTAGTTCTTCTCTTCTTACCACTCTCCTAATGTCAGGTTTTTACTCTGTCTTCCTTCCATTTTAATCTTCCCTCTATTTCCCCATCCTTTACCCATATCCTGTTCTTGGAGTTTAATGTATTTCTAAACAGAGATGTGTGCGTGTGGATGCACTAGTGATTGTGTTCAATCTTCCTATATTTGATTGAGATGAAAAATGAGGATCATGTGCCGCCCATTCCTTCCCACATCTTCTCTGATCACCCTCTATTATGTAACAACGATTTCCCTCCTCTTCTTCCTTCTTTCCTCTCAGTTTAATCTGCTGTTCCTCCAATTCATATCTACTCCTAAGGTCATTAAAAGAAAATAAAACCACCTGTAGACCTTCTGTCATTTTTATCTTCCTTTTTTATTGTTGAAATTTGCTTATAATTTTTATTTCTTATTTAATTTTTAATTTGTGGAATAAAACAAGCATTTCCTTAATATAGTATAATTTTTGAAAAGATGATGGCACATGAAACTGCAAATCTAAATACAACTTGTTAATCCTTTCAATTATATAAAGTTATCATGTATATTTCTTTTCTGCTTTTTTCCTCTCTCCTAGAGATGGTTACTATTAGACATAAATGTGTGTATGTGAAATCATTCTAAACATCTATTCGCCATTTCATTCTCTGGATACAGTTAACATTTTCTTTCATAGGTCCTTTGTAGTTAATTTGGGTATTTATAAGAGTTGAAATGAATTCGTTGCTCCTAGTTATTCTTTTTTTTGTTTGTTTTTTGTTTTTAGTGAGGCAATTGGGGCTAAGTGACTTGCCCAGGGTCACACAGCTAGTAATCCACTGTGCCAACTAGCTGCCCTGCTCCTAGTTATTCTTAAAACAATATTGCTGTGGGGCAGCTAGGTGGCGCAGTTGATAAGCACCAGTCCTGGAGTCAGGAGGAACTGAATTCAAATCCGGCCTCAGACACTTAACACTTACTAGCTGTGTGACCCTGGGCAAGTCACTTAGTCCCAATTGCCTCACCAAAACAAACAAAAAACAGCCAATATTGCTGTTACTGTATACAATGTTCTCTTGGTTCTATTCATTTCACTCATTATTTCATATTAAGTCTATCCATGTTTCTCTAAGATCATCAAGCTAATCATTTCTTAAAGCACAGAAGTATTCAATCAATCATACATCACAACTTGTTCAGCCATTTTCCAACTGATGTGCATCCCCACAATTTTCTATTCGTTGCCACCACCAAGAGAGATAATATAAATATTTTAGAACACATAGGGTTTTTTTCCTTTTTTTTCTTAATCATCTTTGGAAATAGACCTAGTAATGGTATTGCTGGGTCAAAGGATATAGGCAATTTAATAACTCTTTGGACATAATTCCAAAGTGGCTGGATCAGTTCACAATTCCACCAACGATGAATTAGTGTTCCAATTTTTCCTCATTCCCTCCAACATTTATCACTTTCCCCTTATATCAGTTTAGCCTATCTGATAGGGGTTAAATGTTATCTCAAAGTTGTTTTAATTTGTATCTCTAATCAATATTGGTTTAGAGCATTTTTTGTATGACTATATAAAGCTTTGGTTTCTTTATTAAAAAGAAAAAAACAAAACCTGCCTGTTCATATCCTTTGACAACTTATCAATTGGGGAATGACTCATATTCTTATAGATTTGAACAAAGTTCTTTATGTATTTGAGATGAGACAATTCTCTGAGAAACTGTTTATAATCTCTCCCCCAATTTTCTGCTTTCCTTCTGGTCTTGGCCCCATGTTTTATTTAATAAATTTGTATAGACGGAATTGTCATTTTTATTTTATTGGCTCTGCCCACCCAAGTACATTTAATATTTCTCTGATTTAAATCTGATTTATTTTAAAAGTCTTTTTTTTATTCATACAATTCTGGGTTTGTTTGGAAGCTGTACTCCCTTCTCTATAGTATAAATGACTCTCTTTCATTTTAAACCACTCTCATTAATGGTATACGGGTTCTGTAACGATTGGAATAACGCCACCTGCTGTATACTTACTGTAGAAGAGTTCTGCCCATGAAGGGAAGGTCTTTGAGGGCAAGACCAGGAGTCAGGAAGTGACGCGGACTAGTGGGAGGAGGAAGGAAGAGACTGGCGCTCAGTCTGGGGCTCTTTCCTGAGGACGCTGGCGGAGAAGGGAGCTAGAAATGTGCTCTCCCTTTAATAGATAGAAATCTAGGCCTTTTTCTCTCTCTTTACCAAATTCTTATTCTCCTTAATAAATGCTTAAAAGTCTAACTCTTGCTAAAGCTTATAATTTATTGGCGACCACTCATTAGATATTTTAGACAGTTTAGCTAGAATTTTAGCCCTTAACAGATGGCTGACCACGAAGAGGAAAGCTGAACCTCACTTCTGATCTTCAGGTTGGGTAAGAAATTTCCCCTCCCTCTCCCTTTAACTGCTAAGTACTGGTGTACTGGCTGTGTTTTCCTTTAAATTTTTTCGAATGGACCTTTTAAACTCCCTAATTACCCTATTTTTGATTTTAGTCTGTTTAACCAGACAAATGGGAGATATGATCATGTTAATGCTTTGTTTTTGTGGATTTTCTATTTTTCTTTTTATTTTTGTTAAAAGAGCCAGCAACTTACTCACACAAGGAAATATCTCTCCCTCTCCCAACCATGCTTTTTCAGAGAAACCTGAAGAGATTCCTGCTGCTTTTCCCAGTTCTAACACTAATTGTTGCTTTAATTTTGCATGCCTGGAGGCAATGACCCACCCTCTAGAAGCTTTTAATCCCCTAGCACCTGGAGGCAAAGTGGGGGAAGAGGAATCCAGGCCTGAGTTCAAAATCAAGTCTGATTCTAATTGTGCTGGTCCCTCCCCTCCTCTCCAAACCCCACCCTCTACTCCTCCCATGGCCAAGCCCATAGCTTCCCCTGCCTGGGAAGTCCAGAGATCTGATGCGCATGCTCAACTTTTTCTACCTGCATTTGCAGCTTCAGGCTCAGCCCTTCCCCAGCCTGACTGTGCTTCTGAGACAACCTTAGAAAACCCTTTAAATTCCAGATATGCTCGATTTGTTCATAATTTTGCTAACCTACTTTTGTCTTTAATTAGTAATCTTATAAAGCATTTGTATGGTGAAAAGACTGACAGACAATATAGAGGGGTTAAAGAAGAAAAACTTAAGCTGAATAAGAATGACAACCATCAACATAGTTCAAGACTCCGCTTCTTTTGCCATGGAAGGGTATATATTTTACAGAAATGTAGAAGTAAGCAGCAAGGTATTGATATGAGTATTGGGGATTTTAGATACCGGAATCAAAAGTGTTCTGAATTCATTCAGAGTATTAATGTCAGTTCAGAGGTTACATAGGATTTCTATGCTATTACATATACATTTTGAAATTAATGGTATGGGTTTATTTTCGTAGAGATTTTCCTGCTTTTGAGATTGTGTTTTATACTTAGTTTTTAAAACAAGGAGAATATTTGTAAAAGCTTTTTATAGTCATGTGATCAGGTTTATATTTTATAATACTCTTATTAATATTAAGTTCATATTCATTTAGATTTCCCTAGTTTGAATTTCATTGTCTTATTATTCCACGTGTATTTTCTTCTATTCATTCATCTATCTAATTTTGAAACATGGTTTTGATTTCATAATACAATGTTAATTCTAGGAGTATTGTGCTCCCATATTCTGAGTTGTTTGTTTTTGTTATTTTTTCTCAACTGATTATTTGATCAAACTCTTTAAAGCATTTCCCTGGCAAATTGGTTGCCATGGCAAGTATAAATTGATTCTAGAAGTATTATTTTTGATAAGCATATTCCAAAAAAAAAAAAAGAGGGGAACATTTGTAAAAGTTTTCTATTTTCAAAAAAAAAAGTTCTTTGAGATTCTGTTGTGCTTTAACTTGTATTTAAGTATGTTCAGATTTTTCACAAAAGTAATTGTATACTAAGTAAAAAGAGGTATTATTTGAAATTGTTGCATAATTATATATTATATTCTGAGTCAAGATGTATTCACATTTTTTGCAATCATTTATTATCCTCAATTTTAAATCCATATGAGACTTGGATTATGGGAACTTATCATTTAAGACATTAATTGCCTTTATTCTGAGTTATCAGATGCCAGTTGGCCAAGATGCCATCCAATCACAAGAGGAATACATGCAAGAGCAGACACTGAACTGTCACATGAGGGGAGACATGCATGAAGTCAAGGTATGGCCGAGGGAACGGCTTTTGACAAATGTTGAGGTTGGATTCTCTTGGTTTAACATTTTATTTTATTTTTCCCCACAATATTGTACAGATGGCTGGAAGTATTCATCCCACCCATCTCATTTCTACACCTGGCTTCTATGCTCCCTCCTATATGCCTGATGCCATGGACATCTCAATCCCATGTATCTGATTAAGTCTGACTCAGTTTCCTCCAATATGTTCGGTGGCATGGACATATATTCCATCCACCTATTTTAAGCCTGGCATACTGTATGGGCAGTACATATTGCTCAAGTGTGGGAATGCTCATATCCCATCATTTCTCTGTTCTTTTATGGTAACCCCCATAATTATCTCAGGTGTCATGATAAATAACAGTGTTGAATTTGGCCTTGACACCTGTTACCAATTATATTAGATTTTCTAATTTCTCATAATGGCATGAGGATAATTAGGCAGATGATGCAAAAAGTGATGAAACAAAGATAAAAATTATTTTTAAAAATTAATATCGCAGCAATTGTCTTCTCAAATACCCTCCATAAAGGGGGACTATAGTAATATTATAATTTTAAAGAATGGTTCAATTTTTGTTTTATTATATGTTTCATGTGTAACAACTAAGATTCTGAATTCCCTTAGACATGTTTTTGAGAACTTTCATTGTTTGATTTGATTATTGACAAAGCTATTTTAAAGTTGTGTTAAGCTCAATTTTGTAGGAAATTTTCCTGGCTGATTACCAGCATCCACACATCAACCCCTGAAAAGACTTCCATTCCATGACTACACCTAGAGGACATCTGAGAAAAGACTTTCAGAGACTTTAAATGAACAGTTTTGATTTGTTGTTTTTGTTGTTTTTTTCTCTTTCTGTTATAATATACACCATCTGTAATATGTATTCTCTGCAGAGGCCCTCCCTTTGCAAGACCAATGTCAAAGCGTCGGTTCATGAGGACAAAAAATCACCCCTCTGGACAAAACTTTCCTCTCTTCCTTTTCTATATTGTTGTTCACATATTATTAGTTAGCAATAGTTATTATATTCTTTTTACTGTTCCGTCAAGGAAACATTTTGTTTCTTGAGGAACAACAGGGGGGACTGTAACGATTGGAATAACGCCACCTGCTGTATACTTACTGTAGAAGAGTTCTGCCCATGAAGGGAAGGTCTTTGAGGGCAAGACCAGGAGTCAGGAAGTGACGCGGACTAGTGGGAGGAGGAAGGAAGAGACTGGCGCTCAGTCTGGGGCTCTTTCCTGAGGACGCTGGCGGAGAAGGGAGCTAGAAATGTGCTCTCCCTTTAATAGATAGAAATCTAGGCCTTTTTCTCTCTCTTTACCAAATTCTTATTCTCCTTAATAAATGCTTAAAAGTCTAACTCTTGCTAAAGCTTATAATTTATTGGCGACCACTCATTAGATATTTTAGACAGTTTAGCTAGAATTTTAGCCCTTAACAGTTCTAAAAACACATTTGTGGGTTTTTAATCCCCTTATTAATATGTAAACAATTCATCCCCATATACTTCCCTTTCAACTGTAAGAGTATTACTTTGATTTGGAAGTCAGTTGTTTTCAAAGACATTTAATTCAAAATTTTGGTTTTTGCAATTCAGATTCTAGCTGTGCTGATTTTGTAAGTGAAAGATCTTCTTAATAAAAAGTCTATTTTTTCTCATAGTCTTTTCTCTCCATTGGATGCTTTAGAATTTTTACCCTTTTCCATAACTATAAAAGATGTAACTTTATTCCTTTTTTTTTTCTCCCTTCATAGCATGACTTTCTATATTTAGGTTATCCATGTGCAAATTAATTTGGTATATGATGCTGGTTTTAATCTAGTTTTTAATCAGACTACCATGAAATTAATAGTTTTTCTCAAAAACAATGGGTCTGGAACATAATAGTCTTTTAATTGTTGGTAACTGACTAATTTTATTTTCTTAGGTTTATGAAACATGAGTATTATTAGCTGTCAGTAACGATTTCTTATTATTGCCTTGTAGTAGTCATTTTCACTATAACCATGTCTCCAGTTATTTGTAACCTCACCTGGCTAGCCCTTAAGATGGTACTGTTCTCAGAAGCTAAGGACTGGGGGCAGCTAGGTGGCACTGGCCTTGGATTCAGGAGGGCCTGAGTTCAAATCCAGCCTCAGACACTTGACACTTAACTAGCTGTGTCACCCTGGGTAAGTCACTTAACCCTCATTGCCCTGCAAAAACAAAACAAAACAAAAAAAGAAGCTAAGGACTTTGAACTCAACTTGAGACCACTTTCAAATCCTATGAACCAATGGATTTGGATGACACCTACCAATCAGCCTGAAGCAGTGTGTAAGGACCACCTCTGCTCCAGACCTATAAAAATCTTCCACACACAGTTTGAGAGGCAGTTCTTGGTTGAAGAAGGCTTGTGGTGGAGGACTTGAGGAAAGAATCAGACCAGGCTGGAACTCTAAGCTAGATAGGCCTTTTCTTAACTTTCTGAACTCCATGTGAATCCCTGGCATGCTTTAATAAATGCTTAATGCTCAAAGACTGGTGCTAAAGCTTCTTCTAATTTAAGGCAACCACACATTTAGATTTTTTTTTTTTTTTAGTGAGGCAATTGGGGTTAAGTGACTTGCCCAGGGTCACACAGCTAGTAAGTGTTAAGTGTCTGAGGCTGGATTTGAACCCAGGTACTCCTGACTCCAGGGCCAGTGCTCTATCCACTGCTCCACCTAGCCGCCCCCACACATTTAGATTTTAAACGTCACAACTGTCTGAATGCACATTGTAGCATGCTATTTTTTGCTTTATTTTTTTTTCTGTATTTTCCCCCATTTGGGTTGGTGTCTTTTTTCACAACATGACTTACTATAGTAACGTTTTACATGATTGAACATGTATAAGCAATATCAAATTGCTTACTATCGGGGCAGGAGGGGGAGAGTGAGGAATGGAAAGAAAATTTGGAACTCAAAATTTGGAAAAATGAATGTTAAACATTCTCTTCACATGTAACTGGGGAAAAAAAGAGTACTTTTTTTTATCATAAAAGTATTCTACTATTTTCTTACATGTAAAGATAGTTTTCAACACTGTTTTCATAAAATTGGGTTCCTAATTTTTCTCCCTCCCCAAGACAGAAAGCAATCTGATATAGATTATATATGTACAACCACATTAAGCATATTTCTGCATTAGTCATGTTGTGGAAGAATTGGAACAAAAGGGAAAAACCTCAAAAAAGAAAACCAAAAAAAGTAGAAACAGTATGGTTCAATCTGCATCTAGAGTCCACAGTTCTTTTTTTCTGGATTTGAAAAGCATTTTCCATCATGAGTTCTTTGGAATTGTCTAGAATCATTGCATTGCTGAGAAGAGCTAAGTCTATCACAGCTGATTGTCCACTAAGTCTTTTCAAGTAATAAAGCAATCTTTTTAAAAAGTTTGAGTTCCAAAATCTCTTCCTTTCACCGGCCCTTCTGCCACCCACTGAGAAGGCAAGTAATATCTCAACTAGGAGGTTACAATTTAAAGAAGGTGACAATAGGGGGTGGGGACTATAATGGCTATCTTGTTCTGTGGATAGCAACCAGGTAGGGCAGCAGATACAGAGTGGAGTGACCTGAGAGTTCAGTTTCTGCCCTCTATAAAGGAAGCCTTTGGGAAGAGTTTGATACTGCATCCCACAGGCCTCCAATGGGGGGAGGGAGGAGGAGGAGGAGGAAGAAGAAGAAGAGGACTATAGAGGTGGAGTCAATCAGGGCCTGAATGGTAGGGAGTTTAGAAATGAGCTCATCCTGAAATGGGTTTCTTATTCCCTGGAGTTGAAGCCAGGCAGGTGTTATCTCCCAGATGCTTCAAAACCTAGTGACCCCAATGTCAAACCCTTCTGTTTCCTTCAAATTGGATTTTTGGAACAACCAGGTCATTATTTTTTATTACTTCTTGCTTATTTTTGTTAGATTTATAAACCTTTGAGAAGTGAATGGGTTACCTATGTTGCCATAGCTGTTGTCCACTCCCCCAAAATTTAGTTGATTTTTCCTCTAAGGACATGAGATGAGGTACTATATGTGTTACACACAAACTTAATGACAACTACAGTGAAGTTCAGATAGTCAAGAAGACTGAGATTCCAAATCCTGCTTGAGATACATATACTTCTTTCTATTCTAGACAAGTCTCTAAAACTATAAAAGTTGTAACTTATTGCCTATCTTCATTTCTGCACAAGGAGTTGCTGATATTTTTTGAAATTACAAGTTTGAAATCTCTCATTCCCCACCAAAAGACTTTTATTACGTACTTCATCGGGCTATTGTGAGGAAATTACTCAGTAATATTAAATGCAGAAAGTTCAATTCTGGTTTTGAAACGGGGGAAATGTTACAAAGCTATGGTTTTAGGGCTTAAAGGGGCTTTGGATTTTTATGGTTTGCAGGGGCCAAAGAGTAGACTTTGTACAGACAGACCATTAGAGTCTCAAGACTATTTATCTTTTTATTTCCATCAGTATTTCATAGGCATTCGATAAAATGATTATCACAGAGTCATAGAATGTAAGGGATGAAATGGGACCCTAAATAAGTCTGGTACAACCCACCATTTTACAGACAAGGAAACTGAGGATGTTGTCTTACAGGTTTGTCAGCCGCAGAGCCAACACTCAAATTCTGGTTCTGTGATAACAAGTTCACATACTGCCTTCCTCCTACCCCATAAATCTTTCTGACAGGTGAGAATGTTCACCACCCTACCTTGCTGGACAAAGCCAACCAAAAGTCTTGGATGAGCAATTAAGGATCAGAGATTCTTCCAGTAAATTGGGAGGACCCACTGGGCTTTACCATCTGCATTGTCACCAAGACTTCCATCTGACCTGTAGGCCTTGCCATTCCCAGCCTGCAACAATAGTCTTAGGGATAATGGGCGCTTACATCTGCCCTACAGCTGAATTCTCCTACATATGTGGCCTCACCAGACTCAAATGTGAGTCCTTGGTAGCAGGTATTGTTTTGATATTGTTTGTCGTCCCAGCCCTCAGCACAGTGCTTAAACACATAATAAATGCTTTGTCTTTCATTCATTCAGTTGTGTCCTCTAGAAAGTTTCAAGTTCTAAATAGGGACATATAGTGGGTTCTGAAAACCCAAAGAAGTATTTGATCAGGGCAGCTAGGTGGCTCAGTGGATAGAGCACCAGCCCTGGAGTCAGGAGGACCTGAGTTCAATTCCGGCCTCAGACACTTAACACTTACTATCTGTGTGACCTTGGGCAAGTCACTTAACCCCAATTGCCTCAACCCCCCCCCCAAGAAGAAGAAAGTAGTAGTAGTAGTAGTAGTAGTATTTGATCAAAGCATATCTATTCTGGCAAGGGATTCATATACCAAAAATTGGCCGGCCATTCTCAAATTGCACATATGTTCTTTCGAGCCTTTTGCTAGCACAAACAATTCTGGTATCTGAGGAACTTTTCTTTCTTTCAGTGACCTGCCTAGGATATAAATCTAACAGTGTAAATGAATCAAAAGTTATGCAACATTCTTACATAAATTCCAAACTTTTCCAGAAATAATTTGTTCCAATTCAGAGCTCTATTATACCTTGGCTAGGTTAGATATGAACAGATATCTCACTACTGTTTTATTTTGTTTTATTTGTTTTTGTGGGGCAATGAGGGTTAAATGACTTGCCCAGGGTCACACAGCTAGTAACTGTCAAGTGTCTGAGACCATATTTGAACTCAGGTACTCCTGAATCCAGGGCCCATGCTTTATCCACTGCACCACCCAGCTGCCCCCTCTCACTACTGTTTATCACCATTTCTTTCATTGGTAATTTGGAACAATTTGTCCTATCCTGACCATTAGTCTAGTTGAGAATGGATTGTAGATATAGAGCAGGGAGAAACATTTGGTCATCTACTCCATCCACTCCTATCCAGCCCTGAGAGGTTAAGTGATATGTTTTAGGTCCTCTGAGGTTACTTTTTTTCGTGGAAAGAGCCTTTGACTAAATACATCATTCATGTCAGAAACATTAAAAATCATCAGCAAGACCCTTTTATTAACATACAAAGAAGCGGTCATTAAATCAAGAGCTGGCACTATACTAATATAGTAATGATGCAGCACAGTTTTGTAAAAAGTTCAGGAGTAAAATGAAGGATGCTTCTACTCCCCCCACACTATGATCTGACAGTACAAAAAATGGTGGCTATAAAGTCCTGGGCCCAGAGAAGGAAAATGTTTGTTAGCTAGTTATACTTACAATGCTATTTAAATACATTTCATAATAGTTTACTGCGAAAATAAAGATAATAGCTTCAGCCAAACAGCAAGATACAAAGTAAATCCACAAAAATCATAAGTATTTCTATATATTGCTAATAAATATCAAGAGAAGAGACAAATAGACAAATACCACTGAAACTTACTAAGAACTTAAATACAATTTAAACTATTACAATGTTTACAGAAATAAAACCAAGATTCAAGTAAATGGAGATAAATTTAATGTTTATGATTAGGACAAGTGAATAAAAGTGACCTGCAGATGTCACGCAATAACACACAACCATGTCATAGAGCAGGAAGAGATCCCAGAAGACATTCCAAATTCCTCATTTCACACTTGAACAAACAGTACAGCAAAGAGATGAGGCTACATACCCTAAGAAGCTTTCAAACTTTTTGGTCCCAGGACCCCTTTAACTAAAAAATTGGAGGACCTTACAGGAATCCTCATTTATTTGGGTTATCTATCTGTATTTACCATACTAGAATATTAAATATTTTAGAAATGAAGGTCGGGTAAAAACCACAAATATTACCAAAAATTTTAAAGAGTAAAAAAATACTGAATGAATCTCTAAGCTACTTTGTAAATAAAATTTTGATAGTTTGCATCACAAATGCAATTATGCAGTATTTTTTAAAATGAAAAGGCAGACAAGCTTGCTTAAAATGACCATAACTTAGAACAAATATGGCTCCTTTAATCCAATAAATTCTTAATATCAGACAAAAATTAAAGTGACCAAATTGTCGTAATTCTTACATAATTTATAGTTGCTTGGAACTACCACTACCACCTTGTACTTAATGTACTAAGTCCTATTTTGTTATCAGCTGAAATGCCATCATCCTCTTATATGCCCTCCCCCCCAAAATCCCTTACTGTTTGAATATATGTAATTATGCTGTGCAAGTATTTCCTAATAGTGTATCCTTGGTAATTATTTGAATAAACAACCCACAGAGATATTAACAGAATCATCTTTTTCTGGGACTTATGATTTCCATTCATTTTCCAAAGCAGATTTGTCCCTTTCATTTATGGTATGATTTTTCTACTACTCCACTCTTTGTAACAGATGTTGGAATTATGATACTATTATCTTTAAAGCTGTTTTTTTCTGTTTGTTTATATTCCTTATAACAACTGCAAAGTTAGATGGTCAAGTGCCCATGAAATTGTTTCTCATTGCCCTCTACAAGTATTTTACCTGAGTGTCTAAGCTGTCCTCTCATTTAACGTCAACTTCTTTGTGCTATCTGGTTTTATTTCTACTGAGAACGTCAATACTAATGTAGTTCCATCCCTCTAGTAGTATATCAATTTGTTGGTTTGGGGTCAAAGATCTCACATTTAGAGTATCAAAAGCTAAATCAATGTTTACAGATGGTCTAAAAATTGTGTGATTCTTACAACACCCTGCCCCCTTTTCTGCTACTCTGCTACTGTCACTGAGGGCCCTTTTTTATTTGTTTCCTGGGTTGCCATGGCCAAAGAATTCATCACCTAGTGGCCATCCAACTAGTGATGAGCCTCTCCCTCCCTCAAGCAGTTAGGCTGGTTCACAGACAACAGTCAGTGTCTGTTGCTAGGACCAAACTCAGAGTCTTTGTAGCTTGGTATAAAGTGCCAGAGCATTCCCATAGCTGGCATAGTCTTCAAGAACCCAGGGTTACCTACATGCCCCAAGTAAGCACTGGAATAGGAGTTTTGTAGAGACGGGCAATCATACAAATGCAAAAAAAGGCAAATGGTTATTTTAAATGGAAAGTGTGAAAAAAAAGCACTTAGTGATTCCCTAAAAGCTTTAGCAATTTGATTTTATCTACAAGAGAAGCAATATTTTTAAAAGAGCAGGATGTTCTGCATGTTTTTAAGATGGAAATCCATTGGAAATAAGATTCATTTAACAAATTCTCTTTACAGCCTACATTCCTGAAACATTTCATAAAACAGAAATGTCTATATACAGAAATGAAGGTAATAAGCTACATTTGGCCGGTCTAATATACTTAAATGGTGATGTGTGTATTTATTTCTTTTTTTTTTTGGGGGGGGGAGAAAGGGGCAGGGCAATGAGGGTTAAATAACTTGCCCAGGGTCACACAGCTAGTAAGTTTCAAGTGTCTGGGGCCATATCTGAACTAAGGTCTTCCTGAATCCAGGGACATGTTGTATCCACTGTGCCACCTAGCTGCCTCCTGATGTGTGTATTCAAATGCTTCTCCAATAAGTTCTATTCTTATACCCTATCCTGCACCTGAATTCCAAAATTATTCACAATTTAACAAACACTGGTTGACTGACAACCTGCTGAGACCAAAACCATGTCTTTGGCATTGGTGTGCAGAGACCAACTCTGCCCCCCCCCAAAAAAACCCACCATACCTTAAGTATGTTACAGGGTACCTGGAAGATACACTAAGGATGAAGGCAAGTAAATACCAGGTTATTTGATAAGGGACTAATATTAACAATTGGGAAGGTCGGGGTGGCAACTTAGCTACATTCCAAGCATGGATGGTGGGATATACTTTGTACAAATATCTGGGAAGCAGGAGATAAAAGTATAGAATTTAAGGAAAATCTAGCATTTGAGGTCATCTGGAATATACAGTCCACAGAAGGAGACATGAAATAAGAAGGGAAAGGTGTTTTGGTCATTAAGATTCTGGAGGGCTTTGCCAGGTTTAGGAGGTGGCACTTTATTCTGAGGATAAAAAACCACTGAGGATTCTTGAGCAAGAGTGATGTAGTAGGATCTCTGCTTTAGGAAGATATTTCGGGCATCTGGTGAAGGGTGGGATGGGAAAGGGGGACAGACTAGAAGTAGTATGACCAATTAGGAGGAGAAATGATAAGAACCTGGACCAGGGTGGTGCCTAAGAATGAAGGGGATGGGGGAAGGACCATTGTTATGTTCAACAAGATTTAGTGACTGGTTGTAGGGAGCACTGAGTTTTCAAACATGTGTGATTGAGTGAGACAATCAATACTCCCTTCCACAAAAGGGGGAAGTCTAGAAATTTGGGAAAAAGGAGTTTGAGATGACAAATGGATAACCAAGAAACGTGTGGAGCACACCATCCCACTGGAGCTGCAAGACTTCAGGGCAGAGATTAGGAGTGAATATATAAGGGGGGGGGGTGTGATCTGTGTGGAGACGATTAAACTCATAAGTGTTACTGATGTCACTAAGAAGGAGAGCATACAGGGAAAAGAGAAGGAGCAAGACACAGCTTTGGTAGAGAGGTTTAATTAGGAAGGATGCAGATGATGAACTATCAAAGTCAGGCAAGATCAAATACAGTCCTCTGGCATTAAAAAGTCCTTTATACCTTGGCCCCTTCCTAACTTTCCAGTCTTCCTATTCTTTCTCCCTTCCTTCTACATTGGTGTACTTGCTGTTTCTCTCTGACATGACATCTTCCATAGTCATACTTTTGCATAGCTGTCCCTGCATGTCTGGAATACTCTCCCTCCTTACCTCCTTCTAAGTTTTCCTGGCAGCTTCCTTCAAGTTTCAGCTCAAACTCCATTTTCTGCAGGAGTCCTTTTCCAAGTCCCCTTCTACTAATGTAATGGTGCCTTCCATTTACCTCATATGTATATCTTGTATATATCTAGTTATTTACATGTCTACCCCCTTTAGAATGGGAATTTCCTGTGGGCAGGGCCTATTTTTTTAACCTTTTATTGAATAGAAAGCATTTAACCAAGGGCCTGACAAATAGACGTGTTTAACATTAGTATTTTTTTTTTATTTTTTAATGAGACAGGAGAACCCATGGAAGTATATCTTGAAAAACTCAGAATATAAGGTGAGTGCTTGTCAAATAGAAGCTCAACAGTATGATATTGGTTAACAGATAATTGGTGAAACTACTCTAGAACATCATGGAGGGGGTGTCATCTGCACTAATGGAGTACACCAGGGAAATCATAGGGATTGATTTCCATCAAAGTTATAGCAGATGTGAAAGTTGAGTCATTCAGTCCTAAAAAAAAAAAAAAATTCCATGTAATCAAAATAAACTATAACAAACGCAAATACAAATAAGGTCAAGTGATCCCAACACAAGATACATTCATCTTGGGAATTGCAAATACTTTAAAGACAACCTTAAGTCTATATTCTTCAGGTCATATCAGGAATATTGTTTAGGCCCAAAGCACAGCCCTCCACAGTTCATTATCACCCACCCCTTCCTATCCTCTGACCTAGTCTTGCAATAAAACAAATCTAAGTAAACCACATTTTAATTTCCAATTCATTATAAATGAATGTTGGGAAATATTCATGATGGCTCTTAAGTGTTCCCCTAATTATCCAGATACTTCAGAACACTTTCAAAACTCTTGAGGCCAAGGATTATAATGCATGGACCTAAAATACTTTGAAAAACACTGGATAAACTGTACTCTTTGGACACATAAGTGTAAATATCGATATACCTTCATACAGACAAAAAATATAGCATTGAAAAAGCACCATAAGGTAAATTCAAGAGTGATGATCTTTGGGTTTCTGTGTTGACCTTGATGAGCTACAATCTCTATGGGTCTCTGTTTTCTGCCCTGTAAATTTTTTTTTTTTTTGGTGAGGCAATTGGGGCTAAGTGACTTGCTCAGGGTCACACAGCTAGTAAGTATTAAGTGTCTGAGGCTGGATTTGAACTCAGGTCCCCCTGACTCCAGGGCCAGTGCTCTTTCCACTGTGCCACCTAGCTGCCCCTCTCCCCTGTAAATTTAAGTGGAGTGATGGTCTGGCTTGAGCTTTCTGGACCATTCTAGTTCAAATACTGAAATGCTAAGAACCCTAAATTTAAATAAAGGGAAAAGATCAGCTTTTGATTTTTGTTATTGGAACATTCAAACTTACTTCTACCGGTGGTAAATAGAGTAATAATAGCATAAAGTACCATTCTGTATATACCAAAATCTATACCATAAAATAAGTCAGGAAAAGAGTTTCCTTCTCATTAACCAAATTGGATCTGTGATAATCTGCCACTTGGGCTGAAGGGAGGTAGGGAGGGAATGGGGAAGAACACGGAGGCCTCAGGCAATGAAGCAGAATAGATCTATTTTCAAAGGCTTCAATGGGTGGATACAAGAAAGATATCAAGGAAAAAAAAATAAATCCCAATACAATTTCCAAACATATATGTCTGGGCATATGCCCTTCCAACAAGCTGGCAAGTAAAATAAAAGGTAGCAGTTGCAGTAGCAACCTTTAGTAGATGAAAGGCGGCCCCTTTAACATTTGCTCCTGGAGTCCAGCAACTCTCAGCAGTTGGCTGGAGACTAAGCTGGACAATCCTGTGGAGCTCCAACAAAGGGACGAAACAAACTCCAGCCCCTGGGGCCCCCCTCCCCGACAACGCGTGAAACAACTTGATAAATGATTGCTCTGTCAGGGGACAAGGAGATGGAGACGTCTGGGAGCACAGGGGGAATGTATCTAATTTAGGAGGCCAGTGGGGGAGGGGGGGGAGATGAGGGAGATGGAAGAAATGGAGAAAAACAGAGACGACCACCTTAGAAAACATACAAATAGGAAACACTGGGGTAAAGTCCAAATCTATACTCTTTCCAGTGCAAGGACATTAGAACAGTGATGAGGGATCATCAAGGTTTAGAGGAACCAGTTTTTTCCAGCAGTTTTATTACCAAGTTATTAGACATAATGAGGGGGAAACATTTCAGCTTCCTTCATCAACCCATTCTCTAGCCTCAAGTCCAAGCTTAAAACCACAGTGGTCTCCCAATTCCCTTATTCAATTGGAAAGGCAGGAAATACAAACTTCATTCCCCACCCCCAGCTCAGCCCAATAAGACTTGAATTGGAAGTCACACAAACAGGAGCCCACATCCTGGCTTAATTCAAGGGAACATTAATTACCCTAAAACAAAAACAAGAGGAGTTCACAGCTGGGGCCCAGCACTCCCTCCCCTTCTCCAGTGTGTGAGCCAGCTATTTATACAGCTTCTCCTTGCACAGAATTGATATTGGGCCCGGAGGATTTCCTCAATTGGGACTTACAAGACAAGCACACTGCTGACAAACTTGGTCCAGCATTGCACAGGCATTTTAAGAACTGCTTCCAAACCTGACGGTTTGGGTGCTTGTGTGGAGGGGATGGGTGGGTGGGTGTGGAGTTGTTTGCTTGTTTTTAAAGAAAAGTCGTTCTATAGTCATAAGATAAATGTTGGTTCGTAATAATAATTAGGCCAGTTTCATGAACATCAAATACAGGCCAGAGATAACTGAGTAAGAATCTAGCCTCTTAGTTTACTAAGGAACTTATCTGGCATTTTTTTTTTCTTGAGGGAGAGGGGTTATAGCAGGGTGCTTAAGAAACATGAAAACAGGCAGTCACATCTGATCCCTTTTCTTCATTCACCCCCTCCCATCCCAGTAAAGACCCATATCACCTCTCACCCAGACCACAGCAACTTGCTTAGTGTCCTAGCAGCCAAGCCTCTCATCTCTCCAATCCATTCTCTCTCTATGTGGCTGCCACGTTGATATTACTAATAGGAAGGTATGACCATGTCAAGCAAGAAGCTTCAAGGGCTTTCTCTATTGCTTCTAAAATACAATGCAAATTTTTGTTTGTCATTTAATGACTTGCCCAGCTTAGTACCAAACCCATCTTTCCAGACTTATTCTACACCCACCACCCACCCACCACCACTAACGTTCAGACCAAGCTGGTCTACTTTGGTCTCCCAACAAAACCAAACAGTCTACCTCTCATTTCCAGGCTGTCTGGAATGCCTCTTCAGATCCTTGGCTGCACTCAAATCCTACTTCCTACACGAAGCTAAAGACTGATATGATCATGGGGATCACTGATTTAGAGGTGGATGAAACCTTAGAAGGTGTTACATAGTGGGGCAGCTAGGTGGCGCAGTGGATAGAGCACTGGCCTTGGAGTCAGGAGTACCTGAGTTCAAATCCGGCCTCAGACACTGGGCAAGTCACTTAACTCCAATTGCCTCACTAAAAAAAAAAAAAAAATTTAAATTAAAAAAAAAAAAAGGTGTTACATAGTCCAACTCCCTCATTTTACAGATGAAGAAACTGAGACCCAGAGAGGATAATTAACTTCCCCCAAATCTCACAGGTATTAGGAGGCAAAGCACTCCAAATCTAGTGCTCTTTCCAAGTAAACAGTATTGCATGATATTGCATGTAATAAATTACATCTCTAAGGGAAATAAATGACCCTCGTTACCTCCAAGGATCACCTCGGGCTAGCTCATAGAGATTACTGACAAATCCTTTGTCTAATCAAGTTATGACCAGCTCAGGTTACTAGCTCTGACCAACTTTCCCCCCTTCCTAATTCCTATCTGGGGTGTTTCCAGGAGTGAATTTCAGAGTCCCATAGCTTTGTGTTTGTGATATCGAAACACAGTTTAAGTATATGTTAAGTGATAAATACATAATTCCCCTAAACAAGGGGTTTTCTCCAGTTACTCCCAATTGTTAGTGTCCCCTTGAGAAATAAAAATAGCTGTGTATACATTTTGCATTTACTCACCTGTGTACATGTGACTTTAGGTCCTTTAGAGAAGTACCTATATTCTTTTATGTTTCTGTCTCCCACCCTCCAAATGCTTAGCACAGTCCTGAACACATAGGCCTTCACAACATGTATTGAATTAAATGATTCACTCATAAAAAGCTTAAGTTAAATTAATTATTACTTAAGTCAAGCTAGAAATACATTGCATGACAGAGCTAAAATGGTGGAGTAGGAGGAAGTACAACCAGGTCCTCACCCAGCCCTCACCCCCACTCCCACCCCAATTCTTGCAAACATTTTAAAAATACACCAGACCAAATCCTAATGGGGAAATACAAGGAAAAAAATCAGTTAGTCATTTTTCCAGCCCATGTTGGCATAGAGAAATATGGACACTAGGGCTGAGGTTTGGCCAGGAGTGTATACCCTTAGAAGCACCCTAGCACAGGAAAAAGTTGTGTACAGGGCAAAAACAAAATGCCCCCAAACCTAAAGGAGCACCTCAACTTTCTGCAAAGTATGGGAAGAGGGGCCAACTGGAGCCTTTGTCCCTCAGTTTAGATCACAAACTCAGGGCAGAATGAGTTTGGCACCTAGGTGCAAGGGGTAACTGAGGAGAGGAGTGATTTCAGGTCCTAGGCGGTGTAACTATAGGGAAAGCAAGTTCAGAAGCAAGCAGCAGCCACATGGCTCAGACTGGAGTAGCAAAACAGGCCTCACTTCCAGCCACAGAAGCAGGAATCCCAGACCAAAGGGAGCCTGTACTTCTGTCATTCTGAACCAGTACAGCTTCTTCGCTGGGTGACAGTGATTGAGTCCAGCAGCAGTCCACTGTTGCTCAGACCAAACACAGGTGGTGAACAAGCAGGGGTCAGAACAGGGGTACAGTGATCAGACTTATCTCTGCATCAAACCATGTTGGTAACACTGAAAACTTGAAGGTCCTCTGCCTGACCTGTCCCGGAGAGCTTGAATAACGAAGCCTTAAATACTTTAAAAAACTGACAGTAAGAGGACCAGCCCAGAACTTCCTTCCAGAAGTGTGAAGAATCTGCATCTGCAGTAACATCAAATCTGAAATCGGGAAGTAGGCTTGAAAAATGAGCAAACAAACAAAAAGAATACTGCCATAGAAGGCTATTGTGGTGAGAGGAATGCTCAAGGCACAAACCCAGAAGAGACTGAGTCTAAGAGATCTATGAGCAAAGCTGCAAAGAAACACAGCTTGGGGACAGATTCAACTAGAATGCTAAGAAAAATCTAGTTATAAAAAGCGTTTTAACATATTTTCATGGGGGCAGCTAGGTGGCACAGTGGAAAGAGCACTGGCCCTGGAATCAGGTGGACCTGAGTTCAAATCCAGCCTCAGACACTTGACACTTACTAGTTGTGTGACCTTGGGCAAATCACTTAACCCTCATTGCCCAACCAAAAAAAAAAAAGTTAAAATATATTCATGAATGAAATGAGAGTGCTGGAGAAAAACTGGAAAATAAATGAAACCCTTGTGGCACAAGCGGTATAAATCCTGACCAAAGCAACAATCTCACTGAAAGTTAGAAAGGATCAATTAAAATTTAACGACTTCATAAGATAACAAAAAATAATAATACAAAATCAAAAGACTAGAAAAAAGTGGAAGGAAAATGTAACGTACACAGAAAAACAAATGACCTAGAACATGGAGGAAGGAGAACAAAAGTTTAATGATCACTGGAAGACTTGAAAGTCAGACCCAAATAAAGAAAGTTCAGAAAGCATATTTCTTTTTTTTTTCCCCTGGGCAAGTCATTTTTAAAAATTTTTTATTTTTAATGTATAAGGTATTTTATTTTTTCTATTACATGTAAAGATAGTTCTCAACTTTTGTTTATACAAGCTTTACAATTTCAGATTTTTCTCCCTCCCTCCCCTAGACAGCAGGTAATCTGATATAGGTTATATCTATATATCTCTATACATATAGATATAGATATATACACACACACATATATACACATAATAACATTAATCCTATTTCTGCATTAATCCTGTTACAAGAGAAAAAATCAGCAGTGATGCAAAACCTCAAAATAGAAAAAAAAACCAACAGCACCCAAAACAAAAGAAATAATATGGTTCAATCAGCATCTATACTCCACAGTTCTTTCTTTCTTTTTTTTTCTTGGATTTGGAGATCCTCTTCTATCATGAGTTCCCTGGAACTCTTCTGTACCATTGCATTGGTGAGAAGAATATAGTCCATCACAGTAGGTCAACACTCAACGTTGATGATACTTTGTACAATGTTCTTCTGGTTCTGCTCATCTCACTCATCATCAGCTCACACAAGACCCTCCAGGTTTCTCTGAACTCCTCCTGCTCATCATTTCTTACAGCACAATAGTATTCCATTGTATTCATATACCACAACTTGTCCAGCCATTCCCCAATTGATGGGCACCCCCTCAACTTCCAATTCCTTGCTACCACGTAAAGAGCAGCTATAAATATTTTTGTACATGTGGGTCCCTTTCCCCCTTCCATGATTTCTTTGGGCAAAAGACCTAAAAGTGGAATTGCTGGGTCAAAGGGTATGCACAGCTTTATTGCCCTTTGGGCATCATTCCAAATTGCTCTCCAGAATGGTTGGATCAGTTCACAGCTCCACCAACAATGCATTAGTGTTCCAATTTTCCCACAGCCTCTCCAACATTTATTATCTTCCTTTTTTGTCATTTTAGCCAATCTGATAGGTGTCAGGTGGTACCTCAGAGTTGTTTTAATTTGCATCTCTCTAATCATTAGAGATTTAGAGCATTTTTTCATATGGGAATAGATAGCTTTGGTTTCTTCATCAGAAAACTGCCTGTTCATATCCTTTGACCATTTCTCAATTGGGGAATGACTTGGATTCTTATAAATTTGATTTAATTCCCTATATATTTTAGAGATGAGGCCTTTATCAGAAGTACTGGCCTCAAAAATTGTTTCCCAGTTTTCTGCCTCCCTTCCAATTTTGGATGCATTGCTTCTGTTTGTACAAAAATTTTTTAATCTAATATAATCAAAATCATCCATTTTGCATTTTATAATATACTCTATCTCTTGTTTGGTCAAAAACTGTTCTCCTTTCCAAAGATCTGATAGGTACACTATTCCTTTCTCTCCTAATTTACCTATGGTATCACCTCTTATGTCTAAATCATGTATCCATTTTGACCTTATTTTAGTATAAGGTGTAAGATGTTGGTCTATGCCTAATTTCTGCCATACTATCTTCCAGTTTTCCCAGCAGTTTTTGTCAAATACTGAGTTCCTATCCCAGAAACTGGAGTCTTTGGGTTTATCAAACACTACATTACTAGTGTCATTTACTACTGCATTTCCTGAGCCTAGCCTATTCCATTGATCTACCACTCTATTTTTTAGCCAGTACCAGATAGTTTTGATGACTGCCGCTTTATAGTAAAGCTCCAGGTTTGGTCCCGCTAACCCACCTTCCTGTGAATTTTTTTTCATTATTTCCCTGGATATTCTTGATTTTTTGTTTTTCCAGATGAATTTTGTTATTATTTTTTCTAGCTGTATAAAATAATTTTTAGGTAGTCTGATTGGTATGGCACTGAATAAGTAAATTAATTTAGGCAGTATTGTCATTTTTACTATATTAGCTCTGCCTATCCATGAGCAATTGATATCTTTCCAATTATTTAGATCTGATTTGATTTGTGTGAAGAGTGTTTGGTAGTTGTGTTCATAGAGTTCCTGGGTTTGTCTTGGCAAGTAGACTCCCAAGTATTTTATATTATCTACCGTTACTTTAAATGGAATTTCTCTTTCTATCTCTTGCTGCTGGACTTTGTTGGTCATGTATAGAAATGCTGATGATTTATGTGGATTTATTTTATATCCTGCTACTTTGCTAAAGTTGTTAATTGTTTCAAGTAATTTTTGACTTGATTCTCGAGGATTCCTTAAGTATACCATCATATCATCTGCAAAGAGTGATAGTTTTGTTTCCTCCTTGCCTATTCTAATTCCTTTAATTCCTTTCTCTTCTCTGATTGCTAAAGCTAACATTTCTAGGACAATATTAAATAATAGGGGTGATAATGGTCATCCCTGTTTCACCCCTGATCTTATTGGGAAGGCCTCTAATTTATCTCCATTGCATATAATACTTGCTGATGGCTTTAGGTAGATACTGTTTACTATTCTAAGGAAAGCTCCCCCTATTCCTAAACTCTCTAGTGTTTCAGAAAGCATATTTCAAGAAAACATTTATTAAGACTATGTGTGCGGGGGCAGCTAGGTGGCGCAGTGGATAGAGCACCACCCTGGAATCAGGAGTACCTAAGTTCAAATCCGGCCTCAGACACTTAACATTAGTTGTGTGACCCTGGGCAAGTCATTTAACCCCAACTGCCTCACTAAAGAAATAAACAAAAAAAAAACAACAAACTTGTTGGAACTACAAATTAAAAACAAACACACACACACAGCCCCTGCCCTCAAGACAATCCACACCAAAGGAAGCTGAAAGGGGGTGTGGGGTGTGGGAGGAGAGAATAGGGAGCTACTTGGTACAAGAGCTATGATGGAGAATTCAAATTAGGGCAGCTGAGTGGCAAATGAAGAGATGGTTAGCTTGGGTGGACTCCTTAAAAAGGAGGTTTGGGGAGGAGCTCTCCACTCAACCCTCCAATCAGAGGTGCCACAGGATCAGAAGGTACTGAAGAGTTGTGAGTTCTAGAGATAACTGATCCTGCAGGATGAAGGGATTCCTATAGCATGATGGAGAAGACTAAGTGAGTGCAATAAAATGGGATAGGAAGAAGGATCTTTTAAAACTAGAGGGCAAAGTGGAAAACACTAGAAAGGCAAACACCTAAGAACATTAAAGTGAAAATCAAGAGCTTCCATGTCAAAGTAAAAATCATGAAAATAGCTAGGAAGAAGGAATTAAAGTACTGAGAAGCCCCAATAGGGATCACACATGATTTAGCAGTCATAAAGGACTATAAACTATAAAGGAGAGAAAAAGTTGAAACATGATAGTCTAGAAAGCAAAAGATACAGGCTTAGATCCAAGAATAACTCACTCAGAAAAACTCAACATAATCTTACAGGGTAAAAAGTGGATCTTTGAAGAAACACTGTTCAGTTGTTTTTCAGTCACGTCTGACTCTTTTCTTACACCATTTGGGGTTTTCTGTGAAAAGATACTGGAGTGATTTGCCATTTCTCTCTCCAGCTGAGGCAAACAGGGTTAAGTGACTTGCCCAGGGTCAAACACCTAATAAATGTCTCAGTCTGGATTTAACCTTATATTTTCCTGACTTCAAGTCCAGCACTCTATTCATTCACCACCTACATGCCCCTTTAATGAAACAGAGAACTTTCTAGTCATTCCTGATGAAAAGAATATAAATATGTAAAAGCTATTAAGTTCAAACACTGGAGTCAAGAGAATCATAAAAAGGTAAACACAAACATACAGTGATAAGAGGCTAAATATGAATAAATTGCTTATGTTATAATATGAAGATAATGTGTTTCCTCTGAATCTATCATCATCATGAGTTATAGAAGAATTCTAAATAGATAAAAGGGCTAAGAGTGGTTATGTTTCCCCCCAAAATTAAAAAAAAAATTTTTCAGAAAAACAAAAAATGTCACTACTTTTATAGTTTGGAAATGTTAAGTATTATACATTTAGACATACTAATGAGGGAATGCACATATTATAGGTTAACAGTGTCTTAAGAAACATGGTAACTCACCTGTTATTCACCTTTCATAATTTGCCCTATATATACTTCCGAGCCATTCCTTTTTTACTCCCAAGCAGAGGGTTTACTTTTTTTTTAAACTTCAAAATTCTCTATCTTCTTCTCTGCCCTCTTTCCCACTCAATGAGAAGGCAAGAAAAATAAAGCCTATTATTGATATGTGTAGTCAGGGAAAACAAATTTCCACATTAGTCACCAGTGTGCACACATACGTGCATCCCACAGACCAAGAAAATAATAAAAATATGCTTCAATATGCACTAAGTCCATAGGTTCTTCATATGGAGGTAGATAGCATGCTTCATCATTAGTCCTTTAGAAATACAGTGGGCCATTGTATTGATCAAAGTTAATAAAAATCTACCAAAGTTGATTAACTTTACAATATTGCTATGATTGTGTAAATTTTTCTGCTTCTGCTCACTTCACTTCTGCATCAGTTCATACAAGTTTTCCCACATTTTTCTGAGACTATTGCCTTTATAATTTCTTACAGTGCAATGATAGTAATCTATCACATTCATATACTATAATTTGTTTAGCCATTCCCTAATTGGTAGATATACTCTTCTGTTTCTTATCTTTGATCACCACATCAAAATAAAAGTGGATCTAAATATTTTGGTATATATGGGTCATTTTCCTCTTTCTTTGATCTCTTTGGGGTATAGTCCTTGAAGCAGTATTGTTGGGTTGAAGAGTATATATGGTTTAATAGCCCTTATGACATACTCCCAAATTGCTTTACAGAATGATTAGACTAATAATTCACAGCTATATTGGTGTACCTATTTTTCCCACAAGTCATGTTCCTTTTTTGTTCTTTTAATCAATCTGATGGGTATGAAGTGATACCTCATTGTTGTTTCAATGTGCATTTCAGTAATTATCAGTGATTTAGAATATTTTTTCATATGGCTGTTGATAAGTTAGATTTCTTTCTTTGAAAAACGCCTATTCATATCCTTGAATTATTTATCAGTTGGGGAATGGCTCTTCACTTTTTGTAAATTTCATTGAATTCCTTATATAAGAGATATGAGACATCAGAGAAACTTGCTGCAATAATTTTTTCCTGCAGTATCCTTTTCTTATTTTAGCTGCATTGGTTTTGTTAGTGTTGAGTCGTTTTTTCAGTTGTATCCAACTCTTCATGACACCACTGGAGTGGTTCTTAACAAAGATACTAGAATGGTTTGCCATGTCCTTCGGTGTGTCTCCATTTTATAGGTGAGGAAAGAGAGGCAAACAGAGTGAAGTGACTTGCCTACACAGGTAAGTGACACACTAGGGTTGCACAGCTAGCAAGTGTCTAAGGCCATAAGGCCAGGTTTGAACTTATGAGTCTTCTTGAGTCTAGGCCCAAAACTCTCCACTGCACCACTTAGCTGGCCTTTGGTTAAAAAAAAATCTTTATATAATCAAAAAATTTTATATAAAATCAAAAATCTTTATATAATCAGTTATTCATTTTGCTTTCTGTTAACTTATCTCTTTTGTTTGCTTATGAACTCTTTCCCCCATTTATAAATCTGACAAGTAATGTTTCCCTTTGTGAGGGCCAAAATTTGATATACGGAGTGTTATTTGGGTGACTCGCCTTAATACTGGGGTCCCGGAAATGAGGGACCTTTTAGGTTCACCCTCCCCTCTAAACTGCCCTTTTTAGATGTTTCTCCCAGGCCAATAAAGCCTTTAAGCTTTAATTCACAAAAGGACCAGAGCTTATTGATTGGGAATTAATTAAACAACAAAGATGAAACTAATAAAAATCAAAGATAAGGAAATAGGAAAATAGAAATACTAAACTTAACCTATTCAATCCTCAGACCGTTTCCAATTAAGCTGGTTGAAAGGAATTTAGGGTTTCCTATAATTAACTAACCAAAACCTGGATAATCTGCAGTTGCTGCACCACAGGGGCAGCAGAAGCCAGAGAGAAAGCCTACTCGCAACACAGTCAGAGGAGAAGACAGAGAGACTGCGTTCCGGAAGATGCCTAGCCTTCCGGAAGCACCCTCTGCCTCCCTTCAGGGAGCATTCAATCTTTCCTCCCCCAAAAGGGGAGCTCCTTCAAAAACTGCATATGGAGAGTTCTCCTTCTGACCTCATTAGCATATGTAACCTCAGAGTGGGCCAGGTGTGGCCCCTCCCAAGCGAGTCAGCTAAAAATGGCAATATTAATCTTTACCACACCACATTCCTCTAATTTCCTTATGTTACTCTTGTCTGAGTCATGTAACCATTTTAACCTTGTATTGGTATACAGACTGAGATGTTGGTCTCTGCCAAGTTTCTTCCAGACTGTTTTCCAGTTTTCTTAGCAGTTTTAGTCAAACAGTTCCAAACGCCCAAAGGTGGAATCTTTAGTTCATTTGTATATTGTATAATTAATCTATTCCATCTTTCTAATCAACCTTTCTATTGACTCAAGGACCAAGTAGCTTTGATGATTACAATTTTGTAATTTGGTTTGAGATCTGGTATTGCTAGGTGACCTTCCTTTTCCATTTATTTTCATTGCCTCCCTTGATATTCTAGACCTTGTTTCTCCATATGAATTCTATTATTATTATTTCTTCTAGCTCTATTTGGTAGATTGGTATGGCACTGATTAAATAAATTAATTTAGGTAGCATTATAATTTTTATTTTACTAGCTCATGAGCAAATAGTATTTGTCCAGTTATTTAGATCTGTATTTATTCAACCTATGGGAAATAGAGAGGTCCTATGACCACTAAAATGAGTAATCTTTTTAGTTTAAATTGCTGAAAATACTTTTCTGGATATAATTCTTCATAACAGAACATGAATTCTGATAATATGCACTTTTCCTAGCACAGTAACCATGAAATAACCCTTAACATGCAGTACACAAAATCAAAAAGGTAATATGCAAAATATTTTTCTTGTTAATAATTCCCTGGAATCATTGACCTTTTATGCCAACATCAATGAAACAAAACAAAACACTGAATTCTGACAATATTCACTTGTCATAACACATGAAATATATAGTACCATAAATACTGTACTGCAAATAAAAATTTTACAACAAAAACTTTTTTTTTTAAACCTTTATCTTACGTTCCACAGTGTCAGATGGCAATAGAAGGTGTTGTATACTATACCGATACAAACCTCTTTACCTTGGCCATCCCCTAAAAACCAAGGCAGAGGTTGCTGGGACTTTAGTTGCTCAGCAGTCTGGCCAGCATGCTAGAATGGTCAGCTCCAAGAGCCCCTGTCTCCAGCCCCCTTTAAGTACTCCATCTATCCTGGGAGCAGAGTCAGTGCTTACCAAGAGCTTTTCAGGAAGAGTTGATTTTATATCCTACACTCCTATGAACTTAAGTTTCAATTAACTTTTTAGTTGATTCTCTAAGGTTCTCTAGGCAAACCATCTTACCATAAGTGAGTCTTATTTCTTCACTGCCTAAGTTTCAATTTCCTTCAATCACTTTTTCTTGCCTTATTGACATATAATACTTTTCAGTACAATACTGAATAGTAATGGTGATAATGGAAATCCTTATTTCACCATAATACTATGAAGGTTTCTAGTCTATCCTGTTTAAAGATAACACTTGCTCTTGATTTTAAATTGATAACACTTCTAATTTTAAGGAAAGCTTGGTTTATTCCTATGCTTTATAGGTTTTTCAACAGGAATGGATACTGTTCATTGTCAAAAGCTTGTTCTTAGGGGCAGCTAGGTGGAGCAGTGGATAAAGCACCGGCCCTGGATTCAGGAGGACCTGAATTCAAATCCAGCCTCAGACACTTGACACTAGCTGTGTGACCCTGGGCAAGTCACTTAACCCTTATTGCCCTGCCCCCTCCCGCCCAAAAAAGAAAAGAAAAAAAGCTTGTTCTTTCTCCAATATCTAAATATGGTCAAAGGTAGTTTCAGAAGAAAAGAAAATCAAAGCTATTTCTATTGATTAGAGAAATATACATAAAAATAATTCTGAGGTTTCACCCCATAGTTATCAGATTGACTAATGTGGCAGAAAATGAAAATGACAAATGTTGGAAGGAATGTGGAAAAATTGGGACACTAATGTGTATCAGGAGTTATGAATTGATCCAATCATTCTGGAGAGCAATTCTGAACTAGGCCCAAACAGTTATAAAACTGTACATATCCTTTGACCCATCAGGTACCACAACTAGGCCTGTATCCCAAAGAGATCAAAGGAAAAGGACCTAGATGTTCAAAAATATTTATAACAACTCTTTTTGTAGCGGCAAAGAACTGGAAATGTAAGGGATGCCTGTCAATTAGGGAAGGGCTCAATAAGATATGGGATGAGTGTGATGCAATACTAATATGCTATAAAGATTGATGAGGAGTAAAGTTTCAGAAAAACTTGGGTAGACATATGAATACATGCAAAATAAAGTGAGCAGAACCAGGAGAAGATCGCACAGTAAAAGCAATATTATATGATGATCCACTATAAATGACTTAGCAATTCTCAGTGATCCAACGATCCAACACAATTCTGAAGGATTTAATGAAAATGCTATCCACCTACAGAAAAAAAAGGAAACCCTGATTAAGTCTGAATGTGGATCTAAGCACCCTTTTGGGAAATTTATAAATTTTTTTCTTTGTTTTCTTTTGCAACATGGAAATGTTTTGCATAACTGCGCATTTATAATGTTGATGAAATTGCTACCTTATCAAGGAGCGGGGAGGAAAAATAGGAAAGATAATTTGGAACTCAAAATTTTCAAAAAGAAAAAAATAGCTTTTTCTTTGTTGAAATAGTTATTTTTCTTGTTTTTTGTTATATATATTTCCTAATATTGAAAAAAAGCTGAATTACTAGCATAAATTCAGCCTGGTCATAATGTATAATCTCTATATTGCTAGTTTTCTTTCTCTGTTTTGGCTCTTCCTAGTCTGGATATCAAAACTGTATTTGTATCATAGAAGGAAATAGGTACTATTCTTTACCTATTTTGTTTTGTTTTTTGTTTTTGGTGAGGCATTTGGGGTCACACAGCTAGCAAGTGTCAAGTGTCTGAGGCCGTATTTGAACTCAGGTCCTCCAGACTCCAGGGCCAGTGCTCTATCCACTGCACCACCTAGCTGCCCCCTTTACCTATTTTTAATTGGGGGAAGGGGGGCAATGGGGGTTAAGTGACTTGCTCAGGGTGACACAGCTAATAAGTGTCAAGTGTCTGAGGCCAGATTTGAAGTTAGTTACTCCTGACTCCAGGGCCTGTGCTTTATCTACTGTGTCACTGCCTGCCCCCCCCCACCTAATTTTTTTTTTTAAGTGAGGCAATTGGGGTTAAGTGACTTGCCCAGGGTCACACAGCTAGTAAGTGTTAAGTGTCTGAGGCTGGCTTTGAACTCAGGTACTCCTGACTCCAGGGCCGGTGCTCGATCCACTATGCCACCTAGCCGCCCCCCCCAACCTATTTTTAAAAAACAATTTACTTAGTAATGGAATTGTTCTTTAAATGTTTGGTAGAACTTGCTTGTAAATCTATCTGGTACATTTATGGATTGTTCAATTTCTTTTACTAAGATAGGATTACGTAAGTAACCTATCTCCTTTAATGTTAATCAGGGCAATTTATACTTTTGTAAATATTCATCCATTTCATTTAAATTGTCAATTTTGTCGGTTATAGAATTTGGCAAAAATAGTTCCTAATTATTGCTTTAATTTCATTTGTAATTCAGTTTCCTTCTTTCTTTTTAAAAAAATCAAATTAACCAATAATTTATCTATTTTGGTGGTTTTACACCCCTCCCCCAAAACCCTAGAGTTTTATTAGTTCAATGAATATTTTACTTTTAATTGGTAATCTCTACTTTGATTTTCAGCATTTCTATTTTGGTGTTTATTGGATTTAAAAAAAAAATTGATATTTTCTCATTTTTTTTTAGTTGCATACCCAATCTGCATATCTCATTTAGAGATATAAAATTTTCCCTAAATACTGCTAATGCTGGAACACACAAATTTTGGTATATTTTATCACTGCTGTCATTACCCTTAATAAAATGGTCATTTCTATGATCTATTCTATGACTTGCTCATTATTCCTTAAGATTAGGTTATTTTCCAAATAATTTTTAATCTATGCTTCAAAGGCCCTTATTGAATGTAAGTTTTTATTGCACTACGGCCAGAAAAACATGCACTTAACATTTCTCGTTTTCAACGTTTGCCCAAGGTTTTTATGCCCTAATACACAGTCAATGAATTTGAAGGTGATACACAGCTGAGGATTTCTATTAGCATCTAATATTCTCCAGAGGTCTAACATATCTAAATTTTCAAAATTCAATTTATCTCCTTAACTTCTTTCTTCTAAGTTTTATAGTTAGATTTATCTGGATCTGAGAGGGGTAAATTAAGGTCCTGCACTAATGATATACCATTTGGTAAATACATGTACAGTATTGATACTGATTCATTGTCAGTGGTAAGGTACCTTATAGTAAATGTAATTTAGCTGTTTATCTCTTTAAATTAAGTCCATTTTTGCTTTTGCTCTAAGATCATGACTGCTACCTCTGGTTTTTAAATTATTATTACTGAAGAAAAATAGATTCTGCTCCAGCCTTTTATTTTAACTCTATGTATCTTTCTGTTTCAAGTGTGCTTCTTATAAACAATTTGTTGGATTCTGGTTTCTAATGCATTCTGCTATCCTGTTCTACTTCATGAGTAAGTCTATCCCATTCACATTCAGGATGACTGTGTTTCAATCCTATTGTATTGTACTACTCTTTTTTTAAATCCTGTTCCCTCCTCAAGAGTAATTTTACTTCTGACTACTGCCTCTCTTACTCTACCCTCTTCTCTCTTATTCACCCTACCTCCATTTTATCTTTTTTAAAAGGGTTTAAGTGACTTGCCCAGGGTCACACGGCTAGGTAAGTGTCAAGTGTCTGAGGCTGGATTTGAACTCAGGTCCTCCTGAATCCAGGGCCAGTGCTTTATCTACTGTGCCACCTAGCTGCCCCTCCATTTTCTCTTAAACCCTCTCTCTCCTACTTCCCTCTTGGCTAAGATGAATTTCTGTATACAGCTGTGTTTATGTTCATTATATCCATTTTGAATGACTTCACATAAGTGTGAGGTTCAAATGTTGTCTACTCCCCACTCCCAATGTCTTCTCCATTATATAAACTTGTCCTTGCATTCCTCATTTATGTGAAGTGATTTTCCTAATTCTTCCTTTCTTTTTTGCCCCTCTCCCAGTGAAATTCTCTCCCCCAATCTTCCATTCTTCTCTTGAGATTATCCCAATATAATGGAAACATATCTAATCCCTCTAATTAGATTTCCTCTCAGATAAATTTCTGAGTTGTTATATATGTATCCTTTCCCCAAATGAGAACGTAAACAGTTTGACCGTGTTTTGTACCTTATGATTTCTCCCTCATGTTTATCTTTTAATGTTCCTTTGAATACCATGTTTGCCAGATTTTCTATTAAGCTCTGGTTCTTTCATCAGGCATACTTGAAAAACTTCTATTTCATTAAATATCCATTTCGCCCATGTAATATTACACTCAGTTTTGCTGGGTAGGTTGTTCTTGTCTATAATTCTAGATAGATCCTTTGCTTTTTAGACTATCAAATTCCAAGCCCATTGTCACTTTGTAATTCTGGCTGCTAAATCTTGTGTGATTCTGTCTCATTTCAGGGCACTTGAGTTCTTTTATTTCTTGGAGCTTGAAGTATTTTCTCCTGGTTATTCCACTGAAGGATTAGGTGCTCGGTTACAGGTTTGAGCTGAGTCCCTATTATGCTAAGTTTTTGGAACTGGTTCCTTGTTGAGTACCTAGGGCCTCCCTCACTCCTTACAACAATTGCTCCTCTCTTCCGTGGAATTATGACTTGGAATTGGATAAGGGGTGACCGAGCAGCCAGGTAGCACCCATTCCTATTTTCAGTGCTATATTTGCCCTGGTGCTTCCAGCCCCCTTATAGTTTCTGGGTACTATAAATGCTCCTCACTTATGATGCTGCTGCTTCTGCCCAGCTGCCCCACTACCCCTTGCACCATGCCTCACCCGAATGTCCACAAAACTCTGTCTATCTTCCCAAGTAGCTCTGAGCTGGAAAAAATAACTCACTGTGACTTTTTGTTGCCCTTCCTGATCAGAATTCAGTCTGTAGTATTTTCTAGGGTACTGTGGAGGAGGTATACTGGTTGAGCAAGACAGAGTTAGAATGGATTTTACTTGGTTCTTTCTTACTCTGGCCTCTCACATCTCTGAGACTTGATGAACAATACCCTGAAGTATCAGGATGAGTATGGTGTGTCCTCCATCATTCCAAACTTTCAGATCTCTCAAGATTCAGTAGGGAATAGTCCCTGTGACATGTCCTATTTGTGTGTCTCTTCCATGGGGAGATCCTAGCCAGATTACTAGAAGTTTTGTTAGCCACCTAAATCAAAGACATCAGTTTGATTATGGAGAATTTGTGAATCTTCAGTTAGATGAGGAAACACAATATCAAACTGCTGCTGAAGAATCTTATCAAGTAAACTTCTGAAGGTTATAGTCATCTGCATCTTCTTTCTGCAAGTGCCATCTCTGAGGGAAAAACTACATGAATTCATGTTTCAGTAACCTGGTATGTATATTAATAAATAGGAATTCAGTCTACTCTTGTTTTTATTGTAAAAAAAACCACCACCACCAACAATACCCTGAGTAGGAATATACTCCCCAAATTTCTAACTATCCTGTTAAAAAAAATGTTCTTCCTTCAGGAGGATGCCTTCCTTTAATAAATGGAAGTTTTCCCTTGGTGGAAAAGACTTCCCTCCTCTTTAAAACATTCTGCTTGATTTTCTCCTTTGCACTTATCACCTTCTAAATTTGTATGAGGAGCAATAGCCTCTCTTCAAGCCAGACTTTTTAAATAGGGGGGAGGGGGAGAGAAGCACAGTAATAGGCAGTGGAAGCCTGGATTTGTACTTAACAGAGTGTAAGAGTTTTCAGTGGTAGATATTTCATTCGAGTATATAGTTGGAAAAGCTATCCTGCATACTGGAAACTTATCTGTACTATATATAATAAGATTGTCTGGGTCACTGAAAAGTTAATTAATTTGCTCAAGGTCATAAAGAATCACAATGATAGCACATGTCAGTGTCAGTACTTAAACCTAAGCAACTTGGTATGCAAAGCAATAGCTTTAAACCTAAAAGTCAAAAAGAATACAAGAGTTTGAAATCCTGGCTGTGATATTTACTAGCTATGGCCCTGAGTAAGCAACTACTAATCTTTTTAGTCCATCATTGTTCTTTCAGAAGATGGATGACATACCTCATCATATGTCCACTGGTCACTGCTTTGATCAGAATTTCTTAATCTTTCAAAACTGGTTGTTTTTTTTAATAATATTGTTGCCATGGTGTAAATTATCACAATTTGAGTTTATTTGTTCTCCTAATTCTGCGGAATTCATTCTTCATCAATTAATGATACACTGAACCTTTCTGATCCTCAGTTTCCTCATCTGTAAAATGAGTAGATTGGACTTGATCGCCTCAAGGATCCCTTTCAGGTTCTAAATCTATGCTCTTATGATTGATAATGTTTTTCAAGACTAGTGCTCTACCCATTATACTGGGCTATCATTGCTAGGAGTTTCCAGTCTCCAGTCTGCAAGATAAATAGTTTGATAAATATTTCCATGTCAAGGGAGAATAAGACAGAATTAAATGGCTAAAATGATAAAATAACCCTCTTTAAGGAGCACAGCTATCTCCATCTTAAAACAATAGCTTCCCGGAGCAGCTAGGTGGCACAGTGGATAGAGCACCGGCCCTGGAGCCAGGAATACCTGAGTTCAAATCTGACCTCAGACACTTAACACTTACTAGTTGTGTGACCCTGGGCAAGTCACTTAACCCCAATTGCCTCAGGTAAAAAACAAAACAAAAAAAACAATAGCTTCCCCAACCCCCTCTTTGGTTAGCAAATTACACTTGGCTGAATAGGCAAATCTGAGGCCAAACATCAAGAAAAAGGGGCAACATTCCAGATCCAGATCTGCCTTACTTCAAAATTCTCCTTAATAGTGCTAAAGAAATTTGAACAAGAGACAATTACTCTGCCTAAGGATTTAGTTGGTCTGTGAGACATAAAACAAATTAAGTGTCAAAACTAGCGTTCAAATTCTATCTCAACTCAACTGGCCAATGGAAATTCAATGACATTATGATAAATTTGCCTTTGAAAGAGTATTAGTGGGGGCAGATAGGGGGCACAGTGGATAAAGCATTGGCCCTGGATTCAGGAGGACCTGAGTTCAAATCCGGGCTCAGACACTTAAAACTTATTAGCTGTGTGACCCTGGGCAAGTCACTTAATCCCAATTGCCTCACCAAAACAAAACAAAACAAAACAAAACAAAACAAAACAAAACAAAACAAAACAAAAAAACAAAGAGGAGGCAGATAACTAACACACTGAATATGCTGGTCTGAATCATTGTGTTTTGAATCCCTTCACTGATCCAGATTACTGTCCTTCCACACCTTCTCATGAAACTCTTGTCCATGTCTTTATATCAAAAGGTCTGACTCCAGCAACCTCCTATAACTATTGACTGCATTAATACTAATGGAATATATACAATCACCTCCACATCCTAAGGCAGGATAGGAAAAGACTCATAACAATTGGCCCAAATCCCTATAAAATCTGGAGGCAGTAAAGCTTAAAGCATTTTTGAAAATGACAATTCCCCCCCCCCCGCCGCCCCCCAAAAATGTAAGAGAAGCTTAGAGGCTTCTGAAAGTCATGCTATAAAGATGAATCTAAAGATATACATAACATGATTATGAGTTAAAAATGGAGGATATTCTGAGAGACAGCAAAATCTCTCACCAGAATTAATGCTAAATCACATGACAAACTGTCATATGATCTAAAGCTAACATAGAATACACAAGGAAAACCTCAAGGAACCAAATACTGATAAGTGACATAAATAAATGAATGTCAAGAAATTTCTGCCAAGGGATAGTTGTCTTGTTAATTTAGAAACAATATATGGGCTATGCAATTATAGACTGAATATTTGAAAGAATAAAAGGAAGAACTTCATAAAGATATTTAACTAAGGTTTAGTCCCATTTCTCCATAGTCCCCACACTACTTGAAACATTTTGTAACATCAAATAACTTTTTAATCAACCAAACAACAACTAATCTTTCAAAGCTAAAACTGTAATTTTATGAACTTTTGATTATCCTTGTGGTTTGATGGCATCCTCAACAGAAACTATAAATGTGTATGCGAGGCACAAAAATTTGACTATAGGGCTTTGGACTCAATATACCCTGGAAAACATTTTGGAATTGACTAAATTGTTTATAACTTCCACTGCAGGGAGTCTATTAGTGGAACTATACATCCGGAATAAGTTACTAGCAGCAAAAACAAAACCCTGCCGTATACAAAAATTTATTCATAAGCATCCCCAAATATGTTCTCAACAACTGGACAGTGGCTGAATAAATGCTGTCATGTGAATGAAATTGAGTGTTACTACTCTATAAAGAATGATAAATATGAAGAAAACAGAGAAACCCAGGAAGTCTTTTATATAACAGGTATAGAGTAAAGAAAGCAAGGCCAAAAGATAAATATATTATACTGTAACTTTCAAGTAAAGTCAACTGTGAAAGGCACCAAAATTCTGAACAATGGACACATCTTTCTGTTACCACTCAGGAATAATAATAAAGTATCAAGTAACCAATGTTATCAGTCATAACCAGCTATTTTAGGGTTGTTCGGGTGTGTTTGAGAGTTCAGAGGGAAGTAGGTGGTGTATAAAAATAAAATTATTGGTAATTTTTTAAAAAATCAGCTACATCATGTTCATGGTGAAATGACAGTGAAAATGCATGGTTCTAAAAATAGTAGCATTTCTCATTCCCAAAAGAAGAGATGGACATGACAATAATGTGTGTATGTGTATTTTTCTTGAACACAAAAGTCAGCCAGTTTGCCTTTTGTGCCAGTACTCAAATGGGAACATAATGTCCTCATGTCAACAGCCACAGGGATTAGTGGCAGCAGCAGTCTGTATGTTTTGGATGTTCTGCTGATTGACTTCTCCAAGGCATTTGGTTTTGTCAACCACATTAGCAGACTGGAAATCGTTCTCAAGATGGGAAAGACATCAAGAGCTTTCCTTAACCACACTATGTTCTCATGGAATCACTATTAACTATTTTTCAAAGCTGTGTAATAATTATTACCACTTGATTTTGACCAGGCAAGATTAGAGTTTAATTAAAAAAAAAAAAAGAGGGCAGAAGGCAATTAATCAAAATCTTTTCTGTGCCAATAGTTGTGATGGAAAATCAGAATGAAACACAAAACCTTAAAGGCTGGTATTCCATGGCAGTGCCCCTGTTCCAAAATGTCCACCATCATGGAGCTGTCCAACTAACAGGTACTAAGTAACCATGATATTTTTCAGCTAAATGGCTCACCCTTAAAAGTCAAATCATTATCATTTTGAAAGCTATCCTTGAAAAAGAAACTTAGATGGTAAAAAATCAGTGTTACGGTCAGACAGATGTCAAAGTGTTTATAGTCTCTCTGATTCCAATCTCTCTTTCTCTCCAATCCATCCTTCATATAGATGCCAAAATAATTTTCCTAAGACTTAATTCTGACCAAAGTCAGTTTTTGTTCAAAAATTTTCTGGCTTCCCGTTGCCTGTAAGATAATAAGCAGACACCTCAGCCTGGTTCTCCACAATCTGGCTCCTGCCCACTGTTCAAACCTTACTTCATAGCACTTCCCTTCATGGAAGTTATGTTCCAGACAGACTGGTTTTAGCAGTTTCACCACCTAGAAAGATGCCTAGAGTGAAGTTCCTCATCCCCATCACTCAAATATCCCCCTCTGTCTAGAATAAAGAAATTCAAAGTTGAACTCAGACACTAGCTGTGTGAACCTGGGCAAGTCATTTAACCTCGGCCACATTTTCTTTATTTCTAAAATGAAGATAATAGTAACTGCCTCGTGGGGCTGTAGTGAGGTTAAGGGGAGACAATTGGAAAGTGCTATGTAAATGCTACTTATTAATTTATACTGCCAATAGAACACAAATTCCCTGAGGGCCAAGAATTTGGGGGTTTTATCTTTGTATCCCTCCCCAGTACAATTCCACTACTGTCTATGTTCTGAAATATTCCCCCCTCTGACCAGGGAGAAATCACTTAACTTTAGTGCCCCAGGTGACTCTCTAAAACAGTGAGTTCTTAATAAAAATTCGAATTTAATTTTACACAAAAGTTAACATAATGCAGTGCCCACCAGGATTCTTTTTTTATGAGTTGTGTTACATGAACTGTGGGCTCCAGGGATGGACTCTTGGAGACAGACTAAAGAATTCTTTGTTACAAAATTCACAATGAATTAACTTTGCAAATAATGTCATACAAAATTTATTGTTGGCCAGCTATTAAAAATCTGTAAGTTAATTGCATAAGACTAATTAATACTCTTTAAAATACCCAAATCAAACATTTTGTCAGTTGGGAATAAGTAAAAATAGAAAAGGAGGAAATGGGCTAAAAAGGAAATTGTCCTCCCGAGGCCCCCAAGAAGACTGAAGACAAACAAACTCCTTGAGGACTTTATGTCCATATTTCATAACTCAGGTATTCAAAGATAAAAGATATAGCTGATTTCAACTGAGTGAATGGGGCAGTGCAACTTTGAGGTAAGGGCAACTTTCAACCATCTGGAATTCAATACCTTTTAAACAAGAGCACCAAGCCTCCTGCAGCAAATAGGAGCATAGGAAAGAGGAAAGCAGCACAATAAATTTAGAGGGATGGCTTTTCACCTCCTCCTTTAGCATTGGGTTCTATGATTTAAGGGAAGGTCATCTGTCTCATTTTCCTCCCTCTATATTGCCATAAATTGTATCAATCAAAAATTCATCTGGGTTAGTAACCAAGTATCTTTGGAGTAAGCTAACATTTGCACATTATTGGGAATTACTTTAATCCAATTATATTCCATGTAGCTGAGTTTTGATTGAGAAGTATGAGGCCAGGGCAGCTAGGTGGTGCAGTGGATAAAGCCTTGGATTCAGGAGAACCTGAGTTTAAATACAGCCTCAGACACTTGACACTTACTAGCTGTGTGACCCTGGGCAAGTAACTTAACCCTTGTTGCCCCACAAAAAAACAAAACAAAACTATAAGGCCTATACCCATACAAAACCCAAATGGTTTTAAAGAGGCAGTTTTCAGAGAAAAAAAGTTAATACTACTGACAACCATATGGGAAAAAAAGCTTTAAATCACCAATAATTAGAGAAATGACAATTAAAGCAACTCTGAAGTACCACCTCACACTTATTAAGGTTGGCACAGATGACAGGAAAATGACAAATGTTGGAAGGGCTGTGGAAAAACAGGTATGTGAATACACTGCTGGCGGAAATGAGAACTAATTCAGTCACTCTAGAAAGCAATCTGGAATTATGCCTAAAGATACTAAACTGTGCCTACATTTTAACCCAGCAATATCATTACTAGGTATATATGTCAAAGAGATCAAAGGAATTAGAAAAGGATGAGCTCTTTTTTTGTGTTGGCAAAGAACTGAAAACTGAAGAAATGCCCATCAATTGAAAAATGGATGAACAAGTTACGATAAAAATGTGATAGGATACTATTGTGCTATAAGAAATGAAGGGGATAGCTGATTGTATGAATCAATACAGAGTGAATTGAGCAAAAAAAAAAAATCAGAAAATTTTATACAATAAATACAATACTACAAAGACAAGCAACTTTCAAAAATTTAGGAACTCTGATCTAAACAATGACCAATGCAATTCCAGACAGCTCATGATAAAGCATGGTATTACTCTCCTCCTGATAGAGGTGATGGACTCAGAGAGAAGACTGAGTCATTTTTTAAAAAAACATGGTTAATTTGAGCACTTGTTTTATTTCACATATATTTATAACAGGAGTTTTGTTTCTCTTGCTTTCTCAGTGTGGGAGGTCAGAGAGGTAGGAAGAAGAGAAGGCAGCTCTTCATGAAAATAAAACAAAATGTGATTAAAAAAAAGTTTTTAAATGCCCTAAATAAATATTTTCTAAATAATTAGAATAAAAATTAAAGCAATTTAGAGGTTTAACCTAATACCTGTCAATCACATTTGCAAAGATGACTAAAAAGGGAAATGACAAATGGAGGAAAACAAGTACTTTAGCATAATGCTGGTGAAGCTGTTTGGTCCAGTGACTCCAGAAAGCAATTTAGAATTAGGCCCAAGTTACAAAACTATATACACCTCTTAACTCTTGGCCATACTACTATCAAGCCTATAATCCCAAGAAATTTAAAAAAAAAAAAAAGAGGAAATGGATTTAGGTAGGACTCCAATTCCTTTTACCATACAAATATGGTACTGATACTTAAAACAGGAAAAGAAAACTATAAACCAATTCCCCTATGAATATTGAAACAAAAATTTTAAATGACATGTTAGCAAAGAGATTACAGCAATATATCTCAGATCATACACAATGACCATTTGGGATTATAGCAGAAATGCAGACCTGCTTCAATATTAGGAAAACTACCAGCATAACTGACCATATTGAATCTCAATAGATGCAGAAAAAGCCTTTGACAAACTACAACACTCATTCCTATTAAAAATACTAGAAAGCATAGGAATAAACAGAGCCCTAAAATAAGTGGTATCTATCTAAAAACACCAGCGAAAATTATCTATAATGGGGATAAGCTAGAAGCCTTCTCAATCAGATCAGAAGTGAAGCAAGGGGGCAGCTAGGTGGCGCAATGGATAAAGCACTGGCCCTGGATTCAGGAGTTCCTGAGTTCAAATGGCCTCAGACACTTGACACTTACTAGCTGTGTGACCTTGGGCAAGTCACTTAAGCCCCATTGCTCTGCCCTCCCCCCCCCCCCCCGCAAAAAAGAAGTGAAGCAAGGATGCCCATTATCACCAATATTAATCAAAATTATAGAAATGTTAGCTCCAGCAACAAGAGAAGAAAAAGAAATTGAAGGAATTAGAATAGAGAATGAGGAAACAAAACTATCATTCTTTGAAGACTTAGAAAATCCTAGAGAATTAACTAAAAATGAGCTGAAACAATGAACAATTTTGGCAAAGTTGCAGGACATGATAAAATAAACTTACATAAATCAGCAAGATTTCTATGTAGTAGCAACAAAACTCATCAGGAAGAGATAGAAAGAGAAACTCCGTTAAAAAAAAAAACACATTATAAAATATTTGGGAGTCTATCTGTCAAGAAAAACTTAGCTAACACTTATTTTTCTTTTTTCTTTTTCAGGGCAATGAGGGTTAAATGACTTGCCCAGAGTCACACAGCTAGTCAGTGTCAAGTGTCTGAGGCTGAATTTGAACTCAGGTCCTCCTGAATCCAAGGCCAGTGCTCTGTCCACTGAGCCACCTAGCTGCCCCTGACAATTCTACCTAAATTAATTTACTTATTCAGTGTCATACCAATCAACTACCAAAAATATTTTATAGAGCTAGAAGAACAAAATGTTAAAAATCAAGGAAATCAAAGAAAAGAAATGTGAAGGAAGGTGGCCTAGTAGAACCAAATTTCAAACCTATTACAGAAAGGTAACCATCAAACAATTTAGTACTGGCTAAGAAAGAGTGGTAAGGTCAGTAGAATCGATTAAATAAACAATTGTTGAATTGTTTTCCAGTCCCATCTGACTCTTTGGGACCCCAACTTCTGGTTTTCTTGGCAGATACTGTAGTGGTATACCATTTCCAGCTCATTTTGCAGATGAGGAACTGAGGCAAGAAGGGTTAAGTGACTTGTCCAGGGTCACACTGCTATTTAAGTATCTGAGGCCAGATTTGAAACTACAGGCCCACTGCTCTTATCTACCACTACATACCTGTCTAAGTACATACTACCCAGTAGTAAATGACCATAGTAATTTAGTGTTTGATAAACCTGAAGATCTAAGCTTTTGGAACAAGAACTCCCAATTGCCAAAAATTGCTGGGAAAGCAGTTTGGCAGAAACTAGATCAGAAAACCAACATCTCGTACTGTATACCAAGACAAGTTCAAAATGGGCACATGATTTAGACATAAAAGGTGATACTACAAGCAAATTAGGGAAGCACATAAAATTTTACATTCCAGATCTATGGATAAGAGAAGAATTTTTGACCAAACAAGAGGAAGAGAGGTTCATTGGATATAAAATAGAGCACTTTGATTACATTAAATTAAAAGGGTTTTGCACAAACAAAACCAATACAGCCAAGATCAGAAGGAAAACAGGAAATTGGAATAAAAATTTTACAACAATCGAGGGACAGCTAGGTAGGGAAGTAAATAAAGCACTAGCCCTGGATTCAGGAGAACCTGAGTTCAAATCAAGAGGCCTCAGACACTTGATACTTACTAGCTGTGTGACCCTGGGCAAATCATTTAATCCCCATTGCCCTGCCAAAAAAAATATTGAGTTCAAAAAATTTACAACTTTCTCTGATAAACGCTTCCTTTCTCAAATACATAAGGAACTGAATTAAATTTATAAGAATCCAAGTCAACCTCAAATTGAGAAATGATCAAAAGATATGAACAGGCAGTTTTCAAAAGAAGAAATCAAAGCTATCTCTAGTCATATGAAAAAATGGTTTAAATCACTATTGACTACAGAAATGCTTAAAATTCCGCTGAGATACCAACTCACTTGTCAGATTGCCTAATATAACAGAAAAGGACAATTACAAATGTTGGAGGGGATGGGATATGGAAAATTTGGGACATTTATGTACCACTGGTAGGACTTCAAACTGCGGAGCAATTTGGAGCTATGCCCAAATGGCTATAAAACTATGTATACCCTCTGACCCAGAAATATACTACTAGGCCTGTATCCCTAAGAAAGTAAAGAAAAAGGAAAAGGACCTATATGTACAAAAATATTTATAGCAGCTCTTTTTTTCATGGTGGCAAAAAATTAGAAATTGAGAGGATGGCCCATCAATTGGGGAATGACTAAACAAGTTGTGGCATATGATTGTGATGGAATACTATTGTAAGAATTGAAGAAAAAAAAGAAATGAAGAGCAAGATGGTTTTAGAAAAATCTGGGAAGACATATGAACTTATATAAACTGATGCAATGAGAAGTGATCAGAAGCAGGAAAATAGCAGCAGCAATATTGTATGATAATCAACTATGAACAACTTAGCTATTCTGCTCAATACTATAAGCCGAGACAATTTCGAAGTACTTATGATGAAAATGCTATCTAACTCCAGAGAAAGAACTAACTGATGGAGTCTGAATGCAGATTGAAGAATATTGTTTTCATTTTATTTTTCTTGTATTTTTTCCTATCATGGCTCATATGGAAACATGTTTTGTATTATTCCACATATATAATCGATATCACTTTTCTTGCCTTCACAATGTGTGTGGGAGGAATGGTAGGGAAGGAGAGAATCCAAAACTCAAGATTTTTTAAAAAATTAGTGTTAAGGGGCAGCGAGATGGCACAGTGGATAGAGCACTGGCCCTGGAGTAAGAAGTACCTGAGTTCAAATCCGGCCTCAGACACTTAATACTTAACTAGCTGTGTGACCCTGGGCAAGTAACTTAACCCCAATTGCCTCACTTAAAAAAAAAAAAAAGAGTATTAAGTAGTGCCCAGCATATATTAAATGTTTAAAAAATGCTTGTTGTCTGTAAAGATAAAAAAAGGAAACAAAAACAAAAACAGAATGTTAAAAATAAAAATTTAAAAATAGACAATGTGGGGGCAGCTAGGTGGTGCAGTGGATAGAGGGGGACCTGAGTTCAAATCCAGCCTCAGACACGCTTACTAGCTGTGTGACTCTGGGCAAGTCACTTAACCCTTATTGCCCTGCCTTTAAAAAAAAAAAACCCACACACAATGAGAAGAATATTCAGGAAACAAAGAAAAAGATGACACAGGAATGTGGGAAAAGAAGACAACTCTAAAGCATTAAAATGTAATGAAATGCCAACAAGTCTGCCATACCAGAAAAGTATCAATTCATGTGCAATTCAGACATGGCAAAACACTGTTGTGGGCTCAGAAATTATCTGTAAAATGGACATAATAATAAGAATAATACCTTTAGTATTTGCCTAATAGGGTTACTGTGAAGATCTAATGACATTCAAGCTCAAAAACACTAAAGGTATTATTACTTGAATTATTTATGATAGTGTGTCACTTTTAAAAAGTTTCTAAGCAGTCTATAAGAATATAGACTAAGGCTAACATACTTAATTTTATTTATGGAGCACTAAAAGACCAAAAGGTTGAAACAATATAATAAGATTACAATATTAATTTATTCAGTAGTGTATCAAATTTCCCAAAGAATATTCAGACACAGAAAGAGTAATATAATTTATAAAGTGGAACAAAATCTCAAGAACCTAAGATAATAATTGGGGAAAAAAAAAGAAGAGTCCCAAATGATTCTACAAAACAATAATCACTAAAATGATTTGGTTGATAGAAAAAAATGGTATATCAGTGAAATAGATATACAACATAAAAAACCAAACACATTAACATAGTTTTTGATAAACTCAAAGACTCCAGTTACTGGGGCAGAAGTCTCATTATTTGACAAAAACTGCTAAGAAAACTGAATGACTATAGTCTTGAAGAAATTTGGTTTAGACCAACACTTTACACCATAAAACATGATAAGCTCCACATGACTAAGATATAAAGTCACATCATAAACAAATTAGAGAAAGAAAGAAATTGCCTTTTGGCTGTATGGATAGGGAAGGAGTTCGGAGATGACCACACAAGACAAAATGGACAATTTGAATTAAAAAATTAGAAGAGAAATGAATAAATGGGGAAAATCTTTCTAGTGAGTTTCTCTGATAAAGGCCTCATATGCAAAACATATGTAACTGATTCAGTGATGGAACTGATAAGACTTAAGAGAATGGTTAAAGAATATGAATAGGCAGTTTTCAAAGGAAGAAATCCAAGCTATTATTAAACATATGGGGAAAATCTCTCTAAATCACAAGTAATACAAATTAAAGCAACTCTGAAGTTCTACCCCACTGCAATCAGACTGGCAAAGATGGCAGTTCAATCAATAAGCATACTGATTGGGGGGGAGGGGGGAGTCTGCAAATTGGAAGAGATTTAAAGGGCTTTGAATGCCAAAGGATTTTGCATTTTCTCTTGGAAGTGATAGAAAAACCACTGGAGTTTATTGAGGGGTAAAGAGGGGGAGCAGTGACCAACTTGTACTTTAGGAAAATCACTTTGGCAGCCAAATGAAGGGTGAACTAGAGTGGGGGGAAAGTTGTGGCAGGCAGACCAGCCAGTAGGCTACTGAAATAGTCCAGGCATGAGAAGGTGGGCCAGTATTAGCATTGAAGCACTATCAGAAGAGAAGAGTGTATTTGAGAGATATCGCAAATGCTGGCATTGGCAACAGATTAGATATCAGTGGGTCGGGGAGAGGTAAGCAAGACATTGAGGTTGACACCTAGGAGTTGTATTCATGGTATCGAAAGATTGGAAACTAAGGATATTCTCTTACTGGGGAGTAGATAAGCAAGTTCCATATATAAATGTAATAGAATATTATTATTCAACAAGAAATGATGAAATGTATGGTTTCTGAAGACAATAGTAAGACCTTTATGAAAGACTGTGAACTGTGCAGAACTAAGAGAACAATTTATATAATAATGAATTAGACCATATAAACAACCTTAAAAGACTTTAAAAGAACTCTGATCAATGCAATTAACAAATTACAAGTTTAAAAAAACGAAGATTGTACAAGCCACTCACCTCCTGAACTTGAAATGCAGAAAGAGACGTCTATTTTCAAATATGGTCAAAAAAGGAATATAAGGCCAACAAATTATGGTCCATATGATCAGGAAGCTTGCCATACTAGTAGATGAAATAAAATATAACTATAACATAATAAAAGAAAAAAAGTACAATGAGAAAGGGATAAATGTTCAAATTAAGAAGAAATCAGTTCTAGCTATAGGTGAGCACAAAAAAGGTTTATGGAAAAAAGGTGGCACTGAAAATAGGGCTCAAAGGATAGTTCCAAACTGAACAGAGGAACCTGGGGAGAAAAGATAAGAGCATGAACACATAGCCGACAGTAAAAAAGAGATAACAGAAAGTAACTAGCTTAGCAGTATGAGCGGGCACTCGGGCAGGAAATTCAGAAGAAGAAAACGCTAAAAATGGAGAATAGTAATCTTCCGGAGGACCCTGCATGTCAGACTAATAATATTAGATCACATTTAGCATTGGTACAGCACCTTTCTCACAACCTTACAAAGTAGGTAGTGGAAATATATCCTCTTCACAGATAAGAAAACTGACTCAAAAGGCAGATGGTTTACCCATGGTCACATAGTGAATAAAAATCAGAACCAAGACTTGATGCCAATCTTTCTCATTTCATTATAAAGCTGCTCTTTGGGGCAGCTAGGTGGCTCAGTGGATAAAGCACCCACCCTGGATTCAGGAGGACATGAGTTCAAATCCGACCTCAGACACTTAACACTTACTAGCTGTGTGACCCTGGGCAAGTCACTTAACCCCAACTGCTTCACACCCCCCCCAAAATAAATTAAAAAAAAATAAAGCTGCTCTTTAACACAAGCCTAGGAGATCCCAAACAAGATGGCAGAACAGAAGGACTAGACTACATACCACGTCAAGTCCCTATCTGGAAATACAAGAAAAAAAAAGCCAAATGAGTCACTTTTACAGCCCAGGTCAACACAAGAAACAGAAGGGTCCTGTGGTCACTGGAGAATGGTTTTCCCAGGAGCACAAATTATAGAGCATTCCAGCTTAGGGACTAACAAGGGACTGCTCATGATTGTGCGTCGGGGGAAATAAGAGGTCCCTGGTCCAGCACAGAGGGGCCTGACCTTGTGCAATAAATAACTAAGTATACTCAGGATTCATAGGTGGAAGAGGAAGGAACAGTTGTTACAGAGCCTACTATGTGCAGGCACTATGCTAAGTACTTTGCAAACATTTTCTCATATGATCCTCACAACAACCATGCAAGTTAGGTACTAATATGATCTCATTTTACAGGTGAGGAAATCGAGATTAAGTGACTTGCCCAGAGTCCCTTAGCTGGTTAAGTATCAGAGACTGGAAAGGAGTGGAAAGGGAGAAGAAGGTAACCACTCAGGATCATGGAGAAGTCCTGACCTGGAGGCTCTGGGAGGAATTGACTGATCAAATAAAGGGTAGAGAGTCTGGAGAGTGAAGCCTGGAAAGGAATGAAGACTTGGCTCTCCTGGACACTTCCCATAAAAGGGAAAAATGTAGCCACAAAGGTGTTTGGATACAGAATTGGAGTTAAGATTGGGGCTAGGGGCTCCAGCAGGAAGCAAGTGGCAGCTAGGTGGCGCAGTGGATAAAGCACTGGCCTTGGATTCAGGAGGACCTGAGTTCAAATCCAGCCTCAGACACTTGACACTTAACTAGCTGTGTGACCCTGGGCAAGTCACTTAACCCTCACTGCCCTACAAAAACAAAGGGAAAAAAAAGAATAAAACAGAGGGGCAGCTTGGTGGCCCAGTGGATAGAGCACCGGCCCTGGATTCAGGAGTTCAAATCTGGAATCAGACACTTGACAACACTAGGCTGTGTGACCCTGAGCAAGTCACTTAACCCAAACTGAATAATGATCAAGAAATAAAATGAAAAGCTACAGTTGAGTCACTTTTTTCCACCCCAAAACTGCACAGAAAGTCAGCCAACAGTCCATGGGCAACAGAAAAAGGGGCTGCCAGCAAAGCTATCATCAGTGCAAGCAAACCAGCAGGCAGCTTCTAAGCATTACCAGAGACTGGCCAGAGATTCAAGTACAGCCTGCAAAGCTCTATGTCCAGAGAGAAAAAACTAAGACATTTGATACCAAAAGCAACTGACCTAGAAAACAGGTCATGGTGAAGTAATTTAAGAATTATTGGACTCCCTGAAAATCATGACTAAAATAAAAGTCTGGACACTATATTTCAAGGAATCTTAAATAAGCAATGCCCCAATTTTTCAGAATCAAAGGGTAAAGTGAAGATAGAAAAAAAATCCACTTATCACCTCCTGAAACTCCAAAAAGAAATACCCCAGGAAATGTTTGTCAAAATCCCAAGCTCCCACCTTAATGAAAACATGATGCAAGCATCCAGAAGCACTTTAAATACCATGAATCACACAAACCCCAATACTTTTGTATTAGGATCACACAAAATCTGGGACTGTTCTGGTTGGGAAACAGCAAGGCAGTCAGTGTCAGTGAATGAAAGAATGTGGGGGCAGTAAGATCTAAGAAGATTGGAAAGATGTGATGAAGGCTAGGTTATAAAGGGCTTTAAACACAAAACGGTGGATTTTGTCATTGATTCTGAAGGGAGAAAGGGGGGTTAATGTGGTTGGACCTGTGCTGCAGGAAAAATCACTGGTGGGTAGGTAAATGGAAAATAGACTAGAGTGGGGAGAGGCTTAAGGTGGGCAGATCCTACCAACAGGCCATTGCAACAGTCTAGGCCTGAAGAAAAGAGGGCCTGAACCAGGGTGGTGGCAATATCAGAAGTGAAAGGGGGGAATATTCATCTACATAATGAAAGAAATTGAATTTTCACAATAGGGCCTGTAAATATGAACAAATGGGCTACATATATGTTCTTACTTGCACCAAGAAAACCCTAAAAGCTACAACATGTTTGCAAGTAATATAGACAGTTCAAAAGGGAGTACAGGGGCAACTAGGTGGCACAGTGGATAAAGCACCCGCCCTGGATTCAGGAGGACCTGAGTTCAAATGTGGCCTCAGACACTTGACAATTACTTGCTGTGTGACCCTGGGCAAGTCACTTAACCCCAACTGCCTCACCAAAACAAACAAACAAACAAAAACAAAAGGGAGCACACTATATGAAATGAAGGTAGAATGCTTAATCAGAAAATACAGAATATCAACAAGAAACCAGCACATGGAATGTTTACAAAGAGCAGCAGCAAGGCCCAGGTCAAGCCAAAGGCAGGTACATTACTAAAGAATGACAAGAACAAATGCTGATGTTAACAATGACTTATATGAGAATTAAGCATGTTTATAAAACTGTATGAGCGCTTTGATTACATTGCCTGAGTTGTTGTTGTTTAGTCATTCCGCAGTGTCCAACTCTAGGTGACCCCATGGGCCTATCCATGGGGGCTTGTCTTGGCAAAGATGGTTTGCCATTTTCTTTTCCAGTATATCCCCATTTTACAAATGGGAAACTGAGGCAAAAAAGGGTTAAGTGACTTGCTCAGGATTACAAAGCTAGCAAGTGCCTGGAGCCAAATTTGAACTCAGATCCTTCTGACTCCAGACCTAGCAATCTAGCCACTATACCACCTAAATGCCCCCTTTTTAGGACCCATAAAAGCTTATCTTTGGGCTGGGATAATTTTTGAAAATCCAAAGTCATTTCTACTTTTTGGTGAGCCATCAGTAAGATCCTAAATAAATGAGAAACCCCCAGGTCTCCCTATTCCCTGGACATCCTTAACATCTGTGCCAGCACAACTACCACCTGGATGGGAATTATTTCCTCCTCCCCAGTACCCCTTATTAACTGGCTCACTTGGCCCACTATTTCAGGCAGGTCCAGAATGACTTCATTCTCCACTTCTCAGTCATCTTCCTGACAGCCTCCTGACAAACTCCAACATCACTGGCAGCCTTTCTGGGGATCAGAAATCATGCCCTGTACCACCCAGGGTTAGGGTGAGGACCAAATGAAGTGTATGTGAAGTGCTCTGCAAACACTATTCGAAGCAGGCTCTAGTCACGCTTCACTTCACTCCACTCCCTACTCTTAGGTTGCCTTCTCCAAAGCACCCTGGCTTCCTCATGAAAACACCAAGCTTATGAAAAAATTGGCCTAGAACCACCTGTAAGCCATAATAGTCTAGCATCAACGAGGTCTTGAAAGAAAAGCAATCATTCAATCTGCAAATTTTTCTCTGCAAGTTATGTGACAGGGAGAATGACTGCACTTATTCCTCCTTCTAAAAAGCAAAATGTTTAAGAATGTTGGACCTAGAATCAGAAAGACATGGGCTCAGATTTGATGGCTGACACTAAACACTATGGCGATGGATACACTGATCAACCTTTGAGTCTGTTTCCTCATCTGTAAAATGAAGATAATACCATTGTTTATTTATTTATTTATTATTGTTAGCAGCAGCAGCAGCAGCAGCATAGGGTTGCTGTGAGACTCAAATAAGATCTGTTAAATAAATGTCAAATATTATTATTATTGACCTTACTATATATATAGTTCAACTCTAAGCAGTTGTATTAAAAAACGTATCAATGGAGCAATCAAAAATAAGGTGGTCTCTGAATCTCAGACAAGTGTTGATTTCCATTGTGATCTGAGAGCTAAGCAGAGGAAGAAGCAAATGCAGAAGCCTACGTGCAAAAGGAGAAAGATGAGGCAGAGGTCCAAGCTGCCCTGACCATGCTGACCATAGAGGCCACAGGAGCAAAGATATCAAGTTCCAGACTTCAGGCCCTACCTGGTTGAAGCCTTTGGAGAAGTCAAACTATCCAGGGCTCTACCAGTTTTTCATACCTGATCCATGACTCATCTCTACCATCTGATATAGCCTCTTACTACTATTTGAATCCTGACATAAGAAATTTCATATTTTAAAGCTTTTTATTTCTATATTTTATTTTTATATTTTAAGTTTCAACTTGGCATTTGACAATCTAAACTAATTTTGTAGCTTAATGTGGCACTTAGATCATCATTTTTTTGGTTGGTAGAAAAAAAATCAAAGACAAATGTTGCAGGATAATAATTAAATAGAATTTCGTGTGTATACACATACATTATGCAAGTATGTGTATATATACTCATCTATGTATATGTAAACACACATACTTTTTGACAGTGACTGGTCTATTAAATGGTGTTCTGTTGACAAAGAAGGCTTTGTACAGGACCTAACTCCACCCTTGGCTGTTGCGGCAGTTCCTGCTACCCCAATTGTGCCAAGTTATGAACTGTGTTCTCACTGTTTTAAGCTTCAACAACTTGTACTCACATTCCATCCCCTTGCTCTCAAAACACCATGTAATTTTTATCACCTCTGGCTCCCTGATGACAGCTATTCTACAGTCCAATTCCACCTAAACTTCAGGGGAATTCCTCACCGAGACTACAATAGTGTTCCCCCATAGGGCCAAAAGACAGGCATTAATGTTCCCAAAGAAAGAGCATTTATCTGTCTGTTCCTCAGTTTCCCCTGGATCTTCATCTAGGTCATGCATCTGTTGTGGGTCTTTTCCATTTTCCCTCTACATTGATTCACTCGGTGATTTCATCCATTTATCTAATTGACTTAATTTACCATTTAACTTAATTATCATTTCTATGGTGATGATTCTCAAATATACCTATCTAGCCTTGACTTCCAGTCTCACATCCGGAATTGGATGTGCTATGGATATCTTAAAATTCAAAATGTCCAAAACAGAACTCATTCCTTTTCCTCCTAAGCCTTCCTCCCTTCCCAGCGTCTCTCTTACTGTTGAAGGCACCTCACTCTCTCTCTCCCCCTCCTCATTTCTAATCTGTTGCTGATGCAGCATCTTTGCAATATCTCCTGAATATTTTCCTAAAGCACGGGTTTGACCATGTCACCTCACCTACTCAATAAACTCGAGTGGCTCCCTATTGCTTCTGGGATCAAATACACAATCTTCTGGATGGCATTCCAAGCCCCTCCCTCACAACCTTCCAGTCAACTTCCACCTTTTCTGCCCTCATGTACTCTTCAGTCCAGTGATATGGGTATCTCTCACAGTTCTGTGAAGGATATTCTATCTCTTGGCTCTGGGCATTTTTTCTGGCTGTCTCAAATGCCTGGAATGATCTTCTTCATCTTCACCTCCTGGCTTCCTTCAAGTTCTAACTAAAATTCCACCTTCTCCAAGGAGTCTTTTTAATCTCTTTTAATTTAATCTTTTTAAATTATTTTAAATAATTAAAAATTTTAATTCAGGTGCCTTCCTGCAGTCAATCATTTTCTATTTATATTGTGCATAGCTTTCTATATACAGGATTTGGTTGTTCAGTCATTTCAGTCCTTCGATTTGCTTTGTGATCGATCTCATTTAGGGTTTTCTTGGCAAAGATACTGGAGTAGTTTGCCATTTCCTTCTTCAACTCATTTTACAGATGAGGAAACCAAGGCAAACATGGTGAAGTGACTTGCCCAGAGTCACACATCTCTAAGAATCCACTGCAGCATGTAAGCTACCCTAGTATGGGGGCTTAGTATATACTATGTCTATCCTGTATATAGCAGCCAGATGGCATAGTGTTGGGACTGTTATGCTTGTATTTAAATTCCCAGTATTTGGCATAGTAAGCACTTAATAAATTGCTAGTCAAAAAGATAAACCACTAAGGAATCAAACATTTAAGCCAAATTGTACACAAAACAATATTACCATTTTCAAAATGGGTACTTCAGGAACATGCAAAGTTTAACTACTCAAAAGCAGCCTTGCTTCAGAGAGATGATTGGACAAATGTAAATGTTGGGAATCCACACTGGAGGGCAAGGGAAAGTAGGTCTACCAAATCGACTTATCCAGTCTCCTATGACTTACAACGAATACCACTTTTTACAACAGGGAACTTTTTATAACCACGGGGTCAGGATGCTATCTCCAGTATTCATACCTGCCAATGACATGGTATAGTGAAGAAAAAAACAAGCAAGAGAATGAATGCTAAGGTAATAACAGTAGTCTTCTTGCAGGCACAAGACTTGGGTTCCAATCCTACCTCAAACACCATGGGTCCTTCTCTAAATCTTAATCTCCTCATCTCAAAATTACTGACAACTTGCACTATGCACTTCACGGAGCTGTGACCAAAACACTTTATCTGCTTTAAAGTTCACACATGAATGTGAGCACTGTAAAAGAGGAAGTCAGTTAAATGGAAAAAAGAGAGATGGGAAGGAGAGGAGTTAGAAAGAAAAGGGTAGGTTGGTGGTAGTGTTTTTACCTGAAAGCCAAGTCAAATTCTAGGGTCCTATGGTGGAATTCTTCCAGGTTAGTAAAGAGGGCTGTTCTAACCAACCAGCTGTTGGACTAGAGCACCAGTATAGACCAGCAATCTGAGCAGCAAGCAGAGTCTAACATTAAGACCATTAACTCTTTTACCCTCAACATCACAGAAGTAAAGAATCCATTTTCCATTTAAGAGATGTTGACAGTATTGTGGGAGATGACTATCAAATCACAAAATCCTAATTTTAAAAAGCAAAATGACAAAAGGATTGAAGATTGGGATTTTGTAAATCAATGGAAACTGATAATCGTGTATTTCAAACACAGTAAATGACAAGCAGGTCTTAGGTTTACATCTTTCATTTTTGCTTCATAATTCTAAGTCTGTGCTTTCTGACCCAGCAGGACAAGCATCAGTAGTATCCACTTCCAAATAAAACACACTTTTCATCCCAGGTTGTTATATCGCATTCTTGTACTTGGAGGAAGCCCAGATGGATCTCTCACACTGGATTGGACAGCAGGAACTGATGGAGCTGTTCCAAGAAACTGAGCCACCATCTGCAGCCTTCTGTTAATCCTCTCTCTCCTTTTTATCTCCTCTCTCCTCCTCCACCCCCATCCTTTTTATTTACCCATTGCCCAAGTCACCAAAATCTGCAGCACCATAATACCACTTTTTCTTTCCCTAAGAAGTCATATATCCAACCTGTACACAAGTACACCTAGACGCTACAGCAATTAAGAATGTGAACTACTATCTTTGTTCTATCATTCAGTCAATCTGCATGTAATGCAAATGCTTAATAAATACTCTGGATTCTATTCCTTTGCCTTGATTTGGGATTCCCTCCTCCTGCCATTGATCTTAGAATGAAATACATATACATACACACACATAACTTTTTCATTTTAATAAACCTTTTTCTTTAAAGTTCTGAGTTCCAAATTCTATTCTTCCCTCTCATCCCCCCTCCCTGAGTCGACAAGCAATCAGATATAGGTTATACATATGCAATTATGTAAAGCATTGCCATTAGTCATTTTGTATAAGAAGACTCAAATAAAAGAAAAAAATGTGAAAATAGCATATTTCAGTTTGTGTTCAATCCGTATCAGTTCTTTTTTTTTGTTGTTAGTCCTTTGGGATCGTCTTGGATCATTACATTGCTGAGAATAGTTGTCATTCACAGTTCTTCATCAGACGATATTGCTGTCACTGTGCTCATTTCACCCTGTATCATCAGTTCATATAAGTCTTTCCAGGCCTTTCTGAAATCATCCTGCTTGTCATTTTTTTAGAGCACAATAGTATTCCATCACCATCATATACCACAGCTTGTTTAGCCATTCCCCAATTGATGAGCAGTCTTTTGATTTCCAATTCTTAGCCACTACAAAAAGAGCTGTTATAAATATTTTTGTACAAATAGGTCTTTTCCTCTTTTTTGGAATGTCTTTGGGATATAAACCTAGTGGTGGTATTGCTAGATCAAAGGGTTATGTACAGTTCTATAGCACTTTGAAGCATAGTTCCAAAGTGCTCTCCAGAATGGCTGGATCTTTTCATAACTCCAACAGTGGATTACTGTGCCAGTTTGCCCACATTCCCTCCAACATCCAACATTTTCTTTTTATGTCATATTTGCCACTGATGGCTGAGAGGTATAATATTCACAGAATAATTTTAATTTGCATTTCTCTGATCATCAGTGATTTGAAGCATTTTTTCATTCGACTATAGATAGCTTTGATTTCTTTGTTTGAAAACTGCCTATTCATATCCTATCAATTGGGGAATGATTTGTATTTTTATCTATTTGACTCAGTTCTCTATATATTTGAGAAATGAGGCCTTTATCAGAGATATTTGTTGCAAAAATTCTTTCCCAGTTTTGTGCTTTCCTTATAATTTTGGTTACAGTGGGGGTTTTTTGTGCAAAAGCTTTTTAATTTTATATAATCAAAATTATCTATTTTACATTTTGTAATGCTCTATATATTTGGTCCTAAATTCTTCCCCTAGGGGCAGCTAGGTGGCGCAATGGATAGAGCACCGGCCCTGGAGTCCGGAGTTCCTGAGTTCAAATCTGACCTCAGACACTTAACACTTACTAGCAATGTGACCCTGGACAAGTCACTTAACCCCAATTGCCCCCCCCCACACACACACGCAAAAAAAAATTTTTTTTAATCTAAATTCTTCCTCTGTCCATATTAAATCTGAGAAACTATTCCACGCAGCATGACTTTTGTTTCTGTCTACTGACTTTATTATAGAAGATCTGGCCAAAACCTGAAATTCCTACTTTCTATATAGTCTCTTGGCAGCTAGGTGGCTGGGGCAGTGAATAAATAGAGTACTGGACTTGGAGTCTAGAAATTTAAATTTGACCTCAGCCACTTACAAGCTGTGTGACCTTGGGTAAGTCACTTAATCCTGTCTGCCTCAGTTACATCTGTAAAATGAGCTAGAGAGGAAAATAGCAAACCACTATAGTAAGAAAACTGTCAAGAAGAGTTGGAAACAATAAACAACAACAACAAATTATAGTCTCTTGGCCAGGGTCCAGGGAAGAAACCCTTTTGGAGATTGTGACTTTCTGTTACAGGTGCTGCTAAGAATTAGGAAAAGAAAGTCCTCTGCACTATTAAATGTTTCAACATCAGTAACCAATATGGTTTGATTAAGGGAAATGACATTTAACAAAATACCTTACACCACACCTTTTGCTGCTATACCCTAAGGAGTACAGGACCTTTGCACATGCTTTACAGTTGAAAACTCCTCTCCTCTATGTGCTGTCTCCTCCTGTCAGAGTGTGGGCATCTTAAGAGTAGAGGGGCTGTTTTTTGCTTTTCTTTGTATCCCCAACATGGCACATCACAGGCACCTGATAAATGCTTCTTGACTTGATTTTTATATTTGCATCCCGAGTGCTTAACATTAATTAATTACTATGTGCAATGAAATGCACATGGTAAGAGCTTAATTAATGATTTTTCATTTACTTTCCTTCATTCTCTCTGATTTTGGCCCTTGACTTTACTTATAGGTTGACTACTCACTGCTTAGTCTCTCAGTTACCAACTAGACATCTCTTAGGTTTCAATCCTGGCCTTGCTATTTGCTAGCAAAGAAATCTTGATTAAATTATTTTACATTTTTAAGCCTCAGTTTTCAGATCTCTCTCTCTCTATATATATATATATGACCATTAAGGTCCAGGAGATAGAAATTGTGAAATTTGGTCCTCATAAAATACTCTATGGTGGAGCTATGAAATGCTTCAATCCTATAGAAAACAATTTGGAACTATATGCCCCAAGAGTCACTAAACTGTATGTACTGTTTGACTCGGCAATACTGTTATGCATATTAGACCAAGGAGGTCAAGAATAAAAGGAAAAATCCGGCCTCAGACACTTCACACTTACTAGCTGTATTGACCCTAGGCATGTCACTTAAGCCCAACTGCCTAAAAAAAAAAACCTGTATGTATCAGCATATTTACAGCAGTCCATTTTGTCATAAGGAAAAGGAGACAAAAAGCAGTATTCATCACTTAGGGAAGCACTCAACAAATTGTTCAGAGAAATGTAATGAAATATTTTTGCACCATGGGAAATGACAAATACAATCAATTCAGAGAAACATGGGAAGGCTTGTATGGAATGATGCAGAATGAAATGAACAGAACCAGGAAAACAATTCACAGGATGACCCACAATTATATGAAAGGAAACAGTTTTGAACTCATGGCAAAGAGGTAATACTTTGAGGTCTGAGGTGAGAGAGAAGGAAAAAAGCATCACATATATATATATATATATATATAATTCACAAAAGGAAAGGGGGTGATGTTAATAAATGATGGTTCTAGAGGCCAGAGGATGACACATGCTAGTCACCTTCTGAAAGAGTACCAGAGTACAGAAACACATTATTTTGGACATGGCCAATGTGGGAATTTTTTGTTAATGTGCTTATTTGTTACCAGGTTTTGTTTTTTCTCCTTTTCAATCATATGGATAAGAAAAAAAATTCTTTTTAATGCAGATAAAATTATCTATATAGCTATAATAGCTGACCAAAGGACTATATAACAATGGATTACATTTAACTGGAAATCAAGAGACCCAGTTTATATTCTCGGTTAAGTAATCTTTTTTTTTTTTTTTTTTTTGCTGGGGCAATGGGGGTTAAGTGACTTGCCCAGGGTCACACAGCTGGTAAGTGTCAAGTGTCTGAGACTGGATTTGAACTCAGGTACTCCTGAATCCGGGCCGGTGCTTTATCCACTGCTCCACCTAGCTGCCCCAGTTAAGTAATCTTGAATAAGTTATTTCACATTTTTATAACTTTGTTACAAAAGAAATACTACCTGCTTTTATCAAGGATGTTTACAAAGACAAAATGAACTGAGAAATTTAGAGCACCATGTTATTTATATATATTGTATGCATGTGTGTGTCTATATATATATATATATGAAATATATATGTGTGTCTTGAAACTTTATTAGAACCTTGTTTAATATAACTGATAAGATGTAAATGATAGGTGGTACAGTGGATAGAGCTCTGGGGCTGATTTCAAGAAGGCATGGGTTCAATCTAGCCTTACTAAGCAAGTTGTGTGACCCTGGGCAAATCACTTAACCTATATTTCCTCAATTATAAAATGGACTGTTGGGAAGATAGTATTTGTAATGTATTTAGCATAGTGCCTGGCTCTTAAGTGCTATATAAATGCTAGCTACAAATAATAATAATACATTACTTATTTAAATTTTTGGGTACATCCCAAAAGATTTAATTATTGGGAAGTCAAAAGGAACTTGTTACAATGTGTTTTCACCTTTAAGTCCCAGAGCATGGATTTGAAGAGCACTATTATACGGAGATTTGAGCATATTAAATCCTGTCAAAAAGTTTAAAGTCCACAAAGTTGACTCTCTTCTCCACTTGAAGTTAATACACATTTTTAAAAAGGTATCTCAAGAGCTCCAAAATGATTTCTAAGACCACATTTTGTATCAATGCCACCCTAACCCTAAATTCTAAAGGTGGGTTTTTTACATCCCTTTTCATTTCAAACAAGTGTACCTTGGGCACACAGGGCAGTAAAGGGTTAATTTAATTAGTTCTGTGTATGCTCAAAGAATTACAAGCAACTTCATTTAATTATTAAGTAGCCAATTGGGTAATCTCTGTAGCTGATTAGTGCACTAATGAAATAATGTCTTCCAGTTCAAAGCTGTCATTCCAATCAGGGGACAGCCCTTCAATTGGAAGAAAAAGCTGGCAGGATTTCCTGGGGCCCACTCTGAATTTTGAGGGAGGGAAATGAATCTCTTCCATATTTCATCCCTTTTCCATTAAGAAGCAAAAGGTTCTTACCTTCCAACAGATAGGAAGCTGCATCCCCACTACACGTCCTCTTTGACACACCTTTGCTCAGATGCCAAATCCTCCCCAACAGGATTTAGGAGGTTATGGCAGGAATGCCTCCTAAACCAACAGTCTGTGATCTTGACCAAGACCCAACTACAATGACCTTGAAAACAAGATACTCCTTGGGTAATGCCACTAGGTTCTGCAAGGACAGGCTACTACAGCTGTCTCTAACAGAAGAAACAAAAAGCAAGGCCATTTGATCAGATTAAGCATTTTATTAATCTGTGTGTGTGTGTGTGTGTGTGTGTCTTTTTTTGCCCTTACCCTTCCTTTCTTCTGCTCCCATGTCACATACGGCTGTTTCAAGCCTGGGAGAAAATAAGTAGGTGGCATCTGTCACAGACGGCCAGAGTGTGGCTCCCTTTTAAACAAGGATTTCAAAATGAAATGACCCATTACAATGAGCACAGCTGCAAGAACTGGGACATTTCCACACAGCATCACAGAAAGGGAAGAGAGGAAGAAAAAGAAAAAAGTGAGAATCTCAGACCTAGGGTGGGTTTCTGATTTTCTCTATTCAATATAATATCAAACATATGTGTGTGTGCATATAGATGTTTATTAGTCTTCATTTCCTACCCTTCTTTCCCATGAATGCCTGGTTCCCCAACATAAATACTTTATAAAACATTTGCCACAATCATTACTTAGACCCTCTTCCTTTAAAAACAGACCTTCCATCATTCTCTATAAGGATGGCACTGAAACTGAGGTGAGGAACCCCTATTAATACAAAGGTTCCTCTTCCAGGAGATGGGAAGAGCTGGTAGATCTTTCATCTATGAAAGACTATGCATACAGTAGATTTCTAAGAGTATTATTTTTGTTAGGAAAAAAAGTTTGAAATAAGACTTGCAAACACTTATAAACATAATTCAAATAGTTTTGTTTTTCCCAATCGTTGAGAGAGATGGAATGAATGTGCCTGAAACTGAACAAGACAGAATCTCTACTCTCAGTGGAATTATATTCCATATTAAGGAAGACAGGATTTATACAAATAACTAGAATACCAAAAAGAACAAAGTATTGAGAATCAGGGGACAGAGATCATTTCCAGTTTAAGAAAGAAATGCAGGATGGCCAGAATTTCTCAGGTGAGACAGTTCAATAACAAAATTGCTCAAACATTTCTTGAGCACCTGTGTGAAAAAGACTATGTGACACTGTATAATTGGAAAAACCAAGCCTGGCTTTGGAGAGAAGATAAGGAAATATACCTCTCTCCTTTCTTTGGAGAGGTAAAGGCCTATGGTTATAGAATAATGCATTCTGCTGGGTCAGTTGGCTTTGCCAAACTTTTTTTTTTGGGGGGGTTAAAAGGGAAGAAGGCGCATTAAGTGGGGTAGACTAAGTAGAAATGACTATGATGTAAAAACAAAAGTCATCAACAAAACTTTTTTTTAAAAAGAGACTACACTGGACATAGTCTGCCAAAGAGCTTACAAGTAACTTCACTAATTCAGAATGAGGAAAAGTGATAAAAGCCAATCTGAAGGTGATTGATAGGGCTCTTGAATTCCAAAGTACAGTATGTATCATAAATAATATAAAATTTAAACTACAGTATACATAACAAATCACATAAATAAAAATGTAAAATTAAAATTTTATAGTATGATATAAAAATTAAAATATAATACATAAGTATTTCTAAAATAAGGTAGATTGAGAGATAAAAATGTAGTGGAAAGTACACTGGAAAATATAATACATAAGTATTTCTAAAATAAGGTAGATTGAGAGATAAAAATGTAGTGGAAAGTACACTGGATTGATTTTCAAATCCTGGATGTGCCAGTTACTACCTACCTCTATGTGACAACCTTGAAACTCTCTGGGCCTTCATTTTTTTCATCTATAAAATCAAGGGATTAGACTAGATTGCTTATATGGTTCCTTCCAACTCTGAAATTCCATCCTAACATTCCCACACATTACATGGGGGGAGGGGAAGAAGGGAATAAGCGTTTACATAGTGCCTACTATGTGCCATCACTAAATCTGAAACATTTAAAAAATATTATTTAATTGAAGCTATAGATATTATGTGTGTATGTGTGTTTGTTTATATATATATATATATATATATAATTACAATGTAGCGTTCAACATAAATATTAACTAAACCCAGAAGCTGAAAAAAACAACACCATATTGACCTGGATGTTTTCTGAGTCCAAATTCTAGACAGTATTCTTGTTACAATACTACCTTAGCTGCATTCCTGACATTGTCATCCCTTCTCTGATTCAGTTTATTTTTTAAAATATCTTTTTTAAATTTTTATTTTATTTTTAATTTTTTTCCAACTACATGTAAAGATATTTTTTTGAGTTCCAAATTTTTCTTCTACCCTTCCCACACCCCCAACCAGGCCAGAAAGCAATCTGATATAGGTTATACATTACAATCACCCTAACATACAGTTTAACATTTATTACTGCCCCTATCTTCTCTCCCTTAGCTAGAATGTTTAATTGTAATTCAGACAAACACCAAATTTAGAACTAGAAAAACATGAAATTAATGAGCTTTATTGTAGATGGATGCTAGATATTAAATTAGAAAGTGAAAATAATTAATTAGGATTTTCTTGCCTTTTGAGATCTCCTTTGACACATCAGCTTACTTCCTTCTTTACTAGTTATCAGGCCACACATCCTTTCCACTTCAACACGTCTGCTTTCCTCTCCCCCAAAACAATGTGCTTTATATATAGCCTAGCATGCATGTGCACATCACTTGAGAAAATTCTACTATGTTCAGCCAGTAGAGGCTCTAGAGATCTTTCTATTCAAATACTATCTTGAGCCAAGGTCTTCATTTGGATCACAATAGCTAAACAAAGTTATGTTAACGATGCTTAGGAGCATAAAATAGCCTTTCCTCTACCATATACGAATACTAGAGTATATTGGTCTCCCCTCCAACAAAGAATTAATACACAGGTAGTCTCAATTACCTGAGGAAAGGAAAATGAGTAATACTCATATATCTAGTCCCGAGGGCAATCTCAGGGGTAGCTATCAATTGCTGTTCACAGATGGGCCATCAGCTGAGATTAGAAGAATGTAGCCCAATGGATATCTGCCACCAAGAATAACAGAAGAGTTCAACTATAACTTCACTGTATCCTAACTGATTATCTTCCACATCTATTCTCCAAATTTCAAACTTCACAAATCCCTATGAGCAGGTCAGTGAATGTTAATTATTCTGCTTCACTGAGTTATCAAAGTATTTTAGGAATTTAAAAAAGAAAATGTCCTAATCACTGAATTTTAGAGCTGAATGGAAGGAAAGACTACATCATTTGGGATTCATCTAACCAACATAGGTAAGATGCACTCCACGCCAATGAACATAGCAGCCCTATGGTCACCACCAATTAATTAATTAACTAATTATACCAGTTTTTTTCTTTAACAATTAATTTATTACATTGCAGTTTAACATTTATTTTGTGGAGCTTATTGTTTTCTTCACATCTTAGAGAAGGCCTCTGAGGGCAGAACAATTTTACTAAATAGGATAAACATGTGTTTAATGTGAAACCTAAATAATCTCACTTTTGGACATGTGGCCAGCCATGAAGTGGTCACTTCACAACCATCTCTCTTCCCTGCCTCTTCAAATCTGTTGGGATCCCCATGGCTAACAGAAACATAACCCAGGGCACTGCTGCAGCTGTTCCAGAAAATAGCCTTTCAAACAACCAAAAGGTACTCCACCATCAAGGTTAGTCTGTTCAACTGAACCAGATAACCCAAGAAGGTTCAAAGGAAGTGCCATTAAGCCATCACATCAGCAAGTGACCTCATAGACGATAAAATGTCAGCTATTTCTAAGACAGCAAAAGAACACAATTTTTTCTTCTCTAAGTCTCGTAAACATTTAAAAATACAATTAGTAATCATACACAAAATTCAAAATGTGTATATTTCTATTACTTAACTTTAAATTGCAAAAGAACCTATATACTTCTCTTATTATTAAATTCCCTTTTAAAATTTCCTAGTTACAAAAGGAATCCTTACCACCAAAATTCAAAATCAAAATGAGTTTTTAAGAGAACTTGTCTCATGTTAATTCATACCAGTCAAACAGCATCTCCTTACTTCCTTCCCCACTCTTTGACCTATGACTAGATTAAACATAACTGACAGTTCACTTTGAGGATATTCTTATTCTAGGTTCTGTCATTTTGTGGAAATTGTGTTATGTCTACTAATATCAGCTATTAGAAAAAAAGTTTTGAGCCAGTGACAACATCCCAGAGAGGGATCAAAAACTAAGGCAAAAAACCCCTTTGGGGTTTTGGAATATTGTGCAAGAGAGGCAATAAGAAGCCGTATCATCTCCCAAAACAGTGTCTGTGTGGCTGGCTCTAAGTTGGCAGGCCTGCAACAGATGATAATTAAAAAGCTCTCCTTATACTTTACGGACAGGAAGTTAATCCTCCAAGTGTGCAGGCGCTCACTAAGCCAGAAGCTTCAGCAAGAACCATTCTCTCCTAACGGAGGAGACACAGACAAAGCTTTCCAGACTCTTTTGTTACTATGAATCCCTATGTCCAAAGAATAGCCACACGGGTCTTCCCACAGACTCCTAAATAACTGCGCTAGATAGACAGCATTCTTCTTGTACTTCAAGTCTCTTTCGCAGACATTTAACATCTCTAGATGGATAGACAGAACCACCAAAGGCTCTAACCCTTCTCTCCAGCTACCTCAAGAACCTGCAGTGGCTTCCCAATGCCTCTAGGATAGACCACTGTTTGGCATTTAAAGCCTCTACAATCTGCCTATCTTTCAAGCCCTATTCCACATCACTCCCCCTCACATAACCTACATTCCTGCCAAACTGGTGTACTTGCTCCCTCTACACCACAGTCTATCTCCCATCACCATGTATTTGCACAGGCCCCAGTTGGTTTCTCTTCAATTTTCCCTTTTAAAACTCTTTGTTGTTCAGTTGTGTCTGACTCCTCATGGTACCATGGACCAGATGTCCTTGAAATCCCAAGGTTTCAAGGATACTGGGGTGGTTTTGCCATTTCTTTCTCTAATGGATCAAGGCAAACAGAGGTTAAATGGCTTGCCCAGCATCACATAGCTGAGGGTCTCGGGCTGGATTTGAACTCAGGTCTTCCTGACTCCACACCCAGCACTCTACCCACAGAGTCACCTAGCTGCCTCCTCCTAAAACCCCTAGCTCCTTTCAAGGCTTGCCAAACAACAAAGTAAAGATAATAATAGCAGCACCCACCTCTCAGGGTTGTCATGAGGATCAAATGAGGTAATATTGTCAAATGCTTAGCACAGTGCTTGGCACACAGCAGGCACTTAAACTTAAAACTCCTTCCCTCCCTTCTGAGAGGTTAAGTGACATACAGACAGTGCGGTAGAAGCTAGACATGAACCTAGGGCGTCATGTCTCTGAGGGAAGTGTCTTAATCCACAGCACACCTTGGTGACTAGGACATAAAAGGCACTTAATAAATGATACAGATCAATATACACACTTTTTTTAAAGTATTTTATTATTTTCCAGTTACATGTAAGGATAGTTTTCCACATCTATTTTCACAGGATTTTTAGTTCCAAATTTTTTTCTCCCACCCTCCCTTCCCTCCCTAAGAAGGAAAGCAGTCTGATATAGGTTGTTTATATACAATCATATTAAAGATATTTCTACATTAGTCATCTTGTGAAAGAAGAATCAGAGCACAAGGGAAAAACCTCAAAAAAGAAGAAAAAAAACCAGTCCAAAAGTAAAAATAGTATGGTTCAATCCGCATTCAAAATTTACAGTTCTTTTTTCTGGATGTTGAGAACACTTTCTATCATGAGTTCTTTGAAATTGTTTTGGATTATTTGCACTGCTGAGAAGAGCCAAGTCTATCACCATTGTTCATCACACAATGTTGCTTTTACTGTGTACAATGTTCTCCTGGTTCTGCTCCTCTCAGTCAGCATCAGTTCATGTAAGTCCTTCCAGGTTTCTCCGAACTCCTCCTGCTCATTATTTCTTACAGCACAATAGTATTCCATTACATTCATATACCACAACTTGTTTAGCCATTCCCCTATTGATGGGTGTTCCCTCGATTTCCAATTCTTTGCCACCACAAAGAGCTGCTATAAATATTTTTGTACATGTGAGTCCTTTTCCCTTTTCTATGGTCTCTTTGGGCTGCAGACCTAGCAGTGGTACCACTGGGTCAAAGGGTAGGAACAGTCCCATAGCCCTTTGGGCATAGTTCCAAATCAACATCACAGTTAGACAGATTCTTCATAGTCATAATCCAAGGAAATTGTTTACTGGCAAAGTCACATCATGTTTGGTAGCTACTGAGAAAACAAAGTGACTTTACAGAAACACTGAAGATGGACTAAATCAGAATTCTTGGGGATAAAGAAGTTAAAAATATTAAACAGCGTACATAGTTGGAGAATATGGGTCTTAGCTTTAAAAAAATAAGTTTTCTTGAGGCATCTCTCTCTTCCTTTATCAGCATATTTCTCCAAAAAATAAATGGGGAGGCTGGGTGGTTCAGTGGATAGAGCACCTGGCCTGAAGTCAGGAAAGATCTGACTTCAAATATGGCTTCAGACACCTACTACCTGGGCGGCCCTGGGCAAGTCACTTAACGTTTTTGCCTCAGACTCATCATCTGTAAAATGGGGATAATAATAGTACCTACTGGGCAGCTAGGTGGCCCATTGGATAAAGTACCAGCCCTGGATTCAGGAAGACATGAGGCCTCAGATACTTGACATTTACTAGCTGTGTGACCCTGGGCAAGTCACTTAACCCTAACTGCCCTACAAAAAATGAATGAATGAATGAATAATAATAACACCTACCTCCCAGGGCCAATTTGATCTTGTGAAGATCAAATGAGATAATAATTGTATAAATGTTAGCTATTATGAGTAGTCTATACATTCACTTTTTCACTATGCAGTCTCCTTTAATCACTTCCACTTAGTTAATCCCACCATTCTACTGAAACGCTCTGCAAATCTATTGACACTGAACTCCTTGCTCTTCTCCATGTCTGCAATGAATACTCACTCTCCTTCTTTCTGCTTCCTGGCTTCCTGAAGTTCGAGCTAGACTCCCATGGCCTACAAGAAGGCTTTCCTGATCCCCCTCAATGCTAATGCCATCTCTGTGGATTATTTTCAATTTATCCTCTCTACATTTTGTCTGTTCCTAGCTGTTTGCTGTGAGGTCCCTTGGAGCAGGGATGACCTTTTGCCTTTCTTTGTATTCCCAGTGCTAAGCACATTTCCTGACACATAGTAGGCACTTAATAAACCAAGGTTACCAATGTCTTTCCAAGAGGAGCCTTTTCTCAATGCTCATTCTCCTCTCCTAGGTGTTACCCCAAGCCTAGTCATGTCCTTAGCCTCTTTACTGAATTCTGGAGCTAGAAACTGTGGAGGTCATATGAAATACAGATCCAGAGAAGTTATAGCCCACAGTCAAATGGCTAGTTAGGGGCAGAGCTGAAGCCAAGTCTCCTGACTTCTAGGATGTGGCTTTCTATGCTGCCCTCATTCAAGAGGCTTCAACCAGGCTCCTCGTCCCAGCTAAGTACCATGTCCTACCTGGACTGTTCTCAAAAACTTTCTGGATGGTTATCTTTACTGCAATTTCACTTTTTTTCTCTATAAAGAGGGGTTCTTAACTTTTTTGTGCCATGAACCCCTTCTCAGAAAGAAGTTTTTAAATGCATAAAATACACAGAATTACAAAGGAAACCAATTTGATTTTTTTTAATGTGATAACTTTTCCAATCAAATTCACCAATGCCGGGTTAAGAACCCCTTCTCAAAAAAAACAACAACCCTTCTCTACACTCTCATGTCACCTCATCTGCAGAAGATTCCCATTTATCTTCAGTTCAGTTCAGAAATGCCTTCTTGTTGTTTAGTCCATTCAGTCATGTCTTATTCTTCATTACTTCTTCATTACATTCTTCATTAATCCCAATAAATTGGGATTTTCTTTGTAAAAATACTGACATGGTTTGCCATATGCTTCTCCAGATCATTTTATAGATGAGGAAATGGAGGCAAACAGGGTTAAATGACTTATTCAGGGTCACACAACTAGTAAGTATCAGAAAACAGCTTTGAATTCTGGAAGAGAAGTCTTACTGACTTCAGGCCCAGTGCTCTATCCACTGCACCACCTGGCCATCCCAATCCTAAGAGTCCTAAACTCTAGTTGTGCCCTTACAACCTGGCTGCAGCATATGTATCTGTGTATGTATATGTACACACACACACGCTGCCCTTTCCACACTCTATTGTCCAGACAAACCAGTGTCCTCCATACCTTGGAATTCCATACCTGGATTGCTCTGCCCCTCCTCCTCCCTCCCCGCTTCACCTCTTAGAAACCCTGGTTTCTTTCAGGACTTGGCTCAGTTACCACCTTGCACATGACGCACCTCCTGATCTCCCAAACTGCTAGTATCCTCTTTCTGAAAATTGCCTTGATTAATTTTGGAAATGCTTATCTATGTAGATGTAGAACGTCAGGTCCTTGAGAGAAGCAACTATTCATCTTTATTTCCTTTATTTCTAATGCACAACAGTACCTAGCACACAGTAGTCATTTAACAAATAAATAAGCGTTGTATATACACAAATAAATATTCCAGGATGGAGGAAATGACAACTAGAAGAAAGGGGAAAAGTATCTTTTACCCAATTTGGCCCCTAAACTGAACCTTGATGCAAGTTTGGGTGAGAGTGTCAAGGGATAGAATGTTCTATGAATGAGGGTCAGCAGGTGCAAATACACACATTTGGGAGATGGGACTGATGTATATGCAGAAGAGCAAGTAAATCAGTATGACAGATGTGTAGGGGGAATGATTTGCGATCTTCCTAGAAAGAGAAAATGAGGGCAGGTTGAGAAGGGCTCCAAATGCCAAGCAAAAGGCTATTTTATCTTGGAGACAATGAGTAATAATTAAAACTTGCTTAATAACATAGCAGTAGTAAGACCTGTGCTTAAGGAACATCAATTTGGCAACTGTCTGGAAGAGGGATTGTAAAGGGAAAGGAAGGAATGCAAGGAGATCAATTTGGAGAATACTGCAATAGTCCAAGAGAGAGGTGATGAGGGACTGGACTAGGGTAGTTACACTGGAAAAAAAAAGAACCTGATGCAAGAAGATGAGAACAGATGAGACTTAGAATTGATTGTGGAGAAGGGAACAGAATGAGATTAAGAGGGTGAAGAGTTAAGGACTAAAATAGAAGTGGCTTTCCACACAAAGAGAGTAGTTCTATTTGGGGCTTTGAAACATCTAGGTGACATTAAAGTGGAGGTGTCTAACAGGCAGTCTGAGGTCAGGAGAGATGTGGTCAGGATATGTAGCCATGGGAGCCATCTGAATAGAGGAAGCAGAATCCCTGGGATCTAATGAGATAAGAGAGAAGACAGGGCTCAAGGTCCCTGTGCTAAGACCAACCATAGAAGTGGACCATATGAACTTGCAAAGGAGACAAGCGGGAAGAGAAGCAGGGTAAGTTTAAGAGGAAAATCAAGTCAGCAGTGCCACATGCTATAGAGAGGTCAGGAAGACTGAGAAAGGTTCACTGGCTTTAACAATAAAGAGATTCTTGGGAACCTTGGGGAGACTAGTTTCAGGCAAGAGGTGGGATAGAAATCAGACTACAAAGGAATGAGATGGAAGGGAGAGGTGAGAAAGTGGAAGCAACGTGAATGTGAACCCATTTTGTCCCTAGGAATCTGGCTATGGAGGTGAGGAGAGATAGAGAATTATAGTCTGAGACTGGTAGGTTGTGGATGGGAGAGGTCTGTTTGCTGCTGACAAATAAAGAGTTAGTGGAAAAGGATGGATTCAAACAGGGTGAAAGAGGCAAGCTTCAAGAAAAAAAAGAAGAGGATGGAACTAAGGGCAGAAAGAGAGGTCAGGGCTGGGAAAGAGAAAAGCCACTTTATCCTGTAAGACTAAATAACCGGGGCAGCTAGGTGGCGTAGTGGATAGAGCACCGGCCCTGGAGTCAGGAGTACCTGAGTTCAAATCCAGCCTCAGACATTTAACACTTACTAGCTGTGTGACCCTGGGCAAGTCACTTAACCCCAATTGCCTCACTAAAAAAAAAAAAAAAAAGACTAAATAACCAAAGAGAGAGCAAGAGAGAGGGGAATAATGCTGAGGTGATCTGAAGTACACAACTGGGGAGGAAAAGACAGTTCTTGGATGGATGGTCTCAACTTTTTTCAGTAGAAATGCAACATGGGGGGGTAGCTAGGTGGCAGAGTGGATAAAGCACCGACCCTGGATTCAGGAGGACCTGAATTCAAATTCAGCCTTAGACACTTGACACTTACTAGTTATATGACCCTGGGCAAGTCACTTAACTCTCACTGCCCTGCAAAAAAATTAAGAAAAAGAAAAGAAATGGAACATGGGTCAGAGTAAACAGACTCAGAAAGCCCTCCCTAGGTTGGAATCTCCAATACAACCTCAGACCCTGACTAGCTTGTAACCCTGAGCTAATCACTCACTCAACCTTTGGAGTTCAGTTCCTTGTCTATAAAATGAGAGGACAGGGTTGGATGGCTTTTCAGTCCTAGATCTAGGATGCTATGAGAGGTTCTCTGATAAGAGAGAGGTGATGTGGCATAAAGTAGCTTAGGAGAAGTAGAAAAGGCTGGACAGCAACAGTGAGGAGTACTATGCAGCAGTGGTGTCCAAAGTCAGGCATGTAAAAGAAGTCATTGGCATTGGCAAAGAATATTAGAACTTCTACTGAGATATATTTTTGCCTTTTAAAAAAAATAACTTAACCTTGGTTAATATTTAATATATGGGTTAACAGTGGCAGCGTCAAATGATTTCAATGCCACTCACCTATCTTAAAAGCAGGTGGTAGTGACAATGGAACTCATTTTTTCCCTGCACATTACAGTTGAATAAAGGCTTATTAGTGTGTGCAATTAACTGGATTTAGAGAGGTTGTTGTTTAATCATTTTTCAGTCCTGTCTGACTCTTTGTGACCCCATTTAGGATTTTCTTGGCAAAAATACTGGAGTGGTTGCCATTTCCTTCTCCAGCTCATTTTACAGATAAGGGAACTGAAGCAAACTTGGGTGAAATGACTTGCCCAGGGTAACATATCTAGTGATCATATTTGAACTCAGGTCTTCCTGACTTCAGGCCCAGCGCTTTATCCACTGTGCTACTGAGCTACCCCTTAAAAAAATTAGCTATTTTCTATTTTTAAATATATTAACCCTTACAAAATGAACCAGTACCTTAAAAAGATGCCAGCAAAAAAAGTAAATTGAAGATAATACTAATACTGTAAGCATAAGCTTACAAGAAAAGAGCTGACATATCTGACAAATTGGCAAAAAAAAAAAAAGTGAAATCATTAAATTATAAAAAAATTTTCAAACTATCATGAAATATGGATTTACATCTATCATTAAGGATAAATCTCACCTTAAACGTAAATTGTGCAGTTGAGATAGTAGATAATGACAGTATGAGGCCATCATTAGAAAGGCATTTAAAACCTAAGCTTTTGTTTAATCATCCAACAAGGATTTATTTATCACCTACTATGGACTAGGCACTGCATCACACACTGGGAATAGAAGAACAAAAAGGAAATGCGCCACCTTTAAAAACTCTGAACACTCAAAAAACCTGTAAATGGGATTTTCTAACCAACCCCCTTATAAATCTTCCCAGTGAAGAGTTTCAATGAAGTTTGAGCCCATTTGTGAAAAAAATTAAAAAATACAATCAGTTTGTAAAAACTGATTGATACTAGAGAAGACAGGCATCTACTGAATCTTAACAAAAACCTTTGTCTAATTAGTAGAAGAGATAGGAAAATAAGTATCATGGTTTATAACGCACAACCTACAAGTATGCTTCTATTTGGATCTCTCTGTGAGGTACCTTTATTAGCTAGGATAGCTATTAAAATCAAGGACCAAATGAAAGAATTTATGTACAGTTTTTTGAGGCTTTGTAAATGTTATTAATTTTTATCAAGTATCAAAGCAAAGTAGCCTTAGAACCAGACTTTTATTCTATTGCAAAGATTTTAAAAAATATTTATTCAAATGCACTGGTTGCAATAAAAACTATTAATATTTTAGTGAAAGTTAACAGGTCTTTTATGCTTTTAATAAAATAAAATATTTAATTTTTTATTTCACCATACCTTCTCCAGGCCTCAGTTTCCTCATCTGTAAAATGAAGGGGTAGAACAGAAGGCTTCTGAAGTGCCTTCTAGCTTTGAACAGACAAGATTTGGTGAGAATTCATATTTTCATAGATTTTATTCATCATACTCACACATACCTCATTTTATGTTCTTTACTAAACTGCACTTCACAAATATTGAAGGTTTTTTACAAATTGAAAGTCTGTGGCAAGCCTACATTATCCAAGTATATTGGCATCATTTTTCTAATAGCATGTGCTCACATCATGTCTGTGTCACATTTTGTTACTTCTTACAATATTTGAAACTTTTTATTATTATTATATCCATCATGGTGATCTGTGATCAGTGATTTTTAATGTTACTACTGTAATTGTTTTGGGATGCCACAAACCACTCCTGTGTACGACGGGGGACTTAACTGACAAATATGTGTGTTCTGACTGCTTCATCAACATGTGCTTTCCCTATCTTTCTCCCTATCCTCAGGCCTCTCCCTATTCCCTAAGAAAAAACAACATTAAAGAATATTACATAAACCTGAGTGATAAAGCAGCAGCAGGGTTTTACAGAATTGGCTCCAAATTTGAAAGTTCTACTGTGGACAAAATGCTATCAAACACCATTATATGCTACAGAGAAATCTTTTGTGAAAGGTCAATCCATGCAGCAAACTTCATGAAATTGCCCCACCCACCCCAACCTTCAAAAACCACCACCTTGAATTAGTCAGCAGTCATCAACACTGCAGAGAGACCTCTCACCAGCAAAAAAGATCACCACTCACTGAAGCCTCTGATAAAATATTTTAATTAAGGTATATACATTGTGGTTTTAGACATAATACTATTGCACATTTAATAGGCTACAGTATAGTGTTAACATAACTTTTATATGCTCTGGGAAAACAAAAATATCCATGTGACACGCTTTATAGCAATATTTCCTTTATTGCAGTGGTCTGGACTAGAACCCTCAAGATCTCCGTGATATGCCTGCATATTATTTATACAAGGATGCACAATAAAAAAGTTTGAAGAGCGGGGCAGCTAGGTGGCGTAGTGGATAGAGCACCGGCCCTGGAGTCAGGAGTACCTGAGTTCAAATCCGGCCTCAGACACTTAACACTTACTAGCTGTGTGACCCTGGGCAAGTCACTTAACCCCAATTGCCTCACTTAAAAAAAAAAGTTTTGGGAGCGCTGAGAGCCAAATTGATATTAGATAACATAAACTGGTAGAGGAAGCAGTCAGCACAGTTGTTATTTCCTCCAGGGTTGAAGTAGGGATGGTGGTGGGAGTAATACAAGGTTGGGATCTGGAAAGGTTAGTGGGGCAAGGAATTTCAACAGCTGAGGACAGTATAAAGCTAAATTGATTACCTAAGAGGTACCAGATTTTAAAATGAGGAAAGTGATCAGAAGAGACACTGGGAAGTAGAGAGCAATGGAGAAAGTGGAGGGTGTATGAAGGAGAATAGAGAATGAGTATGGGAGGAGTGAGGCACTTGGAAAGCTAGAAGAATAAGGTATTATAGTCAGAGAATGCAGTTATGGACTTTAGAGGTAGAAACAAAGGTCCTATCCCTATTTGTAGCTGAGGTGGAAGGAATCTCCTGTAAGGGGCTAAAATTAGCTAGAGTCTGTCTAAAATATCTAATGAGTGGTCGCCAATAAATTAGAAGCTTTAACAAGAGTTTAGACTTTTAAGCATTTATTAAGGAGAATAAGAATTTGGTAAAGAGAAAGAGGCCTAGATGCCTACATCTATCTATCTCAGGGAGCCAGCATTTTAGCTCCACTTTCCACGAGAATCCTCACGAAAGAGAGAGAGGCCACACCTCGCTCATCCCACAAGCCTCCTGTGAAACTGGGAACATCCCATCCACTCGCACACACATCGCCAAGGGACTTGGCTGGTAGCCTTGATTGACAGTACCCACGAGCAAATGTCACTTCCTGACGCCAAGGAAAGCCGCATGGCTTGCCCTGAGACACCTTCTCCTCATGGCAGAGCTTTCCTACAGTAACTCTCCAGCAGGTGGCATAATTCCAATCATTAAAGTCCCCCCTTTGTTTCTTCAAGGAACATGAACACGGGGTGTTTCCTTGATGAAACAGTCAAAAATATCCCTTCGTGGTTGCCATCTGTAAGGGGCTAAAATTCTAGCTAAACTGTCTAAAATATCTAATAAGTGGTTGCCAATAAATTATAAGCTTTAGCAAGAGTTTAGACTTTTAAGCATTTATTAAGGAGAATAAGAATTTGGTGAAGAGAAAGATTGAGAACAGATTTCTTATAGCATGGAAATCCTAGCCTTCCTAACCTCCCACATGAAGTCCTGCCACCAAGTCGATGTCTCAACCCGAAGCCCTTCGCCAGTGTCAGCTTCCTACTTCGCATCCTCCTCCCAGAAATGGGAGGCTCCTCAAGTTGATTGGCTGGTAGGTTTGATAGACAGTACCCATGAGCAAACAACAGGGCCAAGGACCTGACCGTATGGCTTGCCCTCAGATGCCTTCTCCTCATGGTGGAGCTTTCCTACAGTAACTCTCCAGCAGATGGCGTCAATCCAATTGTTACAGTTACACTCCTTAACAACAGCACTGATATGGGCCATATCAAACAACCAAAGGATTATTTTAGAGCTAGAAAAAAATAATGAAATTCATCTGCAGGAAAAAAAAGTCAAGAATATCAAAGGAAATAATGAAAGGTGGGTATTTGTGGGGGAGGGTCATCAAAGTATCACATCTCAGTTCCAAGATATGAGGAACTAATTTAATGTATAAGAACAAGAGCTTCTAGGCATGAACATTCCTTTACTACTAGATAGGCTGAAGCTGAGTCACTTGAGCTTTGAGCTTCAGTAGAGCTAAAAAGTTATCAGTGATGGCACTAAGTATGACACCAATACGGTGAGTCCTTGGACAACCAGGGGTCACCAAGGAGGGGCCAAAATGGCCCAAGTCATAAAAGTCAAAGCTTCCAAATGGAGAAGTAGTAGGATCAGGTCTCTGAGTGGCCAAGGCTCTTCCAACCTGGGCTGGATAGGGAGGCTCAGAGTCAAAAACAAAAACAAAAAACAAGGCATTTCACAATTGACAAATGGTCAAAGGACATTAACAGGCAATTTTCAAAGGAAGAAATCCAAGAAATTAGTAGCCATTTGAAAAAATGCTCCAAATCGCTAATAACTAGAAAAAATGTAGAAGAACTCTTGGGGTTAGATTAGCAAAACTAACAAAAAAGGAAAATTATGTTAGGTGGGCTGCAGGAAAACAGGCACATTCATGTACTCCTGGTAGAGCTGTGAGCTGTCACAGACATTCTGGAAAGCAATTTGGAACTATGCCACCCAAATTACTAAATCGTGTATACCCTTTGACCCAGTGATACCACTACTAAATCAAAGAAAGAGGAAAGAGATTCCTATATAAAAAAATATTTATGTTTAACTTTTTTTTAGTAGCAAAGAATTGGAAATTAAAGGGGTGCTCATCGATTAGAGAATAGTTGACCACATTATGATATACGACAATAATGGAATATTATTGTTTCCTGAAAAATAATACAAGGGCTCATTTCAGTGAAACCTGGAAAGGGTTGTAAACTGAGCAGGATATTAAGAATAATTTTAATTTTTGGACTTGGCCAATGTAGTAATGATTTACTTGACTATGGACTGCGCATCTATGTTACAATAGTTTTTTCTTTTTTTTTCAACAGGGAAGAAGTGGAAAGAAAAAATAAAATTTTAGAGGGCAGCTAGGTATTACAGTGGATAAAGCACCAGCCCTGGATTCAAGAGGACCTGAGCTCAAAGACACCTGACACTTACTAGCTGTGTGACCCTGGGCAAGTCACTTAACCCTCATTGCCCCACAAACAAATAGATGAATGAATGAATGAATAAATTTTAGCTAGTTGAAAAAGTAAAACTGGGGCAGCTAGGTGGTGCAGTGGATAGAGAACTCGCCCTGGATTCAGGAGGACCTGAGTTCAAATCCGACCTTAGACATTTAACAATTACTAGCTGTCACTTAACCAGAACTGCCCCCCCCGCCCAAAAAAACAAAATTTAACTTTTTTAAAAAAGCTTCTTCTTGGACACCTCTAGTGACAAAGAACTCATTCCTTTTTAATAGGGGGTTCCTCTTTGAGAGAGCTTTAAGTTTTTAATAGTGTCCACATCTGCCAAATTCTACCCATTGCCCCAGGGACCAAAAAATTCTAATTCCTTTTCCACACATCATTTACCTAATCCTAGACACTATGTTACTCTTACTGTAACCTAAAATCATATTAGCTTTTTTTGGCTGCCATTACACTTTAATTAAAACTGGCTGTGAACTAAAAACTCCAGATATTTAGATAACTTAAGGTCCCTTACAGTTACAAATGTATGATCTTATGAGCAGTGACTTCCAGTGATTCCTCACGACACACTTGTGAAGTTGTTTTTTTAAAGGGGAATGAATGATTGAAAAGTCATTTATTTAAGCTCTGTGCCAGGTATAGTGCTAAATAAGCTCTGGGGATACAAATACAACTATCAATACATTCCCTGCTTTGGAGAAGCATTCTAAAGGGGAACACATTCTAATATATTCTAATAGGGTCACAGGATAGCCATAGGTCTGGGAAGTCAGAGGGAAAGTGAGTGAGCCATAGTGGTAGAAGAGAGAAAAGAGTAAAATTAGGTCATGGCAGCATAGCATGACTTAGAACAGAATAGGTCTGGGATAGATATAGACTCTCACCTGTCAAGATTCAAGGATCCCAGGGGCAGTTAGGTGGCAGAGTGGATAAAGTACTGGCCCTAGATTCAGGAGGACCCAAGTTAAAATTCAGCCTCAGACACTTGACACTTACTAGCTGTGTGACCCTGGGCAAGTCACTTAAGCCTCATTGCCCCACACACCAAAAAAAAAAAAAAAAAAAAGATTCAAGGATCCCAAGGCAGGGTTCCTCCTTGGTACAGGCCCATCCAGGTCTTTGGGGATTCTGATCGTCCTCAACTAATGTGTTATCACTCCAACACCCAGATGTCTCCTTCGTGTCCATTTGCTGATATAGTTTTCTAAGTACCTGAAACATATTACAGGAGAGTCAGCTACTCTACCATAGAGAGTAGAGGGTTCTCAGCTTCCATACATGCAAAAAGAAAACGTTTGTACTAACTCACAGGGTTGTAAAGATAAAATGGGGGCAGCTAGGTGGCGCAGTGGATAGAGCACTGGCCCTGGAGTCAGGAGGACAAGTTCAAATCCGGCCTCAGACACTTAACACTTACTAGCTGTGAGACCCTGGGCAAATCACTTAACTCCAACTGCCTCACCAAAAAAAAAAAAAGATAAAATGGAATCAATCTATGTAACCATATTATTTTTGGTTTGAATGTTATAGTAATGTAAGTTATTCCTATTCTATTAGGTAGCTAGGTAGTACAGTGTTAGAATATTGGGTCTGGTGTCAGGAAGAACAAACTTCAAAGCTGGCCTCAGACACTTGCTAACTATGCGACTCTGGACAAGTCAGTTAACTTCTGTGTGAAGTTAATAGGAGCATCTACCTCCCAGGGTTGTTGTAAGGATTATAAGAGATAATTATTGTAAAGCACTTCAACAGTGCTTGTTACATAATAAGCACAATGTAACTGGTTAGCTATTATTAATATTATTCTCTAATTACATTAAAAACCTCCTGGGGGCAACTAGATGCCACAGTGGATAAAGTACCAGCTGCTGGATTCAGGAGGACCCGAGTTCAACTCTGGCCTCAGACACTTGACACTTACTAGCTGTGTGACCCTGGGCGAGTCACTTAACCTTCACTGCCCCCCCCCCAAAACCCACAAACCCTTCTGAGAGCTAAATACATTAACTCAAACTTGTAATAATAAGACCTGGCCTTAATATACACAAGGAACCTGTAATAAGATAGGTGATATTATCCCCACTTTACAAAGGAAACTGAGGTTCACAGAGGTTAAGGAACTTGGTGCAACAGACACACCAGTTAGTGTCAGGGGTCAAAGGTTCTATTAGAGTCCAGAAAATAATAACAATAACAAAAGAAATGCCTAGTGAACTTAAAGGTTTTCAAAGCACTGCTACACATAAAGCACATTAAACATGTGCTTTAGGGGACAGCAGTGGATAAAGCACCAGCCCTGGATTCAGGAGGACTGAGTTCAAATCCAGCCTCAGCCACTTACTAGCTATGACTCTGGACCAGTCACAACTTCTGTCTGCCTCAGCTTCCTCAACTATTAAAGGAGGATAATAACAGCACTTGCCTGGCTGTGCTGGGGTTTTTTTGTTTGTTTTGTTTTGGTTTTTGGTGAGGCAATTGGGGTTAAGTGACTTGCCCAGGGTCGCACAGCTAGTAAGTGTCAAGGGTCTGAGTTCGAATTTGAACTCAGGTCCTCCTGAATCCAGGCCAGTACTCTATCCACAGCACCCCCTAGCGCCCCCTAGCTGTACTGTGTTTGAGGAACAAATGAGATAATACTTGTAAAATGCTTTACATAGTGCTTGGCACATAGTAAATGCTATTTAAAATGCTTATTCCCTTCCTACACCAAACCACTTAAATCATCCTTCCCTTTTGTTATTCCCAAACCCATTCTCCATCACTTTACAAGGCGAATGGGATGGTAGGGAGAGGGTAAGTGATTCTGATTGTGAAAATTCCTTTTATTTTTTCCTCCCAACTTCATTCTTGAAATTGCATTGGGGAAGCTAGGTGGATAGAGCACTGGCCCTGGAGTCAGGAAGACCTGGTTTCAAATCTGGATTCAGACACTTGACACTTACTAGCTGTGTGACCCTGGGCAAGTCACTTAACCCCAACTGCCTCACCAAAACAAAAAAGTAAAAGAAATTGCATATAACCAGATCAGTTATTCCAACTATTGTTCAACAGTAAAAATGATCTAAAGGGTTTTTAAAAAGTATAAAAAACTGTCCAACTACTCTTTAGGACCTTTAGCAATGCTTAGAAGGTTTTTGCACAGGATCGAGTATGTGAGTATGTGGATGACTGGCTTCAACACACAGAAAGGGGAGAAAAGCTTAAGTAAGGGCAGAATGAGAAGGGGACTAAAGAATCCATTCTCCAGCAGGCCAACCCAAATTAACAATGTGGTAGGACAGAACAAATTGAAATTCCTTAACTACAGCAACAGGTGGATTTTTTTTTAACTACCTTTTCTCATTACAAAAATTGTATGCTTTCAAACAAAGAACTCCAGAACACAAATTACAGAATTGTCCCCCTACCCAAAAGAATCCCCTAACACAATCTTCCAGGGAGAAAGAAGGACACAATAAGGGGGAGGGAGAATTTGCAGAGGGAATAGATCTGTTAATTTAACACGATTTCTGTCAGGCGGACCAATTGTCCTCTCAAGCCATTGTTACTGAAACAATCAAGACCCAGGAAAGGGGCACCCATGAAAAGAAACAGACCTAGTGAAAGAATATACTTTGCAGTCAATGAGATTGTTTAACAGGATTCTCTACTGTAAGGAAGAGTTTCTAGGCAGTATTGTTCTCATTCATCGTAGCCACTGGGGGGAGGGACTTAAAAGTTCAACAAAACTCTTTTGCCAACTTAAGCCTCATATATAGTTGCAGCATTGCTGTTCCTCTATCACCTCTTTTGCTTTTATTTCTTAAAACAGAAATCACAGGACATTAGACTTGATCTCTAAGCCAGCTCCTTCATTTTATATATGAGTAAACTGAGGCCCAAAGATATCTGAGGTCATCTTTTGACTTCCAAGAATTATTAGAGGGAAGGAAAAAGTTATGCAAAAGAAGACCCAAGAAGCAGAAGGGCTATGCAACAATTACTCAGATATTTGACTCTAGTGGCCTGGCATCATAGCAATACTAGCCAATTCACCTACAGCAACTGTGCGTTCTGAGTCAGTCGCAATTTGAAGAAAATAAAAAATAATTTTAACAAGTCTTTGTAAAAGAGTATCTTTTGTCACACCACCACACCAAATCCAATTGTGGATTTGGAAAATATGGTCACCATTCAGTTGCTCTCTCCTTGGGAAATATCACTTCTTTGATATGTAGATCCAAATGCTTTCTCTGACTAGAAAATTATAAAAGGAAACATAATAGCAAGCATTAAAATTTTAAAAAGAGATGGTCAATATAATTCAAAGCATCTCTAAAGATTTTTACCTTACCTACAAGAGTTTAAACCACTAGAAACCAGGAAAAGGTAATAAACTTTAAACAAAAAATTCAAGTGGTATCTCAAGAGATACAAATGATACAAGAGATTCAAATACTTTTGTATATGTGACCAGAGCAGAGCAAAGTGATATTAAAGGTATGTGGAAAAGAGATACTATATAGATAGATATCAATAGATTGGTTGAGTCATTTCGGTTGTGCTCAACTCTTCAAGACCCCTCTTCTGAGGTTTTCTTGGCAAAGATACTAGAGTGGTTTGTCATTTCTTTCTCCAGCTCGTTTTACAGATGAGGAACTGAGGCAAACAGAGTTAAGTGATTTGGCCAGGGTCACATGTAAATGTCTGAAGCCACATTTGAACTCAGATCCTCCCGACTTTAGGTCCAGTATATCCACTGCGCCACTTAGCTGTCCAGATAGATTAGCTAGAAATACTATAGTATCTCCATATAGCTATATCTTTATAGACACACATATAGATATAGCTATAGACATATAAATAGAAGAGATACTATGTGTATATATATAATATATATATATACAAATACATACATATATCCCCCAGATAGCTGATCTCATATTAAGCTTTTTATATTGACAATCATTTGATGACAATAAATAGACTAGTATTCATTCTCTACCTCTACCCCAGGAAAAAGGAGATAAGAAATATAAGGAATTGTCATTCTAGAGACTAAAAACAAAAGATAAAAAAAGAATCTTGAACCTGATACTTTTGGTGAATCCAGATGGTAAGCACAAAGATCTTTATTATTAAGTTAAAAAGATACCTTCTAGCCCTAACTTTTTCCCCTCCACATCAACTTGAAAATAAAAACTTCTGAATCCCCAAAGAATTTTACCATCCTTCCCTTAACAGAATCAAAAAGGGAATTTTTTTTACTTATGAAGCATCAACAGGAAGGAGTAGAGGGAAAAGTAGCATAAGTTTTAAATCCTAAAGCTTGGAATATGCAAATTGCTTCAATTATTGAAATGTATGCATGAATTTGATATATGCATCCATCCCTAAATTCCCCTTTATTACTACATACTCCCTTGCCAAAAGGTTCCAATACACTCGAGCCCTCAACTTCTATTCCACTGAACTTTTGACCTGGTCATAACTAAGCCCCTCCACAGTCCACTGCCATGCAATGCTCAAGACATTTGTAAAAAGGAACCCAGGTCTTCTCAGGCAATGGCAACCGATGAAGCCAGCATGGGAGCTGCAGTCCCATCCCCCTTTTCCCATAACAATGCACCAAGCCTGGCCTGATGGATGCACTTTTTAATCTGAGTCAGCCAGCTTTGCATCTCCTTCACCATCACCAGGACTTCCACCATTACTGCCACTCCTCTTAAGACTTTCCCGATTTAGCTCCCCAGGGGGAAGAAAATTAACATGTTTCCCAGATTTCTGACATATACAGCAGCAGATAGTACACATCTGGAGAGGCTTGACTTTCCTTGGATCCCAGTTAAGGACAAGGGGGCAGAAGGTGTGCCTTTAGGACCCCACCCCAACCCCTGTATCATTAGGGAAATAAAAAAAAAAAACCTCTACCACACAGGCAGAGAATTACTTAGACATACCAAAATTGTTCATTCCTTATTAATGGTCAGTTTTTTATTATCAAAGACATTTAATTCTAACTCAATTTTCAGCCGAATTATATCTTCATTGGTGAAAAGGGTTTCTTTCCTAAAAATAAAAGGATCTATAATTTTGTACTAGGTATTTTTGAAAGAGCAAAGCAGGATCATCTCCATAAATGCAAGGTAAAAAAGAAAACTGGGGTATTCAAAATTCTAATATCCCAAGAAACAACAAGCAATTGACAGGTTAAAAGAACTAAAATTTACCTCAAAGTCTCTTGATGCACCTATATTAGAAGCAAGCAGCAAGTGAAATGAAAGGAACACAATATTAGGAAAATGATATAAACAAAAGCATAGGAAAGTGGAATTTAAGTCTTCCCTTCAGGACATCTCAAATTGTCAGAACAAAATCCAATATTAGAGCAATGACAATTTCTCCCTTTTGGCCACAAAATCCAGTTTTGCTTCAAATTGGCTCCATTCAGACTTCCAGAGAAACAAATCCATTTGCATTAGGGGGGGGGAAAGTTTATTTGTACTGGTAAAAAAGTTAGTAATTGTAAATCAGAAGACTTGTCCTTGAATATGCAACTAAGGCACCTTCTCAGAATCTTCGTTAAGTACTCCAACTCCTTCTGTGGCAGAGGAAATGGAGGCCCAGAGAGGATTGTCACCTGCTCAAGCTCCCACAGCTTAGTTAGCAGTAGAGCAAATAGTCATAACACAATGGATAAAAGTAACACTAGGCCTGAAGTCAGGAAGATCTAAGTTCAAATCCAACCTTAGTCACTTCCTTGCTATATGTGTCTTAAGTTTCCTCAACTGTAAAAATGGGGGTAGGGGCAGCTAGGTGATGCAGTGGATAGCGCACCAGCCTTGGATTCAGGAGGACCTGAGTTCAAATCTGACCTCAGACACTTGACACTTACTGGCTGTGTGACCCTGGGCAAGTAACTTAACCTCAGTTGCCTCACCAAAAAAAGGGGGGGAGGGGTAATAATAGCACCTATCTCAAAGTGTTGTAGTTAGGATCAAATGAGATTAAATTGATTAGTGCAGGCCCCGGTACTTAGGTGCAGTTATTTCCTCCCTTCTTCATTAAACCAAACTACCTCAGAAGTTAATTTAATCACACCATCAAGATCTACAAAGAAATGAAAAGATTATGCATTCTTGCCCTTTACACCGGACAATACACTGACTTAAAACAAAAACACCCACCTTTACTCTCGCAATACTTTTACAATACTTTTCACCTTGAGAAGAATAATATACCCTGGAGGTCCAACCCTGAGCCTCCTTAATAAGCATAGTTGTTCTGAAAGGAAGCAAGCTGTATTTTCAGCTCTCACAGACGGCTTTCCAGAAAATTAAGCAAGACCAAATTTAACCTCAGCTGTGAAGTAAGCCAGATGCAAATGTGGGCCTCCAGAGGTGAAAGGGTAGGGCATCGCCCCTTTTATCATTGTAAATATGGGCCCCTTGGAAGCCTCACACTGGTTGGTTAAAGACTCTCCTCTTTAAAGATTTTACTATCAATAGGAAGGGGGAGGGGAATTCCCTTTTGGAGGGAGTTACATCACTGGAGAACATTCTCCCCTTTCAAGATTTCACACTGCATAAGGGATTCCCCCTCCTCAGTAATTCACATCCTGTTCAAGGGCTTTTCCTTTACGGAGAATTATCACATCCTGTTTGATAGACTTTTAGACTACCTTGGTCCCACATAAACTTACATTACATGAATTCTTAGAAAAAATAACATCTTACACTAATCAGTCCCAATGTTACTGAGTTTGATAAAGCTACCCTGTAGTACCTCTCATCATAATCACAGAAATCCTAAATTTTGAGCTATAAGGTTACAGATGAAGCAACATAATAAAGCCTCAAGAGTAAATAAATAGAAATTAAAAACTGGTATATCTCCTGCCTCCCACAATGCTGGGAGTTAAATGGAAGCTAAGCTATTCAAGATTCAATGACTAAGTCATAAAACTACAGAAATGAGAGTTAGATGGGACCCTCAAATCTCTATTACCTAGCAGAAACAACAAAGTATCTGGAGACGAATGTTACCTTACACCTTTAGCTTTGAGCACATTTTACCTAAGTTTTTGTGTTTTATTTCCTCTTCTCTGTTTCTATCTTCACACCCTCCCTTCAAAAAAAAAACCACAAAAAACTTTCTTATTTAAACTAAACTACAGTATTACAGAGATTTATTACTTCTTATTCTTACTTGGTACTTTGGTGAACCATGTGGCCACATGAGCTGCGGGTCAGGAAACTTGAATCTCAGGCCCAATTCCACTAATAACTAGTTATGTATCCTGAGAGCAAATCATTTAACCTTTTTTACACTTTAATTTCTAATTTTCAGACTAGAGTAATGATATATGCTTCATAGGGGCATTAAAATTCTTTTAAGGTCTCAGAAAGAATTAAAAGAAATTACACCAATACAGGGGCTTAAATATTACTAGGTCCTCGAGGGCATGGATTTGTCATAATGTTTCTTTTGCATCTCCTAGACTGCCTGGCACCCCACTGGGCACATAATGGGTCCTCAATAAATTCTTACTGAATAAAATCATCCCTCATTTTGCTACTTCTACCCTAATATACCTGTTTTCCCCCAAATAAGGAAAAAAGCTGACCCCAAAGAATACATAATACATTGGACCTATCATGACTTAAAAAGGCAATAAAGGCAAAAAAAAATATTCACCCAAACTAGAATGACATAGGTACCATGTTAAAAGCATTGATAAACATCCTCTGGGATGGAGTTAATTTGTGGGAGTTTATGGATATATGTACAATAATTTACAACATCCTGGTGCAGCGACTTGTTTCATTTTGCACATTCATTTTTCCTTTTTTTCCCCCTTATGATCTTGTATATATATTTGAATAGCCATGCTGGTCAGCATAAGTGTATAAAAATAACTAAAGGAAATACGATGGACTTTATGGGAAATGTGTGTTTAAAATTACTTTCTTATCATATATGGCCAGTTACCTGATTAAAATCTGATTAGCCGGACCAGTTATCAGATTAAAGGGATTATCGATCCCAGTTCTAAATGCAAAACATTGTAAAATTTGTTTAAAAGTGTAGTTGCAGAAGAAACAGGATTTAACATAACACTTTTCTAAGTGTTATGCAGGATAGGCCTTGCACCTTTCCTGAGGGCCTGATGACAAATAAAAACCAAGGCCCCCAAGTCACAGAGGATATTACTTCCTGGTGTTGAATGCCACAGGGTCCAGCCCTCTGGCCAGAGATGAACGAAGCCTTTCCCAACCACAAAAAAGTTTCATCATGAAATCTTTTTTCCAGAATTTCCTCAAAGACAGTGATGTCCAACTGCAGCTCAATAATATGTAGCATTTCTAGAATTTCATCCCTTACCCCAGGCAAGCAGGTGTACTGAACCCTATTCTGGCCACCTTCCTCTCCCCCCAAAGGAAAACCAAAGATCTCCTAAAAGGAAGGACAATGAAGCCCCCTGGATTCAAATGCCAATTCTTCTTCCCATAAGCATAATAATATAGTTAAGTGAAGCAATATGCTAAGGACAAGAAACTGAGGCTTGCTTTCCTAGACTGTGGCCCTAAAAGTATTATAAAGAATTTGGCTCAATTTTTAAAAGCTTTGGAAACTTTTAAATGATTGGTTTCTAACCAACTTCAACAAAACCCACAGAAAACGCAAAAAATACAAGAGTAATGAATACACGATTAAAGGGGGTCATGTTTCAGTGAAGACAGATATGGTTATCTCTGAAAATGTTTATTTACTGGTTCTCAAGCATCATGTCCACTTATGGTGTTATAATATATTGCTTTTAGTCTATTCATTTATTTCGGATGGCTATATTGTACTCCCGGAGACATTAAGAATATAATAATCATCTCAATTAGCCACACTTCACAGTATCACACTAATTTATTTAACCATAGACATTTTTTCATTTACATTGTGTCAACTGGATCTTAATCCCTTAAAATCTGAAGTCAGCTAATATGTGGAAAACCACAGATTCTGCTAGAAAACAGATACATGATCTAGATTTTCCTTGGATATGCTTCAATTACCTCAAGCAAAAATCACTGTTGTACTTACTTAGAATGAACAAGGATACAAGTATTTATGTAACACTTCCTCAATAGAATGAAGTGCTACACATGTAACCTGGACAGTAATTCAACTTGATGGACACTGGGCAGAAAGGGGATTCCCGAACATTATTATCTGAACAGTTTAAACACGGCATTATCACATAACCTGTGCGACATAAGCACCTCCCACTACAGCCACCATTTTGAGGAGCAGGATAATTCCCACTACTCACATTTAACACTTGCAAGAAACCAGGGCAAGAGAATCACTAGAAAATTTGATTCAAAAAACCCCAAAACTTTATAATTCCATTCCCCGCCCCCCAACATATCTGAAATTCGGGATCCGTCTAGAATTAGTACAGTGAAAATGATAGCTATATCATGACAGATTTTTCTTGTGAACTTCACTTTCAAAGTTTGCAAACAAATACTGTAGAAGTGAAATACTTAAATTACTACACCTTCCTATAGAAATGGATGAAGGAAACCTCAGGTATACATCGTTTTAAGCAGCTTAAGCGCTGCAAAATCTCTAAAAAGCCTTTGGCCCTGAGCAGTTTATCTGGACACATGCCTACTCTCCTCTCCCCCACCGCTATTTTTCTCATTTCATTAACTCTGGAAGCACAAATTCCCAGAGAGAAAGGGCTCTGGCATCCCAAAATGCTATTGGGGGAAACTAGAAATGAAATGAAAAAAACTTAAAGCGTGCACAAACACATTAAAACCAAGCTGAGAATAGTGAGAAGTCATCTCTGTACTAGCAACAGATCCGAAAACCAAACACACACACACACACACACACACACACACACACACACACACACACACACACACACACACACGAGACAACGTGCTTACAAGAGACGGTAATTATGCCGTGGCAAATGATTTGTAATTCACCGTAAAGTAGTCAACAGAGAACCTGACCGGCAAATATCGTTTCCACTAGCTTTGTTCGGAGACAAAAAGGGGAGGAGGGGGCTAGAGGAAGAGAGGAGGGTAATTCAACCTGGCACCCTATCAAACATTTTACGTCTCCTTCCAAAAAGAAGACGGAGATGGGAGGCTGGGGGTTGGTGGTGGTGGTGCTGCACGTAGGGGCGCTTACTCTTTTCTTCTCATCCTGCAGAGGATCTCTCCCACAACCCCCCCCCCCCCGCCCCTTACTAGGACCCTGGGTTTGTGGTGTTCCAGCCGTACAAAGCTCGGGACCACAAGACCCTCCAGCCCAGCCATGCAAGATCAGCAAACCCCAGGGCGAATAATGGTGGCCAATTTAACCTCCGGAGAAAGCCGAGCGCTCCCACTCAGGAGGACCGTCCTGGGAAGGAGGAGAGGAGCGACCAAGCAAAGCAAGAATAGCGGAGGAGCAAACTTTCCCCTCCAAAGCCCCAGCCCCAGAGCGACGCCAGCCCCAAGTTAACCCAGTGCCGCCACCAAGTTACGCGCCTCCCGGAGGGTCTGAAAGCTGTGCTCACCCCCCCAAACACACTACAGGAAAGGGGGGGTCCCTTTGCAACAAACAACGGACCCCTTCCCCGCAAAAAGAAGCCTCAGCAGCCGGGGGTCCGAGTTTAATTCCCCCCCCTCCCTCCACCTCGCCCCCTCCCCTGCATCCCCCTCGAGCCAAGCCGAGGCAGCTGGCAGGCTGTTTCAATGGCATTGGGGACAGATCGCGCGCGCGCACAGGCGCGTGTGTATACACATACACACAGTGTCCCAGCTTCCCTTTCTACACGGAGAACTCCTGGGAGACCCCCCCCGCCCAGAAGTGGAGACCCTCCCTCTTTCTGTGCCCCTTCTCCAAGAAGCTCCAGTGACACCCCCCCGCCCCCAGTAAAGGCGGGCGCTCCCGCTCAGGTCCCGGGGAGACCCCGCTGCGCTGGCCGAGAGCCCCCCACCTCCGGCCCAGGGTCCCAGCCTCCGCCACTAAAGTCCCCGCGCGGCGCGGCGCTCCTGTCCCCCAGGACGTTCCCGGGACTCCCCCGGCGGGGCGGAGAGGAGTGGGAGCAAACTGCAGCGTCGCGCCCGCCCCCACGCCCCCGGCTCGGCGGGCACTCACCTCGATCTCGAAGTCGGGCAGGCGGAAGGCTGTGCGAAAGAGGGAGCAGAAGTGCGCGATGGCCGGGACTTCCCACCAGGAGCGCAGCTCGCCCAGCCCCGCCGCGTCCTCGCCCGCGCCCTCCTCCGGGCACATCTCCCGGCCGCCGCCGCGGCGGCTTTTCGCTCGGCGCGTCCCTCGGCGACCCCCGCGCCGCCTGCTCTCGGGCTCCGGCGGCGGCTCCTCCCGAGGTGGCGGCGGCCGCTGTTGCTGGGGCTGCTCCTCGACGTGGGCATCGGCCGGGGGCGGGAGGCAGGGGCAGGGGGCGGCGGCCCTAAGACCGGCGCGGCTCGGGCGGCGGCGGCGGCGGCTGTGGCTGGCGGCGGTGGCCCTGGCGTGGACCCATCCCGTGGCTCGGGCTGCTCCGACTGCCGCAGCCGCCGCTGCTGCCCCCAGTTCCATACAATATAATCATTACACCGCTGGGGAAAACAGATGGGGCTGGGGGGAGGAGGAGACGGGAGGAGGAGGAGGAGGAGGAGGGAGCCCGAGGGGGAGGACTGAGCGCCTGGGGGAGGGGCCGCACACGAGGAGGGGGCGGGGCTGCCCCTCACCACAACAACAACCTCCGCCCCCACCCCACCCCCGGCACCAGCCTGGACGGCCACATCGCGAAAGAAGGGGGAGAAGAGGGGGCACTTGGGACCCCCGCAAGAGAAAAGGGGAGACGGGGGGGAAAGAAGTACGAGCAGACGGGCCACAGACGCGTCCCGTCGTCTTCATCCCAATATTGGGGGCGGAAGACTTGGAGTTTTTAGGAGAGAAGAACAAATAGGGCTGTTAGCCCCCCCAGTAGGTGTTAGTGGTCGCGCCCTTTTAAAGGGCCCTGGGGTGGTACTTTTTGGAGGGGTTATATCCGGAGGCATGCACATGTGGGCATTCAGTTATTATTCATGAAGATGATATTAGGGAGAACAAGTGGGATGCCCACCACCCCCTTAATCCCAGAAATATGAATCCCAGACATAGTAAACGGTTACCCAACACCAGCATTCTGTCTGCCCTTTCCAGCTTTTGTAGGTTCCACCAGTTGCTGGGCTCCAGAAGGCATGCCCCTGAGTGGGTCTGGCTAATTTGGAGCTACGTTAGGATGGAGGCCAGAGTGCACTGGGGAGGGTGGGGGGAGGCACCAATCAGCGGCCTTTCAGAAAGAGGGAACCCCCCCCCCTCCACCCCTACCCAGGGAATGGACACATGTGACTGCCCCAGAGAAGCCTAGTAGTAATGGAGCGCTGCTACCCCTGAACACCCCTTACTGTGAGAAAGCAGCCTGAAGGAGTGTGCACAATAAGGTTTGAGAAAAACTGGGGGGAGGGGGAAGCTGTAATTTAGGGAGTATCCTTTGGTGCGGTTGTAGAAGACTTGTATGAGAGAGCACAGATATAGATGTTAGGAAAAGGTTTTGAGTTGAGTGTTTTATAGATATTAGGTAATTAACTTGTGTTCATTTAAAACAGATAATGCAAAAAGGCTGTTAAAATTCTGCAACCATCGATCTACCGAAACTCTTAGAAACACCGTAAGTTTTTTAAAGATGTGTGCTGATTGATTTGCTCGCAGCAACGACTCGACATTATATTTACAGCTAAGTTTTACTTTAACTATGGCTGGATGGGACGGAAAGAGATCATAAAGTCCAGGATTCTAGATTGTGAGGCCCCATTCCAAAAAGGCAGTTATCCACCTTTTCTTATAACATCTCCAAAAAGGAGACTCGCCTAACTTAAGTCAAATACTTGATCAATCCAAGTCCTTATCAGGGAGGTACAATGTTTCACTTTGACAATCCCTACATTGAGAAGCTTATAGCCTAATGAGGTTGATGGGAATGAAAACTATCATTATAGATACATATGTAGTTATATTTTGACAGAGAAGGGCAAATTGTGGTTTAAGCCGGGCAACTGCTTAAATTAAGCTTTGCTTAAATATTAAGTGTAAAATGTTAAATTGGGAAATATACGAGATTCCTTCATTTAAAAAAATAGTTGAGTTCTGTTCCAGAAATTTCTCCCTCATGGTAATCTTTTTCCTCCCTTGCAGAAAACCTGCACCAGAGTTTTGAGAATTTCTTCAAATCCTTCAAAAGGTATATAATTTTAGTAGAAATAAGCACTTCGAGGGCAGGAATGCAGGCTTTGGGGGGGGGGGTTTGCCGGGGAAGGTGAGGATTTCTAGGGGAAGGTATTCCCAGAGCTTACCCCAGAGTGTCTTGCACAAAGTATGCACTTAATGTTTGTCCAATTGAATTTAAATATTCCCTTAAAACTCTTTAACTTGCTTCTCCTTTTCTTTCTGCTTTTAAGTCTCATTTTTTTCTTTCATAACTATCTCCAAGGATTGTTTTTCACCTGTTTTCTTATTTGTTTTTATCAAGTCAGCACAGCTTAGATGATGATGATGCAATAACTATAATACAGTGACTAGAATTTTAATTGCAGGAATCGGGAGCCATGGATTGTAGTCTTAGGCTTGCTTCTTGATCTTCTCTGGTCATTTTTCTTCATCTGTAATATGAAATGATTTCAAAGGTCTTTTTTAAAAAACAAATTTTTATGTCTTTTTTACATCACCAAAATTTCCCCCAGTGCCCCCCAAAACCTATATAACAGTATTTTAAAGGAAAAGAAAAAAAGAGAAAAAAAAACAGCAAAATTTATCTGTATTCTGAAAAAGCCTGAAAATGTGCAATGTGTCACACACTTGTGGACCTCTGCAGAGGGGTGGGGTAAGAGTGTTTTCTCATATCTCTTCTTTGCAGCCATACTTATTCTTTGAAATTTTGTATCATTCAATTTCATTTTTTTCCTAGTTTTTCTTTCTGTTTATATTGCTAGTCATGTATATTTTCCTTATCTCTGCTTACTTTACTCTGCATCAATTCATGAAGATCTTTCTCTGTTTCTCTCTGTTCATCATCCCCATTCATTTTAGCTTCCTCCCCAAAATTATTTATATCTGTTTGCTCTAAGAGTTACTAAATGGCTATCATTCTTCAGTAATCAGGCTTCTTGGAAAGCAAGTGTTGTTCTTAAACAACTGACTTTAACACTTAATTATCAAGAAGTATTGGGGCAGCTAGGTGGCAAAATGGATAGAGCACTGGCCCTGGATTCAGGAGGACTTGAGTTCAAATCCGGCCTCAGACACTTGACACTGACTAGCTGTGTGACCCTGGGCAAGTCACTTACTTAACCCTCATTGCCCCGCAAAAAAAAAGAGAGAGAGAGAGAGAGAGAGAGAGAGAGAGAGAGAGAGAGAGAGAGAGAGAGAAGTATTAGATGGCTCCCTTCTTAGGGTTAGGTAATGTGGTCACAGGGCACCAAATGAAATAAATAATAGGTGCATGGTATCCCAGAGTCTCCATATCGCTATCCTGGCTCATGGGTCTCTGTTTCTCCCAAAGAGGCAGAGGTAGCCACCCAATTCAAGGTGCCTTCAGTGCCCATTGTTGTTGTTTTTAACTGTCTATGACATTTTTGGTTTTTTGTTCTTGTTTTTTTGGCAAAGATAATGGAGTGTTTTGCCATTTCCTTCTCCAGTGGATAAAGGCAGAGATTAACAGACTTGCCCAGGGTCACACAGCTAGTACGTGCCTGAGGTCAGATCTGGACTCTGTCTTCAGGCCTCTATCCACTGAGCCACCTTACTAACCCTATTGACCTCAGTAATATTTGTGATGCAAAAATTCTTGTACAAAGTTACAGCTCTGCCAACACTCTTTGGTACTGTTTCTACTAATGAATCTTGAAATAGATGATAGATACAAGTACTGGTGTAATGACTTTTCCACATGTCTGTGTTCTGCAAACCCAAGCTCAGTTCCATCTAAAGCAATCTCTTTGTCACATGTACATAATACTGTCTTTAACCCCCTCCACCTTTCTTTCCCTCATTTTTGCCCAGTTATTGTGATGCCTTGCCTAGTTCCCTCTTTCCATATTTCTTTAATCTTGGGGGATATCTCTACTTATCTGGCTCTGCTCAGTCCCATTCTACATGAGACAAATACTTTCCCTAGATTAAGGATTCTTAACCCATGGCCTCTGAACTTTTTTATTTTCATAACTGTATTTCAATATAATTGGTTTGTTATCTTGAGTATTTTATTTTATACATTTAAAAGCATTATTCTTTTAAATTTTTTAAATTTTTTTATTTTTTGGTGGGGCAGTGGGGGTTAAGTGACTTGACCAGGGTCACACAGCTAGTAAGTGTCAAGTGTCTGAGGCCGAATTTGAACTCAGGTACTCCTGAATCCAGGGCCAGCGCTTTAACCACTGTGCCATCTAGCTGCCCCCTAAAAACGTTATCCCGAAAAGGGGTCCATAGGCTTTACCAGATTGCAAAAAGGGACTATGAAAAACTTAAGAACCCTTGCCCTAAATACTATTCACAGGACCATACGTTTGGATCTGGAAGGGAACTTAGCATCTAGTCCTACCTTCTGATTTTACAGAGGAAGAAACTGAGGCACTGAGCAGTAAAATGACTAAGTGGCAGAGGCAAGATTCAAATTAAGGTCCCTTGACTTCAAATCCAGAGTTCTTTCCCCTCTACTAAGATGCCTCATTAGGCCTCTATTCTTGATTAAATTAAATTTAATAAAAACATTTAGTAAGTGCATACTATGTATAAGGTGCTACAGAGACAAAAACAAGATAATGCCTGTTCCCAAGGAGCTTAACATGACTGGGTTTGATACTGAGGGCCTGACCCAAAAGTGTCAGTTTCTCTCTTTGGCTCATTGCCTGCATCAATAATTGTTCTAAAGCTCCAAGAAAATCTCATATAGTTGTTATATAGTCTGTTTCTGGGTTCCCTAAATGAGGTAAAAGGCATCCTTCTAACCTGTACAAGCAAAATTTGTCCAAGGTTACTTAGTACATATATGGTATAGAAAAGCTTTAATTTTATCCCACAAAAACACATAAGAAAAGACTCAGAAGCCCATAACCAGGTAAACACAAAAAACCCTAAAATAAACCATCAGTTTCCCACCCCACCTCCAAAGGGAGCTGATCTTGGGGCAATCCTTTTTTTTTTTTCTATAGAAGTATTTTATTCTTTTCCAGTTACATGTAGAGATAGTTTGCAACATTTGCCTTCATAAAAGTTCTACTTTCAATTTTTTCTCCCTCCCCCCTTCCCAAGACAGCTAGCAATCTGATATAGGTTATACATGTACAATCACATTAAACATATTTCTACATTAGTCATGCTGTGAAAGAAGAATCAGAGCAAAAAGGGAAAACCTCACAAAAGAAAAACAAACAAAAAAAATAGAGATAGTATGGTTCAATCTACATCCATATTCCACAGTGTTTTTTTTTCTGGATTTGGAGAACATTTTCCATCATGAGTCCTTTGGAACTATCTTATACAGTTGTATTGGTGAGAAGAATCAAGTCTATCACAGTTTATCAATACATAATATTGATGATACTGTGTACAATGTTCTTCTGGTTCTGCTCATTTCACTTATCATCAGTTCATGCAAGTCCTTCCAGGTTTCTCTGAAATCTGCCTGCTCATCGTTTCTTACAGCACAATAGTATTCCATTACATTCATATACCACAACTTGTTCAGCCATTCCCCAATTGATGGATGGGCAGCCTCTCAATTTCCAATTCCTTGCTACCACAAAAAGAGCAGCTATAAGGGGCAGCTAGATGGCGCTTTGGATGGAGCACCAGCCCTGGAGTCAGGAGGACCCGAGTTCAAATATGACATCAGACACTTGCCACTTACTAGCTGTGTGACCCTGGGGAAGTCACTTAATCCCAATTGCCTCACAAAAAAAAAAAAAGAGCAGCTATATTTTTGTACATGTGGGTCCTTTTCCCTTTTTTATAATCTCTTTGGGAAAAAGACCTAAAAGTGGTATTGCTGAGTCAAAGTTTATGCACAACTTTATAGTTGAGACAATCCTTTGACATTATCATGAGTCTCTCTTTACCACAGATTCATAGCCAGTCCCTCAAAACCTGTAGTACATCCTGTGCTTTTGGCTGTTCTCTGCCCTGCTGCCTCTAAGGTAACATACTTTGAGATGTGTTAAACAAGAAACAACCTTTTCTGTTGGATTTACCTAGTTTGAGTAACTCACTATATTTTATTTCTAAAGTAAGTAGTTTTCTTTCTCTAAGGGGCATGCTCCATCAGGAAATTCCCTTCTGTTTCTGTCAGAGTGCCTTGAACTCGTAGGAAAGCTTAAACTAATTTCAAAATGGTGCTCTTCTCTCCACCAAATGGACAAGTTTCTGCAGTGTGCTTCTGTAGGAAATTTCTCAGCTGTCCCACTTGATCTTTGCTTCCTAGTTTTCCTGTCTTCCTTCTAGTCTCACCTAATGTCCCACATTTTGTAAGGATCCTTTCTCAGTCCTCAGTTTATCCTGTGTATGTTTTGTTTGTTGCATGTTGTCTCTCCCATTATAGTATAAGTTAGCTCCTTCAGAGCTAACTTAGGAACTGTTTTCTGCCTTTATTTGTAATCCTGGGGCCTAGCACAGTGCCTGGTAGACAGTAGGCATTTAATAAATACTAGTTGATTACTGCTACCATCTCTTGAGTTGGGAAAATCTATTCCCATGTCTTTGGTCTGACATCTTCAGAAAGAAATAAAAAGACATCCAGGAATTCCCCTCTCAGACCACTTGTGCATGCACTTTCAACTTGCCATGTGCTTCTGCAGAGAGACATTTCTTGCATGGACACAGATTACCATACCTCCAAAATGGAAGTCAGCTATATGTTCTGTCTTCCCATACTCCATAAGAGAGGGGGAAGAGAGAAAGTGGAGGGGGGGGGGAGAGAAAGAGAGAGAGAGAGAGAGAGAGATCTAGAATGCCAACTAGCCTCTTAGTTCACTTTGTAATTCACAAGTCTCAGTCAGCCAATCATCTTGAGTTTTCTGTGTCCTATCATTCAGGTCCAATATTTGATACAATACAAAAGCACTGTAAGAGTACAGAGACCTGAAGACTGATTCTGCCCCTAATTTGGTTGAGAACCTTTTATAAATTACAACTTCTCTGTCATTCAGTTGCTTTGTCTGTTAGGTTAACAAATTGGCTATGATTGCTAAGCTCCCTCACAGCTCTAGAATTCTACACTTGCTCAGTTTAAAGATTCAGGGTCAAATTAATATTCCTAAAATACCATTTTGATCATTGTTCAGTAGCTCCCCATTGCCTACAGGATAAAAAAATCTTGATTTTGTAGCCTAATATTCAAGGACTTCAAAAATCTGTTCCCTAGCCTGTTTTTTCTAGTCTCATTTCCCACTGCTAATCTACCAAGATCCTCTGTTTCAGCCAAGATAGTTTACTCACTGTTTCCTCTTAAGTTTATTTTCTTGTGCAACTGCCTGGAATGTCTTTACCCTCTCCTTTTTCTCCTACTATTTAGGTCTTTAAGACCCATTTCAAATCCCAACTAGCTGCTACAGGAAGCATTTTCAGACGAACACACACACACACACACACACACCCCAGTACCTTCTACTGATTTTCATGCATCTTTTAAAAAAATTATATATATTTTAGTCAGCAAAGATCTGCCTTCTCTCCTTTTTACCTCAACCTACCTCCCCAACTGAGAATGAAAGAAAAACAAAATCCTTGTTATAAACATTTTCTACATCTCTTAATAGTAGGCCCAGTCTCAAAGTGACTCCTTCCTCTTTCCCCTAGTCCCTCTAATCAAATCACTCACCAAGACCTATTAGTTCTTTATTTTCCTTTACATTTTCACTGCTTCAGTGCTAGTTCAGGCCCTCATCACATAACATGTGAAATATGGCTGTAATCTTCACTGGTTTCCCTTCTGGGTTTTCTTTGGGGGGGGGGGAGATTAGATGCATACAGATAAAATATTATGTTTGTTGAGTTGAATAAATTAAACTGACTTGAGAAATACAAAATGTTTGGGGAGTTTAGAGAAGAAAAGACTAATTTCATGTTGAGGTATAAAAAAAGGCTTCATAGAAGCCTTATGATGGGTCTTGGAAAGATTTCAGCAGGCAGAGATGGAAAGTATACTGATATTGCAGTTAAAAAGAATTGCATAGGGGGCAGCTAGGTGGTGTAGTGGATAAAGCACCGGCCCTGGATTCAGAAGTTCCTGAGTTCAAATCCAGCCTCAGACACTTGACACTTACTGGCTGTGTGACCCTGGACAAGTCACTTAACCCCCATTGCCCCGCAAAAAAACCAAACCAAAACAAACAAACAAACAAAAGAATTGCATAGTAGGAATGGGCAGGATGAGTTTGGGAAACAGTGAGTATTCTAATTTGGCTAACATCATTATTTAAGGGCTAGGCTGAAGAAGAAAATAAACTCCAAACTCCACAGCCCAGACATGGCACTGAACTCAGTTTTTACCAGGTAATTTCTCTCCCTGGTTTGTACTGGCTTGCTTACCACATTTGTTACTGCTTCAGTAGGTCAAGGTGATTCCCCAGAAGAGCTTCTACTAAAGCCTCGAATGGTACTAGGAATAACCCAGGTATAGTGGCATATACTTCTACTACTCACCAGTGTAGATCCTAATCCTTATGTGACTCTTATGCTTCCCATTTATACAAAATCAGTCCTGTGATAAAATTGACTTAAACATGAAACATTTACAAATAGGAAGGTAAAAGCAAGTACAAATTATAATATTTGATTGCTTATAATAGAAGGCAAGATCAGAAATAACCAAAATATAACAATCCTTTCATTAACTTAGGTCATGTTCCCCCATCAATGCATACAATATCTGTGGGAATGAGTGAATACACATGGACAGAAACCAAGCAGGGAAGCAGAGCAGTAGTGCCTGCGGCACATGGGACTCTGGATGGCAGACCTTTACGTCCTGGTCTCTTTAGGGAACAGTATGCACCATGTGTCACCTGTTGGGTAAAATTGCTTCTCAGCTATTTGCCCAATTCTGATCCTCACAGATCTCCTTCTGGACAAAGCTACTTTTCCTGTTTCCTTGGGTTACTGACAGTGTCAGTTTGTCTTGGCACACACCCATCCTTGGGCGGATGCTAAGAATGTGTGACCCTTCTTAAGCAAAATATATCAGTTATATGTGTTCCCAAATTGACTATACTGTGCATACCTGTTGACCTGTTGAAAGAACTATTGGGATCTATACCCAGAGAAATCAAAGAAAGAGAAAAATGATCCAAATATATACAAAAATATCTGTGGCAGCTTTTCTTTATGGTGGCAAAGAGCTGGAAAATGAGTGGGGGATACTGGTTGATTAAGGAATGTTATGGTATATGTGTGTGATGGAATACTATTGTTCTTTAAAAAATCATTAAAAGGATGTTTTCATTCAAATCCAGCCTCAGAGACTTGATACTTACTAGCTGTGTGACTGTGGGCAAGTCACTTAACCCCCATTGCCTAAAAAAAAAAAAAAAAAAAGGATGTTTTCAGAGAAACCTAGGAAGACTCATATGAACTCCATTCCTCATCTGGCTGTACTACTTTGGGACTTTTCTTACTGACATCTCTACCCCCTCATGCAATACCTTCCTCCTCTCTCCCACCGCCCCACTTTTCAGCTTCCTTTTGTAAGCTGTCTTCCTTCACTAGATTGCAAGCTCTAGGGCAGGGTCTGTCTTTTTTCTTATTTGTATTCCTAATACTTTAGCCCAGTGCCTGGCACATAGTTGGCAGTTAATATAATGTTTATTGATTGTTTGATAACTGAGAAAGAGTAAAGTCGGCCGAAGCAAAATAATTTATACACTAACAGCAAAAAAGTAAATATAAAAAAAACTTTTTAAAAGACTCAGGAACTCTGATCAACACAGTGACAAAATAGAATTCCAGATGATTCAAGATGAAACATGGTACCCACCTCCTGAGAGGTGATGGACTCAGAGTACAGATTGAGACTTTTTTTTTTTTTTTTTTTTTTTTGTGGAGCCATGGGGGTTAAGTGACTTGCCCAGGGTCACAGAGCTAGTAAGTGTAAAGTGTCTGAGGCCAGATTTGAACTCAGGTACTCCTGAATCCAGGGCCAGTGCTTTATCCACTGCGCCACCTAGCTGCCCCCTGGATTGAGACATATTTTTTTGACATGGACAATGTGGATTTTGTTTTGTTTGACTATATGTGTTTGTAAAGGGAGTTTGGATTTTCTTTCTCAATTTGGAGGTGGCCATGGAAGTAAGGGAGTAGAAGGGAAAGAATGTGGATCTGAAAACAAAATTTAATTTAAATAAATGTATATATATTATATACATATTGTGTGTGTATATATATATATGCATATATATATACACACACACATTTTTTTTCCAGCATAGCTCAAAACAGTTGCAAAGCAACTTTTTCTTCCACTTCCCTTAAGCTATAGAGGGTAATAAAAGGCAACACAAGCATCACTAAGTTTTCCCTCTCTCTCAAGCTCTAGAATGCAATGAGCCCAAATAGTTCTTCAAATAGTGGAAGATGCTGCTTTCCTCAGTCAGATTATAGCCACTGTAGTTGAGTTTATCTGATGTCGTCAGCTTTTCTGAATCCATCAGCTCCCAGAACAGTAATGCCACTGTTCCAATCTGCACAACTCCCAGCAAAACTACCACAGAGTCTAACTTCCTTTCCTGATTTTATCTGTTGATCTGGTCATCTTGTCCCCTCCTTTCTTGACTTCTGCTGCTTCAGATTCAGGCTTCCTCATAAGCAGTGACTCGTCTCTAACATTATGTGAAATTAAAAAAAAATAAATCCAACTTTCAGTTAGACATGAACCCAACAGTTGTTATATAATCATTCATTAACCCCCAAATAGTTATTTGATTTTATAATTTATCATTCAAAACTCTGAAAACAATTACAGTGCATCTCTGGAGCTATTCTCCAAGCCCCAACTCTGAAGCTGGGTTCCCAGAGCAGAACTTGCTCTCTCTCTCTCTCTCTCTCTCTCTCTCTCTCTCTCTCTCTCTCCTCAAGGATCTAGGTATAGCCCTATATCCTTATAGGCCCCACCAGTGTGCTTCCTCATCTTTCCCCAATAATTATTAATGAAATCAATTAATCATCCAGACTGTAATACCTTTTAGAAACAAGTATTTACTGTGGCGGTATAGTTGGTATGAAACATTCCATTTAGAACTCTGTGGCACATTCTCTTGTTATTCAGTCATTTTACTTGTAACTGACTCTTTGTGACCCTATATGGGGTTTTCTTGGCAAAGATACTGGAGTGGTGTACATTTCCTTCTCCATCTCATTTTACAAATGAGGAAACTGAGGCAAGAAGGGTTAAATGACTTGCCCAGAGTCATATAGCTAGCAAGTGTCTAAAGCTAGATTTGAACTCAGATCTTCCTAACTCCAGGCCTGGCACTCTATCCACTGTTCCTCCTAGCTGCCCATGACACATTCTACTACTGTTATATATAGTATCCAGGGGAAAGTGGGCTCATGCTTAGAAAACACATGTGGTAAAATAGGTAACTTATAGCTTCTGAAAGTCCTTTTGCATGGATCCTCAAGATGTTCCCCTTGGGTACGGTGTAATTTTTTTGCTGGGCTGCTTATGGAGCCTTGAATCTGTCTTTCCTCATTACTTCCAATCTTTTTTCAGCTCCTGAAGTAGACACTGCCACCAGCCACTGTTGTCTTGAAGATATTATTAGGACGATCAGGAAAAGTCCTAATCCTCTGATCCCAAAGTTCATAAAACCCTCCTTTGGTCAAGCAGTTGGTGAGAAGAAATGAAGACCCAGGTGCTCTAGTCTCTCCCCTGCCTCCCAAAATTCCTTGACTGCACTATTCTCTTACTAAGCTTCTGGATGATCAAATCCTCCAATTCCAAACTAGCCCGGAGTGTGGCCTATTCCTTCAACCAATTGGGGATAGACTTCCTGTCAGACTTAAGTCAGTCTTCACACTTAGTCTATAAAGCTGTCAGACCTAAGTAGGGTAGGGATTGATTAATTGACTTGATCCACTTAAACAACGATCACATTTCCATTCATTCATCTTTATCCCACTTCGTATTCTTTTTTCAAATAGATTCTTTCAGTATATTTATATGAGGGAGTTTTCTCTCAGAGTAAAATACAATCTGTGTCTCTCCTCTCTTCTCAAATTAATTTAATCAGTGTTCCTCACAAAATATTCTTTTATTCCTCTTTCAGCAACAAAAATGCCTACATTCCATAGTCTGACCTTAACATGTTTTTCCAAGTTTTCCACTATTCTAGCCAAAATTAAGGTCTACTTGTTTATGACTACTCACCCAGCAGATACAGGTGTCTTTATTTGCCCTGTCCTCTCTTTTCTGCCTGTCTAAATCTTGTTCTAAAACACACACACACACACACACACACACACACACACACACACACACACACACGTTAAAGCCCAGCTCAGAGCCTACTTGTTCTATAATGTCTTCCCTGAACACTCCATCCTACATCAGTTTCTCACTCCTCTAAACTCTTATATCTCTTATTTGGTACTTAATCATTTAACTTTTCACATGTATATGTTTGATCCTCCCAGATGAATTATATTCCCCTAGTGGGTAGAATTCATGGTGTCTTATTCTTTTTCCTATCTCCCATATGACTTAGAGTGCTTTGAGTAGAGGAAAGGAAAGAGAGCTGGACTTTGAGTCCCAGAGAAATCTGGTTTTGAATACTGCCTTCGACACTTGCTAAGCTGTAATCAAGGAGGCAAGTCCCTTTAACCTTCTTAGGTTTCAGTTTCCTTATCTGTAATACAGGGCAATAATAGCATCTTCTTCACAGGGTCATCCTGCAGATCAAATTAGATAATTCAAGCAAAGAACTTACCTATGTCCATGGTTAAGAGCCCCTGTATTAAACTGTCTTCAGATCCCCTACTTTGGGGATCCCTCTCAATTGCCACTTGCCACAGAGCCTGTGACTCCAACATTCCATTCCCTTCACCTGCCCCTGAGAACCAGTCACTCCCCTCTCCCTGTACCATAAGAACAGCTTACATAGTTATCTATGAGGAATGCTCAGAAGACCAGGACACTCCCTCCCCTCCCCCATAGCATCTGTCCACAAGACCTAGCCTGAGATGATGAGAAAGTGAACAATTCATTCAGAGTGACAAAAGATGCTTTTAAGAAAGAAAATTTTCCCTTAAAGTGTGGTATCAGGGAAGTAACTAAAATGACCACAAGGATACACTGAGAAAAGAATCAGGGTTCGAAATTCCTTGGCTGACTGTGTTGTGCTCAGTGTAACTTTCATTGCCTGTCCAAAGAGCATTTTCTCAGCTAAATGACCTTGCTAAAGTGCAGACAAGAAACATAAACATGACAAAAGCAATGTGGCTTTTTAGATTTTTGTCCAGGTGTCTATGCCTTCCCTCTGTGGGCTCTTTGAGACAAGGGCATTCATTCCTGCCTCATGAATTATAACTTAAAATCATCTATGTATCCACAGTTCTGTATTAAAAGCAGCTCTCAGAGACCAGCCCTACTTGAGCCACTTTCTGTATTTTTGCCTTTAGGACTAGTCATGTTATTAACCATGAAACCAAAGGTGTCAGATTTGAAATCCTTCTGACCCTAGCTAAGAAAGGCTCCTGGCACTTTGTGAGATCCATCCCTGAGGAAGGAGGCTGCTGCTCTCTTGTCTGCACTGGCTTAAACCAGCTTCAAATAGGAAAAAGGACTGGGTGGATGGAAGCTTCAGCCTAACAAATAATGTTTTAAAACCACAGGCTGATACAAAGGAGATGATTACAAATTTCAGCCAACCCAGCATTCAGAATGTAAGGGTGAAAAGGAGGGTTAAGGCAGCCCTTTCTACCCTTGCCACCTTTTGTTACTTTTTAAAGAGAGCTTGTTCAATTCCTTTCTAAAAACTATATCCAAGAGTCAGTTCTCTTGCTGCCCTAGGTCGTTGAGTCCACATTTATGTTACTCTGTTCCAAAATTCCTTTCTGAATTCCTGTAGTGTCCAGCTCTGGCTAATCTTATTGTCACATCTCTCCTTGTTCTTGACTCTAGGTCAAATAGCTTTGTAGCATCCCAACCCTCCGTGCTATTGAGAATCTGGTGAATCTTAATGAGTTCTTCTCCTAATCTCTTTTTCAAAGGAGCTACAATCCTTAATTTCTCTAACTTGGTTTTAAAATTAATTTAGCTTCCCTGTGTCATTCTTCTTGTCTCTAGCTGTCTCCATTCTGTTGAAAGGTCAGGTTATTTTCACTAGGAGATGTCTCAAAACATATGCAATGATCTCATACTGCAACTGATTTCAAGTTTTTTCCTCAAACTTATTTCATACAAGCACAGATGCTTTTTGATTAGGCAGAAATTTCCAACTGCTAGATGATCAGTTTATCTAACATTCAAACCCAGCAGTCTATCCCCAGAGATCCTAGTTACCTCCAATTCAAAGTCTTAGGGTCATAGTTTCAGAGCTAGTGGGGATCTTGGAAGCCATCAAGTCTACCCCTTTATTTTATAGATAAGGAAACTGAGGAACAGAGAGATTATCCATAGTTAACAAAGTATCTAAGTCAGAATTTGAACTCAAGGTTTCCTGACTCCAAGTTCACTATGCTTTATATACCTAGAACTGTGAAAGATACAAAAGAAAAAGACACTGTCCCTAACCTTAAAGGAGCCTGCATTCTTATTGTCGAGATAAGACTTACACAACTAAGAAGTAAGACCAGATAAATATATGACAAAGTGGTGATGAACAATGGTGATAGACTTGGCTCTTAGCAGTGCAACGATCCAAAACAGTTTTAAAAAACTCATGATGGGGCAGCTAGGTGGTGCAGAGCACCAGCCCTGAATTCAGGAGAACCTGAGTTCAAATCTGACCTCAGACACTTGACACTTACTAGCTGTGTGACCCTGGGCCAGTCACTTAACCTTCATTGCCCTACCAAGAAAAACAAAACAAAACAAGCAAACAGACAAAGAGCCCATGATAGAAAATGTTCTCAACATCCAGAAAAAAAGAACTGTGAATTATGAATGCAGATTGAACCATACCGTTTCTACTTTGGGAATTCTTTTTTTTCCTTCTTTTTTGAGGTTTTTCCCTTGTGCTCTGATTCTTCTTTCACAAGATGACTAATGTAGAAATATCTTTAATGTGATTGTACATATACAACCTATATCAGACTGCTTTCCATCTTGGGGAGGGAGGAAGGAAGGAAGGGTGGGAGAAAAATTTCCAATTAGCTTAGATCAATGTATGGTGAGCTGCCCCCCTTTCCCCCCCACAGGTCAGACTCTTTGCTCCTCTCTCTCTGTCTCTCTCTCTCTCTCAATTGTTAGGCCTGTAAGCCTGTGGCTAGTGGGGAAGTAAGTGAGACAAGCAGTCAATACTTTAATATATAATATTAATTAATAATAAATGCTTAATGCCAAAACTGCTGCAATAGCCATTCATTTATAAGTGGCAATAATTTAAGAAAACATAGCCTACCACAAATAATTTAGCTAACACAAACCTTATAAAATATGCTTTCTGTCACACCAATGTCTTTCTATACAATAGGGTGCATAATTATAAATTGTAAAGATCTGACATTTAAAAAGCTCTTTATGGTTATTAAAATGCTTTTATATACATTGTTATTTGATCATCACAGCAATCCTGTGAGGTAGGTATTTCAAAGAAGGTAGATCAATCACATGATAAGGATGCAGGATAACATATTATAATTTAGAGCTAGAAGGGACCCTATCTTGTCCAACCCCTTCATTTTACAGATGAGGAAAATAGGCCCCAGAGAAGTTAACCCAAGGCCATCGGGTAATAAAATAGGAGAGCAGGTCCTGGGACCTTGTTCAGCATTTTTTTAAAGCATTTTTTCTCCTACATGACTCCCACCATGGTAGGTGAATTGGGCTCTGTATTGGGACCCACATAATCTGGAGGAAGCAGGCCACCAATCCTGCTTCTAGCCCAACTTCACAGGCATCATTCAGGGGGACAAACTCCCCTAGAGAAGAGGCCAGCCATTCCTAGCAGTTGCCAACCATCTGCTACCAACAGGGTATGCAAGCCAGCCTGAGGGGAATGGCCCCTCTGAGGGAGAGACAGCAAGCAGCTTGTGCCATGCAAATCAGATCACCACCTTGACCACTCTCTGTCCTCTTCCATGTGAAGACTCCTGTTGCCATTCATTTCTAGCTGAGAGACCTGGTACCACAGTTTCTCTTGGACTCACAAGGCTGCTTCTAAAGCTACAAATGTCCCTCAGGATCACTGTTCAATCACCTGTGCTCAGGAAAGAAACACAGAGTAGAAAAGGCATCTCCTGATTTAGCTGGTATGTTTTCGCAGACACTGCCAGGGTGAGGAGAAAGACTAGTTTGGAATTTCATGTGGATTGCCCTTTCAGTGGCAATGATCCATTGGATAATTTTAGTGTGCCCTTTGTAGCATGGACACTGAGAAATTTTGCCCAGATTTCCTTTTGGATTCCCTCTGTGTTTCAGAAATCCCTGAAATAAAGTGAGAATGTCTTCTGTTCCTGCCAGTGGGATTTTACAACTTTGAACCTACTCCTGTTGTTGTTGTTGTTGTTGTTTGTTTTTGGTTTTTTTTTTGCAGGGCAATGAGGGTTAAGTGACTTGCCCAGGGTCACACAGCTAGTAAGTGTCAAGTGTCTGAGGCTGGATTTGAACTCAGGTACTCCTGAATCCAGGGCCGGTGCTTTACCACTGCGCCATCTAGCTGCCCCTGAACCTACTCTTAAGAGTGTGAGTCCAAAGCAAAAGGAAGGACCTAAGTAAAAGGGGGGGAGAGAGAGAGAGATAGAGAGAGAGAGTAAAAAGCTTCAGTGTCTCCCCTCTCTCCTACCCAGGACCAGTTTCAAAAGCATTGGTTTGATTTCTCACCTAAGGATATAGAGATTACTGTTAGCTGACACCAGGTCCTAAATCCAATTAGTCTGGAAAACTCTTTTGGAACCAAGTTTCCTTCTAAGACTGGAACCAATTTTCTGTCTTTTTCTTTATTGCTTTTGGGTTGGAAAAGGCAATTTTTAGCACCAAGATAGTGCCTTGTAACAAAGCAAGGAGTAATATTTGGTAAACTTTGTGAAATACTCTTTGCTAAATTTGCATTACTCTGTATTTGGGAATAATTGTGACTTTCACCTGTGCATGTAGGACTGACTGTATAAGATTTATACCATCTTGACTATTTTGAGACTTTTTCCTATATGACAGTGGAGAATCATTCAAGAAGAAAAATAATGATGCCTCCCTGGGACCTCAGAGAACTGTTCTGGATTGGTATTGAAAGGAAGATTCTTTGTTTGGGCTTTCACTCTGATTAACGAGGCAAAACTCAGGACAAAGAAAATTTATTCAGTTGTTTTCAGTCCTGTCCAACTCTTTGTGACCCCATTTGGGGTCTTCTCATCCAAAGATACTGGAGTGATTTGCCTTTTCCTTCTCCGGCTCATTTTAGAGATGAGGAAGCTGAGGCAAAAAGGGTGAAATTACTTGCCTAGGGTCACACAGCTAGTAAGTATCTGAGACTGGATTTGACGTTGAGTCTTTCTGACTCTAGGTCTAGCCCTCTTTCTTGTGCCACCTAGCTGTGTACAAAGAGAATTAAAAGCAGTTTATTAAGGTATTAAGGTCAAGGTAGCTTTTAGTGGTAACTTTCATAATGAGATAAAGACAATTCACATAAGTCCCGGCAGCAAAAGAGGTTGGGCCCTTGCATTTCAGTTCCTCCCCAAGGTAGGAAGTACATGACAATTTCCAGGTACTGACAGGTTGGGAGTGACCCGAGTATGTGACAGATATCAGGGGACTGGATGATGCCTCCCTCCAACATTAATTGACAAGCAGGTTCAGGAACAAAGGATCACTGAGTCAACATAACTTTCAATACTAGGGATATTGATAATGTTTTCAAAACACGCCCCAGCCAGTATGCCCAGGATGGCACTTTTTTTTTCTTATACAAGGGGAGAGTGAAACAGGACTGGCCAAACCCAAACCTTAGGAGCATGGGCAGAATGCTTGGCTGATATACAGTCTCTATATGGGCTTCAGAATATGTGCACATAGTTATTTTCTTTTTTCTGGTCCATGAACAACATGCTGAAGAAACAGATTTTTAATTGGCTGATGACCTCAAACTGGGTATGAATTCAAAAGGAACTAAAAGACACTAGCCAGCCAAAGGGAGCCTTTGTTTCCTGAATATATTCAAGTAAGAAAACTGGATAGATAGCTAGAGGGAGCATTGATTAAGCATTTACTATGTGCCAGGCATTGTGCTAAACTCTAAGAATACAAATACAAACAAAAAGAAAGGCAGTCCTTGCTTACATTCTAGAAAAGGAAAACACTACATAAAAAGGAGCTGAAAAGGGGAGTTTGGGAAGGTGGGGAACAGGGAAGTTACTCTTGGGGGTTTGAAGATGGCAAGGGGAAGGGAAAGAGGTGCTCTGGGGTTTCATGGACTAGTCCAGGTCTGAAGAGCATATGATGGCAAGTGTGGGTGCTTACTCAAATGGAGAGTTAGAGTGGAACTTGTCAATTGGACTAAGAGGCTGTAGGGGTAGAGATGTTTTCATCATCAGAAGAAGGCCTTGGGGCGGAAATGAATAAATGGTCTAGGGCTTCATGGGTAGTCGGGGTCTGAAGAAAATATGATGGCTGACATGGGAGTTTGCTCAGATAGAGTTTTAGGAAGGAATTTACCAATCAGAGGAAGAGACCATGGGATAGAGGCAGAAGGCCACTGGGGAAGAGGTGCAGAAGTGGGTTATGCTGATCTATTTCTGGGCAGAGCCAAGATGGAGGAGTGAAACCAGAAAGCTACCTGAGCTCTCCCATATTTCCCTCAGAAACAACGTTAAATTAAGCCTTTCAACAGATTCTGGAGCTGTAAAACCAAAAAAAAAAATGGAGTGAAACAATCTTCCAACTTAAGATAGCTTAGAAGATGTTCAGTAAAGGTCTGTTTCATCTGGGTAAAAAGGGAGCACAGCTCAGCACAGAGAATGTCTGGGTAAGCCAGCAAAAGGCTCTTTGTCCCAGCACAGATCAGCAGCTGAGGACCCAAGGTCCTAACTCAGCAAACTGGTGGCACAGCAGGCCAGTGTGAGGCCTCCATCACCAACACTGAAGGCACTCTGCCAGCTGTAGTATAGGCTGCCCAACAAGCCTTACTAAGCTGGACCACTCCAGTGCAGTGAGCAAGCTGTAAGCTGCTGACACCTCAGAGCAGAAAGTTGGTGACCTGGTCCATAGCCCCCAGCAAAAGAAATTTGGGACAGTACATGCTGTACCCCAGGAGCATAAGTCAACCTTAAAAGGCACAAAAGAGGCTAAAATAAAAATATGAATAAGAAACAAAAAAGAACCCTCACCATCGACAATTACTATGGTGGTAGGGAGGATCAAAACATATGCACCTGCATATGAAGCCTTAAAGGGAAAGAATTGGTCTCATCAAAAAAGCCCTCTTGGAAGAGCTCACAAAGGATTTTATAAACCAAATGAGAGGTAAAAGAAAAATTGGGAAAAGAAATGAATTATGCAAGAGAAAGTCATTAGCTTTGAAAAAGAAAATTCCTTAAAAATACAATTGGAAAAATGGGAAATGAGGTGCAAAAGCTTGCTGGGAAAATAACTACTTAAAAATCAAAATTGGGCAGATGGAAGTTAATGACTCAATGAGACAACAGGAAGATGTAAAGAAGAAACAAAAGAATATAAAAGTAGAAGAAAACCTAAAATACCACTTCAGAAAATCAACAGACTTGGAAAATAGATCCAGGAGGGACAATATAAGAATAATCAGACTACTGAGGACCATGATCAAAAAAAGAACATAGACAGCATATTTCATGACATTATCAAGGAGAAATGCCCCAATATCTTACAACCAGAGGAAAAATTAGTCACTGAAAGAATCCACTGATCACCTCCTGAAAGAGAACTGAAAAGGAAAACTCCAAGGAATATCATAGCTAAATTTCAGAATTATCAAATAAAGGAGAAAATACTGCAAGCATCCAGAAAGAAACAATTTAAATACCAAGGAACAATAATCAGAAAAACACAGGGCCTGGCAGCTTCAACATTAAAGGATCAGAGGGCTTGGAATATGGTATTCTGAAGGGCAAAGGAACTAGGATTACAGCCAAGAATGTACTACCCAGCAAAATTAATCATAATCTTTCAGGAGAAAAGGTGGGCATTCAATGAAATAGGGAACTTTAAAACTTTCCTAATGAAAAGCCCAGAACTGAACAGAAAATTCATTCTACAAACACAAGACTCGAGATGCATGAAAAGGTAAAAAGGGGAAAAATCATATTATTCAATAAGATTAAAATATTTGCATCCCTACATGAGAAGAAGATACTTGTAATTCTTGAGAACTGTATCTTTATTAAGGCAGATAGGAGAAACAAACAGATAGAAGGTATGGGTATAAGTTGATTCTGATGTGATGATATTAAAAAAAACCTTAAGTGGTAACAAAAAGCATTATACTGGGAGAAGAGGAAAGGGAAAGCATAATGGGGTAAATCATATTACAAGAAAAGGCACAAAAGACCTATTACAATAGAGGAGAAGAAGGGATGAGGGAGCATTGTTTTGACCTTACCTTCATCTGATTTGGCTCAAAGAGGAAATAACATACACATTCAATTGGGTATAGAATTTTATCTTACCTTATAGGGAAGTGAAAGGTAAAAGGGGAAAGAAAGGGGTGGAGTACTGATAGAAGGGAAGGCAAAACTAGGAATTGAAAGGGAAAAGGACAAAGGGGAGATGGGGCTGATAGAAAGGAGGGTAGACTGAGGTGGCCAGAAACAAAACACTAGTGAGAAGGGTCAGGGGAAAGGAAAAAGAAAAGTACAAAAAAGGGGGGGAAATAGGATGCAGGGAAATACACAGTTAGTAATCATAACTGTGAATGTGAATGAGACGAACTCACCTATAAAATGGAAGCAGATATCAGAGTGGATTAAAAACCAGAGCCCTACAATATGTTGTTTACAAGAAACATATTTGAAGCAGAGAGATACAGAGTAAAAGTAAAAGGCTGGGGGCAGCTAGGTGGCGCAGTGGATAAAGCACCGGCCCTGGATTCAGGAGTACCTGAGTTCAAATCCGGCCTCAGACACTTACTAGCTGTGTGACCCTGGGCAAGTCACTTAACCTCCATTGCCCTGCTAAAAAAAAAAAAAAAGTAAAAGGCTGGAGCAGAATATATTATGCTTCAGCTGAAGTAAAAAAGCAGGGGTAGCAATCCTTATCTAAGACAAGGCAAAAGCAAAAATTGACTGAATTAAAAGAAATAAGGAAGGAAACTACATCTTGCTAAAAGGTACCATAGACAATGAAGTGATATCAATACTAAACATGTACACACCAAGTGTTATAGCAGCCAAATTCTTAGAGAAGTTGAGTTACAGGAACAAATTGATAGCAAAACTGTATTAGTGGAGGACCTCAATCTCCTCTTCTCAGATGTAGATAATTCTAACCACAAAATTAATAGGAAAGTTAAGGAGGTGAATAGAATTCTAGAAAAATTAAATATGATAGACCTCTGGAGAAAACTGAATGGGGAATAGAAATGAATATTCCTTTTTCTCAGCGGTATATGGCATGTACACAAAAATTGACCATGTACATAAAAACCTCATAGTCAAATGCAGAAAGACATAGATAGTAAATGCATGCTTTTCAGATCATGATGCAATGAAAATTATGTGTAATAACGGGCCATGAAAAGATAGACGAAAAATGAATTGGAAACGAAATAATCTCATCTTAAAGAATGAGTGGGTCAAACAACAAATCACAGAAACAATAACTTCATCCAAGAGAATGACAATAATGAGACAATATACCAAAACTTACAGGATGCAGCCAAAGCAGTTGTTAGGGGAAATATTATATCTCTAAATACCTACATAAATAAAATAGAGAAAGAGGAGATCAATGAATTGGGCACACAACTAAAAAAGCTAGAAAAAGAACAAATTTAAAATCCCCAATTAAACACCAAATTAGAAATTCTGAAAATTAAAGGAAAGATTAATAAAATTGAAAATAAGAAAACTATAGAATTAGTAAATAAAACCAAGAGCTGGTTCTAAGAAAAAAACAATAAAATACATAAACTTTTGGTTAATTTAATTAAAAATAGAAAGAACCAAATTACCAGCATCAAAAATGAAAAGGGTGAACTCACCACCAATGAAGAGGAAATTAAAGCAATAATTAGGAGCTATTTTTCCCAGCTACATGCCAATAAACTTGACAGTCTAAATGAAATAGATGACTATCTACAAAAATATAAACTGCCCACGATAACAGAAGAGGAAACAAAATTCTTAAATAAGCCCATTTTAGAAAAAGAAATTGAGCAAGCCATCATTGAACTCCCTAAGAAAAAATCACCAGGGTTTACAAGTGAATTCTACCAAACATTTAAAGAACAATTAATTCTAATACTATTCAAACTATTTGGAAAAACAGGTGAAGAAGGAATCCTACCAAATTCCTTTTATGAGACAAATATGGTGATGATACATGAACCAGCAAGAGCAAAAACAGAAAAAGAAAATTATAGACCAATCTCCCTAATGAATATTGATGCAAAAATTCTAAATAGAGTATTAGCAAAGAGATTACAGCAATTTATCACCAGGATAATACACTGTGACCAGGTGGGATTTATACCAGAAACGCAGTGCTGGTTCAATATTAGGAAAACTATCAACATAATTGACCACATCAATAACAAAACTAACCAAAATCATATGATTATCTCAATAGATACAGAGAAAGCTTGACAAAATACAGCACCCATTCCTATTAAAAACACTAGAGAGCATTGGAATAAATAGAACTCTCTTTAAGATGATAAACAGTATCTATCTTAAACCATCAGCAAGAATTATATGTAATGGGGATAAGTTAGAGGCATTCCCAATACAATCAGGGGTGAAACAAGGATGTCCATTATCAGCAATATTATTCATTATTGTACTAGAAATGTTAGCCTTAGCAGTAAGAAAAGAAAAAGAAATTGAAGGAATTAGAATAGGCAAGGAGGAAACAAAACTATCATTCTTTGCAGATGATATGATGGTATATTTAGAGAATCCTAAAGATTCAACTAAAAAACTACTTGAAACAATTAACAACTTTAGCAAAGTTGCAGTATATAAAATAAACCCACATAAATAATCATAATTGCTATATATGACCAACAAAGTCCAGCAGCAAGAGATAGGAGAAATTCCATTTAAAATAACTGTAGACAATATAAAATACTTGGGAGTTTACCTGCCAAGGCAACCCCAGGAACTGTATGAACACAATTACAAAACACTTTTCACACAAATAAAATCAGATCTAAATAAATGGAAAAATATAAATTGCTTATGGGTGGACCATGGTAATATAATAAAAATGATAATCCTACCCAAATTAATTTACTTAATCAATGCCATATCAATCAAACTACCAAAATTATTTCATAGAGCTAGAAAAAAATAATAACAAAATTCATATGAAAGAACAAAAGTTCAAGAAATATCAAGGAAATTAATTAAAAAAATGCAAAGGAAGGTGATTTAGCTGTACCAGATCTAAAACTATATTATAAAGAGCAGTCATCAAAACTATTTGGCTAAGAAATAGAGAGGTGGATCAATGTAATAGGTTAGGCACACAAAACACAGTAGTAAATGAATATAGCAATCTTCTGTTTAATAAACCCCAAGACTCTAGCCTCCAAAATAAGAACTCACTATTTGACGAAAACTGCTGGGAAACTGGAAAATAGTATGGCAGAAACTAGACATAGACCAATATCTTACACCATACACCAAAGTAAAGTCAAAATGGGCAAAAGATCTAGACATAAAGGGTGATACCATAAGCAAATTAGAAAAGAAGGGAATAGTTTACTTGTCAGAACTACGGAGAGGGGGAGAATTTATGATCAAAGATAAGATAGAAAACATTATGAAGTGCAACGTGGATCATTTTGACTACATTAAATTAAAAAGGTTTTGTACAAATAAAACCAATGCAAACAAGATTAGAAGGAAAGCAGAAAGCTGGGAAACAATTTTTACAGACAGTGTTTCTGATAAAGGCCTTATATCTAAAAAATATAGAGAACTGAGTCAAACATATAAGAATATGTCATTCCCCAATTGAAAAATAGTCAAATGATATGAACAGTCAGTTTTCAGATGATGAAATTAAAATTATCTACAGCCACATGAAAAAATGTTCTTAATCACTACTAATTAGAGAAATGCAAATTAAAACTACTCTGAGGTGCCACCTCACACCAGTCCAATTGGCTAATGTGATAGAAAAGGAAAATGATTAATGTTGGAGAAGATGTGGGAAAATTGGAACACTAATGCACTGTTAGTGGAGATGTGAACTGATCCAGCCATTCTGGAGAGCATTTTGGAACCATGCCTAAAAGGCTATAAAACTGTGCATACCCTTTGACCAGCAATACCACTACTACGTCTATATCTCAAAGATATCATAAAAAAGGGAAAAGGACCCACATGTACAAAAATATTTATGGCACCTCTTTTTGTGGTAGCAAAGATTTGGAAACTGAGGGGATGTAAACAAGTTGTGGTATATGAATGTAGTGGAATACTATTGTGCTGCAGAAAACAATGAGCAGATGGATTTCAGAAAAACCTGGAAAGACTTACATGAATTAATGCTGAGTGAAATGAGCAGAACCAAGAGAACACTGTACATAGTATCAACATTGTGTGATAATCACCTGTGATAGAATTAACTCTTTTCAGCAATACATTGATCCAAGACAATGCCAAAAGATTTATGGTGGAAAATGCTTTCCATGTTCAGAAAAAGAAGTATGGAGTCTGAATGCAAATTGAAGCATACTGTTTTCACTTTTGTTGTTGCTTTTTTGTTATTGTTCTTGTTTTTTCATTCTTGCATTTTTTCTTTGGTTCTGATTCATCTCTTACAACATGACTAATGTGGAAATATGTTTAACATGACTATAATGTATAACCTATATCAAATTGCTTGCTGGCCTCAGGAGAGGGGAGGGAAGAGAGGGTGTGAAAAAAATTTGGAACTCAAAAAAAGTATCTTTAAATGTAATTGGGGAAAAAAATTAAAAATTTCATTTAATTTAAAAAAAATAAGTGGGTTATACTTCTAGTTGGAGAAAGAGGCTTCAGGCTTTTATCTCTCCACCCAGGCTATCTGTGACCTGTAATCCTGTTATTCTACTCTTGCTTCTTTCTCTGTTGTATCTATTTTTTCCTGTTCTTAGGCAAAGGAGTATTAGGGATGGAATGGACTAGCCATTCGAGCTTGTGAAATTTGAAAGGTCAGACTGAAAACTCTAGTGAGACCCTAAAGATCAATCTTCAAAACTCAGCCCAGCAATGAGGCCCTAAACAGCAACTTGGAAGACTCAGCAGCCAATATGCCATTTTCCAAAGTAACTTTGTCCACTGACTATGCCCCATTCAGAAGTGATACACTTAACAAAAAAACAAACACAACTGTACATAGTAAAAGTTTACCTTTTCAGAGTCCTCTTTTTCCACTCTTCTTTGTATTTTGAAATATTCATGTTTGTTGGTGTTTAAGTTCATAATAAAAAAAGAAAATTAAAAATAAATAAATGCAATGACTCTAAGAGAGTCAGTGCTACCATCAGTGCTGGTGAACCATTGTCAAGTAGCTCCATGATTTGTTTGATACAAGGCAAGTGTGTGGGGGAGAATGTGAATGAACTGTCAGGTAAGACTCCAAAAGAACTTATACAAGCTCAATTTTGGTCTAATTGAGCTCCTTCCCACTTATCTCAGCTCTTGTTCTATTTATCCTTGAATGTAGATCCAATTAGAGAGGCAGTTAGAAGCCTGGTATAATGTGTCTATATTTCCTTGGATCTAATGACTGGACAGCAAGTTCATCAACATGCTGGTAATTATGAACTCTGTGGATTTGGCCTGGAGTTTCACTTTTGATTCTTTTTGATTAAGCTCAATCCATTTTCCCTAGGAAGGGTGCCAGATGGTAGCACCTGAACATTTCTACAAGTAATCTGTCTTTGCCCATTTCTCATAAGAGGGTGATTCAAGAGACTTTGTGGCAGGTACTCAAACTACTGCTCAGAGTGGGGTGACTCACAATTCTAAAGGAGCTGGTCACCAATCTTTGATAAAGGAGCTTGTGGGTAAAAGACAAAGGAAGCAATGGAAGAAGAGATGACAGAACAGAGAAGAGGGAGATGCAGACCATAGCAGATAAGATATAAGAATTCAGAGCCCTGCCCAGCAGACAACTGTAAGGGCCAAATTTATTATAGGGAGAGTTAATTGGGTGGCTCTCCGCAATATTGGGGTCTAGAAAATAATGAGAGACCTTTTTGGTTATTTCTCCCAGGCTAATAAGAAAAAAGATTAACAGTCTCTTTTCCACAAACAAACCAGGTTTTATTAATGGGAAAAAATTTACAACAAAGGTGAAGTTAATAAAGCCAGGGACATGGGAATAGGGGAAGAGAAAAAGAATAAGCTCCTTGGCTCTAACAAAGACTAACTCAAACCCCAAACTTGCTTCCAGCTCAGCTAGCTCGAAGAGCTGGCCTCGCTTCCACAAACTTACCACCTGGGGCCCATAGTTTCAATGAGAGTCAGCTGTGCAGTCCCTCTCTGGTATGCTCTGCAGCTCACCAAAAAAAGAGTGCTTCTATGAGTGGGTGTTACCCTTCCTACTTTCTCTCTCCCTCCCCCAAAGGGGAGATCCTTCAAGTTGGTTGGCTGAGAGTGGTCCCCTGCTGACATCTGTAGTACACCAACATGTCACTCAGGGCCGGCCAGGTGTAGCCTCCATCCAATCATCCCCAAGTAGGTACTTAGTCATTTCTCATTCTCACCCCATTCAAAAAATACTAAATCAATCAGGTGGGGCCCCTGGGCATCTACCAAATTCCATTATTTTATCACACAACAATGTTGCCTAGTTATCAATTAGTGATTTATGACCCAAGTGTTATTGGCACATTACTGCTAATTTGCATATTTATTTATTGATTATATGCTAGGAATCACTTGCTTAAAGCATTGCTCTATTGTATTATATTTATTATATTGGGGTATAATTTAAAATGTTTCTTATTTAGCTAAACTTTTTTTGTTTTGTTTGTTGAATACTAACATGGTTAATTCTGTTAAAAGGATAGAGTATAACTTATTTCTGAGATGGAAATTCATAAGGGGCTCCTAATCTTAGGAGGGAACCCAATAAATAGCAATAGGAGCAATTTTTTAAAAAGGTAAGAAATTCCACAAGAGGTCATTGACAAAAAGAAAGCTCTCATATTCACCAAAGTATTTATAGCAGTACTTCTCATGGTAGCAAAAAACTGGAGACAAAGTAGATGATAGCATTTAAGGTTTGCAAAATAGTTTTACAAATATTATTTCATTTTATCCCAGGAGGTAAGTGCTATTATTATCCCCATTTTACAGATGAGGAAAGTGAGACAGAAGTTAAATTACTTTCCCAGTATCACATAGTCAAATTCTGAGGCCAGGTATGCTCTGTCAACTCTCCACCTACCTGTGTATCAATTGGGGAGTAGCTAAACAAACTGTGGCATATGGATGCAGTTCAAGAGTGGATAGAGCACTGGGCCTGGAGTCAGGAAGACTCATCTTCATGAGTTAAAATTCAGTCTTGGGGGCAGCTAGGTGGCGCAGTGGATAGAGCACTGGCCCTGGATTCAGGAGTACCTGAGTTCAAATCCAGCCTCAGACACTTGACACTTACTAGCTGTGTGACCCTGGGCAAGTCACTTAACCCCCATTGCCCCACAAAAAAAAATTCAGTCTCAGACACTTATTAGCTGTGTGACCCTGGGAAAGTCACTTAACCCTGTTTGCCTCAGTTTCCTGATCTGTAAAATGAGCTAGAGAAGAAAATGGCAAACTACTCCTGTAGCTTTGGAAAGAAAACCCCAAATGGGATCACAGAGAGTCAGGACTGAAAGGCTTCAACAACAACAACAACAACAATAATGAAGAAGCAATGAATATAATGAATATAGGGAAGCATGGAAAGACACATAAACTGATACAAAGTAAAGAAAGCAAAACCAGGGAAACAATATTAATAATAATTACAACATTTTAAGAACAAAACAATTGAAATTGAATGTGGCAAAATTATAATGACTAAGCTTGGCCCCAAAGAACAAGTAAGAGAAGATATTGCCACTACATTTTTTTAAACATTGAATATAACATCATATATATGTGTATGTATGTATATATATATATATATATATATGGGATCTCATTTGTTTTGCTGAATTTTTTCCTTTCTCTTTTAAAATTCTTTATTATAACAAGCCATTCCCCAATTGATAAATGGTCAAAGGATATGAACAGGCAGTTTTCAGTTGAAGAAGTCAAAACTATCTACAGTCATATAAAGAAATGCTCTAAATCACTATTGATTAGAGAAATACACATTAAAACAACTCTGAGGTATCACCTTATACCTATCATGGCCAATATTATAGAAAAGGAAAATGATAAATGTTGGAGAAACACTGGGAAAATTGGGACACTAATGCATTGTTGATGGAGTTGTGAACTGTTCTAACCATTCTGTTTTGTTTTTTTGTTTTTTAAGTGAGGCAGTTGGAGTTAAGTGACTTGCCCAGGGTCACACAGCTAGTAAGTGTTAAGTGTCTGAGGCCGGATTTGAACTCAGGTACTCCTGAATCCAGGGCCGGTGCTTTATCCACTGCGCCACCTAGCTGCCCCTCTAATCATTCTGGACAGTAATTTGGAACTATGCCCAATGGGCAATCAAACTGTGCATACCCTTTGATCCAGCAATACCACTACTAGGTCTGTATCCCAAAGAGATCACAAAAAAATGGTTAAAGGACCCACATGTACAAAAATATAGCAGCTCTTTTTGAGGTGGCAAAGAATTAGAAATTAGGGGAATGTCCACCAGTTGGGGAATGACTAAACAAGGAGGATATGAATGTAATGGAATACTATTATGCATTAAGAAATGATGAGCAGGCAGATTTCAGAAAAACCTGGAAAGACCTGTATGAACTAATACAAAGTGAAATGAGTGGAACCAGGAAAACATTTTACACAGTATCAGCAACACTGTGTGATGATCAATTATGACTGACTTAGTTGTTCTCAGCCATACAGTGATCCAAGAGTCCAAAGGACTCTTGATGGAAAATGTTACCCATCTCCAGAGAAAGAACTGTGGAATCTGAATGCAGATCAAAGCATACTACTTTCATTTTATTTTTTTCTTGTTTTGTTTTTCTTTTGGCCTCTTTCACAGCATGACTAATACTTTATATCAGGGCATCTTAAAATTTTTCCACTCATGACCCTTTTTCAACAGAAAAATTTTTACACAACCCCAAGTATATAGGTATATAAAATAGGTATACATAACCTTTTACTATTTTTTATAACCTTTTACTGTTGCCAAATTTTTTGTGAACCCCACATTCAGTTACATGACTCCATATGGTTTTGTTTTTGTTTGTTTTTTTTTTTAGTGAGGCAATTGGGGTTAAGTGACTTGCCCAAGGTCACACAGCTAGTAAGTATTAAGTGTCTGAGGCTGGATTTGAACTCAGGTACTCCTGACTCCAGGGCCGGTTCTTTATCCACTGCACCACCTAGCGGCCCCCTCCATATGGTTTTGCAAGCCACAATTTTGGAAGCTTTGCTTTACATGATTGCACATTCAAAATCTGTATCAAATTTCTTACTGTCTTAGGGATGGGGTGGGGAGGGAGGGAGAAAATTTAGAACTCAAATTTTTTTTTTAGGAGGCAATGAGGGTTAAGTGACTTGCCTAGGGTCACACAGCTAGTGTCAAGTGTCTGATGCTGGATTTGAACTCAGGTCTTGAATCCAGGGCCATTGCTTTATCCACTGCGCCATCTAGCTGCTCTGTAACATTCTTTTAATTACCCCCTCAAAATTTTTTTTAAAAGACACTTGACACTTACTAGCTGTGTGACCCTGGGCAAGTCACTTACCCCCAATTGCCTCACCAAAAAAAAGAAAAACTCTTCCTCTTGAAGACACAAAAAAAATTATACAAGGTTCTTCCCATCAAGAGACAGCTAAAACAGAGCCACTTTCTGTTACATCTGCTGAGGAGGTGATTATGTGTAAGCTAGATTTACTTCTGAATATGACATTTATAGAACCAGTATTAGGATATGGCTTGAGTACATAAACCAGGATAAGGTCAAAATTGGTACACTATTTAAATGTAAAGAGTGATACCATAAACAAATTAGGAGAGCAATGAATAGTTTGCCTGTCAGATCTGTGGAGAAGGGAAGAATTTATGACCAAACAAGAGAGAGAGCATTACAAAATATAAAGTGGATAATTTTGATTATATTAAATTTAAAAGTTTTTGCACAAACAAAACCACTGTAACCAAGATTAGAAGGAAAGCAGAAATCTGGGAGATAATTTTTGCCGCAAGTATCTTTGATAAAGACTTCATTTCTCAAATATACTGAGAACTGAGTCAAATTTATAAGAGTAGAAGTCATTCCCCAATTGGTAAACAGTCAAAGGATATGAACAGGCACTGTTCAGATGAAATCAAAGTTACCTATAATCATATAAAAAACATGTTCTAAATTACTATTGCTTAGAGAAATGCAAATTTTAAAAATTCTGAAATACCACCTCACACCTATCTGATTGGCTAATATGACAGAAAAGGAAAATGATAAATGTTGGAGGGGATATGGGAAAATTGGGACACTAATGCTTTTTGGGTAAAGTTATGAACTGATCCAATCATTCTGGGAGCAATTTGGAGGTATGTCCAAAGGGCTTTAAAACTGCATACCTTTTGATCTAGCAATACCACTGCTAGATCTGTATCCCAAAGAGATTTTTTTAAAAAAGGGAAAAGGACCTATTTGTACAAAAATATTTATGGTAGCTCTTTTTTGTGGTAGCAAAGAACTAGAAATTGGCTGAACATGTAGTGTATGGGAAGACTTACGTGAACTAATGCTATCCATCTCCAGAGAAAAAAATGATGGACTTTGAACACAGATCAAGGCAAACAAATTTTCACTTTTTTTTCATGTTTTTTTTTCTGTGGGTCTGTGTCTTCTTTTATAAGAATAATATGGAGAGGGCAGCTAGGTGGCGCAGTGGATAAAACACAGGCCCTGGATTCAGAAGGACGTGAGTTCAAATGTGGCCTCAGACACTTAACACTTACTAGTTGTGTGACCTTGGGCAAGTCACTTAACCCTCATTGCCCCGCCGAAAGAAGGAAGGGAGGGAGGGAGGAAGGAAGGAAGGAAGGAAGGAAGGAAGGAAGGAAGGAAGGAAGGAAGGAAGGAAGGAAGGAAGAAAGAAAGAAAGAAAGAAAGAAAGAAAGAAAGAAAGAAAGAAAGAAAGAAAGAAAGAAAGAAAGAAAGAAAGAAAGAAAGAAAGAAAGAAAGAAAGAAAGAAAGAAAGAAAGAAAAGAATAATATGGAAATATGTTTTACATGAATGCACACTTATCTTGATGATATTTAGGGAAGATGACTTGGAGAGACTGTGGAAAGTTTGTAGACATTCTGTACTGGTTCTAGTCATGTAACCATGTATTGAAGAGGAATCTCTTTGATTGGCTGCTGAAGCCTGTCAGCTTGAGCCATATTCTATTTGCTTCATTCAGTGACATCTTCACTCCCTCTATCCAGTGAATAAGAGAAGAGGCCTTCTCCCCTCTAAAGTCATATTGCTCTGTGAAAGGGACTTTGTCCTTGGGCTCTGTGATTGTTTTTTCTTTTTAGCTGAAGAGTTTTGGAACCTATGAACCTATGAGTTTGAAGAGTCAAGAGGATGATCTGGCACCCCAGCATTCTAGAGTCTGAGTTCCAGAGCCGGTGCAGCATCATTGTCCTAGGGAGTGAGGAGTCACTGTCAGGAGTGACCTTCGAGATCCCAGCCCAGGAGTAGGTGAGACAAGGACTCAACCAGCAGAGATGCTGCTTTTGGAGGTGAACTTGGCGAGACCTATGCTATTTAGGAACAGAGCTAAACTTTGAGCCTGCTGCCTCCAGAGATCAAGGTGATATGAGGAGAGAATCCCCCTGAGTTGTTTTGTTTTGTTTTGTTTTGTTTTAGTGAGGCAATTGGGGTTAAGTGACTTGTCCAGGGTCACACAGCTAGTAAGTGTTAAGTGTCTGAGGCCGGATTTGAACTCAGGTACTCCTGACTCCATGGCTGGTGCTCTATCCACTGCGCCACCTAGCTGCCCCTCCCCCCCTCCCCCCCGAGTTGTTGAGGGAAAATACCTATACTTTCCTTTTGCTATATCTTTGAAGTATGTAAAAGCTACTCAGTGTTCAGTGGTTAAATGGAATTGGGGAGTCACTGGTCCCTAACAATGGGAGGGAGCACAGCTGATGGGGGCTTAAATTGATCGAAGTAGAGAAGAAAAACCACAACCCCTTCATGATATCGCTACAGGTATAATAGGCCTGGCTTTTAAAGTGAGACAGTATATAGACTGCACTTATAAAAGACTGGGACTTGATAAACTAAGATATAAAGATGACTCTACATCCCATGATGCGGAGGAATGTTGAGGCTTCCTAAAGAAAGGGTCAATAGGAGGGTAAACGCTGAAGTTCTGGTACATCCAGATCCACTACCCATCTCTAGAATTGTCCTTACAGATTGGAATCAATGCCAATGTATTAAAAATGCTGCCAAGAAACTGCAGATGATGGGCTGGAATTCAATACCTGTACACTATCCTGTCCCCAAAGACCTCCCTTTGCGCTGGGAGTCCACCTCTTCCTGCTATTGCCTCATTTCCAGCCTCCTCATGTGAGAAAAGGAGTCAGGAGTCCAACGTTCTCTGACCATCATACCTTGTGCCTTCCATCTCCCACAGGGCCTTCCAACTGCCCCTCTGACCATGTGGCTCCCATTTCACCCTACAACTGTCTCCGGCTTGACCTCTAACCTCCTGTGGGAAGATGAGCAGCACCCTTTACTCAATGATAAGCATTCTCACACCTGGTCATACCCTTTAGTTCCCAGTGATTCTGAACTCCTGTAGATCATCATCCAAATCTCACTGCCCATCCCCAGCACCTGAACCCTTAATCCCACTCCTTTTAACGCTCCCACACCAAAGTTTCCACCAAGCACCACCCGTCCCTTCCACTGTGATCTGTGGAATGCCTATTCCATAAGTAGCACGCTTCCCTTCCTCCTAAATCTTTCCCTCTCCTACTTCTTCCATCTACTAGCTACTACTGAAACCTGGCTCCCTCAGATGACAGAGCTTTTCTGACCACCTTTTCCAGTACTAGCCACACCATCAGTCATTCTCCTCAGCTCACTGGCCAAGGCTGGGGGGTTGGACTACTACTTGTTCCTTATTGCCACTTCCAGATTCTTCCCCATCTCCATCACTCAGTCACCTCTCTTCCTTTGAGATTCATACTATTCATATCAACCATCCAATCAAAATCCTGGTAGTTGTTGTCTATGGACCCCCAGGTCACTCTACTCCCCTTTCTTTTTTTTTCTTTTTTTTTTTTTTTTGCAGGGCAATGAGGGTTAAGTGACTTACCCAGGATCACACAGCTAGTAAGTGTCAAGTGTCTGAGGTCAGATTTGAACTCAGATCCTCCTGAATCCAGGGCCGGTGCTTTATCCACTGAGCCATTTAGCTGCCCCTCCCTTTTTCAATTAATTTGGTACATGGCTCACAATTTTTCTCTCCTCTTCAATTTCTGCCCTCATTCTAGGAGACTTCAACATACATGTTGACTCTCCCCCAAAAACCTTAACCACTCAGTTTCTTGACCTACTCACTTCCCAATGAGTTCTTCTTCCACTCCACCTCAGCCACACACAAAGATGGTCATACCCTTGATCTGGTCATTACCCACAAATATACCCCCTACATGTTCAGTAATTCTGAAATCCCCTAATCCAACTAATCTACTGGCCTTTTACCTCTCCCTCTGCCTTCCCTGAAAAAACCCTACTTTTTGTCTTCACTGACCTCCAATCTTTGACCCCTCAATTTTCTACCAGGCCATCTCCCCTGCACTAGTCACTGTCTCCTCTTTTCCCCATCTTGACCCCTTGGTGAACCAATACACTCTCTTCCTCTTGATCCTTACTCTTCTTATGTCACCAATTATGCCTTGCCAAGCCTTATCCTTAGATCATTCCCACAATTTACTCCTTTTGTTTCTAACATATATGCTGCTGAATGATGGTGGAGAAAATCACACAACTGGTCTGACTGGGTCCACTACAAATTTATGTTACACAACTTCAATGGGGCCCTCATTGCTTCTACTGCAATTTTACTAGACTTCCCTTATCAACTCACTATCCCACTCTCCACAGTAGCACTTACAAACCTTTTCATCTCCCTGCAAATCTCCTGTGACTCCCTATCCTCCTGCCTTCTTAGGTGAGAACCTTGCTTCATATTTTACAGAAAAAATTGAAGTCATTGGCAGTGAACTCCCTCATTTCTTATTACTCAGATACCTTCTGTCACTATCTCCTCTTTCACCCTTGTCTCCCATGATGAGATGCCCTTACTTCTTACCAAGACTACTATTAACCCTCTATATATTTAAGCAATCTCATCCTGTCCCATCTCCACCAAGAAACTGCCCTTTCTGTCACCCCCATTCTATCACTTATTTTCAATCTCTCCTTGTCTACTTTCTCATTCTCTACTGCCTATAAACATGCCTGTCTTCCCCATCCTGAAAAAAACACCTCACTTCCTTCCATCCCTGCTAACCATCATCCTATATTTCTTCTTTCCTTTGTAGCAAAACTCTTTAAAAAGACCATTTGCAAGGTGCTTACAATTTCTCTCCTCTCACTCTCTTCTTCTTCTTCTTCTTTTTTTGGTGAGGCAATTGGGGTTAAGTGACTTGCCTAGGGTCACACAGCTAGTAAGTGTTAGGTGTCTGAGGCTGGATTTGAACTCAGGTCCTCCTGAATCCCGGGCCAGTGCTCTATCCACTGCACCACCTAGCTGCCCCTCACTCTCTTCTTAATCCCTTACAGTCTGGCTTCTGACATTATTCCACCAAAGCTGCTATATCCAAAGTTACAAATGATGTCCTAATTGTCAAGTCCAGTAGTCTTTTCTCAAGCCTCATTCTCCTTGACCTTTCTGCAGCCTTTCACGCTGTTGATTACCGTTTCCTCTTGATACTGTTTTCTCTCTAGGGTTTTGGCACATCATTGTCTCCTGGTTTTCCTCTTGCCTATCAGACCACTCCTCAGTCTTCTTTGCTGGATCTTCAACCAAATTATTCTCTTGGAGTAGTGATTGATAATTTCACTAGATACACAAATATATTCTCAGAGGGGTGCCAGAAAGTATCCACAGTTGCTAAAGTATTGTGGGAAAAGTATTTCTCATAGATTCCCTGCCAGGATTCATTCTGACCAAGGCAGAAACTTTGACGGCAAACTATTCAAAGAAATGATAGCTTTGGCTGGTATCAAGAAGTCCCAAACTGCATCTTACCTTTTTCCTTATTCAAGCAGACCTATGTTGTGAGCATTTCAACTGTATATTGCACATGTTAGGATATGGAGAGCAGATCTAAATGGAGTCAACATGTGATACTTCACATCATATTTGCTGATTTTTAGGTGAGAGCTACATTTCCCCATTGATTTGTGCTTTAGAATTTTAGAGAATGGGGAGAGGCTAACTCTTATAACTAGTATATCTTTTGGATGGGAGAGAGGCTGAAAGAAACCCACCAACTCATTGGGATTTCAGCTCAGAAGAGCTCTGCCAAGATTGCTGTCAAGACCTTCAACAAGGAGACAGTTTTGCTAAAAAAAAACCCCAAAACCAAAAAACCCTTGGTGTTCAGGAAACAAATAAGTTAGCAGATTGATGGAAAAGCTACTCTATACTTCTTTGTGGAGACACTGGACAAGATTAGTGGGGATCTTTTTTTTGTTTTTTGTTTGTTTTTTTTTGTTTTTGTTTTTTTGTGAGGCAATTGGGGTTAAGTGACTTGCCCAGGGTCACACACCTAGTAAGTGCTAAGTGTCTGAGGTCGGATTTGAACTCAGGTACTCCTGAATCCAGGGCCGGTACTCTATCCACTGTGCCATCTAGCTGCCCCTAGTGGGGGTCTCTTAAAGGCAATTAATCACACCAACTTTTCACATAGTTGGCTTTTGTGGAGAGCAGATGGAGGGACAGCTACCTCAGAGGATTCCATGCAAATGAGACTGCCCACCAGTTGTCCAGAGATGGTCTGAACTAGACACTGGAACAGAAAATTATATTTTCAAAGAAGACAGCCCTGTTTAGGTCCAGTTTAGTCAAAGGGAGAGGACTAAACACAGAGGCATCATCTTTCCTGTCTAGAACTTTAACCATAGAGACAACCCACACAATAGAGCCCTTTTAGAAGCCAGGGTTCTAATGAGGTCTGTAATCAGTCCATAGCATCAAGCAGCTCAGGCATAAGGGCAGTTTATATAGGATATATAATTACAAGATAATTGAGAGGTAGAAGAAAATTTAGAGGTCATCGAGGTCAACCCCTTCATTTTATTTTATTTTATTTTTTTGCGGGGCAGTGGGGGTTAAGTGACTTGCCCAGGGTCACACAGCTAGTAAGTAAGTGTCAAGTGTCTGAGGCCAGATTTGAACTCAGGTACTCCTGAATCCAGGGTCGGTACTTTATCCACTGCGCCACCTAGCTGCCCAACCCCTTCATTTTATAGACAGGAAACCTGAAGTACAGAAAGGTTTTTGTGTGTGTGTTTTAAAATAGCAAGCTGGTAAAAAATACAGGAGGAATTTAGATGAGCAAAGGGGACGTTTTTCTCCTTCCTCTTGAGAAAGCAGAGTGTACCGGGTTTGAAAAAAAAAAAAAGGATAATGATTTGCTAGGAAAGTTCCGCCTAGAATTTCCTGAACACCTTCAGACATGTCTTCTGGCTCAGGGAATGATTGGCTCAGAGTATCTTGCTTGATAGTGCCATCTGGGGGGATATATACAGCCTAAGCAATGAGATGGAGGAGCAATGGAGAGTAATTTTGAGGCAGGGAAATCAACTGCTCTTAACTGGAACCCTACTTGGGAAGTAGGTGGATTCTGTGACTCACAGAAATTGAACAGGTCAGCAGGGGAAAGTTCTCTACTGAGAGGGGGGAACAGGGGTTAGTCTTATGGCTTTGGTGTGTGTGCTCAGATGTTTGTCCCATTTCTATTAATTTTTTTTTTTTTGTGAGGCAATTGGGGTTAAGTGACTTGCCTAGGGTCACACAGCTAGTAAGTGTTAAGTGTCTGAGGCCAGACCTGAACTCAGGTACTCCTGACTCCAGGGCCAGTGCTCTATCCACTGTACCATCTAGCTGCCCCCCATTTCTATTAATTTTAAAATTAAACTTCATTTTTCATGAAAACCACAAAAACTTGTACTTCTCATATCGCATCTTTAAGGATTTATATCCCACGGGGATATTGCATTATATTTTTATGTCACAATTTATTTAGCCATTCCCAAATAAGAGGTCAATTTATTTCCAATTTTGGCTACTATAATATGCATCTGTATGTATATGTACATGTACATAAGTTTATGCATATGGTTCCATATATGTATGCATACATACATGTAGATAATTTTCTTCTTTGATTTCTTTGTGGTATAGGCCTAGTAGTGGTATAGCTGGGTCAGAGGGTATGTACAAATTGTTAACTTTCTGGGCATAGTTCCCAAATTGCTTTCCAGAAAGGCTGGACAAATTTACAGTTTCACCAACATCCCCTGCAACATTTATTATATTCCTTTTTTTAGAACTTCAAAGTTGCTTTAATTTGCATTTTTCTAATTATTACTGATTTGGAGCATTTTTTTACGGGGAGGGGTGGGTTTAATTGATCAAATTGATCATGAGGCATCCCAAAGAATTAGTTTCCCAAGTTTTATTATTTATTTATTTATTTCCCCCAGGAAATGGGGGGTTAAGTGACTTGCCCAGGGTCACACAACTAGTAAGTGTCAAGTGTCTAAAGCCGAATTTGAACTCAGGTCCTCCTGAATCCAGGGCCCGCGCTTTATCCACTGCACCACCTAGCTGCCCCCCCCCCCAGTTTTATTAAAATACTGTGCTGACCCCAGGGAGAAGCACCTAAAGGTGTCTCGATTTGGGAGATGGAAATAAATATATTTATCAGGAGAAAAAGTAGGTTTTTCTCCTCATTATCTTAATTTCCTCCTTGTGGGAGGTTCATGGGAGGTCTTATCCTAATTTGGACTTCCTGGGGTCCTAAGCAACCCCCTGAGGTGGGTACCTTTTTCCTTAGAGGTGTGTTTTTGGGGTTTACACATCATAAGGTGAACCTAAGGACACATTTGATCTTTTCTGCCAGGTTCCTAAAGACATGCTTAAACTTGTCAGACCCAGAGGGTCTCTGTGTTTTTGATATCTCTTTACTTAAGATCTGGTTTCTAGGTATCCTGTCATCTAGGAATATTAAAGGCTATTAATGGTTAATTGTCCCTAGTTACTGTCTCCATTGATGGTAAGGGTTGATAGGGACAAACCCTCTTGGTTACTGTAAGAACACAAACTTTAGTTTCTCTATTAAAGGTTTTAGCTAGCCCCTTTTAGCTACAGTTGATAGGTTATCTGTTAACCCTTTTAGCCTCCTCCATCATTTTTTCATATGATTATTGATATTTAGATTTCTTTCTTTAAAAACTGCCTATTCATATCTTTTAACCATTTATCTGCTGGGAAATGGCTCTTAGTCTTACACATTTGAAACTCAATCCTCCTTTCCAGCCCCAGGCTCTGCCTTAGAGGTGCAAGGGTCAGACTCCTCAAAATGTGCTTAAAGTTTGTCTCTTGAAAATAGTTGCTGCAATTGATTCTCAGTTACAATTGAATCATCCTCCTCCCTGTTACCTGGGGCTAAAACCTGGGGGTCATATATAATTTTTCGACTTTTTTCCTCACCTTTTTGTCAAATCTTGTGAATTCTACCTCTTGTAGAGGCAGAATCTCTTGTATAGTCTCCATTCATTGCTATAACCCTGGTATAAAACCTTATTACCTTTTGCTGTTGTTGTTCAGTCATGTCAGACTCTACATGACCCCATGGACTTTGTCCATGGGGCTTTCTTGGCAAATATACTGAAGTGGTTTTCCATTTCCTTCTCTAGTGTATCCCCATTTTACAGATGAGGAACTGAGGCAAATAGGAGTTCAGTGACTTGCCCACAGTCACACAGCTAATAAGTGTCTGAGGTTGAATTTGAACACAGAGCTTCCTGACTCCAGGCCTGGTGCTCTCTATCAGCTATACCACCTAGCTATTCCATTACCTCTTATCTGGACTATTTTTAGGGCTCCCTCTCTCCTGTTTTTCCCTTGTCAAATCCATTCTTCACACGGCTGCCAAAATAATCTCCTATTGCACACATCTGATCCTTTCTAAAAACTTTCAGTGGTTCCTTATAGGATAAGTAGGAAGTTGGTCAGTTCACATAATGGTGAGTCTGTGGTATTTGTTTTCATTATCAATTAGGTAATATGATTTTCTTCTCCCTTTTCTTTGATCATATTAGTTAATGATACCAATTTTATTAAAATTTCCTAGAAGAGGTCACTGTGGAAGGAAATGTGAATGAAGAGCACTTTTCAGGCTCCTTCCTTTGGAGCAGGACTTGGTTCCCCTGTCTCCACCCTGTCCCAGAGTATGTCCTTTTCTTTGAGATAACTGCTTTTCTCCTGTTTCTCACCTAAGAGGGGAGAGAGAAACCCAAAGATTCCTGATGCAGAGTGACCAGTCTGCTGGGGAATAACAATATTAGTTTGTGAAGGTTTTAGTCTAGGGCAAAGGCCTATGTGTCTTTCTTTTTCTGCAAAGCTAAAAGAAAAGAAAAACTTAAGAAACAGATTATAAATAAAATTCATAAAACATTTTGAGCCCCTAAGTAATTTATTGACTGCTGATCTGGAAGGGTGATCTCCCAGGCAGTTGAATGTAGCATAATCAATTATCCATAGGTTCTTTGCACCCCCAAAACACTATCACAAAAACACAAGCCTAGGATGTAATTAAAATTATCTTGTCATCTTTATCTAGCAAACTTATTTTTCTCTCTCTTTTTTTTTTCAGGGCAATGAGGGTGAAGTGACTTGCCCAGGGTCACACAGCTAATAAGTGTCAAGTGTCTGAGGCTGGATTTGAACTCGGGTCTTCCTGAATCCAGGGCCGGGGCTTTATCCAGTGTGGCACCTAGCTGCCCCCCAGTTGTAAATAACCATTGGTAAATAACCAATAAGCAAAATTTAAAACAGCAAAGAAACTTTTAGTACAGGATCCTACTACCCATTGCATGTGGCAATAAAACAAAAAGGAGAAACAGTGACGTAGATTCAGTTATTTGTTGGCAATTTCTCAGAGAAGTCAGTTGTATTCTGTTAATATTCTGAGCCACAAGCCATAGGAGAGGCTTTTCTCTTCTGTGCTTGTCTCTGTCTCTGTCTCTATCCCTGTCCCTCTCCTTGCCCCATCCCCCTCTCATCCCTACTCTCCCTTGTATCCCTCTCCAAAGAGAGTTTAAAAGTGCCTCAGTAGAAAAACACTTCCCCTACCAGTCCATATCCTCACAGATTCCTTCCACTCTTCTCATACAGGAAGAGATACAGCTCCCAAGGTCTTTAATGATTTAGGCCTCCTTACTATGCAGTCAATCCAACCCTAACCAGAAGGCCTGCGCATTAGTCATTAAAACAGAACAAAAAACAGCTCTCTGTTTTGTGTAATATTGTATTTATTTTTAAGTTTCTCTCTTCTTCTGTTTTCAAGATTTTTTCTTCCTTTTGCATTTGTTTTAGGGTCACTAGTCTTATTCATTCCATGCTTTGTTCATTGCTTCTCTCTTTTCCTATTTTGTTAATGACAGTCCTCCTTGTGTCTTCAGAGAGGGGAACTTCAGGATAGGCTCACAACAAAGTCTAGAGTCCACGGGTTCCCTTTCTGTCCTTTCCCATTGTGGCCCACACAATAGAACACCGAAGATCAGAATGCAGTGAAAATCAGCTTATCTTTTTCTAGAGACAAAATTCATAAGAGTATATGAATTAAATAAACAAAGTTTAAAGAGGACAGACAATTCTGGAGGGTAAGAGATGCCAGTTTTCCAGGCAGCTAGCTATGAAGCAGGGAAGGGAGAAGGGATGAATTGACAGATCCTAGTAGCAAAAAACAGCCAAGGAAACAGCAAGATTCTGTCTAAGCAAATCACTTCTCAAGCAGGTCAGTGAACCAGACAAGGCTCCAACTGCCCATGATAATATTCTGTTTGGAGCAATAGTGCCCTTTACTTGCAGCTAGCTGCCACTGCCACTGGCATGTGTGTGCAAACCCTGGGCCCCTCTTATCCCTGAACAGTTCTAAAGTTCCTCCAGCTTCTCCCATCCCATATTGCTTCTGCCTTCCATAATCCTGAAGTCCCTCCTTCCAGCTGGGAAAAACTACATCAGTCCCTTGCCGATTTGGAGCAACAGTTTTCAAAGACATAAATTAACCTCTGAGCATTGCCTTAACTTTGTCCCAAATGTTTGGATATGTTGTCTTATTATGATGATCGACTGTCGGATGCAAGGAAATGCTTTTTGCTAGCCCACGAAAAAGTGTCATGTAGTTGGGCTCTGTTGTTGCCTTTTAGGAGGAGAAAGATCAGCAGAGCTAAAAATAGTCCTGGGCCCCAACACGTGTTTCCCCCATTAGAGCTGCTAATATCTATCTTGGTGCAGAGATGCATGGCAGCTGCATGTGTTCTCACCCATATGACCTAGAAGAAGAATCCCTAGACTCCAAGTTCCTGGCTCCAGCTGTGAAGAGAAGCTCAGAGACTAAAAGTTGGTATCTGTAGAGAGGGAACCCAGCTTCTTGAATAGAGGAGGAGGGATTTCCTAAGCATCCATGTCAGCCTCAAGCTTCCCTGTCTAGCACAGCCCTCCAGGCTTATGGCAATACCCCAAGGGTTTAAAATCTCCAGGATAGGAAACACATGTGGGATTTCCTAGAGGGACAACTCCCTGCAACACTTGCAGATTCTGTCAGCCAATCTATAAGTGTTCATTAAGCACTTACTAAGTCCTATATTAGATGGTGAGGGTTAGAGAGAAAAAATTTTTAAAATGTCCTTGCTCCCAAGTTCTGTTGGGGATATAGAATACGTTCATGTGTTTGTGGAAGGATATGTAATTGTTTTTTCAGAGCAATGGGGGTTAAGTGACTTGCCCAGGGTCACACAGCTAGTAAGTGTCAAGTGTCTGAGGCCAGATTTGAACTCAGGTCCTCCTGAATCCAGGCAGGTGCTTTATCTGCTGTGCCACCTAGCTGCCCCAGTATATATAATATTATATCAGGTTGAGTCAATATAATTCCCATCTCACATAGGTGATGTACCAATTTCAACCTTTTGTGCTACCACATTTAGCTTTACAGAGAAATTTTTTTAAATTATATTTGTCAATTTTTTTAAAAAAATTAATATCCTTGGGTGCTCCATTCAATGAGCTTTCCCCTTTATTTTTTATATAAAATTTCATTTTTTTCCTCAATTACATGGAGACAATTTTTACCATTCATAAAACATTTTTTTTTTACTTCTGAATTTTCCCCTTTCCTCCCTCACCTCTCCTATCCCTGAGATGGCAAACAATTTGATATAGATTATACATGTGTAATCATGTAAAACATATTTCCATATTAGTCATGTTGTGAAAGAAGACAGAGCTAAAGGAAGAAAAAAATCACCAAAAAAAGTGAAAAATAGTAGACTTCAATGTGCATTCAGACACCATCAGTTCTTATTTTGAGGATGGATAGCATTTTTCCTCATAAGTCTTTTGGAATTCTCTTGGATCATTGTATTGCAGAGAATAGCTAAGTCATTAACAGTTGGTCATTGTACAATATTGCTGATACTGTGTATGATTACATTTTCCTTTTTAACAAATTAAACAATGTCTGACAGCATCCTCTATACAAAATCTACCTCTCTTCTCTATCCCCCAAGATGGGTTGTAACAATTACACATTACAATTACATTTAGTTTTAGTATTCTTTTTATTTAGTTTATTGTAATTGTATTTAAAGTTTTCCTGAAAAAGAAATAAAGTTTTCCTGATTCTGTTTATTTCACTCTGCATCAGTTCTTACATATTTTCCCATGTTTCTCTGCTGTGAGAAGTTAGAATGCCGTGTTACTTATTTCAGAGAGACAGCAAAGCAACCTCTGTTCTGGCCCCTCCTCAAACATTCCTAAAGGGTCCTAAAGTAGGAAAACAACAAAACTGGCTGAATCTGGTTGGTGCTGGTTGAGGTGGGCTAAGTGAACTTTAGTAAACCCAACTTCTTTCTGCACATGCTTAATAAGTATTAATGAGTTCATGAATATTAACTTCTCTACCTCTGGGTGGGATTTGATAGCCATTTTCTGAACATGTGATGTATGGAAATGTATGTAATGAGGGGAGAACATACTAAGGGGTTGCATAGGTAGACTTTCAGGTAGACTGTGAACCTCCCATCCAATTGGAGAAAGGAGGGGAGAGACCTTAAAGTATATAAGCTTGTCTGTGGCTTTGTTCAAATGTACTCCTCTGAGCAAAGGCAGGGGTGCCCATTCTTTCCCATGCTCTGCTGCAAGTCTGATTATTTGTAAATACTTTACTTCCAGTATCTGAGTTCCTTACATTCATCATTTCTTATACCATTCTATCATATTAATATACTGCAATTTAATCAGTCATTTCCTCATCTATGAGTATCCACTTTGTGCTTAAGGTTTTTGCTACAACAAAAAATATTGTGTTCTTTATGGAACCTTTCTTTCTACTGACCTCCTTGAGGTATATTATACTCAGCAGTGGGATGCCTGGGTTTTATCATTACTTCACCAACATCAGTCTTTCTGATGAAATTTAGTGTGCAGAGAAAGATGACAACTATATATCTTGAGTAGTATTTTTTGGGGGTGTCTTTCCCTCTGTCTCTTTCTTTTGGGGGGGCAGGGCAATGGGGGTTAAGTGACTTGCCCAGGGTCACACAGCTAGTAAGTGTCTGAGGCTGGGTTTGAACTCAGGTCCTCCTGAATCCAAGGCTGGTGCCTTATCCACTGTGCCACCTAGCTGCCGCACAGTATTTTTTTTAAAGAAAAAAAGCAGTCACTCATTTTACTCAGAGGACCCACATTCGCTTAAAAGCACAAATGGCTCTTTAAAATCTATACATTTGCTTCTAAAACAGAAGTAGTATGTTACCTCATCAACACATACTCTTTCACCATGACAAAAATGGCACAATTTCCTATCCTGATATGGGCCTTGTGGATTACTAGGGCAGATCCCCAGTGACTAGATGAGAAGAATTAAAGATTCAGAGAGATTCATTAAAATATGGTAATATTTGATAAATTAACTAACATGGGGGCTATAGCCAAAATTTAGTGCCAAAATGTTTTCTTTACAAAGTAGAATCCAGGCCCATCATGGAGACTGAAATACAAAAACATGTTTTTGATGGAAATCTCCTCATGAGATTGTATAATTACTAAGATATAGAACTGCTGAGCTTCTGTTCACTCTCAGATTTGAAACACTAACTCAGGTAAAGACCTTCCTATTTTAAATTTTTTTTTTTTGTGGGGCAATGGGGGTTAAGTTACTTGCCCAGGGTCACACAGCCAGTAGGTGTCAAGTGTCTGAGGCCGTATTCGAACTCAGGTACTCCTGACTCCAGGACCGGTGCTCTATCTACTGCGCCATCTAGCCACCCCCAAGACCTTCCTATTTTTATAGTCAATGCTGCTGTTAAAAATAGAAAGACCAGTAAAATCCATTCCGCTGATGGTATGGACACCTGCTGAAATGAAAAAGGTTCTTCTCCAAGGTAGGAGGAGAACCAGGGAAAACCACTGCCACAAAAGTCAAAGAGGAGGAAGTCTTTAGAAGGACAGGGTCATCAATAGTGCCAATGCACCAGACAGGTCCAAAAGGATGAGGGCCAAGAAATGATCATCAGATTTGAGAAGTCACTGATAACTTTGGAAAGAACAGTTTCAGTTGAATGATAAGGTCAGTAGCTAGACTACAAAGGTTGAAGGACTAAAAGAGAGAAGAGTGAGCAGAGACAGCAAATATAAGATAGCTTTTTCAAGAACTTTGTGAAAGGAAGGAAAGATGTAGAATGATAGTTTGAAAGTATAGAAGAATCCAATGAAAGTTTTTTAAAGATGGAGGAAAGGAGTATGTTTGAAGACAATCGGAGAAAAAGCAGGAGAGAGAAAAGGGGGGAAGAGAGAGAAAAAGAGAGAGAGAGAGAGAGAGAGAGAAAGGAGAGAAAATGAAGTTAGAAGTAACACAGAGGGGGCAGCTAGATGGCGCAGTGGTTAAAACGCTGGCCCTGGATTCAGGAGTACCTGAGTTCAAATCCAGCCTCAGACATTTGACACTTACTAGATGTGTGACCCTGGGCAAGTCACTTAACCCCCACTGCCCCGCAAAACAAAACAAAACAAAAACAAACAACAAAAAAAGAAGTAACACAGAGGTGTTAAGGATGAGGTCAACAGGCTACATGTGACCCACAATACTCCTGGTACACTACTAACCAGATTAAAATGGTATTGGGAAATATTCAACAAAATAAATTAAAATACAATAAAAAATGAATAATATTACATTTAAAAACCAAGTTGGGGCAGCTAGGGAGCACAGTGGATAGAGCACTGGCCCTGGATTCAGGAGGACCTGAGTTCAAATCTGGTCTCAGACACTTAACTTAAGTGACCCTGGGCAAGTCACTTAACCCCAATCGCCTCACCAAAAAACCCAAAAAACCAAGTTGGTATATAGCCATAGGGATCTTTCTGTATAAATTAGTGGTTCTCTTTTCTATTTGAGTTTGACACCATTGATCAAAAACAATTACCAAATGTTGTGCTTGCTTTGGCAGCACATATACTAAAATTGGAATGATACAGAGAAGATTAGCATGGCCCCTGCGCAAGGATGACATGCAAATTCGTGAAGAATTACCAAATGATAAACAAGAAGACATTCAATTCAACTCCACAAACAATTGTTAAGTAAACTACTATGTGAGGAGCATTATACTATTCACCGGAATAAGATCAATCTTTGTCCTCCCCTACTGTTTAAAAAGTCCTTGTCCTCCCCTATAGTTTACCTTTGGGCAATTCCTCCATCCCAACTCATCCTTGAAGGCTGAGTTCCTAAGGGATGACAACTGCAGATTTACAGTACTCTCTGGGTCCCCAATCCTCAATCTATAGTTTATGAGGCCCTACTGATGATTTTATCTCCAAGTGATCCATTTCACACAATTAGCTCAAAGCAAAGGCACTTACTTCAATGGCAGAGCATGAACAAATATAAGAAAACATTCCTCCCCTAAAGTCTCTCACAAATACACACATAGCTTTGGTAGGGTATATCAGTAGTAAGGTATACATTCAGATTAACCATGTGGTCAAAAGTAATTCACACCTCCAGCACTGCAGGCCTCTATGTCTTTTCTCTTAATGCCCTCACATGGTTTCCTGCCTCCTGAAGCGTCTCTGCTAAGTGGGTCTATCTGATGCTGGGCTGTAGTATCCATTGTCTCTAGCCTCTGCTTTTACTGAGATCTTGGCAAAGAGCATAACTCTGAACTGCATGAATTACTAGGATACATATTGTGCCTTAATAAATGATAAGAGATTATTTCAGAGGAAAGAGAAAAGAACCAATAGGACAATTTATACCAGGACAATACTATTATAAAGTAAAAGAACCCTGAAAGATTCTGAAAAAGCTCAAATCAAAACATGTTTCCAGAGAAGAATGTTACCCACCTATTGACATAAGTGATAGACATATAAGGATTTTTCCCCCAACTTTCTTACTTTGATTAATTGGGGGAGAGGGTCAGGGAGGAGCAGTGATTAGTAATAGCAAGGTCTAAAACAGAAGGCTGTTGTAGCATTTTTTAAATGCACATAAGAAAACAGGAGGAAGACAGTTTTTTTGGTTTTTGCAGGGCAATGGGGGTTAAGTGACTTGCCCAGGGTCACACAGCTAGTAAGTGTCAAGTGTCTGAGGCCGGATTTGAACTCAGGTACTCCTGAATCCAGGGCCAGTGCTTTATCCACTGTGCCACTTGGCCGCCCCAGAAGATAGTTTTTAAAGTAATGTGTAGAATCTATTATATACTTTTTAGAAAGCATGAGTTAGGGGCAGCTAGGTGGCGCAGTGGATAGAGCACCGGCCCTGGATTCAGGAGTACCTGAGTTCAAATCCGACCTCAGACACTTAACACTTACTAGCTGTGTGACCCAATTGCCTCACTAAAATTAAAAAAAAAGAAAGAAAGAAAGCATGAGTTAAGAAATGGAGATTCAGAGTTTCATGTAGAATCCTCTTTATGTTTTGCTTTGTGGGAATGCTCTCTTTTTTGGTGTTCAAAATCAAGATTTAGAAAAAAACATACATGGAGGGAAATAGAACTGTAAAAAAAACTAATTGGGTTTATAGTTTTTCTCATTTATTAAAATATTTACTTCTGTCAACTCCAAATCAACATCTAAAACTGAACTCATGTTCCCCACAAGGCCAGTCCTTGACTTTTATCTCTCTGCCTTGTCAACCATTTTTGTTTTTGTTTTTTTGTAGGCAATGGGGGTTAAGTGACTTGCCCAGGGTCACACAGCTAGTAAGTGTCAAGTGTCTGAGGCCAGATTTGAACTCAGGTACTCCTGAATCCAGGGCTGGCGCTTTAACCACTGCGCCATCTAGCTGCCCCTTAACCATTTTTAATAGATTGTCAAGTTCTGTCAGCTTTTTCTTCCAAAAGTCCTTTCCTTTCTATCCCCATTGATACCATCCTAATTCATATGCTTCTACCATGATGTCTTGGATCTATTGCAACAGCTTCCTAAATAGTCTTCTTACCTCTGACTTCTCCTTCTCATCTTAGCTATCACTATTAGATTAACCTTCCTTAAACCCTACTTTCATCATGTCATTCCCTTGATCAAATTTCAAATGGTACATTTCCTGTGATACAAAGTCTCTTGAATATGTCCCCAGCCTATCTTTTTAGTCTTATCTTCTATTTCTTCCATATATCTAGCTTACAGTCTAGCCAAACTAGACTGGAGTGTTCTCCAGATACATCTTAGCCTTGACAATCTGCTTGTCATTTCCTCCTCACAGAATACCATCCGTCATCCTATATCTGCCTGTTAAAATTCTAGTTCTCTGAATCTCAACTCAAATACTTCTTCTTCCACAAAGTCTTCCTTGATCACTTCAGCCAGAAGAACTCCTCTAAAGTCCTATAGATTTTATCCTGTTCAGTACCTCCCCTTTTATTATAAATTTATGTTATGTTATGTTATGTTATGTTATGTTATGTTATGTTATGTTATAAATTTATTATAAATTCTTTGGTGACAGGGACTGAGTCTTATTCAACTTTGTATCCCCAAAAGTGCCTAGCACATAGGGGATGATCAACAAGTAAATCAGTGAATGAATGGATGAATGGTGAAATTAAGGGGCTAGGGGCAACTAGGTGGTGCAGTGGATAAAGCACTGGCCCTGGATTCAGGAGGACCTGATTTCAAATCTGGCCTCAGATACTTGACACATACTAGCTTTGTGACCCTGGGTAAGTCACTTAACCCCCATGGCCCTGCAAGAAAGAAAAAGAAAGAAAGAAAGAAAGAAAGAAAGAAAGAAAGAAAGAAAGAAAGAAAGAAAGAAAGAAAGAAAGAAAGAAAGAAAGAAAGAAAGAAAGAAAGAAAGAAAGAAAGAAAGAAAGGAAGGAAGAAAGAAAGGAAGGAAGAAAGAAAGAAGGAAAGAAAGAAATTAAGGGGCTAGATCTACATTGTTATTTTTCTTAATTCAGTATAGCTAAAAAGAATTATGATATATTTCTGCTCAGTAAAGATAATCTCATTTTTAAAAGGAAATTTAAGCCTGTATGCTTAACTGTGTTCAACTTTTTCCAACACATTTTTTTTCTTTTTGAAAATACCAATTTAGCTTGGATGCTGAATTGCCCTGTATATGAATGGGTGTTAGCCACTTACTTTGTCGTCTAAACCAGGAATAACTCTTGAGGGAATAATTTCATTTTCTTGGTCCATTGAATCTGGTAATTAGGGAAGTGGTTTTTGTGATGTGGTAATTTTTATGTTAGACACTAAACCCAGGTCATCAATTCATTTCATCAAGAGTCAACATATGGAAATGATTATTACCACTCTCAGTTGACCTAGACTTGAATGATTTTTCTGTTGCTCACACAACCTAGTGCCCAGCATTTTGGGGGATACAAAGAATAGTTCAGTTACACAAATGTTCATCATCTGCTATCTGCAAAGCACTATACTAGGCACTGGTGATATAAAGATGAAAAACAATACAGTACTTATCCTCAAGGAGCTAATGGTCTAATTGGGAGTATAAATAAGTATGATACAGCATAGAATGTGATAATGGATAATGGCAATTGTAAAATTCCTAATTGCCTTCTCTATGTTGTTTGTCCTTGAAGATCTTACCATTTCTTCAGATAATAACTTCAGGAAAGGGACAGGCATCTGGATTCTAGTACGAAAGTTGGGGCATCTGAGGAAGGTGACTCTGAATCCAGGAACTAGCCCAAATAAATTAACCCTCCTTTCTCCTCTCCTTCACTCCCCTTCCCTTTCCTTCTCTCTATCTCTTTTGGAATAGAACATTCCTTTCCATATATGAAAATATTAAAACATTTATGTTTTAATATATTCAATGCCTTTTCTGTGAAAATAAATTCACTTTGTAATGGTTTGGGGCCTCTTCTATTTTACATAGCTTAACCTCTCACATCTGACCTTATGGTTCATTATGGGTAATAATAAGGATACTATTGATTTTTTTTGTTTTGTTTTGTTTTTGCGGGGCGATGGGGGTTAAGTGACTTGCCCGAGGTCACACAGCTAGTAAGTGTCAAGTGTCTGAGGCCGGATTTGAACTCAGGAACTCCTGAATCCAGGGCCGGTGCTTTATCCACTGCGCCACCTAGCCGCCCCCTGATACTATTGATTTTTAAAAAATATTACTTTAAAATATATATATAATACCTTGGCCAGATACCTCCTTGGCTGACTGCCACATATAGGGATTTCTTGAAATGAATATCATTGAATAGTACCCGCTGAGTATTCCTGCCCTGTACTGTCTCTTTTTATTGATTCCTGTTATATAGAGAAGGTAGCTAGGAAAATCATTTTGACTCTCTGGACTTCAACTTCCTTTTCTCTAGGTGAGCAATTATGAGGGTCCTTTAAGGTTTAGGGTTCTATGATTCTAGGCCAAAGAAAAGTATCTCTTCTATTTAAGTTAAAGTGGGGTTGAATGGATAGGATTCAGAAATGTGAAGCTAATGTAATGCTTTTGGGGGTCATGAAAATTCTCTTGTGAGCCAGAAACGCAGTAGTAAATGACACTAGTAATGTAGTGTTTGATAAACCCAAAGACTCCAGCTTCTGGGATAGGAACTCAGTATTTGACAAAAACTGCTGGGAAAACTGGAAGATAGTATGGCAGAAGTCAGGAATAGACCAACATCTTACACCTTATACTAAAATAAGGTCAAAATGGATACACAATTTAGACATAAGAGGTGATACCATAGGTAAATTAGGAGAGAAAGGAATAGTCTACCTTTCAGACCTTTGGAAAGTGTTAAGGGCTAAAATTTTAGCTAAACTGTCTAAAATACCTAATGAGTGGTTGCCAATAAATTATAAGCTTTAGCAAGAGTTAGACTTTTAAGCATTTATTAAGGAGAATAAGAATTTGATAGAGAAAGGCCTAGATTCCTATCTATTCAAGGGAGAACGCATTTCTAGCTCCCTTTTCCACCGGAGTCCTCAGGAAAGAGCACCAGTCTCTTCCTTCTTCCTCCCACTAGCCAACGTCACTTCCTGACGCCAAAGAAAAGACTCCTGGTCTTGCCCTCAAAGACCTTCACTTCATGGGCAGAACTCTTCTACAGTAAGTCTCCAGCAGGTGGCATCATTCCAATCGTTACAAAAGGAAAACAGTTTATGACCATACAAGAGATAGAGAATATTATAAAATGCAAAATGGATGATCTTGATTACATTAAATTAAAAAATTTTTGTACAAACAGAAGCAGTGCATCCAAAATTAGAAGGGAGGCAGAAAGCTGGGAAACAATTTTTATGGCCAGTACTTCTGATAAAGGCCTCATTTCTAAAATATATAGGGAACTAAATCAAATTTATAAGAATCCAAGTCATTCCCCAATTGAGAAATGGTCAAAGGATATGAACAGGCAGTTTTCTGATGAAGAAACCAAAGCTATCTATTGCCATATGAAAAAATGCTCTAAATCTCTAATGATTAGAGAGATGCAAATTAAAACAACTCTGAGGTACCCCCTGACACCTATCAGATTGGCTAAAATGACAAAAAAGGAAAATAATAAATGTTGGAGAAGCTGTGGAAAAATTGGAACACTAATGCATTGTTTGTGGAGCTGTGAACTGATCCAACCATTCTGGAGAGCAATTTGGAATTATGTCCAAAGGGCGATAAAGCTGTGTATACCCTTTGACCCAGCAATACCAATTTTGGGTCTTTTTCCCAAAGAGATCATGGAAAGGGGAGAGGGACCCACATGTACAAAAATATTTATAGCTGCTCTTTTTGTGATGGCAAGGAATTGGAAGTTGAGGGGATGCCCATCAATTGGGGAATGGCTGGACAAGTTGTGGTATATGAATACAATGGAATACTATTGTGCTGTAAGAAAAGATGAGCAGGAGGAGTTCAGAGAAACCTGGAGGGTCTTGTGTGGGCTGATGATGAGTGAGATGAGCAGAACTAGAAGAACATTGTACACAGTATCATCAACATTGTGTGTTGATCTACTGTGATGGACTATATTCTTATCACCAATGCAATGGTACAGAAGAGTTCCAGGGAACTCAGGATAGAAGAGGATCTCCAAATCCAGGAAAAAAAAAAAAAAGAACTGTGGAGTATAGATGCTGAACGAACCATACTATTTCTTTTGTTTTTGGTGCTGTTGTTTTTCTATTTTGAGGTTTTTCATCATTGCTCTGATTTTTCTATTATAACATGACTAATGCAGAAATATGTTTAATGTTATTATGTATATATATTTATGTATATACATGTGTATATGTATATATATAACACCTATATCAGATTACCTGCTGTCTAGGGGAGGGGGGAGGGAGGGGAGGGAAGGAGAAAAATCTGAAATTGGAAAGTTTGTATAAACAAAAGTTGAGAACTATCTTTACATGTAATGGGAAAAAAATACTTTATTAATTAAAAAAAAATTCTCTTGTGAGCCTCCATCAGTACATCTTGATCCTAAATAATAGTTTTTGGGAGTTCGGACCTAATTGCAATCTTTTCTTACCTTGTCTCCTTCATGACTAACTGTTTTGTTTGTATTGGATAGGTTTTTCTCTAGTCAATGTATTATTTTGATATTGCACTGCTTCTTTCTATAATCAATAGCTAATGAAATTCAGACCTAGAACAAAGGTATTAAATTAGCTGTTTTTTCCAAAACTAAACTCAACTATTGATGTATTGTCACTAGGCCTGAATCTACCCACCCAACACATATCTAATTCCCAACAATATAGAATACAACATAGGAAAATAAAAGGTTGCATTTAGATCTGAAATATTAGAAACTATTATTTAGGAGGGAGTTGCATTGGCAGAGACTCACAAGACAGCTTAATAATACTAAAAACATAATACTAAAAACAAACACTTCAACCCATGTCTTTAATTTAAATAGAAAAACACATTTTTCATTTAACCTGGAATCACAGATATCTAGAACTGGAAGGACCATCTCTGTTCACCTATAGATGAGAAATATGAGGCCTGAAGAGGTGAAATGGCTAAGCATTAAGACTTAAAACTGATACTGTCTTAAAAGCATAAGGGTTACTGGGTAGAAGCTCCTATCCTTTTTCTCCCTTTCTACATGATCAATGAAGCTATAGAGAAAAGCAGAGGATACTACTAACCTATATTTAATTAAAACATAATCTTATCCTTTCTAATTAAAACTTTGTGCTTCCTAATAAGAAGTCAATTGATTAAAATGTCCAGATTGTATTAGACTCCTTCTCTAGAAGAAGTGGGCAGTAAATTACCTGATGTCTCATTTGTTTTCCTCTTCATATAGGACCTTTGAAACTGATGCCAGTCTGTTTTCTAAACATGCCAGAAAAAGCAATAAAAACAATCAATGTTATTCCAAAAAGATGATCAAATATGAGGAAGAGGACAAAGATCAACCTGACAGGGTTGAAAGGAATTTAAATTAGGTTGTTAGTGTTTCAGACAAAAAAGGAAAAACCAATCTTCCCCCTCATTCTTTATCTGTCCCCCTATCTTTATCTAGCAGGATTTAAAGCTTTTTAACATGTCTCCTGTGCAACCTTGAGTGTGAACTTAAGAGACTGGGCAAGCTAAGCAGACTTAAGCTGGGAGTCAGTCCAAGGGTAGGAAGCTCCCTCTACACTACTAAGATATAATGAAAGGGTTGGATGAGATCAACATTAAGGTTTCTTTTCTCTCTAGATCTTATCAACTACTGTGTTACAGCTCAAGAGATTCAATAAACCTACCCTCTTCTGAACTGGCTGGAGAAGAATACTGTCGTCTGTTATTTTGACTTAGCTAATATATATTTTTTTGAACTGGAAATAACTTTAGAGATCACCTAGTCTGTCTGTCTGTCTGTCTATCTATCTATATATACACAAATGCATACAGAGGTGTATGTACCGAATGTAGATATAAATATGTGTGTACATGTAAGTTAATATGTATGCCTATATACACACATGTGTGTATAACACAGGTCTCAAGCTTGGGGCATCTGCATTAGATTCTCATTATTGGTGGAGAGAATGATGACTTAATGCTGTGTTTCTGTATGGGGGGTAAAGTTGGCATAAGAGTTTGGGAGTAGGGGCAGCTAGGTGGCACAGTGGATAGAGCACCAGCCCTGGAGTCAGGAGTACCTGAGTTAAAATCCGGCCTCAGACACTTAACACTTACTAGCTGTGTGACCCTGGGCAAGTCACTTAACCCCAATTGGCCTCACTAAAAAAAAAAAAAGATATTAAAGAGTTTGGGAGTAGACAGACATTTTTCTTCCTTTCTGCTTTGCAGACTCTCTTTTTTTTCTTTTTTCTTTTTGGTGGGGCAATGAGGGTTAAGTGACTTGCCCAGGGTCACACAGCTAGTAAGTGTCAAGTGTCTGAGGTCGAATTTGAACTCAGGTCCTCCTGAATCCAAAGCCAGTGATTTATCCACTGTGCCACCTAGCTGCCCCCCAGACTCTCTTTTAAAAGATATTTCAGGGGGCATCTAGGTGGCACAGTGGATAAAAAGCACTGGCCCTAGGGGGCAGCTAGATGGCGCAGTGGAGAGAGCACGGTCCCTGGATCCAGGAGTACCTGAGTTCAAATCCGACCTCAGACACTTAACACTTACTAGCTGTGTGACCCTGGGCAAGTCACTTAACCCCAAAATTGCCTTACTAAAAAAAAAAAAAAAAAAAAAAAAAAGAAGAAAAAGCACTGGCCCTGGATTCAGGAGGACCTGAGCTGTGTGACCCTGGGCAAGTCACTTAACCCCCACTGCCCCACAAAAAACAAAAACAAACAAAAAAAAAGATTTCAGGAAGAGAAAAAGGTTTAGGAAGAAAAATGTGTTGGGGAAAGCTGTTCAATATGTTGTGGATTTTCAGCTTGTTTTCCTAGAAATTTGGGGGAGTTTCTCCATGGGTAAGATCAAAGCTTCTCTCTTGACTGAGCTGAGTTTTCTCACTGTATAATCTTTGGCATATTCTAATCTATGTAACTTTTCTGATTTCTGTTTGCTGTCTGCTTGGATAAATGGATTCACTTTTTATTCACTATTTTTGATAGTCTTTTGTGTAACTCAGGAGGACCTGAGTTCAAATCCTGCCTCAGACACTTTGACACTTACTATCTGTGTGACCCTGGGCAAGTCACTTAACCCCAATTGCCTCACCAAAAAAGAAAGAAAGAAAGAAAGAAAATTGGGGCCTAATTATCCCAATATAACATATACTTGTCCAATTCTTGTGGAGACAGGTGTAAGCAGTTTTTGGTCACAAAAAGTGTCCTCTCAAGACTGGTTTTGCTCTGTGGAAAATTATATCTTCACCACATTTTTGGTAACAACCCCCAGATATAACACAAGGAACTAATGTCAATACTACCAAGATTATAACAGCAAGCATGGCTAACAGCATTAGCTAATATCAAGTCTCTTTGTAATTTCAGTGATATACTCCATTCAATTAGCAATTTCATCTTAGATTTCAGATGTTCCATGTAGTTATCTGGTCTCTGGAACTCCTTTTCTTGGGGCAGTCTGGAAAATGTCTTCAATGGATTCACTTCTCTGGTTTCAACTTACTTGTAGAGACTCCTCAGATGTTCCTGTTAAAATCTCTTGCAAAACAGATCTTAATACAAATTGATACAGTTTCACAAATTTTACTCCTCCAATAACTAGCCCATATGGTAAAAACTACCTCAAACCTTATGGTTCTGACCTTATTATTAAAATCAAGGTCTCATAGTTTACCTGAATCTTAACAAATTTATGACATGGCTGTTTATAGCTTTATCTAATTTTGTATCTGACAGACATTATTAACAACAAGCCAAAGGGTTACCTCCACATTGATACATGCAAGTCATATAACCTAAATGTTTCACAATGCCACAGAAGGCAGAACCCTTAAATCTTTCCAAATTACATATATATCAATTTGACCTTATTTCTTAAGAAATTTTCACTCAATTGTTTAAGATCTAATCCTCACATAAAATTTAGGTTACAGAATACGACCACAAATGAACTTCCACAAAAGTTACTCAGTTAACTTCAATTGTAATAAAGGACTAAGGATGACACTTAAGCAATTTCAAAATAGCACATGTCAATTAAGTTGTCCATAATAAACCATATTTGTATATGCTCTACAGACAGAAGTTATTCCCACATTACATAATAAACTTATAGTTGACCTTTCCATAGGTATAACAAAACATTCTACAAGTTATCCCCCTCTACTTTTCTTTTTCTTTTTTTAGCAACAAACATTTATTTTATTTTCCAGTTATATGTAAGGGTACTTTTCTTTTTGTGTGTGTGTATGTGAGGCAATTGGGGTTAAGTGACTTGCCCAGGGTCACACAGCTAGTAAGTGTCAAGTGTCTGAGGCCAGCTTTCAACTCAGGTCCTCCTGAATCCAGGGCCAGTGCTTTATCCACTGCGCCACCTAGCTGCCCCCAAGGGTACGTTTCTTTTCTTTTTTTTTTTTAATTAATAAAGTATTTTTTTCCCATTACATGTAAAGATAGTTCTCAACTTTTGTTTATATAAGCTTTCCAATTTCAGATTTTTCTCCCTCCCTCCCTCCCCTCCCTCCCCTAGAGGGCAGGTAATCTGATATAGGTTTTATATATATATATATACACACACACATTTATATATATATATATACACACACACACATAATAACATTAAACATATTTTTGCATTAGTCATGTTGTAATAGAAAAATCAGAGCAATGATGAAAACCTCAAAATAGAAAAACAACAGCACCGAAAACAAAAGAAATAGTATGGTTCATTCAGCATCTATACTCCACAGTTTGTTTTTTTCCTGGATTTGGAGATCCTCTTCTATCATGAGTTCCCTGGAACTCTTCTGTACCATTGCATTGGTGATAAGAATATAGTCCATCACAGTAGATCAACACTCAATGTTGATGATACTATGTACAATGTTCTTCTGGTTCTGCTCATCTCACTCATCATCAGCCCACGCAAGACCCTCCAGGTTTCTCTGAACTCCTCCTGCTCATCTTTTCTTACAGCACAATAGTATTCCATTGTATTCATATACCACAACTTGTCTAGCCATTCCCCAATTGATGGACATCCCCTCAACTTCCAATTCCTTGCCACCACATATAGAGCAGCTATAAATATTTTTGTACATGTGGGTCCCTCTCCCCTTTCCAAAAAGTGGTATTGCTGGGTCAAAGGGTATGCACAGCTTTATCGCCCTTTGGGCATAATTCCAAATTGCTCTCCAGAATGGTTGGATCAGTTCACAGCTCCAAGGGGTACTTTTCAACAATCATTTTCATAAGATTTAGAGTTCCAAATTTTTCTCCCTCCCTCCCTCCCTTTCCTCCCCCCTCCAGAAGATTGCAACCAGGTTATACATGTACAATCCACAAGTGTTCTTTTTATCAGTTCTTTCAATAGGGGTGCTTAGTAAGCTTCCTCATTAGTTCCTTGGGCTTGTCTTGGATCATTGCATTGCTGAGAGTAGTTAAGTCATTCACAATTGCTCACTGAACAATACTGCTGTCACTATGCACAATGTCCTCCCAGCTCTGCTCACTTCACTATACATTGATGTTCATTTGTCTTTCCAGGTTTTTCTGGGATCATCCTGTTTGTCATTTCCTGTAGCACTACAATCCTATAGCACAGCTTTTCCCATCATTCTTCTATTGATGGACATTCCCTTGATTCTCAGTTCTTAGTCTCCACCAAGAGTTGCTATAAATATTTTTTGTATAATTTTCCCCCCTTTTCTCTTTTTCATGATTACTATTGTTAACGGTTTCCCTTCCATCCTATTCCCTTCCCCATGATATTTATGCTATTATCCATCTTCTTTCATCCTATCACTCTTCAAAAGGGATTTGCTTCTGTCTGTCCCCTCCCCCACTCTACCCTTCCTTCTTTTGCCCCTCTCTCTTTATCTCCTTCCCTTCCTATTTTCCTGCAGGGTTAGAGAGATTACTCCACCCAATTGAGTGTGTACATTATTCCCTCCTTGAGCCAATTCTAATGAGATTGAGGTCTTTGAGCCAATTCCGATGAGTGTTAGGCTCATTTACTGACCAGATTAAATAGATTACCCCACCCAGTTGGGTGTGTCTGTTAGTTCCTTCTTCAGGTAGCTTTGAAGAGTTTAAGGTCTTTGAGCCTTTTCTGATGAGTGTAAAATTCATTTACTTCCCTGCTCTTCTCCCATCTCTTCCCTCACTTCATAAGCCTTTTCCTGTTTCTTTCATGTAGGATTTCACCTCTGCCCTTCCCCCTCCCCCAGTAAATTCCCTTCACCCCTCAATTTAACCCTAAAGATGTCATCACCTAGCTAAGTGACACAGTAGACAAAGCATCACCCACAATCAGTCTGCAAGACAATGCCAGAGCAGCAAGATTCCCCCTTCCCTTCCCCCACTTCCTTAACCTAGCCATGTTTTGGGGGTAGCTTTATCAAACAACTAAACAAAACTTTTCGTTCTAGATTGCAAGCACAAATTTACATTTTCAACAGAAACTTGAACACATAAGACAATCTCACACATTTACAGAGACAAGACAATATAGACATACATGAAACAATTCCATATAATTTCTTTTTAGCTTTTCTTTAACCTAATTTAGACTGGTCAAAGGAGTTCTATAGTCAATTCTTTTTTTTTTTTGGTAGGGCAATGAGGGTTAAGTGACTTGCCCAAGGTCACACAGCTAGTAAGTGCCAAGTGTCTAAGGCCAGATTTGAACTCAGGTCCTCCTGAATCCAGGATCCAGTGCTTTATCCACTGCGCTACCTAGCTGCCCTTTTCTTTAGTCAATTCTAATAATTTTAAAACAATTTTTGCACACATCAAAAATATATTTCTTAACCATTTGCAGTGCAACAGATCTATGAGGGCTCACCTAAATTAGATATGCCCCAACCTTTCACCCTGAGACATTCCTAGCCCTGAGAAATAGTTTGATAACTGTACTGTATTTTGCCAGAGTTAAGGAATTCAAAGCCAAAAACTGTTCTTAGGCAATGTGGTCCAATGATTAGAGACTTAAGAAAAAGATTTTCTTTGAAACATTTACACATTACAAATAATTCCTGATTTTAAGCTATTATACTACAAAAAATTTTAAGACAGATCAAAATCTTAGGCCCTAGAAGCTTATTATTTGGCTCTCTCCTTCCCCACAGCAAACATGGAAAGGGGAAGGGGGTGGGGCTTTACAGGTAGTAGTCTCATTTGATTTAATGTTATTTCCAATTTTAACACACACACCAATTTGAAAGTTACTTTACCATTAATCTGCCTATTACAAAATTCAGGTGTTCCCTAAGAACTCCTTGAACAAACTTGAAATTAAAGAATCATATACTCACCCCTTTTCCTGTGGTCAGCAGCTCAGTGGTTACCTAAGGCTATGAATGGATAGCAGTAATTTATGATCATGCAACCTTCCCCAACTCCCAGAGCAAAGGCATTTAGTCCCTTTTTAGGGTTAGAATCAGCCCTATGAACTACAACCAAGAACACTTATTGTTCATACAAATAGAATGCTTTGACAAATGCACAATTTACACACACAATTTACACACCAACACACACACATACACATCAAAACAGATGAACACAACATCTGTGAGATCTTATTTTTCTCTTGTTTTTCCCTGACTCTATATCCTACCCCTCTTCCTGACTGAGATCTGCCATCTCTGTCTCCTGGTAGCACCCTGGAGCAACAAGACCTTATTTTGTGTCCCAGTGATGACACATTTCAGACCTTGATCTATGCATAGATTTTTCTGCTCCATGGCCGAGTCAGCTAGCTTTGCCCCACATTCCTTCATTTGCATCAGAACCCATTTAACAGTCTCAGGCTGGTGACATCAGGTCAAAGGGGAACACCTTACCACGATCTATGAAGCTACCAAAACTTGGTAGGGTGCCTGCCCTGTCATTATCACTGGTGAAAGTTCCACCTACTTACTTGGTCACATGAATTATCCCGGACGAGCCCCCAATTGTTAGAAACCGGTAAACTGAGGCACAACTCCAGGTCTGGTGCAAAGAAGGAAGGCTATTTTATTTCAATCTTGCAAGAAAGGGCAGGTACTCCAGAGGAGTGGTTCTCCTTTCCCCAGTAAAGTTCCCCTTTTTATCCTAGATCTAATACAAGGTCCCTCCCCCATTCGGGTTCACATTCTTCATGACACTTCTAAACATGTAGACCCTGCCCCCCAGATGTGGCAAGACTGTTGCCCCCACCCTGTGGGACAACCTGACCATGAGATTTTATGATTCTTTGTTCTCTAATTTCAGAAAACCTCTGTTGACTCAGCAGGGAAAGGAAGGAAAATTTTGGGGAGTAGGGATAAGCCTTTAGGGCTTGAATTATATAGTTTGTTCTTATCTGAGAGGAACATACTCTACTGGTTAACTGTTAACTTAGCAGGAAAAAGGAAGGAATGGTGAAGATGGGGGCTGGGGGAAGAAACCCCTAGGTCTTGAATAAAGTATCCTGCCTTCTGAGGATTATACACCATTCCTCTTACTCTCTATCTAGTATGCTATGCTGCCTTTGATCATAATTAATAATTTTGAAAGTATATTTTACTTGTCAGTATTTTGTTTAACATTTTTGTTTTGATATTCATTAATGTTGGCAGTCTATAATTCTCTTTCTCATTCTTACATTTCCCTAGTTAAGGATCATTAACACAAATGTCTCACAGCAAAAAGGGTGGATTTCTATATTTCTCAGATCCTCAGTTGTCAAAGAATCTCTTGTTTAGTCCAGGGATTCCTTGACATTGTCCAGGAAATTCCTCCTCTGGACCCAGGATGGCTGGTCCAGGAATTTCTCCATTACTCTTTTCCATTGTTTTTGGATCATTTTCCTGGTTCCAGAATTTCTTACTACCTCCCACTAGTTTATCCACTAGGATAATGAGTCCAAAATTTCCTGCAGCCCTTCTCTTTTTAGCTCTGAGTTATCTTCATTGCTCTCTATCCCTCTTCAGTCATTCTATTATAGGCCAAATCAAAGGGCATTTACACAAATACATACATACACACATGCACACATACATGCACACACCACACATACACATATATAAAATTAACAGGTCTTGGTTAGGCAAGTTCATACCTTCCCAAAGAGCTAATTTAGTCAAGGGATTAACAACTTCATTAAGAAGATAATGTCTGTCTATAACCTATATCAGATTACTTGCTGTCTTGGGGAGGCAGGGAGGGAGGGGAGGAAGGGAAAAAGATTTGAAACTAGAAATCTTATTTTTAAAATGTTGAAAACTGTCTCTACATGTAATTTGAAAATAATAAAATATTTTTATAATTAAAAAAAGAAGTAACTATTAAAAAAAATTACTTGACTTGTGTTGAAGAATATATCTCCTACCCATAGTAATGAAAGGTATTTGATCTTATCCTCTTCTATTTTTTTAATAGCATGAGCCTTGATATTAAGTTCTCATATTCATGTGGATTGTATTGTGGAACATGGTGTAAAGAGTTTGTGTAAGCCTAATATCTTTAAGACTTCTTTCCAGTTTTCCAAGAAGCTGTTTTTAATAAGAGAGAGAATTATTTCCTTTAAAAAAAAAAAAGGTAATGTTTGGAGGCAGCTAGGTGGTACAGTGGATAAAGCACCAACCCTGAATTCAGGAGTACCTGAGTTCAAATGCAGCCTCAGACACTTGACACATACTAGCTGTGTGACCCTGGGCAAGTCACTGTGAGATTTAAAATTGGATATTAGATCATAAATCTCCCCTACTTAACCCTTCCCTTAATTTATCTCCCAGACTAGTAAATGGAAGAAGCTTCTGGTTTTCTAGATAGAGCCTTTATTGTATATAAGGTGTTGTTGATTAGAAGGATAGGAAAATAGAAATACAGTACAAATCGTCTTAAATCTAGGCTTAGTCTATATTCCTTATAAAAACTCACCAAACCGATTTAGGCCACCTTTGGAGTGAGTCAGACCGTCTGTGCCGCGCCGCCAGGAGTCCCGCCAAGCCAGCAAAAAGGCTACTCCCGTTCTCTCCACCCCGGAAGTCCAAAAAACCCGGCAGGCAGTCTGACATGCGCAGCAGGCGGACTGTTCATCTCCTCCCCAAAAGGGTGGTCCTTGAAAAACTGGCGTCTTTCAGTTATCCTAACCGACTGTTAAAAACTTTCATATTTTACCACATTTCCCCCCTTTGCTTCCTCAAGAAATGGAATGTTTCCTTGATGGAACAGTAAAAAGAATATAATAACTTTTGCTGACTAATAATATGCGAACAACAATACAGAAAAGGAAGAGAGGAAAGTTTTGTCCAGAGGGGCGATTTTTTTTTCTTTCCTCATGAACCGACGCTTTGACATTTGTCTTGCAAAGGGAGAGCCTCTGCAGAGAGTACATGTTACAGATAGTATATAACAGAGAGGAGATAGTAAAAGCTAATAAAGCAAAACAGTTCATATAAAGTCTCTGAGTTCTCTTGTCTTCTTGAAGTGGTAAGATGTCATCAGGAGGAAACTGGATTCTGGTCTGGAAAACTGGATTCTGGACTCTGGTCTGGATTCTGGACTCTGGACTCTGGTCTGGAAAGCTGGATTTCTTCTTTAACTGTTTGAATTGCTGTATTTTTTTTTTTTTTACTAAACCTTAGCATAGCATTTTGCAATCAGTAACACTTTTTACCACCATGTGTCTGGATCAAAGCAAATTTAGTATGTGTTCATGACACCTGAAAATGTTATGGAAAGGTTATCATACCATATCTCATGGTTCCGAGACAGCCAGTGATTGTGCTAGGCCACAGGTGAATTCAACTGAGTGAGATAAAAAGATAAGTAAGTTCAGTTAAATTAGGTTAAATTAGGAGGGAGAGAGGATGAATACTGGACTGTGCCTAGTAATTGTGCTCTACATAGTCACCATCATAAGCAAACCATGGACTTATGTATACCTGTAGGATTTTTGAATGTAGTGGGAGTCTCAGGAAAGAGCCAGAGAGTGGCAAAATTGAATCCTCGCATGGTATCTATGGGGCCCTTAACAGTAGAACATTCATTTTTACTCATGCCTGATGCCCCTGTAAATTTATTAGGTCGTGATCTCCTTTGCAAGCTTAGAGCAACCATATCTTGTGCTCCAGATGGGGCTGTCTCCTTACAATTGCCAGAGGATACTGTTCATTTATTACCAATTTTACTTACAGAAGCTCAAGGAACAGCAGGGGAGGTATCCAAAATCCCCTCTGACATTCCTGAGTCTTTATGGGCCTCATCCCCTAATGAGGTGGGGCTCCTTAAGTCTGCCATGCCTGTTACCTTTAAAGTTAAGGGGGGACCACCCCCCTCCATTCCACAGTATCCATTGTCTAGGGAAGCAATAGAAGGGATCACCCCTATAATTGAGGCTTTGAAAAGCCAGGGTATTATTATTCCATGTCATCACTCTCCATGCAATACTCCCATTTTGCCAGTTAAAAAACCCGGCAGGCAGTCTGACATGCGCAGCAGGCGGACTGTTCATCTCCTCCCCAAAAGGGTGGTCCTTGAAAAACTGGCGTCTTTCAGTTATCCTAACCGACTGTTAAAAACTTTCATATTTTACCACATCACTTAACTCTCATTGCCCTGTGAAGAAGAAGAAGAAAAAGAAGAAGAAGAAGAAGAAGAAGAAGAAGAAGAAGAAGAAGAAGAAGAAGAAGAAGAAGAAGAAGAAAATGTATACCTTTTGTAAAGGCCAAATTTAATATGGGGGAATCAATTGAGAAGCTCGCCATAATATTGGGGTAAGGAAAGAGATTAACAGCCTCTTTCAGAAAAAACAAAACAGGGTTTATTGATGGGAACAAATTGAAAACACAAGGGACCAAGAAAAAAGGAATAGGAGAAGGAAAATTATAAAACCTGCAATCACACCACTGCCTGGACTCAGCAGTTCCCAAAGAGCAAACACCTGTGTCCTGTCTCTCTCTTTCCCACCGGAATGAATGTCTCTTCCCTTCATAGTTCCTCTCTCTCTCTCTCTCAAAGGGGAGGTCCTTCAAGCTGATTGGTTGAGAGTGGGCCCCTGCTGAAATCAGTAGTATACCAAGAGGTTACTCAGGGCCAGCCAGGTGTGGCCTCCATCCAATCATCCCCAAGTAGGTACTTAGTTTCTCATTCTCACCCAATTCAAACAATACTAAATCAATCAGATGGGGCCCCTGGGCGTCTTCCAAATTCCATTATTTTATCACACTTTGACCCAGTAATACCACTACTAGTATCCCAAAGAGATCATAAAAAAGAGAAAAGGACCCACATGTACAAAAATATTTATAGCAGCTCTCTTTGTGGTGGCAAAGAATTGGAAATCAAGGGAATGCCCATGAACTGGGGAATGACTGAACAAGTTGTGGCATATGCATATAATGCAATACTATTGTGCTATAACTAATGATGAGCAGGCAGATTTGAGAAAAACCTGGAAAGACTGAAGTGGACTGATGCTGAGTGAAGTGAGCAGAACCAAGAAAACATTGTACACAGTAACAGCAACATTGTACGGTGATCATATTGTACACAGTAACAGCAACACTGTATGATAATAGTTCTTCTCAGCAATACAATGATCCAAGACAATGCCAAAGGACTCATGATTGAAAATGCTCTCCATATCCAGAAAAAAGAACTGTGGAATTTGAATGCAGTTTGAACCATATTGTTTCTACTTTTTTTCTTCTTTTTTGAGGTTTTCCCCTTTTGGTCTGATTCTTCCTTCACAACATGACTAATGCAGAAATATATTTAATGTGATTATATATGTATTTGGTGTTTTTTTGTTTGTTTGTTTTGCAGGGTTAAGTGACTTGCCCAGGGTCATACAGCTAGTAAATGTCAAGTGTCTGAGACCGGATTTGAATTCACATCCTCCTGAATTCAGGGCCAGTGCTTTATCCATTGCACCACCTAGCTGCCCCCATGATTGTATATGTATAACCTATATCAGATTGCTTTCTGTCTTGGGGAGGGGGGAGAGAAGGAAGGGAGGAAAAAAAATTTGGAACTCAAAATCTTATAAAAACAGATGTTGAAAATTATCTATACATGTAACTGGAAAATAATAAAATACTTTTATGATTAAAAAAAGATAATGTAATGAATCTTGGGTATCTTATGATTGTAAATATGTCAAAGAAGCCAATATTAAACAAACAGCAAAACTGAGGGCTAAAATAATGAATAAAGTGGATACCAACTTATTAAAGTTAAATCTCACAGTCTTCCTTTCTTTTGTGAGGGGGAAGTGGGATGGATATGGGGAGTACTGGTCAAATTAAGGAGCTCCTTCAAACAACTTGATAAAACAATAGACCATTTTAGTGCTAGTCAATAGACCATTTTTAGAGCTTAACAAACAAAGTGATGAGACTACAACACTGGGCCATCCATTGAAAGAAACTGATAGGACCAGGAGAATTTCAAGTGATTAGATTGATGTAGGAGGCAAAAAGGGGTTAATAGGAAAACCTAAGATCCAAGCTCTAATTCAGATATTAGCTGTAAAAGGGAGTTAGACCCCAGTTAATGGATAACTTATTCTAGGTTATCGTACCCACAGTGATCAGTACCCATAATGGGACCATAACGGGTCAGGTCAAATAACAATAAAGGAAATGACAAGGGTATAGAAATTCGAATGAAAAATGGAGATATTTTGAAACTAGTCATGGGAACCAGAAAGAGACATGTGCAGAAAAGGCCAAATTTGTCCCCAGATTCACCTTATGACGTGTAAACCCCCAAAACACACCTCCACTTGAAAAAGGTAACTGCCTTGGGGGTTGGCTTAGGACCCCAGGAACTCCAAATTAGGACAGGCCCTCCCCTGTACCTCCCCAAGGTGAAGATTATTATAATGAGACTGATAATCAATTTATCTATACTATAAATATAACTGTCTTTCCTTTCACTATTTGAAAGACACCTTTCCAATGTTCTGGTTCTCTCCCTGTGGTCACCCACAGTATTGCAATAAAACTTGGGAAACTGAGTCACTGAGTCTTGTAATTCTTTTGGGATGAATCACAATCAATTCCATCCCACATCAAGATAATTTGAGGATCAGTCACCTTTCCCCTAGGGCTTAGAAAATCAAACTGGTTGCACTCTCTAGAACCCTTAACACTTGAGGACTTGCCTTTTACCACTTTCTTTTCAAGTAGGATCGAGAATCTTTACCACCCCCACCTGGAGCAGTAGTATCTACTTAGAGGAGACACGTGCTTGTTTGTACCCCGAGAAGACAATTCAAGGACACACTATTTCTGAATCCCAAGCTTCTGTGTAGGGAGTGGGAAATGGGAATAAGATCTTGAATTCCCCAGGTAGAATAACCTCAATATCTAGCCTTCTAAGAGAAAAGGGATATTTCCTGGGCAGATGGATGCCTCTGAGGACTGTTTTGTGGGTACTACAATCTTGAGTTCCTGAGTTCACGAATTTCAGCCTAGAACCTTCAATAATTTCTCCTTGGAGAAACAAGAAGGTAGTCCACTTGATTTCTGTGCAGAGTCCTCTTTGGAGAGCAGTCTGTAAACTACTCAGATGCAGGAGTTTGCTTGTCCAACAGGTCCAAGAGCATGTTCAAGGTTGTATGTGTCTAAACCACAGAGTGGTAGTACAAGCCTTTTCCAGGAATCAAAGCCAAATTCAATGACCTGAAGTCACAGACTCTTTTTACCCACCCCCTCCCCTTTTTAAATGGGATCAAGTGTTATCCAATTCTATAGTAAATCTTCTATTGACTAAGATCTTTGAAAGATCACTGATAGTGGTTTAGCATTCACACCTCCCAGTTCTTTCAGTTTCCTAGGATATAGTTCTTTTACTCTTCCCTAATTGATTCTCTATCCCATTCCCCAAGAAAGAGTGTTTGAAAGACAAACCTTCACAAATAACAAGATTATTTGGGTCACAAACTTTACTTGTAAGTTACTCTTCAGCTTGTCATTGGACTACCTGCAATTTGACATATTTTCCATATCAATTTTCCATATTTAATCTTATCTTAATCTCTAGGGTAATCCAGGAGTTTAGTTTTATATTTCATTATTAATAAATAAAAATTTAGCCTATCTCTCAGTTGCTTGGGGCACCCCATAGTTCATGCAACATTATTTATTAAATAAACTGGAGAACTATTCTTTTTGTAGTATCTGAGGCTGCGTTTGAACTCGGAAGGAACCTCCTGAATTCAGGACAAGTGCTTTATCCACTGCACCACCTAACTGCCCCCAGAACTATTCTTTTTGAATCATATTCCTAATGATAATAGCTATAATATATATATATATATATAAAGCTTTCAGGTTTTCAAACACTTTCTAAATATTATCTCATTTTATCCTCATGACAAGCCTGGGAAGTAGGTGGTATTATCTCTATTTTGTAGATGAGGAAATTGAAACCAAGAGAGGTTGAATGAGTTGCCCAGGATGATTATAGCTAGTGTCTGAAGCCAAATTTGAGCTAAGGTCTTCCTGACTCCATGGGCAACTAGGTGGCACAGTGAATGGAACACTGGACCTGTACAGTGGCTACACCCTGTAAACTGTTTCAGCAGATGGCTAAACCAGGTTGAGGATAATCTACAAGCCTTAAACCAGTTGGTGATTTAGGGGGGCATCTACACTGGGCTTGAGAAGACTTCCCCGTTGGAATGGACAGATGAATACAATTTGTTCCAATAGCCATGAAGGCAGCTGAAGCAGGTACTGAGGAGAGTATAGAACTTGGTCAGACATCAAAGATGTCTTGGGCCATGGCTAATTATCATGACTTTTGTCTTGCCACTAGATTTTGATGACTGTGGAAGAGAAAGTGAGGCTTGATGACTTTCTTTTTTTTTTTTTTTAAATTAATAAAGTATTTTATTTTTTTTTCCATTACATATAAAGATAGTTCTCAACCTTTGTTTATACAAGCTTTACAATTTCAGATTTTTCTCCCTCCCTCCCCTCCCTCCCTCCTCCCCTAGACAGCAGGTAATCTGATATAGGCTATATATATATATATACACATAATAACATTAATCCTATTTCTGCATTAGTCATGTTATAAGAGAAAAAAAACAGAGCAATGATGGAAAACCTCAAAATAGAAAAAAAAACAACAGCATCAAAAACAAAAGAAATAGTATGGTTCATTTAGCAGCTATACTCCGCAGTTTTTTTTTTTTCCTGGATTTGGAGATCCTCTTCCATCACGAGTTCCCTGGAACTCTTCTGTGCCATTGCATTGGAGAGAAGAATATAGTCCATCACAGTAGATCAACGCTCAATGTTGATGTTACTGTGTACAATGTTCTTCTAGTTCTGCTCATCTCACTCATCATCAGCCCACGCAAGACCCTCCAGGTTTCTCTGAACTCCTCCTGCTCATCTTTTCTTATAGCACAATAGTATTCCATTGTATTCATATACCACAATTTGTCCAGCCATTCCCCAATTGATGGGCACCCCCTCAACTTCCAATTCTTTGCCACCACGTAAAGAGCAGCTATAAATACTGAAAGAACTGGGAGGTGTGAATGCTAAACCACTATCAGTGATCTTTCAAAGATCTTAGTCAATAGAAGATTTACTATAGAATTGGATAACACTTGATCCCATTTAAAAAGGGGAGGGGGTGGGTAAAAAGAGTCTGTGACTTCAGATCATTGAATTTGGCTTTGATTCCTGGAAAAGGCTTGTACTACCACCCTGTGGTTTAGACACATACAACCTTGAACATGCTCTTGGACCTGTTGGACAAGCAAACTCCTGCATCTGAGTAGTTTACAGACTGCTCTCCAAAGAGGACACTGCACAGAAATCAAGTGGACTACCTTCTTGTTTCTCCAAGGAGAAATTATTGAAGGTTCTAGGCTGAAATTCGTGAACTCAGGAACTCAAGATTGTAGTACCCACAAAACAGTCCTCAGAGGCATCCATCTGCCCAGGAAATATCCCTTTTCTCTTAGAAGGCTAGATATTGAGGTTATTCTACCTGGGGAATTCAAGATCTTATTCCCATTTCCCACTCCCTACACAGAAGCTTGGGATTCAGAAATAGTGTGTCCTTGAATTGTCTTCTCGGGGTACAAACAAGCACGTGTCTCCTCTAAGTAGATACTACTGCTCCAGGTGGGGGTGGTAAAGATTCTCGATCCTACTTGAAAAGAAAGTGGTAAAAGGCAAGTCCTCAAGTGTTAAGGGTTCTAGAGAGTGCAACCAGTTTGATTTTCTAAGCCCTAGGGGAAAGGTGACTGATCCTCAAATTATCTTGATGTGGGATGGAATTTGGGGTCAAATTGATTGTGATTCATCCCAAAAGAATTACAAGACTCAGTGACTCAGTTTCCCAAGTCATTGAAATTCCAGAGGAGATAGAAGCACTCTTCATAAAAATTTCTTCATAATTTTTTCTTCATAAAATGATATTTAAGAAAGTTATTATATGAAAGAAGTTTCTTCTCATCTTACTCTGTTTTCTCAATAGTTTAATATCATAGATCAAAGATAAAAACACTCTTCATTCTCAGAGAAACACCTTATAAAATGACAATTACAAATGCAACTCCTGGATTTTTTTTTTGTTCATAATCTTTGGCTCTGTAGGAGAGGCTTTTTTTGAAATAGGGGTGACTTCTACTATACCCTTCTCTCCTTGAGGCTCCTATGACCTCCTGGTTAGCTCTGTTGAGGACCTTCCCTCATTTATTGAGAAAACTGGTGTCATTTCACTTAAACTTCCTCTTCTCTTCTCTCTGTAAGGGTAGGGGATTAATGGAGTAAGTCGGTCAAATTACCCTACCTCATTTAGTGGAAGAGCCAAGATGGTGGAGGAAAGGCAGTGACTTGCCTGAGTTCTCCCCAAGACCCCTCTAAATAACTTCAAATAATGTCATAAGATTATATGTCAAGATGCTAAGTCTCTATACATTTGTGGGATAAGAACATATCTTGACTCTCCACTAGATGTGAATAAATCCTGGATACCTCCATAACTTTGAAATCTGTTTGGATTGGCTAGAGGACTTGGTTGTGTCTTCTGTGGCCTATATAAATTCATTGAGTTAGTCAGAATCAGGAAATTAAGTACCTGGCAACCCCCTGAGAAGACATTAGTCTTCTGCAGGACCAGAGGATTTGGATTTTTAAAATTTGCATCCTATCAGTGTTTCTGGAACAGCAGGTACTAGAAGCAATGTCTTCATCAGGAACCGAGGACAGACAGAGATTCAAAGATCTTCAAGGAGCTTGGTACAAAAACTAAATGATACGGTGAACACCTTGAGCAATTCAGCAAACAAACAAACAAACAAAAACGTCTAGTATCTGTGAATTCTTTTGCTATATGATCCCACTTCTCCCTGGTCTCTGTATGTACTGGTGAGAAAGTATATCTCAAACTTTTGGGGGGAATGGGGTGGGGATGGGGAGCAAGGTGAGTGTTTTGTACTAACTATATGGTAGTAAAATACTCCCTTTTAGAAAGCTAATTAAGTCTCGTTGATTAAGTGAAGACCAACCCAAAATCATAGTAGAAAGCTTAAGGGTAGGTGTTCCCGAGCTATGGAGCATTAAAAGATTTCCTATCCCCTTGGGTCTAACTCAATCATCCAGAGAGGAAGCAATGACCATTATTTAGGGTCCAGACTCTTTGGTGCAAATGGGAGTTGGGATAAGGACCCCAAGAAGCTAGGCGTGCTACATTTACATCTCTAAACTCCTTGTCAGCCTCCCCCATTCTCTCCTCCATTATTCCAGGCTCTGACAAAGAGATCACCCTTCTCATTTCCAGGGAGTACTTTTGATCCCATGCCCTCCCCTTTGGAGATGTAGATTGCCTAATCCTATCTCCCTTTCCCCCCACATCTTCAATCTGGGTCTATTTATTGTTTCCTTCTCTGCTGCCTACAAACATGCCCAAGGCTCCCTCCTCCTTTAAAAAATTATTCACTAGATCCTGCCATTCCTGGTAACCATCATCTTTCCCTTTCCCTGGCAAATTCCTAGAAAAAGTTGTCTGAATTTATTACCTTCATTTCCTTTCCTCTCACTCACTCCTCAATCCTTTGTGACGACTTCAGACCTCATCAGTAATCTTAAACTGTTCTCTTCAGTATTACCAATTATCTCTTAGTTGCCCAAACTGATAGCCTTTTCTCCTTCCTCTTCCTATAAGATCTCTCTGTAGCATCTGATACTTTTGACCATCCTCTGTTCTCTTTTGAGTTACTGTGACCCTGTTTTATCTTGTTTCTTCCCCTGTCAGACTGCTTTTTCTCAGTCTCCCCTGCTGGTTCATCACCTATATCAGCCTCTCTAGCTATATATGTCCTCCTAGGCTCTTCCCTGAACCTCTTTCTCTTCTCTCTCTACACTCATAGGATCGTAAAGTTGGAAGGAATTGCTCAGATGAACAGCTCAGCACCTTGAGCATGGAAACACCAGCATACTGTTAGGGAAGGGTTGGGGTAGTGAGGGTGGAAGCCCCACTGAAGTGCCTTGACTGGGAAAATCTCAGGGGATCAGAACTCTGTAGCAGCTTTTTGACCAAAGAAATTCCAGAGGAGATAGAAGTTTGCAGCAGCATCCCAACTTAAGAAGTACCAAGGGAGGAAGGGTGGAAGACTATAACACCTGGAAATCCTTGGGGGAATGGAATACTGCAGCAGCACCCTGACCTAGGATAGCCAACAGCAAAGATTTGAGGAACACCTTGAAGCCTGAGCCCAGATACACCAGGAAATAGGAAAGCCAGGCAGAGTAGCTGAACCCAGGATTTCAAGGTCAGAACTGACAAGGATCTGACTGTCTCATCAAACCTAACTTCTATTTCTGTAACTTCTATTTATTACTTCTGGGGCCAAAATGAATAAGCCTGATCTCTCTTCCATGCAACAATCCTTCACATACTTGGATACAGCTATCATGCTTCCCTCTGAATCTTCTCAACTTTAGGCTAAACATTCCCAGGTTCTGCAGTTGATCTTGTGAGAGAAAAACAATCCTCTTCTCAATAATTCTCGGGAACTGAGCAGCGAGGTGACAAAGGCTCTTTTATTTCCTTCTCATGAGAAGGAGACACCCTAGTGTGCAGCTAGTGGGAGCCAAGAAAGGGGGCTCACAGGCCCTTTTTTATACCCTTGTCCCTAATGTGAATGGACCCTCCCCTTTTTCATCATTGGTCCGATTACTCGAGGGTTACAATCTACGAGCAAAAACTAGCTAACCGGAATGCAGTATTCCCACCCCTCTTCCTTATATAGGTATAACTCAGGAGTGGACCTTATTCTTCCTTATATGGACACAACTCTAGAGCGGACCTTATTGAGACCAGGGCTCCTTGAACCATGATTTTGTTAGCCAGAGGGGGAGGAGGGGATCTGAGACCTTTGTCTTACAAACAGGTCAGGAGGAGTATGATTGATTGTTATATCCTCATTGAGAGGAGACAACTACCCATTTTCTCGCAATCTTTATAGAACATAGTCACGGCCCTTGAGTTGTTTTCACTGGATGTAACTTCACTAGGTTATAAAGGTTCTTCTTAGGTGGCAGCTAGGTGGCAGAGTGGATAAAGCACTGGCCCTGGATTCAGGAGTACATGAGTTCAAATCTGGCCTCAGACACTTGACACTTAACTAGCTGTGTGACCCTGGGCAAGTCACTTAACCCTCATTGCCCTGCAAAAACAAACAAACAAACAAAAAAACCACAGCAACAATATATGTTCTTCTTAAATTGTTTTGCCTAGAATTGAACCTACTATTCCAGATGAGGCCTTATGAGTATGATGAAACTTGTTATTTAGTTGTTTTTCAGTTGTGTCTGACTCTTGGTGACACCTTTTGGGGGTTTTCTTGGTAAAGAATGTTAATATGAATATATGGATCACCTGGATTTGATGAAGGTACATTATTATCCACAGGGAGTTTTATGAAACCCTGGATTAATAGGATTAATAGGAGCAAAATGTCCTTCAACTGAACTCCAAACTGAACCCAGATAGCTAGCAGATAAAAGACCTTACCTAGTGACTTCTTTTCCCTAAGGATAGTAAGTCCCTATCTTATGGTAACATCTGGGCATCCTCATCCTTGCTAAACCCTTTTTTGGAATCCTGTAGTCTTATCATGATACTTATGTATTTCCTCCATACTTGTTATAACTGAAATTGTTAAACTACTTTTTGCTTCTGGATTGATTTCTGTATCGTACTATTGAAACTGACAAGGCCCTGTAATCAGTGGACTAAAACCTTATATACCCTCAGAAATGAATGGGGAGTCCTCTGAGCTTCTCTTAGGAGGGAAGTCTCCACATGATCATGTTTTGTTAACTTTCTTCTTGGGACAATAGAATATTAAATTGATACTTTTTTTCTGTCTGTCTCTGTTTTCGTAGGAGGACAGGTATGTTTTTTCTGTCTGTCTCTGATTTGTAGAAGAAATTAAACATTATTTCTCTGATCTGTTTGTAGGAGACAGGCAGATATATCATGTTCTCTGATCTGGTTCATTGTAGGAGATATAAGATATAAGATGATCTGTTTATTAATTTGTAGGAGAGATTAAACATTATTTCTCTGATCTGTTTGTAGGAGGCAGGCAGATACAAAAGCTATATTTTAATATTCGACAAGACACTGGAGTGGTTTGCCATTTCTTTTCCTGTTCATTTTATAGATTAGGCAAACAGGGTTAAGTAACTCACACTGCTAGTAAGTATCTGAACTCACAGATTTGACTCCAGGCCTGGTGCTCTATCCACTGTATCACCTACCAGCCCTGCCTGGAATATAGTAAGGGCTTAATAAATTCTTGTTGTCACTAATGCATTGTTGGTAGAATTGTGAATTGATCCAACCATTCTGGAGAACAATTTGGAACTATGCCCAAAGGGCTATAAAACTGTGCATACCCTTTGACCCAGCAATACCACTACTAGGTCTATATCCCAAAGAGACCATAAAAAAGGGGAAAGGACTCACATGTACAAAAGTATTTATAGCTGCTCTTTTTGTGGTGGTAAAGAATTGGAAACTGTCCATCAATTGGGGAACGGCTGAACAAGTTGTGGTGTATGAATGTAATGGAATACTATTGTACTGTAAGAAATGATAAGCAGACAGATTTCAGAAAAACCTGGAAAGACTTAAGTGTACTGATGCTGAGTGAAGTGAGCAGAACCAGAAGAACATTGTACACAGTAAGAGCAACATTGTGTGATGATCAGCTGTAATAGACTTGGCTTTTCTCAGCAATACAATAATCCAAGACAATTCCAAAGGAGTCATGATGGAAAATGCTCTCCACATCCAGAAAATGAACTGTGGAATCTGAATGCAGATTGAACCATACTATTTTCACTTTTTTTGCTTTTTTTTTCTTTCTTGAGGTTTTCCCCTTTTGTTCTAATACTTCAATCACAACATGACTAATGTGGAAATATGTTTAACATGATTGTACATATATAACCTATATCAGATTGGTTGCTGTCTTGTAGAGGGAGGTGGGAAGGGAGGAGGGAGAAAAAACTGGAACTCAAAATCTTATAAAAATGAATGTTGAAAACTATCTGTGCATGTAATTAGAAAAACTAAAATACTATTAAGATTGAAAAATAAAACAAAATAAATTCTTGTTGTCTTGACTTGGTTGTACATTCTCTCAGAACTCCTGATATACTGGTGCTGGAGGAGTTGGAATACTCCTTATTCCCCATGGCTACTTCCAGATTCCCCCTTTGCTGCCATCTTTGAGCAACCTCTCATCCTTTAAGTTTCATTCTATCTGAATTTATCACCCAATTCAGATACTAGAAATTATTCATTGGCCCCCACTCATTCTCCATCCTTCATCAAGTAATTCAATACATGCTTTTTCATTCCAATTCCTGTCTTATACTATGGGATTTCTTTTTAAAAAAATAAGTGTTTAGGGGCAGGTAGGTGGCGCAGTGGATAGAGCACTGGCCCTGGAGTCGGGAGTACGTGAGTTCAAATCCAGCCTCAGACACTTAATACTGACTAGCTGTGTGACCCTGGACAAGTCACTTAACCCCAATTGCCTCACCAAAAAAACAAAACAAAACAAAATTAAATTAAATTAAAAATAGGTGTTTATTGATATCTTTTGTTTCTTCTATCACCAAGTTTCCCTCTAGTATCTCTCTATCCCCTCCAGAGAGCCACACCAGATAACAAATAGTACTTTTGAAAGACAAAAAAGAGGAAAAAGTCAGAATAACTGATCAATACATTGAAAAAATCTGAAAATATGTGCATTGTACAACACTTCTAGACCTTCCATCTCTGCAGAAGGATAGAATGAAAAGATCTCATATCTTTTCTTTCAAGTCACGTTGATTCTTTATAATTTTGCAACATTCACTTTTGAATTTTTTGGTGGTTCTATTTTCATTGTTGTAGTCATTGTGTATATCATTTTATTGACCCTACTTATTTCACTCTGCATCAGTTCATGTAAATCTTGCCATGACATTCATCATTTCTTACAGCACAGTAATATTTCATTACATTCATGTATAAAAATTTTTATAGCCATTTCTCCAATTGATGGGCATTAACTTTGTTTCCAATTCTTTGCTTTCATAAAAAAGTGCTGCTAAAAATATCTTAGTATACATGGGTACTTCTTATCAGTGGCCTCCTTGGGATACCAGACTAATAATGACATTTAAGGGTGAAAGGGTATGGGCATTTTTTTTTACTTTATTTGAATAATTCCAAATTGCTTTCCAAAATGGTTGTGCTGATTTGCAGCTCAGCCAACAATACACCAGTGTGCCTATTTTCCCCACAACCCCTCCAACATTCACTATTCCCATCTTTTATCATTTCACCAACTTTTCTGGTGTGAATGGAAACCTTAGGGTCTTTGATTTGTATTTTGCTCATTGTTAGTGCTTTAGGTCATATAGATGTCAATAGTTTACAATTCTTTTGAGAACTCATTTGTTCATATCCTTTGGGGGATGGAATGGATTTTGGTCTTGTGTTAAGATAACAGAATTTGGTAGATGCCCAGGGGTCTGACTTGATTGACTTAGTAGTGTTTGAATTGGGTGTGAATGAGGAAAAACTAAGTACCCACTTAAAGATGATTAGATTTTAGCCACTAGTCAACCCTGAGGTCAGTGTGTTCTCAGAGACTATGGACCACTCTCAGCCAATCAACTTGAAGAACCTCCCATTTTGGGGAGAAGGACAGGAAGTAGGAAGTTGAGGCCAGCTGACAGAATCTTCCTCTTTTGGTTCCAGACATCGCATGGTAGCAGAATTTTACGTGGGCTGTTAGGAAAGGAAAGGTTTCTGTCTCTCTGGCTATACTGAATAGATCCAAGCTTTAATAAGTCCTTAAAAGCCTAAACTCTTGGTGAATTTATCAGTGATTTTAGCCAGTTTCCCCCAAAATTGGGGAAACAGATCAAAACCCACATTTAGATTTTTAAACAATACAGTCTTATACATTTCTGTTCATTATTTATACTTCTTGGATATTAAACCTTTGTTAGAGAAATTTGACATAAAGATTTTTTTTCCCATTCAACAACTTTCCTTCTTAACATTGGTGTATTAATTTTGTCTATGCAGCAGCTTTTCAGTTTCAGGTAATCAAAGTTATCCATTTAATCTTTTGTAATTGTATCTATCCCTTATTTGGTTGTGAGAGGTGATATATGATCTGTTTCTTTTTCCTTCACAGTTTTGTGAGAGCTTTAATGGCACAAAATGTTTATAACTACAGCTTATATGTGTATTGCAAATTATATATGTTATAAAGTGCTAACACCTAAATTGATGAAGAATGAATAATCAGAATGGCTCTGCCAACTCTATTAATTTCATCAAATGGCTAATTTTTAAAAATCTAAATGGTGTTCTTCAATTTAAAAAATTTTGAGGGGCAGCTAGGTGATACAGTGGATAAAGCACCAGCCCTGGATTCAGGAGGACCTGAGTTCAAATCCGGCCTCAGACACTTGACACTTACTAGCTGTGTGAACCCTGTGCAAGTCACTTAACCCTCATTGCCCTGCCAAAAAACAAACAAACAAACATTTTTAACAGAGTATTTTTAAACAGTTTTTGCTGTAGGAAGTTAAGTTGCTACATTTTTCATTGTGTAAGTCTTTACATTTTTGCTCTGAATCCTCTTTACAAGTATTTTAAGCCAATTTTCATTAAACGTAAGAAAAATAAAGCCTGCCTCTTCTTCCTTCCCCAAATTGTAATCAGGTATAAAGCTTTTAAAACGACATTTATCTTAAAAAAACTTCAACTATTAATAGTTGAAATTCTTTTTTTAGGTTATACATGGATTTGGTTTCATTCACTCTAAGGAAAATCTTCTATAAGGGTTATCGATATATACTGTCATATCAAGATAACATACTTTACAATGATCATATATCTTTTTTTGCTTTAAGATTTTAAAAACAGCCAAATTTATAGCCCTCTGAGAAATAACAAGAGCTAGATGTAACTTTAATGTTCAAAAAAATTGTAAAGATAACGAAATCTTAAACACACTATAGATAAAAATGAACTATTTTACCTTTAAAAGGGTATTGCAGGGGCAGCTAAGTGGCGCAGTGGATAGAGCACCGGCCCTGGAGTCAGGAGGACCTGAGTTCAAATCTATCCTCAGACATCTGACACTGGTTGTGTAACCCTAGGCACTTAACCCAATTGCCTCACCAAAAAACAAAGAAAATGCTTAAATTTTTTTTCTTTTTTTTTCCTTTGTCATTTCCTTTGATGTATGAGGTATTTTATTAAATGTTTAAATTTTTAAAAATTAAAAGGGTGTAATTCTTTAAAGAGGAATTCCTAAGGACCTCTAACCCCTATCCCAACCCCCCTACCCTATTTCCCCACAACATATATATTATGTGTATGTATATGTATATATATATATATATTCAATGCCATCTCAAAGAATAGCCTCACCAGATTTCTCAGTCACCTACAAATGAAATCATATGTATATAAACATATATATGTTTATGTATATATGTGTATGTACATAAATATATGAAATAAATAGGTTACAGAAGGCAAATCAAGTGTTATCACATTCAAATTTCAATATATTGAAAAAGTCTAAAATATGTGCAATGTGCAACCCTAGTGGACCTCCCACCTCTGAAAGGGTTTTTTTTTTTTCAACATTCATTTTTAATTTTTGTGTGTGTGTGGTTTTTTCTGTTTATAGTTTTGTCATTGTATTCTTGGCTCTGCAGTTCATGCTTCTCTATATTCATCATAATCTTTATTTCTTATAGCACAATAATATTCTATTACATTCATGTACCACAATTTATTTATCCATTTCCCAATTGATGGGCAATTACTCTGTTTCCAATTCTTTGTTATCATAAAAAGTGCCACTATAAATATTTTGGTATATATGAGTACTTTCTTCTCATCATGGAGTCCTTGGGGATAAAAACCAAGTAATGGAATCTCTGGGTCAAAGAGTATGGACATTTTAATCTGGTTTTCTTTTTAGGAATTGTTTGAACACTGTTTAAAATTGGACATTCATCTTTTTTCATTAATTATTAGCTTCAGGTTTATAAAATATGTCACAATGGATTGCATCTAGAGCTCCTTTGCTTTTTGTAATACATTATTCAATTCCATCCTATGGTTTCCAATGGGTAGAGAATAATTTTGTGTTATTTAAATTTCTTTTCCTTTATATTTGCAGGTCTTCCTCCTCATTGTTTGAATAATGTATGTCAGTGGAAATCCTTAAATTGAACAAATATGTTCTCTTCACTCCCCACCCCCATACTTCTCTATCCCTATCCCATTTTGTTTTTCTGGAAGTGAGCTTTTGAGTCTTTTTATTGGTGCTTTGTTTTCTGGGTTCTTAAGTTCTAGATAGTTTTCTTGCATTGCTTTTTATTTTATAGTGTTCAGGTCCTTTGACTTCTATTCCTCTGGGAGATCTATAATTCTTAATTTGTCTCTGTGTGTGCTTGTCTTTGAGATCAATATGTTTTGATTGTATAGAGATCATGTTTTCTTTTAGCATTATTATTTTTTTTTTGCTTCTTTTCTGTTTATTTGAATTTCCAATCAATTCTTCTCGCTATCATTTCTTTGGTGAGAATTGCCCCCGTGGATTCAAGTTTTTTGATCCTGTTGATTATTTCTGCTATGGAGGCCATGCATTCTTCTTTCACAATTCTTATTTCCCTTTTAAACTCTGGTGAACCACTGACCAGTGTGTGAGGAAAACAATTCCTGTTCAATAATTCTCTGGAACTCAGCGGTGCTGATGTGTCAAAGGCTCATTTATTGTTATTCTTGTGAAAATGGGCAACCCAGTGTGCAGCTGGTGGGTTCAAAGAATGGGGGCTCACAGGCCCCATTTTAAACCCTAGTCCCTAACATGAATGGATCCTCCCCTTTTTCATCACTGGTCCAATTACTCAAGGGTTACAATCCACGTGCAAAAACTAGCTAACCAGAAAGCAGTATTCCTAACCCTAATTTCCATAATTATTCTTTGGGTTCTTAGCCAAGGGGGGAGGGGGTGACACAGGAGCATTTCTTCAGTCTTCCCTTATATGGACACAGCCCAGCTCTGGGCTCCTTGAACCATGTGATCTTGTTTGATGGAGGGGAAGGAGGGGGATTTAGACCTTTTTCCTCAAACAGGCTTGAAGGAGTGTAATTTGTATGGTGATTATTATATTATTATTATTATTATTATTATTTGCGGGGCAATGGGGGTTAAGTGACTTGCAAGAATCTTAAAAAGAGGTCAGAGTGAGGCAGCTAGATGGCCCAGTGGATAGAGCACCGGCCCTGGAGTCAAGAGTACCTGAGTTCAAATCTGGCCTCAGACACTTAACACTTACTAGCTGTGGGACCCTGGGCAAGTCACTTAACCCCAATTGCCTCACTAAAAAAAACCAACAACAACAAAAAAAGAGGTCAGAGTTTGATGTCATCACCGCAGCAGCACCAAAATCATTGTGCACATGATCACGATGTTTTTGAATTGGTGCAGGAACAAACCCATAATATTCAAAATGAAGATTCTTATTGTCACAGAGGAAACATTGTGACATTATTGGACATCCTTGGACAATTCTTGAGAATCCCCAAGGGGTAGGTAAATGAACTACTAAATGGGAACCATTAGTCTAGTTCTAGCACATGGCATTACATTTCCTGACTATTTCATGGTTTCTCATGGGCTGTCTTTCATGTCTAGAAGGTACTTCCTCCTCAACTCTGTTGTTTCTTTCAAAAAGTTCAAATACCATCTTCCACATAAAGCCTCTTTGGAAAATTCTTGGGTTCTAGTTTCTTCTCCCTCCTTCCCCTGCACCCCCCCCAAAATTGCCATGTATTTATTTTGTATATATCTTTCCTTGCCCAGTCTTGAGTCCATATGTCACTTGCTTACTAGCTCCAAGTGATGCTGCCTGCACCCAGGTCTCTTCTTTCTCCTACCTGAAGTTGGACTTCTGCCTCTGAGATCCAGGGGTCTAAGTGGTGAACTTTCACCTATTCTTCCCCAGTCCCAGGGCTATTTCAAAATGCAATTTCCAGCCATCTACAAGCCATTTCACTTCTATTAAATCCTTTGTCTTTCTATCTGCCCCCCAACTCTAGCTATCTCAGGTATATTGTCTTCTCTTATTAAAATGTAAATTCCTTGAAAGTAAGGCTTATCTTATTTACTTATGCTTGTAACCCTAATGGTTAGTACAGTGCCTGGTTCCTGATAAGAGCTTAATAAATGTTTTTTCATTCATTTATTTCTTTTCCTTCCGTTGTATTTGCTTATGTACATTTTGCATTTATATATACATGCAGTTTGTCTCTATTGAGAGAAGTTAAATTCCTTGAAGTTAGGGAATGTTTCACTTTTGTCTTTGTATTCTTAGCATATATAAATAGTACCTGATATTTGATATTTAATAAATGTTTGTTGATTGGTTGATTTAGCAGACTAATAACAATAACATCATGTTTGCTTTCTGTATCTCCTTCTGATTTCTTTTAAATTTTGTAATAGTATTCTGCCAGCTAATTATGATAATAAGAACGACAGGTCACAGTGATATGACATTATATAGTTTAGAAAACCCTTTCCTCATAATAGCCTTGTGCAGTAGGTGAAAGAAGTGTTATAATCCCCATTTTCTTTTTTTTCCCATTTATTTAGAATTTTATTTTTCCCCAATTAAATGTAAAAACAATTTTTAGCATAGTAGATGTAAACATAAGCTATAGGATCAAAGTAAAGTTAAGGGATGAAATTTTGCTTTAAATGTGAAAGTCTGGCGGGGGGGTGGTGGGTGGGTGGTAAAATGCAAGGAGTAGCATTAGGATCTTGAATAGAGAAGAGGAATATAATCTTTATTAGAACATTTAGAATAAACCAGCAGGCAGAAATTATAAGGGAACATGCCAGAAGTTGAAGAAGATGAGGTGAAAGGTGACTCATCTATTAGATAAATGCAGCAAAGCCCAGCCCATTTTAAATTTACCACCTAAATAGTCTACTGGAATGTAAACTGAAACTTACATAGAGGGAGAGACAATAGGAAGTAGAATCACAATCCTAAATATGTGAGACCCCAGAGAAGGAAGGACTGAAGGATTCCCAGGAATGTCTACAAAAATAAAAATGAAGCCCAAGGATTAAGCAAGAAAGAAGGTAGCTCTTTGGAAGGAATTTAGAAACTAGGGGGAAAAGCTTAATGAAGATGAAGGAATGGGTGAATAAATGAATGAATGAAAAAGTCAAGAAACATTTATCAAGCTTTTATTAAGTACTGGGCACCAGGCTGAGTTCTGGGAATACAAATACAAGGAAATAGACTATCCTTGTCCACAGGGAGTTTACATTCTAAGGAGAGGAATACTCCATATAAAAGGTAGCTGAAAAGGAGGGAGGGAGTTGTGGGGGATGTATGGTGGCTAAGTCTCCCAAGTGGAGCCTTCAAAGGATTATAAAGGGTGACTTAGCCTGGGGACTTCCTCAAAATGGAAGTTTTGGGAGAAATTCACCTATGGGAAGAAGGTGCTATTGGGATCTTGGGTAAAGAGGCAGCTGAGGCATGGGGATACATTCAGATGAAAAATAATTTATGAGTATTTATTAAGTATTTGCCATATGAAAAGCACTATGCTGAGATACTGAGCACTGGAAGATACAAATTGAAAAGCATTTTCTCTCAAGGAGTTCATCTTTTTTTCTTTTTTCTTTTTTTTTTTTAAGTGAGGCAACTGGGGTTAAGTGACTTGCTCAGGGTCACACAGCTAGTGTTAAGTGTCTGAGGCCGGATTTGAACTCAGGTACTCCTGACTCCAGGGCCAGTGCTCTATCCACTGTGCCACCTAGCTGCCCAAGGAGTTCATCTTCTAATGGAGAAAGCATATATAGAGGTTTCAACCTCAAGCCACATAGCTAGGTCCCCATGGTTCTTAGGGTACATTAGCAAAGCAGATGGTACTGTATCTTCTGTAATGGCTTTCCATTGATACAATCATATCAGCTTCTGATTGTTATGGGCCCAGAGCACCCCAGAAGTTCTCTAGGGTACATCAAGGAACCTTCTCCTTGAGAAACTAAACCAAAGGACAGACACACCTAAAGGGATAAGGGGAACCTGATCAGACCCCCACCCTTCATTGCAGTTTCCTCCACCGCAGGGGAGATAAGATTAGGTGTGGCTGCTGCCTTTGTGTCCTGAGGAGACGGCTTGAGAGATCTGCAGCCACCCCTTGTCCAACTCCTCCAGCCACCACCAGGGGGGATAGTCCTTCCTCAATAGGGGAACTTAATCACCTCATCAGACCACCATCTGACCTCTATAAAAGTATCTGCCTGTCTCCTGCTTGAGGAGATTGGTATCTCAGAGCCATGCTCTGTGCCATACCTTTCTCCCCATGAGAAGAAGTCTAATCATTTCTCTCTTGGTTTCCCTTCCCTTCCCTTGCCCCTAAATAAGCTACTGTCTTATTCTATTACTTTTGTGTGCAAGAGGGTGTAATTATTATTTTTTTTTTTTTGCAGGGCAATGGTGGTTAAGTGACTTGCCCAGGGTCACACAGCTAGTAAGTGTCAAGTGTCTGAGGCCGGATTTGAACTCAGGTACTCCTGAATCCAGGGCCAGTGCTTTATCCACTGCGCCACCTAGCCACCCCATGGGTGTAATTCTTTGAAGAGGAATTCCTAAGGACCCCAAACCCTCTACCCATTTTCCCCATAACAACATTAAGCCATTTCATGGTGCCAAGGATTTGGGGGATGAGAACTTTCTTTTCTGAGTCTTCAGTAGCTGTGGCTATAGCAAGGCATGTCTATAGGAGCTGCTGTTGCTAGGACCACCAGTGTGGTGTGGAATGGGAGTAGGTAACCACTATCAGAGCTTACCATAGTAACTGGTGTTGGTGAGGAAGATGGACTCACTGATTTTTCTCCTGAATGTTGGCTGCAGGATCTAGGGTTGAAGTAGTATTGGTGGTCTGGGGAGTGGGAGGGAAGTGTGCAATCATTCTGGGGCTCCTGGGTTTATCGAACTGTTGGCATTAGGTGGTTAGCAGTTCATGAAGGTGGTGGTGAGGAGGCTGGCCCCCTTTTCCACAGTGATGACAAAATATGACAAAATGACAATGACAACACACTAAATCGTTTCTGAGGATCTCAAAGCACTTTAAAACACATTCTCACAGAATGCTCAGGAAACACACAGACAATACTATCCTGGGGAAATTTATTTGCCACCAGTCTAGGTCACCCATGGAGTCAACAGAAGAATTTGAAATAGAACTTAGAGCTCATACTGTAGAAGTCTCTTTTGTCTCCTGTCAATTATATTCACTTTTACCTTGAACTGGACATATAAAAATTGCTGGTGAGCCCATCAATTAGGTAATAGGCAAACAAGCTGTGGTATATGATTGTGATAGAATATTATTGTGCTATAAGAAATGACAAGCAGGATGATTGCAGAAAGGCCTGGAAAGATTTAAATGAACTGATGCAACGTGAAGTAAGCACAACTAGGAGAATATTGTATCCAGTAACAGCAATATTATATGATGAAGAGCTGCAATTGACTTAGCTATTCTCAGCAATACAATGATCCATGACAGTCCCAAAGAATTAATGATGAAAAATATTATCTATCTCCAGAGAAAGAACTGATATTGTCTGGCTACAGACCAAAGCATGCTATTTTCACGTACTTTTTTCCTACTTTTGAAAATTCAAGTCTTCTTGTAAAAAATTACTAATATGGAAATGTTTTATGTGATTGAACATGTATAACCTATATTTGATTGCTTATTGCGTCAGGGAAGAGGGAGGGATAGAATTTGGAACTTAAAATTTTATTTATTTTAAAACATATTTCTATATTGGTTATGTTGTAAAAGAAAAATCAAAAGAAAAGGGAGGGGGCAGCTAGGTGTGGATAAAGTGGATAAAGCATCGGCCCTAGATTCAGGAGTACCTGAGTTCAAATCTGGCCTCAGACACTTGACACTTAATAGCTGTGTGACCTTGGGCAAGTCACTTAACCCTCACTGCCCAGCCAAAAAAAAAAAAAAGGAAAGAAAGAAAACAAAAGGGAAAAACCACAAGAAAGAAAAAAACAACAAAAGTGAAAATAGTATTCTTTGTCTGCATTCAGACTCCATAGTTCTTTTTCTGGATGTGGATAATAGCATTTTCCATCATAAATCTTGTAATTGTTTTGGATCATTGTATTGCTGAGATCTAAGTCTTTTTTTAAAAAAAATCTTTTATTTTATTTTTTTGCAGGGTAATAAGGGTTAAGCGACTTGCCCAGCGTCACACAGTAATTAAGTGTCTAGTATCTGAGGCTGCGTTTGAACTCAGGTCCTCCTGAATCCAAGGACAGTGATTTATTCACCACCTTGCTGCCCCCAAGAAGAGCTAAGTCTTAAACAGTTGATCATCATATAATGTTGCTGCTAATTTGTACAGTTTTCTCTTGGTTCTGCTCACTTCACTCAGCATCAGTTTGATATGGTGGGAAAATGGGGTATGGGTTGGGGTTGGGGTTCTTGGGAATTCCTCTTTAAAGAATTACACCCTCTTGCACAGAAAACTTAGTTAGAATAAGGTGATAGTTTATTTAGGAGCAAGGGAAGGGAAGGGTGGGGGGAGGGAAACCATGAAAGAAATCCTTGGACTTTTTTTCATGGGGAGATTGGCATAAAGCACATGGCTCAGAGGTACCAAATCTCCTTGAACAGGAGACTGGAAGGTACTTTTATAGAGGACTGATGGGGGTGGACCATCTGCCCGTGAAAAGTTCCTTTAGTGAGAGAGGACCATCCCCCACTGGTGGTAGCTGGGGGAATTGGGTGAGGAGTGGAGGACCATCCCCCACTGGTAGTGACTAGAGGAATTGGGTGAGGGGTGGCTAGGGATCCCTCTTCAGAACACAAAGGCCGCAGCCACACCCAAATTTATCTCCCCAGGGTAAGGGAGACCAGAATGAAGGGTAGGAATCCCAAGCTAGCTCAGTCCAATTTGGTTCAGCTTATCTCTCTAGGCGTTATCTGTCCTCTGGTTTAGTTTCTCAAGGAGAAGATTCCTTGGTGTGCCCCAGAGAACTTCTGGGGTGCTCTGCACCCCATGACAAGTTCATATAAGTCATTTCAGGTTTTTCTAAAATCCACCTGCTCATCATTTCTTATAGCACAATAGTATTCCATTATATTCATATACCACAACCCATTCAGTCATTTCCCAATTGATGGGCATCCCCTCAATTTCCAATTCTTTGCCATCACAAAAAGAGAAGCTATAAATATTTTTGTACATAGACCTACTAGTGGCATTGCCAGATCAAAAGGTATGCACAGTTTGATTGCCCTATGGGCATATGGAACTCAAAACTTAAAAAAACCCCAAAAATGTTAAAAATTGTTTTAACATGTAGTTAGGGAAAAATAAAATAGATTTAAAAATTGCCGGTGAGCTGATGAGGTTGGAAAGAAGCAGCTATTAGAATATATCAGGGGAATAAAGCTGTTTTCTTAAGAAAGTCTACCAGGTGATCCCTATGGCCCTGCCCCCTTCCTCTGAGCTGTGAAATTATTGCATATGTGTGTTCAACAGTTCTGGTAAAACAATCTCCCACACCCAAAGAAGCCCGGGTATTTCTTGCTGCTGGACAGAAAAGGAGGAGGAAATAGCATGTGGGTAGATCAAAAGAGGGATGGAGGCAGGTGACTACAACTTTTAACCATGTTGCTCTACTGGCTGAGGGAGAGTGGAACAAACAATAGGGATATGTAGAAGAGTTCTTTCCTCTTCCTCCCTTCCTCCAAGGAATGTTGTCCTACCACAGAGAACCCTAGCTTTGGGACCAAGGGAAGAATCTTCAATCTCTAGATATCCAGGAGCCTGGATGGTTTGGTTGAATTGTTAGAAATGTCCATCCAAAGAATCAACATGGTGTAGTGCAAAGAGTGTTGGGTTTGAAGATAGAGGATTCATCCTCTTGTTTTAAAATTTAAATCTTGGCCCTACTATTTATTCCTTATGTGCCCTGAGCAAGTCCCTTCATCTGCAAAATAAGGGGTTTAGACTAGATGGCTTTTAGGGATCATCCAGTTGTAAATCTGTGAACCTGTAGATCTGAGAATTAGAAGGAACCACAGAGGCCATGTAGGTGGTCCAATACCTAAACAAAACCCACCTCAACCATATAGTTTGACCAATAAATGGTTATCTAGACTTTGCTTAAAGACTTTTCTATTGGTAGGAAACCACTACCTCCTGGTGAAGTCCATCCCACTGTTGGACCACTTTAATTGTGAGGAAGTTTTTTTTCTTTACATGTAGTATAAATTACCCTCTGGGCAACAACCACCTATTGTTCCTAATTTTGACCTCTGAGACCAAGCAAGAACAAATCTTTTATGTGATAGATCTTCAGCTTAAAAATAGCTACCATAGATGCCCTAAGTCTTCTCTTCTTGAGCTTAAAGATTCCCAGTTCCTTCAACTATCTCTCAAACTTCATTCAAATGGGGCCCTTCAACTTCCTGTTTCAACTCCTCTAGAGCTCTCAGGCTAATCAATACCCTTCCTTGTTTTAGGCTGGGCAAACAACAGGGAGCAGATGTTTGCCCCCAAGCTCCAAAGGGTGGAGGCTGCTATCTCCTATTCCCAGAGAAGCAAAGAGTCTTGTGTAGGTGGCATGGTATGAGCTAGAGAATCCTCTTAGTGGGTGGAAGGGAGGGAGGACTGGGAATTTAAATAGGGGAGGGAATGTATCTTTAAAGGGTACCCTTAGATGCTTGTTTGAGCAAACTTCATAAATTAGAATTGTGAGTCATTGTTTTGTATTTCTATGTCATTCTTTTTCTTTCTCGACCAAACTTCACAGCAATTAAAAGTCAAAAATATTAAAAGTTGGGAAGGACTTTAGATGTCATATGTTCCAATCTCCTACCCAAGGCAGTAATTACCTATATAATGTTGCTAACAGGTGGTTCAGGGCAGCTAGGACACTGGGCTTGAAATTAAGAAGATTCATCTTCATGAGTTCAAATCTCACCTTAGACATTCACTACCTGTGTGACCCTGGGCAAGTCACTTAACCTTAGTTCCTCATCTGTAAAATGAGCCGGAGAAGTAGCCAACAAAACTCTAAATGGTTTCATAAAGTTTTGGATGGGACTGAACAATGACAAATAGGTGGTCCTTGTATGGTCTCTTTGAATGCTTTGAAAAACATGGAATTTAATTGCTTTTCAAGATAATCCATTCCATTATTGGATAACTGGAATGGTGAGAAAGCTCTTTCTTCAACTGCAACAAGATCTGCCTTCCTATAACTTCTTGTTGGTTCAAGATCCCTAGAGCAATACAAAACAAACTTAAGCCCTTTTACACAAGAAATAAAATATGCTTTATGATTAAATCTGTTTATCTGCGAGGAAGCAGAGGCATAATGAAGGGAATGTACTTATATGGAGAAAGTGACAGAGCTAGGAAGAGAATTTACCATGTTCTTGAAACTAGACTTCTGACCTTTGAAGCCAGACAAGTGGGTAAGGAATTGGGCATGTACAAAGATTCAAGATTCTCAAGGATGTCATTATAGCAATCACCCCAAAGGTAATCAACCCTTGTGGAAGACAAGGATTCCTTTATGGGGTCACTAAAGGAGGGAAGTGAAATCTTATCTCCCTGGGGAACCCCAAACTGAAAATGTCCTCTAAGAAAAGGCCTTGGTTTGGGCATTGCTGCCCTCTTCTGGATGGAATTGGATTATTCCTTCATGCACTTTTTAATCTTAAGGAAAGAGGAGCATTTTTTTTAAAAGGAAAAAAATACACATTTTGAAAATTTCAAACTTTTGAAAAAGTTTTGAACAAGGATGGGGTGAGGAGAGGGTTTGAAAACTTTAATGTGCAGAAAAAAGTACCAGTGAGCTGGAGAAGGAAATGGCAAACCACTCCACTATCTTTTCCAGGAAAACCCCAAATGAGGTCACGAAAAGTCGGACATAACTGAACAACAAAAAGTACGGTCTTAAACTAAAGGAACTTGGGCATGAAATAAGTGAGCATTCCAGAGTAACACCCTGAAGTGCTCTACAAAATGAAAACAAATTGAGGGTCAGCTAATATGGGCAGGACGTTGGTGAAATACCTAGTAGCACAGATGCTATTTATGCTCAGTTAGAAACTCAGAGGGTACTTTTCAGAAAAGCCTTGGCATGTAGCGAATATAACTAAGTTAGTTATATTTCAGCATGAAGGTCAGGAACCAGCTGATAAAAGTGGGGCAGGCCATCTCTAAGCTAGGATAACGTCATAGCAAGGAATGAATTATTTTGGATGGTTAGACAAAGTACAAACTCTTTTCTTTAGAAAAGGGGGATGGGCAGCTTGGATTAGGAAGCTGGGTAATTGAGAGGAGCTACAAGAAAGGATACCCAAGCTGTAGAAAATCATGCATGCTACACTAGTAAACAAGAAGTAGAAGCGTTTGAATTGGTCTGTATCATGGCTGAATGAACCTATGGAGTCCATCTCAGGGAGCATACCTGGAAACTTCTGGGGATTCCCAGGACAAGGTGACTTGTTTCTTGGGCCTTTGGAGATAATAAACTTCTTTGACTATTCTTGGGCATATGCTGAAAGGTCTTCTTAATGCTTTAAAATGAAATGATACATCCTAAGTAATCCCTTGGTTGACTCCATCTCCACTCCATCATAGCTGAAAGGGGACACTTTATTGCAGCTAATAAAAAGGAGGCTTGAATGGGGGTCTTTTTGGCTGTTGCTTACTAGGTGATGAGATGAGATTTCCCTGAGGTGGGGAAGAGAGAGAACTACTTTCTCTACTTTGACATAATGATAGTATTAAGTAGCTTTCCACATGGAACATGTACTTAACTAGACTAGCTTAGACTGGGGCCTCTGGCTGTGGTTTGCTTCTCTTGTGTATTTCTTTCATGTAGCATTGACCCTGTGAGCATCAGAAGGTCCTAGAAGACCTCTGAGATCAGCAGCATCTACCTGAGTGATTTTGGTTGCTACTGCAGCAGCAGCAACAGGAGAAATGGGTTGGTGCCAAGGGAACAGTTGGCACTGAAGAGAGACCACGGGAAAAGAGATCCCCTTGGTATTTGATTGGACCTGTGCTCAGTGGGGGTGAAATATAAAATAGCTTATTAGCGGTCTTGCAAAAACTGTTCATGTCCCAGTGAAATCTGAACAGTAGCCTTCCAACTGATTGTACTAGTAGTGATAAATTAATCATTCTGAAATACACGTTATGATTCTTTTATGCTTAACAATTCCTTTTTTCATGTGGGAATAAAGCAGTTCCATATTTTTACAGTGAGTGTCTTTACTTTTCCCACCACCTCCAGATTTTTGAGGAAAGCCTAGACTAGAGCCAAAGGTATCAACCTGTTGGTGGCAGCTCTCCTTAGGGAGCTGATGAGTCAATGAATGTGAGAACTATAAGGAGAAGTCGGGCTTTTGCTAGAGCTGATTTGGGACAAATCACCAGGAAAACTAAAGAATGGGATGGGGGGGTGGCAGCTAGGTGGTGCACTAGATAAAGCTTGGGCCCTGGATTCAGGAGGACCTAAATTCAAATCCAGCCTCAGGCATTTGACACTTACTAGCTGTGTGACCCTGGGCAAGTCACTTAACCCTCATTGGCCCATTAAAAAAACAACAAAACCAAAAAAAAAAAAAAAAAACCAACAACAAAACCCCCAAAAACTAAAGAATGGGAAGGCTGGTTGCCAGCCTCTGTGGCCTCAGTGGAGTGAGTGGTGCCTAGCTAGCCACTAGTGCTAGAGGCTTGGAGTGTTCATTCTAAGGAGTATGCACTGAGAGCTCCCCATGAGCCTTCTGGGGACTCTAGGGACATGGAGATTCAGCACTTGGGACTTTTGGCATTGGCAAACTTCTTGCTGTTTCTGACCATATGCTATCCTCGTACTGAAAGGATTTGTCATATTGGTATGATACAGAAAACACTGAGTGGTCCCTTGGCCCCACACTACCCTGTAATAGAAGCAGGGGGATGGGTGCTATTCTGGCTAAAAGAAGGAGGTCTCCCATATGGCTTTCTCTTCCTTCTGCCCTCCTGGGTGGCATCATGTAACTCAGACTTCTAATGAGGATTGGGGGATGGGCTGGTCCTTCCCCATCTTTACATTATGGCAATTATTTTCATTTGGTACCTAAAGTAGGAAGGTTCCACTAGGTGAGCTCATGCCTGAGTGCCTCACTGTGTTTCCTTTCCCAAATAGGTGGCAAAGCATTAGTCTCAAGATGCCTATGTCCAGCATGGAAGCGACCTTGTGAATATGAGAGGTCTAGAAGTTGTGAGTCCATTAGGTGAAATTGATTGGTTTATTGGCTGTGTGATCCTGGGCAAGTCACTTAACCCTCATTGCCCCACAAAAAAAAAAAAAAGAAAGAAATTGATTGGCAACAAGGGGAGTTTCTTCATTGGAGATAACCGATGACAGAGGAAGAGACCTAGCCTAGTTTACTAGAAGACTCAGTCTTTGAGGGAGCTGATGCAGAGCTAAGGTGAAATGTAAAATGCTTAATCAGTAGTCTTACCAACTGTTTGTATTCTGATTTAATTTCAGTATCAGCCTCCTAGCAGATAACAGTAGTTATAAATGAAGATACTCTTTTAAGTCCTTTTGTCATTTAATATGTATTTAATTTTTTGGGGGGTGGGATGGGGCAATGAGGGTTAAGTGACTTGTCCAGGGTCACACAGCTACTAAGCGTCAAGTGTCTGAAGCTGGATTTGAACACAGGTCCTTCTGAATCCAGAGTTGATGCTTTATCTACTGTGCTACCTAGCTGCCTCTTAATGTTTTTTTGTATGTCAGAATAAAATACTCATCCCATATTTGATTCGTATTGTACATTAGGTAACTTTTTTGCTCTCCCCTTTGTTGAGGCCTATATATGAAACAAAAAGCTAAGCTTTAAATAACTTGTTCCCTGGGATGCCAGAGTAGGGGTTTAAACAAGCCAAAAAGCGGAAGAAAAGTGAGCCTAGCCCTGCCCCCCCCCCCCATTTCATTAGAGGTCAGGCTCTCCATAGCTAAACCCAGATTGGGCAAAATGTCTCCTTAGTGGAGAAGGGCCTAGGTAGGTGTGCCTACTTCCTTGGGTCCAATAGCTAATTATTAATGTTACAAAAAAACCACTCTTGGGGCAACTAGGTGGCACAGTGGATAAAGCAACAGCCCTGAGGAGAACTCAGGAGAACCTGAGTTCAAATCCGACCTCAGACACTTGCCACTTACTAGCTGTGTGACCCTGGGTAAGTCACTTAACCCTCATTGCCCCAGAAAGAAAGAAAGGAAGGAAGGAAGGGAGGAAGGAAGGAAGGAAAGAAAGGAGGAAGAGAGAGAGAGAGAGAGAGAGAGAGAGAGAGAGAGAGAGAGAGAGAGAGAGAGAGAGAGAAAGAGACTCTTAGTTTATCCTAGGGCCAGGAGAGCAAATATGTTTGCCTTTGCTTACTTCTCAGAAGCTGATAGCTAAAGAAGTCAGCCCCTCCTATTCTGTTGTCTTTCCCCAGGTCTTCTCCCTATCCTCAAGCCTGAGCTCCAGGAAGCAGAACTACTGAGAATTCTCTTCTTCAGTCTTCCCCAAAGGCTTCTCAAAGGCTAGAGCCTCTGCCAGCCTAATTAAGCTGGCTAATGAGTAGCTAAGTAGGAAGGGATAAAAGAATCAGGTGGCTTTAAGGCTAGGACAGTCTATGTTTGTGTGTTGGGATGGGGGTGGGTGGTTTGCTGCTGCTGCTGCTGCTGGTGCAATATCCTACTGGTGACGTTGTTAAAGAAAAGTGATTTCTCATAAACCCAGGTAGCTGATACTGTTTCCTGAAAGCAGCTGATTCTGGGGCACAAAAGGAAGCTAGCAAGAACATTATATTTTAAAGGGCAGGTTGGCTTCAGCACCCTGATAGATGACAGGTGGGTTAATACAGCTTTGGGAATGTAATCGGCTGAACTGGATACTAGCCCAGAAACTGGGGCAAAGGCCCTCGACTTACAGGGTTGTGATGTCCTTGGTGACCTCATGGCATTCCCAATCTCTGCATTTTAGGTTTCATTTGAATGATAGGACTATATACTTCTAACCCTTGCTAGATCCCAGAATCAGGAAATCTGAGCTGGACACTGAGTCTTCCCAATCCTCCTCTTCCAAAGGGGCTAAAAATGTATTGTGGAAAATATTACATGCTCCAGAAGAAAGGTTTGTGGGAAGAAGAGCTCACAGACCAAAGCTGGGACTCCAACACATGATACTTGTCCTTCTCAGGTACAGAGCATTTTCAGACATGTCATTTAGCTCTAGATACCAGAGTCAGCATTTTTAGAGGAGTTTAGCAATAGATTGAGACAAATTTTCTAAAATATGAAGCCTTGCTCTCAGCCTAGAAACTCAGAAGTTATTCATAAAATCACACATGCACATTATCTTTCTCTTTTATCTTTATATCCACAGTTTTCTGATTCATTTATATTTATTTATTTATATATTTGTTTTTGTTTTGTTTTTTGTTTTTTTGAGGGCAATTGGGGTTAAGTGACTTGCCCAGGGTCACACAGCTAGTTAAGTGTCAAGTGTCTGAAACTGGATTTGAACTCAGGTCCTCCTGAATCCAAGGCCAGTGCTTTATCCACTGCGCCACCTAGCTGCCCCCTCATTTATATTTATTAGTGAAGATTGGAAAGAGCATTGGATTGGTGATGGGGATTTCTGGGTTCTACTTCTAGTTCTTTTTTTACTTTTTTGGGGGTGGGGCAATGGGGGTTAAGTGACTTGCCCAGGGTCACACAGCTAGTAAGTGTCAAGTGTTTGAGGCCAGATTTGAACTCAGGTACTCCTGAATCCAGGGCCGGTGCTTTATCTATTGGGCTACCTAGCTGCCCCTCTAGTTCTAGTTCTATAGCCAGCTGAGGGTGTGACCTCAGGTAATTTACTGAGGCTCACAAGGAAGAGGCTGAATTGGGGTTTGGACTGTATCAAAGGTTGGATCAAATTGGATCTTCTCAACAACCCTGTGAAGTAAGTGCTATTATTATCCTCATGGAAGTTAAGTGACAACAGATTTTTCCTTAGGAGTCAGAACAGGCTCATAGTCAATAAGGATTTATTAGGTACCTGTTATGTGCCAGGGTGCTAAGGACTTTGGATCAAAGAAAGGCAAAAGACAATACCTGCTCTCAAGGAGCTTACGGTCTAGGAGAAGAAGGCATGCAAACAATTCTTTACAGACAAGATATACTCAGAATACACTGGACATCAACAGAGGGATGGCAATCTCCTTAATTGGGGATTGGGAAAGCCTTCTTTAGAGGGTGGGATTTTAACTGGGATTTGAAGAAAATTTGGAAAGTCATGAGATGGAGATGAAGAATAAGAATCCCGGGCATGGGAATAGTAAGTGTGGAGCCTGGAGTCAAGAGTTGGAGTATCTTCTGAGAGGAATGGCAAGGAGGCCAGGGTCAGTATGTTGAGAGAGAGTTGTAAAAAGACTGGAAATGTAGGATGGACCCAGGTTATGAAGGACTTTGAATGCCAAACAGAGATTTTATATTTGATCTACCCCACTAAATAGGAAGTGACATGGTCAGACCTGTGCTTTAGGAAGATCAATTTGACACCTTATAGAAGGTGCTTTGGAGTAGGGAGAGATTTGAGTAAAGAAGACCAATTAGCAGGCTATTGAAATTATCCAGGCATGAATTAATGGGGGCGTGCATCAGGGTGGTGGCAGCGTCAGAGGAAAGAAGGAGGCTTATACAAAAGATGTTTTGAAGGTAGAAATTAACAGGTCTTGGCAATGATTGGATATGGGGGGAGTGAGAAGTTGATGACATCTAGGATGCAAGCCTGGGTAACTGGGAGGATGGTGATGTACTCAACAGCAATTAGACAGTTAGGAAGATGAGAGGACTTGGGGGAGAAAGATAGTGAGTTCAGTTTTGGACATATTGAGTTTAAGATGTCGGGGCAGCTAGGTGGTGCAGTGGATAGAGCACCAGCCCTGGAGTCAGGAGTACCTGAGTTCAAATCCGACCTCAGACACTTAACACACACTTACTAGCTGTGTGACCCTGGGCAAGTCACTTAACCCCAATTGCCTCACTAAAAAAAAAAAATAAATAAATAAAAAATATACATGGAAGTGAAACATGGCAGTGGTGAGGTATGGCAAGATCAATATAAATCATCTCTGTGTGTAGCTGAGATGGGGTGGTGAAGTCCCCTTGTATGAGGTCAGGAGATGGGGAAGAGAGAAAGACTATTTGGGGAAGAGAGAAAGTCTATGAGTCAGGCACTGAACTTGTTGAGGAAAGGAGACTGGGCTGAAGGTCAGTAGATAATAGCTACCTTAATCTTAGTTGGATGGTAAATGTGGACTGAGTAAATCTCTTTCCATCTTTTAAAAATATTTTTATTTATTCTTTAAATATTTTTCAATTATACTAAATATTTTTAATATTAATTAAAAATTTGTGTTCCAAATGATCTCTCTCCCTTCTGCCCCTCCCCATCCCTTGAGAAGGCAAGCAATACAATATCAATTATGAAGTCATGCAAAACATTTCCATATTAGCCATGTTACAAAAGGAAACACAAAAAAACCCTTAAGGAAAATAAAGTGAAAAAAGTATGCTTCAATCTATCCTCATCAGTTCTCTCTCTGGAGGTGGATGGTGTTTTTCCTTTGAAATTATCTTGAGACCTCTGGTCTCACCTTCCCAACTGTCTATTGGATCTCTAGAATTGGATCAGAGTCTTGGTCAGACAAGTTATGTCTTTCACAGCTGAACATAATTACAATATTGACATTTCTGTGTACAGTGTTTTTTTGGTTCTGCTCACTTCACTTTGCATCTGTTCATATAAAGCTTCCCAGGTTTTTCCAGAAAATCATCCCCTTCGTTTGGGGGGTGGGCAGGGCAATGAGGGTTAAGCAACTTGCCCAGGGTCTCACAGCTAGTAAGTGTCAAGTGTCTTGGGCCAGATTTGAACTCAGGTCCTCCTGAATCCAGGGCTGGTGCTTTATTCACTGTGCCATCTAGCTGCCCCCATCATTTTTTATAGCACAATAATATTCCATCACAATCATATACCACAACTTGTTTGACTATTCCTCAACTGATGGACATCTCTTAATTTCCAATTCTTTGCCACCAAGAGTGAATCTTCAAAGAAGAAAGATTACTCAGTAATGGAGATAGGGTTAGAGGTAGGGGAGTTGCAGTGGAGAATAGGGAATATTTCAGTTTCATCAGTGAGTGGGTAGTGGAGAAGGAACAACAGAATGAAAATGCAGCCAGTGCTGGAAAAGGTTGCCAGGGATGCTGTCATCCATCTGGTGGGAGCCAGGTGTCAGTGAGTGCAAGAAGCTTGTAGAACATGAAAGGAAAAATTTTGTTACGAAACCATGTTGGCTACCTATGGAGCAGACATTCCTAAAAGCACAGTGGTAGTGCCCAATGGCTAGCTTTACAGTAAGAGGCTGGGGGTGTGGAGGTGGAGTGAACAGGGTGGGAATAAGGGAGTGAGGTGCAAATGGTGACAGCCAGTCTTTCAGAGTCACTGGGATAGGGAGGGTAGGAGCTTGTTAATGATTGAACAATGAATTCAGTTAGGTTATCAATATTCCTCTGGGCAGAGACATCTCAGGGAGTTGGACAATAGTATGCAGCTGGGAAACTGGAAAGGGCAAAGGGAATTTTCTCCCCCTTTCCTCAGGCTCCGGCAAGAGGATGGTGGAAGGAGTAGATGGAATGTTATGTCCCTCCTTCCCCATAGTCTTCGTCATAGGATTTAGAGCAGGAAGAGACCTTAGAATTGATCTAGTTCCAACCATATTATTTTACAGATGAGGAAACTGAGGCCTGGAGAGATGGAATTACTTGTCCAATGTCACATGGCTAGTAATAGTGGCCAAGAAAGGATTAGAACTTAGATCCTGACTCCAAATTCAGTACTCTTAAGCACTTTACCACATTGCCTCACTATTTTTGGAATACCCTGTGCAAACATTACTACTCTATATTCCAGAAAAGCAATTTCTCTTGGATGACGCTATGAAGCAGAGCTGGATCCTGCACACACCTTGCATACAACAGGTATTCGATGTTTCTTGGTAATGATGATACTTCTCAGCTCTTACCTAACTCTGTAATTAAACTTTTTTGGATTTTTTTCCACTTTTTCAACTAGGCCCTGTTCTTGTTTTATGCTTATTGTCTTAGCTCCTTGGCTAGTAGAAGTAAAACAGAGAGCGCTCATGAGTTTTATCTCCTTTTTCTGTATTTCAAATAATTTCCCATTCTCCATCTCTCCATTCTCTCTCTCTCTTTTTTTAGTGAGGCAATTGGGGTTAAGTGACTTGCCCAGGGTCACACAACTAGTAAGTGTTAAGTGTCTGAGACCAGATTTGAACTCAGGTACTCCTGACTCCAGGGCCAGTGCTCTATCCACTGCACCACCTAGCTGCCCCTCTCTCTTTTTTTTTTTTTAAAGTGAGGCAATTGGGGTTAAGTGACTTGCCCAGGGTCACACAACTAGTAAGTGTTAAGTGTCTGAGACCAGATTTGAACTCAGGTACTCCTGACTCCAGGGCCCGTGCTCTATTCACTACACCACCTAGCTGCCCCTCCATTCTCTTTTGAGAAGGGAATCCTATTAAAATTAAAAACAAAAAAACAAAAACCAACCTTCTGTAACCCCCCACCCCCACCCCCCTTTCCTTCCTCTGTTGTTCTGTCTGGGTTGGGTAGGAAAGCTCAGAATGCAAAGTTCGAGAGTCGGTGGCCCAGAAGCCACATTTAAAAGACTTCTCTGGAAACGTAGCCAGGCCTTTTCTAGCACTGGTTGCATTTTTGTTCTGTTGTCACACTCAGAATTCCTGGTCCCTGCAGCCAGCAACCAGCCCCCTGGACTTGGAAGGACTGTACCAAGAGGAAGGGGAGATCTGGCAATAAACTCTGAACTCTGTTGGGCCCTCTGGCAAACAGCTGCTAAGTGGACTGGCCCAGAAGCCCCCGGTCTCACTTAGCCTTCTCACTCCGGCACCAGATGGGTGGGGCTGGAAGTTCCTTGGAAAGTGTAATCTGAGTTTAAAAAAAAAAGAACTCACAATTCCCGGGGACACAGAATCTGAAACCTGAGACTCTCGACTAGGGAGTCCTTTCACAGAGGGAGGGAGAAAGAGGAAGAAAGAAAGAGAGAAAAAGGGTTAGAGTCTAAACTCCGTGGTCAGCACAAAGAGCTGAGCACAGCTTGAACCGTGAGTACCCTTAGTTTCTCCATAGTTATTTATTTGCCTTGTGAGAGCCAAGAGAATCCGCTGTCCATTGCGGGAGAGCAAATTCAACTTTGAGGAGACTTGGGTCTATTTAGGGATTTGCCTGCTGCAAGCCCACCTTCCATTACATTGGTTTTCCCCCATAAAGTGAAAAGATTCTCCATCCTACCTTGCAACCCTCCCCTCCCCCATTACAGGGTCATTGTGAATGAGGGGGAAACATTTTGTTTGATAGGTAAACATTCATTCAGCAACATAAATATTGAATGAATAAAATAGTCATTCTCTCTAGTTAATTTTTATGGTTAGAGAGAAATAATTGACCAGGATGACTTGAAAGGGATAGTTTTTAACAGCAAATTCAGATACGGTTTTGCACAATAGGGTTGTTTTTTCCCCCCCATTTAGCAACAGTAGTAAAACTTCCAGTTTAGTTTACCAGACACTTGTGGAGCAAGCTTTGTCACTGGAAAAAGTGCTAGGTATGCTGTAATGAGAGATGTACAAGAAGCATATGACTCACTTCCACTCTTAGGAAGTTTGCAGGTGGGTTGGGAGAGCAAGAATTACATGCATAAAACAGTTTGAGTGTAGTGTAAAGCAGTGTTGAGAGGCAGCTCGGATGAACGGACAGAGATGTGGCCTTGGAGTCAGAAGGACCTGGATTGAAGTTCTTTTTCTGACACATCAGTTTTTGTGACCTTGGGCATGCTTGCTCACCCTTTAAGACATTAAGCTACTGATGGACTGGTGAAGGGAGTTTCCAAACCAAGGAATTCCCTATACTCATGAAAGATCTGGGCAAAAATAACAAAGTGCTCAATTGAAAATTATCAAGGGCCAAAATGTAGGCTGTAGTCGTTAAATACCATGGGTGATGTAAAGATCAGAAAATTTAGTTCTGATGTAGAGGGAAGGCTATTGACCATAATTCTCCCTTTTCCTGGGGGGAATCCTATAAAGGCATCAAAATTCTTATTGATTTACAGTTATCTGCTGTTTAGTGCAGTCCTGACCAGTAGACTGTAGACCAGGGGTATTATTACGTGGGATTTTTTGAGTAAGCTCATAGGATGGGACTAATTTAAATATATTTTTGTCTTTGTATCCCCAGTGCCCAGTATAATGCTTGACCTACAGAAGGTGGTTAATAAATGTTTGTTGATTGATTGAATCCATATGCAAACCTACAAGCAAACATATTTGAATACTTCAGTGGATCAAAGAAATTATAAAAGCATGAAGTGAAGTACATAACATTTTAATAATAATAATAACAACAACAAGGGGCAGCTAGGTGGCTCAGTGAATAAAGCACCTGCCCTGGATTCAAGAGGATTTGAGTTCAAATCCAACCTCAGACACTTGACACTTACTAGCTGTGTGACCTGGGCAAGTCACTTAATCCCCATTGCCCCGCAAAAAAATAATAATAATAACCATAACTAATATTTATACAGAGCTTACTATATGCCAGGCATTGTACTAAGCACTTTGTAATTATCATCTCATTTGAGCTTTAAGAAGAGCCTGGGAAGTAACTACTATTTTTTTTTATTTTACTTTTTTTTTTTGCAAAAAGTAACTACTATTACCATCCCCATTTTACAGTTGAGGAACTGAGGCAAACAGTTTAAGTGGCTTGCTCAGGGTCACATAGCTAGTAAATGTGGCCACATTTGAGCTTAGATCTTTCTGAACCCAGGCCCAGTGTTTTATCCACTGCACCACCTGTAAGCCTAAAATTTTATTTATTTAGGACCAAAACCTGCTCACTGAAATATTATTAATAAATCAATAAGCATTTACGAAGTGCTTGAAGATACAAAGAAAAATCAATGCCTGCCCTCAAATAGCTTATTTTTTTAGTGAAAGCAATGTGATTGAATAAGCATCATCCTAAGACATTAAAAAATTTCATTTACTAAGCATTTAGAGAATTAATCTGTCTTTTCCTTTATACTCTCATTGAACAAATTTAGTTACATCTTTTCTTTTCTTTTTTCTTTTTGCAGGGCAATGAGGGATAAGTGACTTGCCCAGTGTTACACAGCTAGAAAGTGTCAAGAGTCTCAGGTCATATTTGAACTCAGGTCCTCCTGAATCCAGAGCCGGCTATGCCACCTAGCTGCCCCCTCATTGAACATTGTAGTCTAGCAAAACACATTCCAACACTGGCCATGTTGGAAAATGTGTGCCACTTTCTGTATTTCTGTATCAGGACCTGCACCACTATATCAGGAGATAAGTGGCATGTTTTCATCTTCATTCTTTTGAATTGTTGTTATATCATTAAGTGGATCAGAGTTCAAAAGTTTTTCAAAGTTGTTTTTCTCTGATGTTATTATCATCATATAAATTGTTTTCCTAGTTATACTCAATCCCCCCATATCAGTTCATAGAGATCTTCCCTTTGAAATTGTCTGTTTCATCATTTGTCATAACACAACAATATACCACTCCATTCTTATACCACAGTTTATTTAATCATTCTTGATAGGAGGTGCTTTGTTAGTTTCCAGTTTTTGGATACCATGAAAGAGCTGCTATAACTATTTTTGTATATACTGTTTTACTCTGGTATTTTCCTTCATTTCTACCTCAGAAACAAGTTCTTTCTTATTCATGTTATTCAGAACAGTAAACAGAACAGATTCAGAAGTATAACAGTCACTCCCCACTACTGTTAATTATAATGATTATAATTAAGCCCATCATGCTTGAGCTCAGAGAAGAGATGAGAAAAATGAAGAGATGGGAGCCTATCGGTGTGAAATACTATATGTGCTTTCAAGCACATCACTAATCTATAGCCATGAGAGGTACATGATCTGTTTCTCTTCTAATTTTTTAATAGTATGATCTTTTATATCAAGGTCATATATCCATTTAGAATGTATGTGGAGTGTGCTGTAAGGTCTTAGCCTAATTTCTACCAGATTACTTCTCAGTTTTTCTAGCAGTTTTTATTTAATATGGTGTCTTTTCCTAAGTAACTTATATTTTCCATTTTATCAAACACTGGGTTATTGAGTTTCATTCTTTCATTCTCCCTTTTTTGAGTTTAGTGGACTTTAATTGTAATCTCTCTTGTCTAGTTTGTTCCACTAATCAATCTTTCTATTCTTTTTGTTTGTTTTGTGGGGCAGTGGGGGTTAAGTGACTTGCCCAGGGTCACACAGCTAGTATGTGTCAAGTGTCTGAGGCCGGATTTGAACTCAGGTACTCCTGAATCCAGGGCCGGTGCTTTATCCACTGTGCCACCTAGCCGCCCCCAATCTTTCTATGCTTTAAGCAATACTAGATGGTTTTGATGAATGTTGCTTTTTAATATAATTAGAGAACTGGAAGTGCTATTGCTTGTTCATCATTCTTTTCATCATTTCCCTTGATATTGTAGATCTTTTGTTTTTCCAAATTAATTTTGTTATCAAGCTCTTGTAAAGTATCCTTTTGTTAATTTGATTGGTATAGCATTAAACATATAAATAAAATTCGGCAGTATTGTCATCTTTATTCTTTAAGGAACACTTTGTAATTGAAACTATACAAATCTTTTGTGTGGTTTGGTAGATCGATCCCCAGATATTTTATGTATTTTGTATTTTTTTGAATGAGAATTCTCTTTCTATTATTGCTTCTTGTGTTTTGTTATTATCATATAGAAATGCTGTCAATTTTTGAGGATTTATTTAGTAGGCTGAAACTTTATTGAAGCTATTGTCTCAGTATCTTTCTCAATTCCTTGGGATTTTCCAAGTAATCTGTTATATCCTCAGCAGAGATAATTTTATCTCTTTCTTACCTATCTTTATTCCTTTTCCTTTCTCTTGTCTTATTGCTATTGCTAGCATTTCCAGAACTATATAAAGTAAGAGTGGGAAGGGTGGTATCCTTGCTTCACTTATATTTATTGGAAAAGGTTCTAGTGTATCTCCATTGTATATGATGCTTGATTTTGATTTTAGATAGATGTTCTTCTATGCCTTTACTTTATGGGGCTTTTAGCATTAAAGAGTGCTATCCTCTGTCAAAGGCTTTTTCTGCTTCTATTGAGATGCTCATATGGTTTTGGATGCTTTGGGTTTTAATATTATTAATTAATATTAATTAAAATGTGTAATATATATAACATATATAAGATATAATAAATATAATTTAAAATTAATTATGCTTATTTTTCCTTAATGTTGCATCCCTGGTATATAAATCCCACCTGACCATAATGAATGATTTTTTTTGATAAATTGCTGTAATCTGTTTGATAGGATTTTGTTTAAAATTTTTGAGTCAATGTCATTAATGATATTGGTCTATAGTTTTCTTTCTGTGTTTTATCTTTCCCTGGTATAGGAGTTATATTTGTTTCATGAAAGGATTCTGGTAGAGTTCTTTCTCAATTTTTGAGAATAATTTGTGGAATATGGGTACTAACCATTCTTTTTTGTTTTTTGGGCAGGGCAATGAGGGTTAAGTGACTTGCCCAGGGTCACACAGCTAGTAAGTATCAAGTGTCTGAGGTTGGATTTGAACTCAGGTCCTCCTGAATGCAGGGCCGGTGCTTTATTCACTGCATCACCTAGCTGCCCCACTGCAAGCTATTTTTTAAAAAGCCAAAACATTCTCAGCTTGTGGTCCATATAAAAACAGGTGGCAGGCCAGATTTGGCTCATTGGTTGTCGTTTGCCAACCCTTGTGTTATACAATGCTGCTACTTTTATACAAATAGTAATTAAAATTTTTCTTTCTTTTTTTGTTTTTGGTGGGGCAATGAGGGTTAAGTGACTTGCCCAGGGTCACACAGCTAGTAAGTGTCAAGTGTCTAAGGTTGGATTTGAACTCAGGTCCTCCTGAATGCAGGGCCGGTGCCTTATCCACTGCACCACCTAGCTGTCTCCCTAACCATTCTTTAAAGGTTTGATAAGATGCTCCTGTAAATCTTTCAGGTTCAGGAATTTTTTTCTTTGTTAGGTCCTGTACTGTTAGATCTATTTCCTTTTCTTTAAGATCTTTATCTGGTCTTCTGGTAGCTTAGGTACTTTATTTTTTTGAAGGTATTCCTCTACATCTTTTGTGGCCTCAGTTTTGTAAGCATATAACTGTATCTGATATATACATCTACATATGGAAACATGTCTGGTCAGCAAAGCAGGGTGGTTTTCAGACTCCTATCAAGTTGAATGGGTACTGATTTAATGTAGGTAGAATTTTTATACCTGTGGGTAACCAAGAAGCTTCGTTAAGGGAGGCAAGCACCACTTAGTTTCTTTGTCACTTTTTAGGGGAAACTAATCCCTACCGGGGGAGGGGGAGGGGAGGAACTCTGGTGGATATTGGTCCTATCACACCTTGCTTATTCATTCTTTGTCCATTTATATGTGTGTAATAGGTGTGTGGATGGCCACTTCACTTCGTAGTATCTCACACCTCTCATGCATACATGTAGATACCTACCTGTTTTATGGATTGGCTCACTTAATCTATCCTATTTTCACACTCATAGGCTTAGGTTCCAGAAAAGGACCACCATTAAGCCATTACTCCCAAACTCTTTCAGGATTCTAGAAGTAACCCCATTGTAGGAGAGTATGTTCTTCCTACTCACCACTTTAACTCTTGAGCCCCCATAGATATTTCTATTTTATACAAACCAGCCACTTTTATATTTTAAACATAACCATTTGCTTAGCAATATGGTAAAAGAAATAATGTCATCACAGGCATATATATATATATATATATATATATATATAGTAACATTAAAGACAATACAATCCACATTTAAATTATTTCCTTTGATATTTTGAATCATTTGTTTCTCCAAATGAATTTTGTTATTATTTTATCAAGTTCTGTAAAGTATCTCTTTGATAATTTGATTGGTGTAGCATCAAAATATAAATTAACTTTTTTAGTTCTGTCATTTTTATTGTATTATTACAGCACAGCTCTGAGCACTGACTATCTCTCCAGCTACATAAGTTGTTCTTTTTTTAAAAAGTAATTTGTAATGGATTCTACACTAGTTTATTTTGTGCTTTGGTAGATTGATCCCTAAATATTTTATGCATTTGTAGTTATTTTGAATGGGATTTTTCCCTTTAAATTATCAACTCAGATTTTATTATCAAATACCATTATTGTTTTATTATTATTATATGGAAATATTGTTGGTTTTTGCGGGTTTATTTTGTAGACTGGAATTTTGCTGAAGTCATTATCTCAATTATTATCTTTTCTGTTTCCCTAGGATATTCTAAGTAAATCTTTATTTCATCAGCAAGTAGTTTCAGCAAATAGAGGTAATTTTATCTTGCTTTTAATTTTTTTTTATTTTAATTTTAATTTTTTTTTAATTCTTTCTTTTATCTTTTGGCTATTGCTAGCATTTCTAGAACTGTATTAAATTTCTAGGACTGGGGAAAGTGGGCATCTTTCCTTTACTCCTGTATTTATTATGAAACCTTCTAGCATGTCCCATTCTATATATTGCTTTTTGTTTTAGTTAGATGTTCTTTTTGATGTTAGAAATGTCCTTCTATGCCTATATTTTGTAATATTTTTATAGCATAAAATGAGTGTTGTACTTTGTCAAAAATTTTTTCAGTACCTATTGACATAATGAGATAGTTTAAGATATCTTTATTTTTAATATGATCCCCTTTCTACCTTACCTGTTCTCTCATAATCCTTCCTGAGAAACTACAGTAGTTATTTTTATTTTCTTCTTCCCTTTTATCTCCCTCTCTACCCATTTTCTTTTCAGGCCTTTTCTTCTCCCAATGTTTCTCTGCTTTTCAGAGAACCTTTCTTCCAGATTGTCCATCACTTTTTTGTATTTATATTCCCAATTAGTTATCCTCTTTTTGTTTCTTTTTTCTTTTTTGGGGGGTTGAGGCAATCAGCGTTAAGTGACTTACCCAGGGTCACACAGCTAGTAAGTGTCAAATGTCTGAGGCTGGATTTGAACTCAGGTCCTCCTGACTCCAGAGCCAGTACTCTATCCACTGTGCCACCTGGCTGCCCCTCTCTCTTTTGTTTTTTTAGAGATATTTACCCTCATGGATTCAAGTTTTTCCTGTTATGCCAATTATTTCTGCTGGTAGTCCAGAACTTCTCTTTCATGATTCTTATTTCCCTCTTGCACCATTTGGCAACATCTTCTTGTGCTTCTACGGTTTCTTGGGAATCCATAGAGTCTTCTGCCTCATCAGGTATTGATTCATTTCCTTTGTTTTGTGATATTTATTCAGAGATATTTGGACACATTGATATGTCCCAAAGGCCCACCTTCCCTTCTATTATCAATATCTTCAAAGTAGATTTTTCTGTTGTGCTGAAGGTTTTAAAGTGAATTTTCTTCCTCTGGAGATTTTTTGTTAATTTCAATTTTTTTTTTACCTTTATATTCCCTTATTACATGCTTTTTGATTCCTTCCCCTTTGATAATGGATACCTGAGGCTTAGACCTCAAAGCTGTCTGAACCTTCTCCCATGTTGGGAAATTCATTTCACAGGCCTCAGTTCCTGCCTCAAGTGACTTCTGGAGGGACAGAACTGGCCTTAACTAGATTTTAGTCCCCTTTCTTTCTGGCCTTGAGAAGTGTCCCACACATGATGGGCACCTGGCTCAAGTTCCCTCTGCTCTTTAGTTTTCTCTGGCTAAACACTGCTTCATTGCAGTCCCATGGACAGTGGTTTTTCACTTTCCTATACCTCTGTATCCTCTGAAAGGTAGGGGGTGTGTGGGCACAGAGTTGAGTTCTATTGCTTGTTACAGAATGGAAGGGTAAGGAGCAGAAGTGGGGATTCGGTGCTGGTAGAGACTGTACCAGCAAATCCCAGAGCACAAACCTGTGGGTCCCACATGAATCCCTGCTAGAATGTGGGACCTGATGAGAATGGGTGTGCTGAGTGAGCTCATTAGGGAATAAAGTTGCCTCTCTACTGTTAATTCATCAAGTCATTACCTTGTTTGGGTTCTTGGAATCTTAGCCTGTCTGTTGCTGTTGTTCAGTCATTTCAGTAGTGTCTGACTCTTTGTGGTCCCATTTGGGGTTTTCTTGACAAAGATACTGGAGTGGCAAATGGGGTTAAGTGACTTGCCAAGGGTCACACAGCTACTAAGTATCTGAGTCTGGATTTGAACTCTGCTTTTCTTGAATCCTGGCCTGAAGCTTTCGCCACAGTGCCACCTAGCTGCCTGTTTAGATAGCTGTAATCGCTTTAGTTCTAGTGCATCATTCTTATTTTGGATGGTTTTGAAAGGTTGTGAGGATCAGAAAAAATATCTAGTATTCCTTGTTATTGGTCACATGATCTTTATCGTCTAAGGCCATTTAAAAGACACCAACAGTTCTGGCTGTGTGGCCAATGAGAAAAAGCTGTTCCCAACTCACAATAGGAAAAAATGGAAAGTCTATACATGTTCTAGTCCTCCAGGCACCTAAAGCAGCTCCCTAGGGACTTCAGCATGGATGATGCCATCTTAGGTGGTCTGGCAGCACACATCATTACACCTGTATCATTAGGCCCATTTTACACATTAGGAAACAGATGTTCAAAAAAGGCCTACAGTTAACTGAACTAAATCAGTTGAGGGAATTAGAACTCTATCCTAGAAATTCTGGTACCACTAAGTACAGTGTCCGTTCCTTTATAGTGTCTAGATTTTGACACAGGCCGTATCTGGCCTGCTGCCTCTTTTCCCATGGCCTGCAAGCTTTTTTTTTTTTTTGCAGGGCAATGGGGGTTAAGTGACTTGCCCAGGGTCACACAGCTAGTAAGTGTCAAGTGTCTGAGGTTGGATTTGAACTCAGGCACTCCTCAATCCAGGGCCAGTGCTTTATCCACTGCACCACCTAGCTGCCCCCCGAAAGACAAAACATTCTCAGCTTGTGGTCCATATAAAAACAGATGGCAGGCCAGATTTGGCTCATGGGTTGTCGTTTGCCAACTCTTGCGTTATAGTATGCTGCTACTTTTATACAAATAGTAATTAAAATTTTTCTTTCTTTTTTTGTTTTTGGTGGGGCAGTGAGGGTTAAGTGACTTGCCCAGGGTCACACAGCTAGTAAGTGTCAAGCATCTGAGGCCAGATTTGAACTCAGGTCCTCCTGAATCCAGGGTCGGTGCTTTATCCACTGTGCCATCTAGCTGCCCAGTAATTTAAATTTTTGAGAGTACTAGGTTTTATATTATACACAGAACCTGCTATGAGGAAGCTAATGATGCTATTCATTTTTTTTGTTATAACCTAATTGTTATCAAGGCATGCAGAGTAGGTGTCACTGGGAAAATTTCAAACTCCCCTAGCTTACCTTCTCCTTGACCATCAGATCACTTTATGACTTTTGGTGGTTGTTGTTGTTTGTCCTGTGTTCTCAAAGAGGACCATGAGGACATCAAGGTGATGTCATGGCTTGTAGTGAATTGGATTTAAACGAGGGAGGGCTGTGCAAAATCACCAACCTAACTCTCTCCTCCAGAGCCATCTGGGTCCCGTGGCAAGATATAGATCAGAACAACTGGAGATGGTCTCTGATATCTGAGGCAATTGGGGTTAAGTGACTTGCCCAGGGTCACAAAGCTGGTAAATGTTTGAGGTGAGATTTGAACTTAGGTCCTCCCAACTTCAGGGCCTGTGGTCTATCCACTGAGCCACCTAGCTGCCCCAATGGCTTTTGGTAGGTTCTCCTTGGAGGGAAGGTTTTTTCCTTGCTAGGACAATGTCTCATGAGAAAAAATCTTGCTTCCTTCTCTTCATTTTAGGTGGGACATGGTAAGTCACAAGATGAGCAGGCTTGAATAATTTGTCACAGATGCCATGTCTCATTACATTATATTTTCTCCTAAACCCATTCCTTTTCTAAATTTCTAAATTACTGTGGAAGGTACCACCATCCTCCCAGGTATCCAAGTTCACAACCTTGGTGTCATCTCCAATTTTTCATTATCCTCAATCTCTTCAATCCACATGTCCAATCATTTGCCACATTTTGTCCCTTTTACCTCCCCATCACTCACATCTGTCTCCTCTACTCACACAGCTACCACTGTAGTTCAGGTCCCCATCAGCTCTATCACCTGGACTAATGCAGTAATCTCCTAATTGACTTTCCTGAATCAAGTCTTTGTCTTCTCCGATCCCTCTTCCATACAGTTACCAAAATGGTTTTCCTAAATTACAGAATGATCACCATCCACTGCTTCAATAAATTCGTGTCTCCCTGATGCTACTAGGATCAAATATTATTTCAGCTTTATCTCATCCTTTAAAATTTTCTTTTCTGTATAAGTTTTCTAAAGTACATAATCATTAGTATATTATTAATACACACATAACTTTAAAATAAATATATACATATTGGGTGTGCATACTCAAAAGTTTTTATTTTTTATTGATACAGGTACACAATCAAATAACTTTGAACACCACTGTCCTAGGAATTTTAGAATAGCGGGTACCAAACGGGCTACTTTGTATATACTAGAAGCTTGTCAGGGGGTATGGGAATATTTGGTAAATCATCATTTTATCCTACTAAAATTAATCATTTTATATTAGTTCTTATGTACATGTACATAGTAAACACTGGGATTTATTTCTTTTTAATACTGAATAGGCAATATGGGGAAATTTACTAAAAGCCAAGAGGCACAGGGCCTGAAAAAATTTGGGAACCCTTGCTTTAACTATATCTATGGGGACTACTACCCACTGGCATAAGGGACCTATTAAATAGTAACAACTGGGAGCTCCTGACTCCCAAACCCCTAGTCTGTTGTGACAACCTATATTTTGAAAAGGGACTTAATTAGTAGGGTGTGGAGAGAGGGTGTGGAGAGAGGGAGAGAGAGAAAGAGAAGAGAGACAAAGACAGAGGGGGAGAGAGAGAGAGGGAGAGAGGAAGAGAGGGGGAGAGGGGGGGAGAGAGAGGGGGGGGGCAAGGGAGAGAGGGAGAGAGAGCAGGGCCTGAGCAGGCTGCCAAGATGCACTTTAGGTCCTGACGCTGCTCAAACTAGCCTCTAGCCTCCTGGTCTCTGACCTCCATTCCAGGACTCGATGTGTTCTTTCCTTTCAGGGATTATTTCCCACCCCTTTTACTGAGTCCGACACTGGCTCTGTAGCTAGGAACCCTGCTGGGCTGCGGCTGGTCTCCTGCACTGTTATATATTAACCCCTTCCAGCCTTCTCATGCCTGGAGAAGGACCCCCTTGGGTCAAGCTGCTGGACACTCTGCTGCCGCAGATAGGGCATTTTCCTGGGGACCCCAGGGATCACTTTGGGCAAGGAAGCACAAATGTTTTGTTTGTTGGCAAATCTTCGTGAGGAGGACTAAGACCAGAGAGCTCTGTAAGCACATTCCTCAATGACCCTTGGGGGAGGAGCATGGAAGAGCTAGGGAACATTGCAGGAGGAAGAGAGCTTTCAGCTGCTGTGGCTGCGGCTGCTCCCGGGAAATTTGGCTTGAGGGAGGAATAGAGGGAGAGGGTGAGCTGAAGAAGGGGTGGGACTTGGGGACTGGGGCGGTATCCTGGGCGAGGAGGGAGCAGGTGGCTAGTTGTTTTTCTGCTCAGCTGTTTTGTGTCCAGGAGCCCGAGAGAGACAGAAGCAGCTGGGAGGAGAAAAAACAGCCCAGCCAGGGGCCCTATTGGTCTTTCTGCCTTTGCCACAGGTTCGTAAAGCAAAGCAAAACTACCAGAGAATGATTAATGTAGGTAAAGCCTTGCACTCTCCCCAGCAGTGCTCCTTTCTGATGCATATGCTGGTTTGTGCCTATGCAAATACCCTGGCAGTGCTGCCTCCCCACATGCTCGGGCCGTGCCTCAGCAGATACCCTGGTTGGGCACCCCCTCTGAGTGCATGCTGGCATATGCCCATATAAATACCCTAGAGCATTGCCTAGTACACTTCCATATATAAAGTGGCAAATCTTTGGGGGCCAAATGAACCACATCCGTTGCATTAACCTTGCTATCTACCTCGAGCTGGCCAATAGAAATGAAGCAGGGATCTTGGTAGCTTTCCCTTCGATGCCCTAGTCCCCAGAGTTCTTCTTTTCATTCCAGCCCAACTTGGATTTATTTTGCTAATAGGCAAAGCCCTGTGTGGCTTCTATCAATCTTCTTCATGCCTCAGTGCTTGTCTTTCATTTAGTGTCCTTTGTAACTCTAGTTGAGATGCGGCTTAGTGTGCCTTGATGTTTTTTAAACTGGCTAGGTAAAACATACCGATCAGGGCACATAAATTTATCATCACACAAATATCTGGGAAGCAGTTATATTTAATTATAGTGTAATTTCATTTTGCCCCTTGGCTGTTTCTCAATCTTATTTATTTTTGTTTGTTTAAACCAGAACATTTGCTGGAGCTTCTACAATCTAAAAGTCTGTTCTTTTCACCCTCTTTCCCCTGGAGGAGAGTCAGAATTTCCAGAGGCCTTACTCTTTGCTCAGGCATGTGTGCGCTCTCTTCTGTCTTTCTGTTTCTGTGTTTTTTGTCTGACTGTCTCTCTCTGTTTCCCTGTCTCTCCTATCCAAGAAACAAAACCAGTGCTCTGTTGACAAAGACTTTGGTTTCCTGGCACTAGGCCTGCTGGTCAGGGACAGTGTAAGAAATGAAAACACCTCTTACAGAAGTCTACAATGGGGGCAGCTAGGTGGCGCAGTGGATAGAGCACCGGCCCTGGAGTCAGGAGTACCTGAGTTCAAATCTGGCCTCAGACACTTAACACTTACTAGCTGTGTGACCCTGGGCAAGTCACTTAACCCCAATTGCCTCACTAAAAAAAAAAAAAAAAAAAAAAAGAAGTCTACAATGCAGTCTTTCGCTGCCCTCCTTCTTCCTGCAGCCAATCACAGCTTGCTGCTCTCTGAGAATTCTCTCTCCCTTATAGGAGTTTTGGGGAAAGTGGAGGTGTAGGTCATAATAAACATGGAGCTTGGATGAAGGTTTAGCTCATAATGACCATAGGCCAGTATGACATAAAGGGAGTTGGGAAATTGTCTTAGTGTGGATGAGGCTTATGGGACACTGGAAGAGAGAACAAGGTGGGGTGGAAAAAATAGACTAGACAGGAATCATGAAGTTGTACTTCTGGATCCACTTGTACAAGCCTTGTGGCTTTGGATAGGTCACTTCCTTTCTCTAGGCTTTACTTACCTTTTTTTTTTTTTTTTTTAGTGAGGCAATTAGGGTTAAGTGACTTGCCCAGGGTCACACAGCTAGTAAGTGTTAAGTGTCTGAGGTCGGATTTGAACTCAGGTCCTCTTGAATCCAGGGCCAGTGCTCTATCCACTGCTCGACCTAGCTGCCTCCTACTTATCCTTTCTATAAAATGAGGTGATTGAAGTATGTGATCTTTAATGTTCCCTTTCAGGCCTAACATTCTAAGGGATTGGCATTGGCTTTCCAGATTTTAATTTCTTCATTTAAACTACCCCAGATGGAAGTTTACTTTCTCAGAGTCTTAGTGACCCAATAAAATTACCACAGCCAAGTATGGAAACCTAGGTGCTCAGTAGCTCCCTTTATGCTAAGGTGATGCTGGAACATTGAAATCAGTGTTTAAAAGTCAACTATTTTGCAAGCTCAGTTGTGTTCAGACATTATAAAGTTTAGGAGTTTTTTTCCTGGTGACTAGGAAAAAAAAAAGAGAGAGAGAGAGAGATCAGGAATACTATGAACTGTTCCTGTTCAGGAAATCTTTCCTTTACTACCTTCCCATGATTTTTCCTCCAAACCTTCTATTCCTAACTGAACCTTTTTTAAAAAAAAGTTATTAAAAATTTTTTTTCCAATTACGTGTAAAGGTATTTTTTAAGTTCCAAATTTTTCTCCCACCCTCCTTTTCCTCCCCCCCCCAAAGCCAGCAAGCAGTCTATTATAGGTTATACATTACAATCATGCTAAACATATTTCCACGTTAGTCATGTTGTAAGAGTCAGAACAAAAGGAAAAAAAACACAAGAAAGAATAAACGACAACAAAAAAGCAACAACAAAAGTGAAAATAGTATGCTTCAATATGCATTCAGACTCCATAATTTTTTTTTTCTAGATGTGGAGAGCATTTTCCATCATTAGTCTTTTAGTCTATCACAATTGATCATCACACAATGTTGATACTGTGTACAATGTTCTCTTGGTTCTCCTCATTTTACTCAGCATTAATTTGTGTAAGTCTTTCCAGGTTTTTCTAAAATCCATCCACTTATCATTTCTTTTTCTTTCTTTTTTTTTTTGGTGAGGCCATTGGGGTTAAGTGACTTGCCCAGGGTCACACAGCTAGTAAGTGTTAAGTGTCTGAGGCCGGATTTGAACTCAGGTCCTCCTGAATCCAGGGCCAGTGCTCTATCCACTGCGCCACCTAGCTGCCCCCACTTATCATTTCTTACAGCATGATAGTATTCCATTACATTCATGTACCACAATTTGTTTAGCCATTCCCCAATTGATGGGCATCCTAACCAATTTCCAATTCTTTGCCACCACAAAAAGAGCAGCTATAAATATTTTTCTACATGTGGGTCCTTTTCCCTTTCTTATGATCTCTTCGGGATATAGACCTAGTAGTGCTATGTCTGGGTCAAAGGGTATATACAGTTTTATAGCCTTTTGAGCATGGTTCCAAATTGCTCTCTAGAATGGTTGGATCAGTTCACAGCTCCACAAACAGTGCATTAGTGTTCCATTTTTCCTACATCTTCTCCAACATTTGTCATTCTCCTTTTTTGTCATATTAGCCAATTGGATAGGTGTGAGGTGGTACCTCAGAGTAGTTTTAATTTGCACCAACTGAACCTTTTCAAGTAGTGTGTTCTAGTAGAAAAACAGTTGACTTTTAAGTCAGGGGACTTGGTTATCCCACTGACTTCGTGTGTGATCTTGGGCAAGTCTCCTTTACCTATAAAATGAGGGGATTGAAGGATTTGTGTTTAAATCCCAAATTTGCTGCTTATGACCTGTGTGACTTTGGGCAAGTCACTTAACTTTCTTGAGCCTCAGTTTCTTTGCCTGTAAATAAGGGACATGGACTAGGTAATCTCTGATATGTTTTCTAGATCTTAATCTATAATCCTATGATAGAACAGGGCCTTTATAATTTTGGATCCTTGATCTATCTGTCCTAGGGTCATCATGGATATGGAAGTAAATGACAGTGGTTCCTGTACTTAGATGCTTATTACAGATTTGCTAGGGAGAAAAATCACATACAAAGCGATTAGAATATATTACAAGATATCTTTTTCCTAGGGATCTAGAGGAGATGTAGGCAAACTTGACCTGAAAGCTGAGAATGGTTTTTACATTTTTAAACACTAGCTTACTGCCTTGTGTGATTCTGGGTAAGCAGTAGTCTGCCAACCCTGATGTAGAATAATCAATATTGTAATGCAGTTTGTACAAATGGCATATTTTACTTTACAGTGGATTATTGCTAATGTATTCTGTTTTATTGAGATTTTGATGTATAGATGCAATATTATGCATGTATTATTATAAATATTTATTAACATAGTATTGTTGCATTTTTCTTCTTGCATATATTATAATGTATATATGTATTTTGTTTTGTATATCCCAAAAGTCTTAGTGCGTTTAAAAACTTTAATAACTTAAGAAGTATAAATGCTACAAACTTACCAAAAAACTTTTGAAAGTTTAATTATTTTATTTCTTTTATACTCATTTCATTTTTGTGATTTTAAAAATAATAAATTTTTAATGTTAATAAGACGGAGCACCTTGTTATTATGCATTGTGTGTGTGAGAGTTTCTGGATGACACTTTCTCAGACTGGTAGCTTAGCAAAGGATGCCCTCTTGCTTGGCTACCTCTGTCATCTGATCTATTTCCATTAGACTTTTTTTTAGTGGGGTCATGTCAAAACTGTCATCTATGTATCAAAACCTCTTTCTTAGTATGATCATTAGGCTAGGATTACAAATGCAATCCTTTCAGTCACCGAACAGCAGCTGACTAGAGTGATGTATAGCACAAGATGGTGGATATGTTGAATTTTAATAAGGAATGTCAATATTTTAAAATTTTAAATAACTAGATGTTTTTGTAAATTTGTAGCATTTATATTTCTGAAGTTAAAGTTTAAAACTGCACTAAGACATTTGGACAGCCTATATTTTGAACACTTAATTTATCAAGTAGAGGTTTGCATGTTTATTATATATAATATTAAAGTATATTTGATGTTCTGCTAATGATTTTCCAGAAACTGAAAACATATTTTGCCTGTAGGGAGAAATGTAACAGGGTAAAAAACTCTTCCTACAGGGACTATTTTGAAAGGTAGTAGACTATTGAGAAGAGTTACAGTTTAACTGTTACTGGAGACAATTAACTGTCATGGCTGGAGAGATTATGTGAAGTACAAAGAAAGTTATAGATTGATGAAGTAGACTTATCTTTGAGAAAGATTGAGGAGACATTTCCTAAGAAGACTGAGTTGAACTCATGCTGTGATGAAGGTGTCTTAAAGAGAATTCTTGAGAGCCTTTGTCTGCCATCTTGAAAGAGCTGAATGATAGGACTGCTTTTCCAGAGTTATGAGGAAATTAGCAGTTGTCATAGATGTGATCTTTCTCATGGTGATACATAGTTGAAATATTTAATATGGCTGGGGCAGCTAGGTGGCGCAGTGGATAAAGCACCGGCCCTGGATTCAGGAGTACCTGAGTTAAAATCCATCCTCGGACACTTGACACCTACTAGCTGTGTGACCCTGGGCAAGTCACTTAACCCCCATTGCCCCCCACAAAAAAAAATGAAATATTTAATATGTCTGTTTTGTTTGTTACACTATTAATTGTATAGCCAGAAACATTGACGTTTATTTAAGCCTGAGACTGGGGGTGGGGTGTGTTGATATTGAGGGAGATAAGAAATCTCTCTCTCAATAAGAAATATTTCTTATAGGAAAAGAGCTTTTTTCTGGTTTAGATAATAAATGAGGATGAGAGCTTATAACTATTTTGTGAGAGAGATTCCTATTAATTCGTGAAGAAAAAGAAAATATAAATACCCTTCAATTGTCTTAGAGCCCAGGATCAGAAGAAACAAGGAAATGAGCTAGGATCAAATAGAGAAGGGGATAAGAATTGATTTTGTTGTCAACTACATAGGGCACTAACATGACAGTAGGCTACACATGGGACAATGCATAAACTCAGACAAAAAAGGTTACTGAGTGATGGTGGTCTAGAGAGAGGTTGGAAGTGGCAATGGGGATCAAAGAGGATTTCAATTCCACTACCTCAAATGGAGTAAGTGTTGGTGGTATGTGAAAGTGCAACCAGTACTGGAAAGGGTGGCTAGGGAAACTATCATTAGGAGGAAACTGGGTCTCAGTGAGTACAAGATGGAAGGAGTGAAAAAGGAAGCTTAAGATGAAAGCTAGTTTGTAACCTGTGGGGCATGCTTTCCAGAAAGCACATTGGAACAGGTGAATAAACCTGAAGTGGGCCACTGGGAAGATGGGAGATGACTAGAGGGAAACATGAACAAGGGAGTTGGTAATAGGGGTTGGGGAATAGGATTCATATAGTGATAACTGAGAGTTCAGAATCACTGGGAAGTGGATAATATGACAAGGTGGGAATGTACTAATTATTTAGGAATGAATTCAGGCAGATTATCATCCCCAAAGGATGATATTGGGGGGCTAGCCTGTTTCTGTCTAAATTATTGGGGAACTAGGCTGGGGTTTCTAGGATATTGCTACTTATAAATTAATGGCTATTGCCCCCATTTAGGTAGTAAGCAATTATTAAATCCTATTAAATGTTAGGAGAACATTGACCTCATTTAACTCAAGCCGAAAACCCCCAGCACCATATTGTCTCTAAAAGAGAGCACATGGCTCCAAGCAGAGTTCAGAAATCCTACATTACCTAAACTTTCCTCACCTAGCATTTGACCCAGAATGGAGTTTACCTCGTGATCTCAGTCTCTTTTCCTCTTCCAATAGAGGTGGCTCTTACACACTGATCAAAGCTAGTATCATTCAGTTCCATTGATTGACATGACCTGAGGGTGGTCCATATTAAAATGAGCTCTACCTATGACCTAATGGGGAAGTGTGCAAAAAAGACCATCTCTGTAGGGAAAGGCAGATGAAGTCCAGGTGTGGCTAATCTAATCTAGTCAATCTCCATTTCTATTGATGGGCTCCTGGGTTGGTCCCAAAAGAGATCAGTTTAAATTTCTAAGAACTATGCTTTCTGAAGTGGGGCCCCTGGGTTGTTTTTGTTTTGTGACTTGCCCAGGGTCACACAGCAAATAAGTGTTAAGTGGCTGAGGCCGGATTTGAACTCAGTTCCTTCTGAATCCAGGCCCGGTGCTCTATCCACTGCTCCACCTAGCTGTTCCCCCTGTTAACTTTTTTTTTTTTTAAGTGAGGCAATTGGGGTTAAGTGACTTGCACAGCTAGTAAGTGTTAAGTGTCTGAGGTCGGATTTGAACTCAGGTCCTCCTGAATCCAGGGCTGGTGCTCTATCCACTGCGCCGCCTAGCTGCCCCCCCTGTTAACTTTTAAAAAATATTTTTTCCTGTCTCTTGGAGTCATTCATTTCTGTTTGATCCATTATAATTTTCAGGGAATCTGTTACTAGGATCTATTACCACTTGTACTAAGCTATTAATTCTTCTTTAAGTCTTTAATGCTCTCTTTTCTTTTCCAATTATTTCTTCTAGAGTTCTCATTTAATTTATAATAGCATTTTTAATTGCTTTAAAAATGTTTTACTTCATTCCTTCATAGGAATTCTAGTTGACCTTATGTTCAAGCTGTGTTTTTCTTTGAGTCTTTGTTTTTGCTTTTTCATCTCACCTTAGCTTTATTATTTTTTTCTTGGTAGTATTGTATTTTATTTTCCAATCACTTGTTTTTTTGTTTGTTTTTTTGTTTTTTAGTGAGGCAATTGGGGTTAAGTGACTTGCCCAGGGTCGCACAGCTAGTAAGTGTTAAGTGTCTGAGGCTGGATTTGAACTCAAGTACTCCTGACTCCAAGGCCGGTGCTCTATCCACTGTGCCAACTAGCTGCCCCCTTTTCCCTTTTTTATGATCTCTTTGGGATACAGTCCTAGTAGTGGTATTGCTGGGTCAAAGGGTATGCACAGTTTTATGGCCCTTTAGGAATAATTCTAAATTGCTCCAGAATGGATGGATCAGTTCACAACTCCACCAACAATGTATCAGTGTCCCAATTTTCCTACATCTTCTTCAACATTTATCATTTTCCTATTTTGTCATATTAGCTGTTAAGGGCTAAAATTCTAGCTAAACTGTCTAAAATATCTAGTGAGTGGTCACCAATAAATTATAAGCTTTAGCAAGAGTTAGACTTTTAAGCATTTATTAAGGATAATAAGAATTTGGTAAAGAGAGAGAGAAAGGCCTAGATTCCTATCTATTAAAGGGAGAGCGCATTTCTAGCTCCCTTCTCTGCCCGAGTCCTCAGGAAAGAGCCCAAGACAGAGCGCTAGTCTCTTCCTTCTTCCTCCCACTAGCCAGCGTCACTTCCTGATGCCAAAGAAAAGACTCCTGGTCTTGCCCTCAAAGACCTTCGCTTCATGGGCGGAACTCTTCTACAGTAAGTCTCTAGCAGGTGGCGTCATTCCAATCGTTACATAGCCAATCTGATAGGTACGAGGGGATACCTGAGTTGTTTTAATTTGTATTTCTCTACTAGTGATTTAGAGCATTTTTTTCATATGACTATAGATAGCTTCAATTTCTTCATCTGAAAACTCTCTGTTCATATCCTTTGACCACTTTTCAATTGGGGAATGTAAGTCTTTGTCTATAATTTATTCTCTTTTTCTATGTTGTATCTTGGGTGTCCTTGTCTCAAAATTAGCTCTTTATGATCTGTGTCTTTTTGTTATTTTTTCAAGCCTTACTTCCTAAATTGGGATTTTGTTTTAGGGCTAAATTCTGCACACTTTTGAGGAAATATGGATATTTTGTATGATCCTTATCTGAATTATCAAGAGTCCTGCTGGGGCGGCTAGATGGCACAGTGGATAAAGCACCGGCCCTGGATTCAGGAGTACCTGAGTTCAAATCCGGCCTCAGACACTTGACACTTACTAGCTGTGTGACCCTGGGCAAGTCACTTAACCCCATTGCCCCACAAAAAAAAAAAAAGAGTCCTGCTTCTGGGTATTGAATGTGTGTTCCTCAAGGATTTCAGAGGTGGTGGCTTTGGGCTAGGGAGTTGCAAATTTTTAGCAGGCCTTAAGTGGTGTGATTACTGCCCTTTAGGACTGAGCTGTGTAGGTTCTGCACTCTGATTTGGGTCCAGGCAACACAACTGCAAGTTTGTCTTTAAGTGGGGTTCCAGTAGAATGTTGTTGGACCCTGGTCTTAAGGTTGAATTTGTGATCTTGGACTGGAACAATAACCCACTGCGATTTCTCTTGGATTTCCTGACCACTACCCAGGCCCTTTCCTTAGGTCATTCTTGTAGTAGTTGTGGAGAAAGCTATGTCCTTCTACTTTTCCATCTTTGCCAATCTCTCTTGAATTTCTTATATTCATTGTATTTTATTGTATAATAATATGCCATTGCATTTATATTATGCAATGTTATTCTGATCCTTTTGAACAAGATATTCCCTACCACCATCAGAAACAGGAGAATTTGGAGCAGGATGGATTTAGGGAAGATGAGTTTAGTTCTAGACATTTGGAATTTGAGGTGTCAGAAGGACATAAATGGACTGGTTCATCTGGAATTTGGAAAGGTAGTACTGGAATTTAGGAAAGAAGTTAGGGCTAGATATATAACTTTGAGAATCATTTGTATGGAGAAGATAATTGAACTCAAGGGAGCAGATGAGATCACTAAGTGAGAAAATGTGGAATGAGAAGAGGTATACCCAGGCTTAGAGGATGGGAGATGAATGTGTGAGATTTAGAATTGGATACTAGAGCATTAGCCTCCCCTTTTTAACCTTTCCCTTATTTATCTCCCAGACTAGTAAATGGAAGAAGCCTATGGTCTCTAGTTAGAGCTTTTATTGTTTGGAAATTACAAGGTAATATTGATGAGAGAGACAGGAAAGTAGAAGTGCAAAACAAATAGTCTTAAGTCTAAGCTTAGTCTATATTCCGTATAAAAACTCACCAAAACCCAAGGCCACCTTTGAGGGGGAGAGCCGCGTCAAGCATGTGTTGTTATGGCGAGCCGGGCTGAGTCCAACCTCCGTCAGCATCTCTGTGTGCAGCGCCAGTCATCGGACAAGGAGAGCCGACCAAAGACCTCACTTCCGTTCTCTCCTTGCCTTTTAAGCTTGCACCCCGGAAGTGGAGCCCCTAACAGACGGACCTGGTGGTTCCTCATGGTCTCCTCCCTGAAAGGGTAGTCCTTCAGTTTTTGCTAACCCACAGTTAAAAACTTTCACTTTTTTACCACAAATGATAAACCAGAAAATATGAGGTCAGACAAGTGGAAAGAGAACTAGGAGAGAAACTTGTCAAAGAGTCCAAGGGATGAAAGAATACATAGCAGAAGGGGTGTGGTCCACAGTGTCAAATGGAAGGGTCTGGAGAATGAGAATGGAGAAAAGGCCATTTAATTTGGCAATTCAATTCATCAAACATTTATTTTAATTTTATTTAGGTATTATATATAAATATATACACACATATATACTTATACACACAATCACATTATACATATTTCCATATTAGTTATGTTGTAAAAGAAGAATCAGAACAAAAGGGGAAAAAAAACCACAAGAAAGAAAAAAAAATAACAGTAACAAATAAAGTGAAAATAGTATACTTTGATCTGCATTCAGACTCCATAGTTCTTTTTCTGGTTATGGAGAGCATTTTCCATTGTAACTCTTTTGGAATTGCTTTCACCAAATATTTATTAAGCACCTATTTTGTGCAAGGCTTTGAGTTAGGTGCCAGAGCCACAAAGAAATGAACAGTTCTTCCCCTTAAGGAGTTTATATTCTAAGGGGACAGCTAGGTGGTGCTGTGGATAAAGCACCGGCCCTGGATTCACGAAGACCTGCGTTCAAATCCAGCTGTGTGACCCTGGGCAAGTCACTTAACCCTCATTGCCCTGCAAAAAAAAAAAAAAAAGGAGTTTACATTCTACTGGGGAATATACATATACATATACATAGAAATGTAAATGTAATATAATTTGAGGCAGGAGGGAGTGAGCACTATCTTTAAAACTGATCCTTTGAAGGACTCTAGAGATTCTCTTTTCTTTTCTTTGTGTGTGTGTGGCAATGAGGGTTAAGTGACTTACCCAGGGTCACACAGCTAGTAAGTGTCAAGTGTCTGAGGCTGGATTTGAACCCAGGTCCTCCTGAATCCAAGGCCTGTGCTTTATCTACTATGCCACTTAGCTGCCCCCTAGAGATTCTAATAGGTGAGGTTAAAGGGGAGAACATTCCAGGCAAGGCAGATAGTATATGTGTGAAGACAGTGAAATAGGATATCAAATTTGGAGACTAGCTAATAGGCCAGTTTGGCAACAACACCTCTGTATAAAAGACAGTATACCAAATAAATCTAGAAAAACAGTTTTGGAATTCTTTCCAAGATTTTGGAAAGTTTCAGATGCCAGTTGGATGAATCTGAATTTTATGACAGAAGGAATAGGGAGTGACTGAATATTTTTAAGTAGGGGAGTAACATGTTCAGACCTTTTCCTTAGGATGATTATTTTGGTAGCTGCACAGAGGATGTATTAGAGGAAAGAAAGACTGAGGTACAGAAAACCAATTAGGAGGCTGATGCTATCATATACACTAGAGGTGATGAGGATTTGAACTAGAATCTTGTGATTAGAGAGAAGGAGAAAGATAATGTGGAGTTAGAATGGAATATGGAGGGGAAAGGAGGAGTTAAGGTTTTGTACATGGGTGACTCAAAGAGTGGTGGGATCCTCAACAGAAATAGGAAATTTTAGAGAAAAGACATCTTTATGGAGAAGATAAGGCATTCCATTTTAGGTCATGTTGAGATTGAGATGTTGACAAGACATCTTGGTGGAGTTGTCTGCCAGGCAGTTGGTGACACATCATTGGAGTCCAGAAGAAAGACCAAGAACCTAACTATATAGATTTAAGATTCATATGCTTAGACATGCTTAGTAAATCTGTGGAAGTGGATTCCATTACCAAAAGAGCAAGTAAACACAGAGAAGAGACAAAGACTCAGAAAAGAGCCTTTAGGGAGGCCATACTTAGTGGGAGGGAGATGGATTCAGCAAAGGAGACAAAGAATAAAAGGCTAGACAAGAAGGAAAAGCAGGAGACAGGAGTCTCACAGAAGCCAAGGATGGAGTAACCTTAGAGTGAGGAAGACCTTGGGTCAAATTCTGCCTCTGAGGGGGCAGCTAGGTGGCGCAGTGGATAGAGCACCCGCCTTGGAGTCAGGAGTACCTGAGTTCAAATCCGGCCTCAGACACTTAACACTTACTAGCTGTGTGACCCTGGGCAAGTCACTTAACCCCAATTGCCTCACAAAAACAAAACACACACAAAAAGAAACCCTTCTTTTGCAGGAAAACTACTAACCTCCGACTTCATTTTTGAATAGGTCTAATCCTAATAATTAAAACTTTTATTTATATGGGACTTTGAGATTTTAAAAAGTACTTTCCTCACAAAGGGAAAATAGAGCAAGTTTTACACGTGAGGACTATGCCAATGGAGCTAAAGCTTTTTGTTGTTGTTGTTGTTGTTTAGTTGTTTCAGTAATGTCTGACTCTTTGTGACCCCCATTTGGGGTTTTCTTGGCAAAGATGCTTGAGTGGTTTGCCATTTCCTTCTCCAGCTCATTTTATAGATCATGAGATGCATAAATTTAGAGGCATCTCTTATGGACTATTTGTGCTTGACCTGTGGTCAAGCTCATGTTGGTTTGATCAGCCACAGTTGAGCAGCACAGTTGAGCATCATGTTGTCATTTTGGTCTTCTTCAGTTACAAAGGACAGCAATGAACCAGCATGTGAGGAAATTGTGATGCAGAGACGTTGTCCACTGGTCAGGGTCATACATTTGTCAGAGCCTGTATATCGTAAGATCATAGATTTAAAGCTAGAAGGTACCACTGGAGGTCAACAGATCCAATCTACCCATTTTACAAATGGGGAAATTGAACTCTAAAGAGGTTAATTGACTTATCCAGGGTCATAGAGTTAGTAAGTATAGCCAAGTCAACTCCTTCTGTTATGCCAAGTTATTCATTTTTTTTAATATCCTGCTACTTTGCTAAAGTTGTTCATTGTTTCAAGTAATTTTTGAGTTGATTCTCTAGGGTTCTCTAAGTATACCATCATATCTGCAAAGAGTGATAGTTTTGTTTCCTCCTTGCCTACTCTAATTCCTTTAATTCCTTTTTCTTCTCTGATTGCTAAAGCTAACATTTCTAGTACAATATTAAATAATAGAGGTGATAATGGACATCCCTGTTTCACCCCTGATCTTCTTGGGAAGTCCTCTAACTTATCTCCATTTCATATAATGCCTGCTGATGGTTTTACGTAGATACTGCTTATTATTTTAAGGAAAGCTCCTTCTATTCCTAAGCTCTCTAGTTTCCATCTATTTCCATATGAAAAAATTCTCTAAATCACTATTGATTAGAGATATGCAAATTAAAACAACTCTGGGGCACCATCTGACACCTATCAGATTGGCTAATATCACAAAAAAGGAAAATAATAAATCTTGGAGAAGCTGTGGAAAAATTGGAACACTAATGCATTGTTGATGGAGCTGTGAACTGATCCAACCATTCTGGAGAGCAATTTGGAATTATGCCCAAAGCTGTGCATACCCTTTGACTCAGCAATACCACTTTTGGTTCTTTTTCCCCAAAGAGATCATGGAAAAGGGAAAAGGACCCACATGTACAAAAGGTTTCAGGTACAGGTTTCCACAGGTACAGGTTTCAGAGAAACCTGGAGGGACTTGTATGGGCTGATGATGAGTGAGATGAGCAGAACCAGGAGAACATTGTGCACAGTATCATCAACATTTTGTGTTGATCAACTGTGATAGACTAGATTCTTCTCACCAATCCAATGGTACAAGAAAGTTCCAAAGGACTCAAGATGGAAAAGGCTCTCCAAATCCAGAAAAAAAAAAAAAGAACTGTGGAATATGGATGTTGATTGGACCATACTATTTCTTTTGTTTTTGGTGGTGTTGTGTTTTTTTTTTTGAGGTTTTTCCTTTTTACTCTGATTCTTCTCATATAACATGACTAATACAGAAATATGTTTAATGTTATTATATATGTGTGTATATATATATATATAACCTATATCAGATTACCTGCTGTCTAGGGGAGGTGGGGAGGGAGGGAGAAAAATTTGAAATTGGAAATTTTATCTGAACAAATGTTAAAAACTTAAATAAACAAACAAACAAAAGTTACTTATGATAAGTATTTTTTTCTTTGTATAAATCCTTATTTATATGGAATCTTAAGACTTAGTTTTCCCCTCTGGGACGAAGTAAAACAAGCATAATGTCTCTTTGATATGATACCTATTCAAGTACTGAAGACAGCTACATGTTCTGTTCTCTCTCTGACTCCCAACCACTCCCCTAGGTTCAATAGCTAGTCTTTATATTTCACAGCTAGGTGGTACAGGGGATAAAGCACCAGCCCTGGATTCAGGAGGACCTGAGTTCAAATCCGGCCTCAGACACTTGACACTCACTAGCTGTATGACCCTGGGCAAGTCGCTTAACCCTAATTGCCCCGCACACACAAAAAAAGAGGTTCTATATTTCACAGCTCCCATCAAGGTAATGTGGAAAGAGTGCTGGATTTAGGGTCAACTGGATTCAAATCCCTTGTGTGACTTTGGGCAAGTCAGATTAGATTAAGTTAAGTTCAACAAACATTAAATTCTTACTATGTACAAGGCTTACTATGTACAAACTATGAAGTTTCAAAGAGAAAGAATGGTCCCTACCCTCAAGGAGCTGACATTCTACCAGATGATTTCCAAGACCACTTTCAACTTGAAATCTATTCTATGATCTGGTCATCTTTGGGCCACTGCCAGCTTGCCAATTTCTCTTACAAAATGTGATATGCAGACCTAGAGAGTACTCCAGATGTGACTTGAACAGGGGAAAAAAATAACTCCATGGGACTACTGGATGTAAAGTACTTTGCAAACCTCAAACTCCAAATACATTTTGGCTACCTTCTGGCCACCAGCCAAGTGCCTTTACCAGAAAGTATTCAATGCCCTTGTGTTCTGGTGTTTCTAAAAACCAGAGCTCTCTGGGGCTTATGGGGAAATGTTGCTGGTTCTGATTCAATATTGATTTAGGGGCATAAAAATGGTATATTTCTTCCTTTCCATCTGAACAACCAATCTTTATTTCATATCATTTCACAAATCCACATTCTAGCCCCGCACATGAATTGGGCACTTTTTTTTTTTGGTGGGGCAATGAGGGTTAAGTGACTTGCCCAGGGTCACACAGGTTGTAACTGTCACATGTCTGAGGCCAGATTTGAACCTGAGTCCTGAATCCAGGGCCAGGCGCTTTATCCACTACCCACTATGCCACCTAGCTGCCCCCAAATTGGGCACTTTTTAATAGCTATTCTGAGTGGTGCTCAGACTGATTGTCACCCACCAATCTTCCCAACCACATTCTCCAAGGCATGGGAAGAAGAATCAGGGTAAAGTATTGTAGGTTTGAGATTTGCCAACATCAACTAGGGCAAGCACTTGAAAATGGGGATGGGTTTGGGGGAAGAAACACTAAGGTTTGGAGCTGCTATTCTCTCTATCTCACCTGGGCTAAGGAGTTTCATGGCAGTGGCTAGTCTTATCATTCTCTTTACTTGAATCTGCCCATCTGTCTGGCATCTCTGATATGGCCCCGTTTCTGCTCCAGTGCCCCCTGTGATCAGCATTGTTTTCCAGGCATCTGTAAGTCTTTGCCCCATTGGGAGTTCCTAGCCTCTTTGTTCCCAGTCACATGGTAATAGAATAGAATAGAAAAAAAAAATAGAATAGAATGGAATGGAAATGGAATGGAATGGAATAGGAATAGAATGCCAGGTAAAATCTGTAAAAACTGCTGAACTATGTACCTTTGTTCCAAATGTCACTCTGTACCTGACTTTTCTCATGTAGCATTATTCTGGTGTTGGATTCACACCTGGGTGGTAGTTGAATAGTAACCTTTGTAATCTTGGGCAAATCACCCCATCTCTCTGGACCTTCTTTTCTTAATCTTTAAAGTGAGGAAGTTGGGCTGACTGATTTCCAAGATCCCTTCCAACTCTAAATCTAAGACCCCATGAAATATTTTGAAAGAGATAAAAGATGACCAGTATGGTGGGGCACATGGGACAAAGACCTGGAGAATCAGATTTTAGGGTTACATTTTCAAGGAGTTCAAACACTCAAAAAGATCCTTGTAAATTGATTGATTAAATTCATTCTAAGCAGTCCCTGCATTGAAGTTCTTGTCCCCTTTCACCCAAGAAACTATTTTGCAATAAACCAAGGGTACCATTCTGAAATTTTTATTTTGGAAGAGCCCACAATTTCAAGTGACCCAGAAGGTGGAATTATGATCACTTAAGCTAAAAAATGGGCTATGCCCCCTTGGTGCTTTAAGTAACTGAGCCTTGGAGAGAGTTTTTCAGTTTTGGAGAAATTCAGGTGGCAGTAGTGGAAGAGATACTTGTAGAGATGTCTGTGCAGGAGAAATTTTCCCTCTCCCTCTCCCTCATCCTGTAGGCAGATTCAATAGCTTGAGAGTCACAGAAAAGAAAGCCAATTTGGGGCTGAAGAGAGAGCTAATCCTGGCGATTATAAATCAAGCTGAGGAGAGGAGCAGACCCTGGTAGTTCAGTCTAATGATCCCCTCAGCAAAGCTGTTCCACCCAAGGCAGAGCTTTGTGAGGACTCCAGAGGCAAGAAAAACTATTGGAGCCCAGCAATACTGGAATTGTGAATTACTTCTGCTACATGTGCCTCACTGACATAACTACTCTATATGCCTAGGGATTCTATGTTCTTAGTGGGAGTGTTCATCTCAGGGTTGGGAAGGGATGTTTTGTTGGTAAGGGTTAATTGTGTCTATTGACTGATTTTTGTTGTTGGGTTGTTTTTTGGTTTGTTTGTTTTTTTGGTGGGGCAATGAGGGTTAAGTGACTTGCCCAGAGTCACACAGCTAATAAGTGTCAAGTGTCTGAGGCCAGATTTGAACTCAGGTCCTCCTGAATCCAAGGCTGGTGCTTTATCCACTGTGTCACCTAACTGCCCCATTGGCTGATTGTTAAGGAGAACACTGGTGGGTTCTCATGAGCTATTGTTTTGGATGAGTAATCCCACAGGGCATCCCTAGAACCCAAGATTTCAACTTACCTCTGGCGACCAAACCCATGAGAAAAAGTGCAGTTTGAAGTAGTTAACTTTCAATATTCTGTCCTTCCTACTTTTGTTGTTGTTTTGTTGGGCAATGGGGGTTAAGTGATTTGCCCAGCGTCACACAGCTGGTAAGTGTCAAGTGTCTGAGGTCACATTTGAACTCAGGTCCTCCTGAATCCAAGGCCGGTCCTTTATCCACTGCGCCACCTAGCTGCCCCTGTCCTTCCTACTTTTAAACTCTTTCCCATAGACTAGTGGGGATCCAACATTTTAATTCCCTTTACCAGACAGAAGCCAAGGTGGAAACCTGAAGGAAGTGCTTATACAATTGTATTTGGCCATCGGGATTAGGAAATGAAGATCTCTGTCCCCAGAATCATGTGTCCACACACTTTCATACTGTGAGGTTATGAATTTAATGAATGGATTTGGGGTTTCTTTTTCACTGTCATTACCCAGGGATTAAAACAAGGGAGGATTCTCCATCAAAGGTCACATCTGAGGGGGCAGCTAAGTAGCACAGTGGATAAAATACCGGCCCTGGATTCAGGAGGACCTGAGTTCAAATTTGACCTCAGACACTTGACACTTACTAGCTGTGTGACCCTGGGCAAGTCACTTAACCCTCATTACCCTACAAAAAAAAAAAAGAAAGAAAGAAAGAAAAAGAAAAGAAACCATGTGTCTGAATCCACTTCCCTAACTGACTAAGTAGGTGTTAGACCTCAGAGCTAGGTGGTGATCCTTGGAATCTCACTTTCTAATAGCAGCCGGGACCCTAGTTCCAACCCTTACTTTTGGTCATTCACTCTAGCTATTCCCTTCTTTTACTTTTCTTAGTTTTTCTTTGTTAAAAGTATTATTTTGTCATTATCATTTAAAAATATAACCTTTGGGCAGCTAGGTGGCGCAGTGGATAGAGCACCGGCCCTGGAGTCAGGAGTACCTGAGTTCAAATCCGGCCTCAGACACTTAACACTTAACTAGCTGTGTGACCCTGGGCAAGTCACTTAACCCCAATTGCCTCACTAAAAAAAAATAATAACCTTTTCTGAATATATTTCTTTATCTTTCCCTCCTCAAGTAGCTATCCCTTGTAACAAATACAGAAAAAAAAGAAAAAAAATTCAGTAAAACAAAACAATCAACCTTGTCTGACAGTGTATACAATATCAGAAGAAGGAGCAATGTGACATAGTAGATAGAGTGCTGGGCCTAGCGTCAGGAAGACCTGAGTTCAAGTTAAGCCTTAGATACTTACTAGCTCTCTGATCGTGAGCAAAGTCACTTAATGAATGTCTAGCTTTTTTCCTTATCTTTAAATAAGGATGATAATTGAATCTACTTTTTCAGGGTTTTTGTGAGAATTAAATGAGATATTTGTAAAGTGCTTCACAAACCTTAACCATTTAACTGTTAGCTGTCCTCAGTGTCGTCATTTCCATCATCATCATCATCAACGTTTATTTTGTTAGGGGCAGCTAGGTGGCATAGTGGATAAAGCACTGGCCCTGGATTCAGGAGGACCTGAGTTCAAATCCAACCTCAGACACTTTACACTTACTAGCTGTATGGCCCTAGACACAACCTCATTCAACCCTCATTGCCCTGTAAAAAAAAAAAAGACGGGGCGGCTAGGTGGCGCAGTGGATAAAGCACCGGCCCTGGATTCAGGAGTACCTGAGTTCAAATCCGGCCTCAGACACTTGACACTTACTAGCTGTGTGACCCTGGGCAAGTCACTTAACCCCCATTGCCCCACAAAAAACAAAAAAACAAAACAAAACAAAAAATAAAGTTGTTTGGAGGAGATTATTAAAAAAAAAAAAGACTAGTTCTTCTATGAAGTAAGTTTTCCCTGACCATTGAAGTCTATAGTTATCTTAGAAATCCCATAGCATTGAATGTCTGTACCACTTCCATAACATTTATCCTATATTAATGTATTGCTAATTATGTTTTTATGTGCATAGTTCCTTGGGGGAAGGGACTGTGTCTTCTGTATTTTTCATGGCAACTGTATAAAACGGGGGCTCAATAAATCAGTATTTGTTGAATGTTATGGCTCAATGCAAAGCCAATAACTTTAGCAATGAATATAAAAATTGAGTAATAATGAGGGAACAACTATGGTAAAAATGGGTTAAGAAAATGGTGAGGAATAGAAAAGTTGGATATCTTATTCCAGAAATACAGGATCGCTGGCAATAATGCTAAGGGCTAATAATGCTAATGGGCAAATACCCCCAGAATCTATAAATGGGGCTGTGGTATGGGAATAGAGAAGTAAAGTGATCACCAAACTGATAATGAAGCATATTTCCCACTACTTGGCTGAGAGGTAATGAACTGGAGGTCAAGTCAACAAGCATATATTTTTTTTTCAACAAGCATTTATTAAAGGCTCACTATATACCAGGCCTTTATTAAACACTATTATCCTTTTACAATAAAGGAAATGGAAGTAGAAAGAGGTTAGGTGACTTGCCCAGGATCACACGGCTAATAAGGGTCTAATTCTGGATTTGAATTTAGGTCTTTCTTATTCGAAGCCCAGCAGGCAATCCATTTTATTACCTAGCTACAAGAGAAAGTAGAGACCACACAAAGGAAGGCATTACCAGGGATCAGGACAGGCTTCTTTCAGAAGGTAGGATGTTAGCAGTAACTTGAAAGAAAGCCAGGGACAGCTGGAGATGAAAATATAGAGGGAGAGCATTCCAGGTATGGGGGACAGCCCCGCCATGTGACAATGAGAATGCCTTGGAATCTCTTGTGAAAGGAACTACAAACAGGCCAATGTCACCAGATTACAGAGTATGTGGTATAAGGACATGAGAAAGTTAGGGGACTTTTGTTCTGATTCTTCTTTTATAACATGACTAATGTGGAAATATGTTTAATGTGATTGTACATATATAACCTATATCATATTGCTTTCTGTCTTGGGGAGGAGGGAGGAAAGAAAGGAAAGGAGAAAAATTTGGAGCTCAAAATGTTATAAAACAAATGATGAGGGGCAGCTAGGTGGCACAGTGGATAGAGCACCGGCCCTGGATTCAGGAGGACCTGAGTTCAAATTCGACCTCAGACACTTGACACTTACTAGCTGTGTGACCCTGGACAAGTGACTTAACCCTCTTTGCCCCGCAAGGAGTCAGAGTCAGTAGTTACTTCTGGAATTCAGCTCACAGACCGGTGAGGGGGTCTAGTGGTTGGCTGGGGTGGGGGGGTGATAGCAGGAGTCTCTGCTGGAGCTGAGGCAGAGCCCCCATGTTCTGAACTAGGAAGCAGACTCCAGTGGCAGAGGCACAGTAGGGGAGGGCCACAGGCATGTCAAGCTTGCGGCCACAAAGAATCAGATTTCTGCTTATGGGTTAAAGAGCAAGCAGGCCCATGGTTACTTACAGGCCTGGCAAGCTGAGAATGAACCTCACGTTAAATCATACCATCCGGGACACCCTGAAGCTTGGGACAGTACATCCTGGAAGCAGTGCCCTACTTTAAGAAGGAGTTAAGGGCCAGGAGATAGGCTGGGATAATGAGCAGGCAGAAAAAGATTTGGACTACTGAAAGTTTCTTTGGTGACAAGGTAGATCAAAATACACCCTCAGAAGAAGATGGCAAAGTCAAAGCTCTTACATCCAAAGCTTCCAAGAAAAATGTGAATTGGTCTCATGCCATAGAAGCGCTCAAAAAGGACTTTGAAGAGAAAGTAAAAGAGGTAGAGAGAAAAAATGAAATGAGAGTGATGCAGGAAGGTCATGAAAAAAAAGTCAACAGCTTGAAAAGCTAAATTGACCAAATGGAAAGGGAGGTACAAAAGCTCTCTGAAGAAAATCATTGCTTAGGAATTAGGATTGAGGGGACAGCTAGGTGGTGCAGTGGATAAAGAACCAGCCCTGGATTCAGGAGGACTGAGTTCAAATTTGGCCTCAGACACTTGACACTTACTAGCTGTGTGACCCTGGGCAAGTCACTTAACTCTCATTTCCCTGCAACTCCCCACCCCCAAAAAAAGAATTAGGATTGAGCAAATAGAAGCTAAAGACTTTATGAAAAATCAAGACACAACAAAGCAAATCCAATTGAATAAAAAATAGAGGGTAATGTGAAATTTCTTAGAAAAACAGCTGTCCTGGAAAATAGATCCAGTGGAGATAATTTGAAAATCATTGGACTACCTGAAAAGTAAAAAATTTCATCTTCCATGAAATCATCAGAGAAAATTGACCTGATATTCTAGAAGCAGAGGGTAAAATAGAAATTGAAATAATCCACCTATCACCTCCTGAAAGAGATCCCAAAATGAAAACTTCCAGGAATATTATAGCCAAATTCCAGAGCTCCCAGGTCAAGGAGAAAATATTGCAAGTAGCTAGAAAAAAGGAATTCAAATACTGTGGAGCTATAGTAAGGATAACACAAGATCTAGCAGCAGCTACATTAAAGGACTAGAGGGCATGGAATATGATATTCTGGATGGCAAAGAAACTGGGATTACAACCAAGAATCACCTACCCATCAAAACTGAGTATTATCTTTCGGGGAAAAAATGGGACTTCGATGAAAAAGAGGACTTTCAGGCACCCATGATGAAAAGACCTGAACTGAATGGAAAATTTGACTTTCAAACACAAGACCCCAGAGAAGCATAAAAAGGTAAAGAGGAAAAAGAAATCATGAAGGATGTTAAAAGGTTAAACTGTTTACATTCCTACATGGGAAGATGATACTTCTAACTCATAAGAACTTTCTCAGTATTAGGGCAGCTGAAAAGAATAGACTCAGACAGAGGGCATAGGTGTGAATTGATTATGAAGGGATGATACCTGTAAAGCATTTATTTTTTGTTTATCCCCCCTTTTTTATGGGGCAGGCAGGGTGGGGTGGCTTGTGTCTGGGGCTGGATTTGGGCTTGAGGCCTCCTAGGTCCAGGGCTAGTGCTTTGTCCACTGTGTCACCTAGCTGCACCATGATGACATCTTTAAAATAAAATGAAGGGGTGAGAGGAATGCACTGGAAGAAAGGGAAAGGGAGAGGTAGAATGGGGGTAAAGTAGCTTACATAAAAGAAATAAGAAAAAGCCTATGGAGTATAATAACTTTTTTTTTAAGTTCATTAGAGTCTCTTTGATTTTTTTTTTGGGGGGGGGACAATGGTCCTTATACTGTTACTCTAAACTATCTTGTAGTTTTACTGGTTTTTGCTTTTAAATTTTACAAGTGTTTTTCTTGAGTTGTCCTTAGATCTTGTTTTGCTGAATGTTCAAGCACTACTGCCAATTTATCTTCTAGTTTAAGAATTTTATATTAATTTGATTTGATTCAAATCCTGCCCCCCCCCCATCCTCTACCCCTACCCTACCCTACCTTCAAGCTGTTCACTTTTTATCATCATTTAGGTTTGTTCTCATTTTTCTCATGACAGCTCTCTTCTTAGAGACAAATCTATACTCTCCAGCTTGGAGCCACAAACCCTAAACTCTGCCATATTTCCTGAATGGAGTGTGTCGGTCTACTCCTTTTGCTTCCATTCACCATCCCTGTAACTTTCTGAGCCAAAGTGTCCCTTCTTGGTCACCCCTTCCCTTTGTGTGCCTCCTTTATTAGGACTTAGCTTTTATGTTTGTATCCCCAAGGCATGGTATATAGTAAAGGTTTACTAAATGTTTTCCCATTTATTCATTATTTATTCATTGATTTATTCATTGATCTGATCAAACGGTCATGCTTAATCTTCATTCCATCGATCTTTCATCATGAGACAATTGATGGTTCAGTGGATAGAGTAGTTAGCCCAGAACCAGGTAGACCTGAGTTCAATTCCAGCCTCAGGCACTTACTAGCTATGTGATCCAGGGAAAGTTACTTAACCTCTGTTTACCTTAATTTTTTCGACTCTCAAATAGGGGTAATAAGAACACCTATCTTGCAGGGTGGTTGTGAGGATTAAATGAGATAATATTTATAAAAAGCACCTTGCATAGTGCCTGGCACATAGTAGGTACTATTAAAGGTGTATTCCCTTCTCTTTCATCTCCTCTGCTAAGGAAATTATTGGCTCAAGTCTGATCCTGATGCTGATGCTGCTACAGTGCCCTCTGGAACCTTTCAGTGCTTACAAGGTCACTCACTAAAGGAAAGGTAACACAAAATGAGAGAGGAAGGTAGCCAGGGACTCCTATTACAAACCGGGATAGTTGAGTTGATAGCCCAAGTGGGGCCATACTGTAGAAAGGTTATCCTCTATCCCTTATGGAATCCTATGTTGTCACTTGAAGGGTTGAATCCAAAAGGCCCACCTAACAGAAACTATTTCTTCTTCTACCAGGTGTGGTACTCCACATAATTAATTCTTCTGGCTCAGCAGGCAATTAGGACAGCCTCAGTACATACCCCTAATGTTACCTACAATGGTTGACCAGAATGGTGGCTATACATTATATAGCAAAGGATGGGGGAAGAAATTCCCTATTAATTTTAATAAATGTTTATTGATATTTTGTGTTATATCACCTACAATTTCTACCGATAGTCTTCCTTTATTACAGTCCCCCAGACTCATAGCCTAGGGGTTTTCTACTGCCTTTTATCTCTCATCCCCCAAAATAAAATCTGTTGTCAAGGCTTATCTATTTTCCCTTTGCAACATCTCATGAAGACATGCCTTCTCTCCTCCCCTGTGAGGGAGAAATTCATCCTCTTCTCAATAATTCTCAGGAACTCAGCAGCGAGGTGACAAAGGCTTTATTTTCTTCTCATGAGAAGTGTGCAGCTTGTGGGTGCCCAGAAAGGGGGCTCACAGGCCCTGTTTTATACCCTAGTCCCTAATGCAAATGGACCTTCCCATTTTTCATCACTAGTCGGGGTTACAATCTACGTGCAAAAACTAGCTAATCGGAACGTAATATTCCCACCCCTCTTCCTTGTATGGGCATAACTCAGGAGTGGACCTTATACTTCCTTATATGGACAGAACTCTGGAGAGGACCTAATTGAGACCAGGGCTCCTTGAACCATGTGACCTTGCTAACCTGAGGGGGAGGAGGGGATCTGAGACCTTTGTCCTACAAACAGGTCAGGGGAGTATGACTGACTGTTATATCCACATTGAGAGGAGACAATTTATTTTTGACTATTTGGCTCCTCTCATTTAGGGAGGTGTACTTTCTTCCTTTTCTGTATCACTAGACATGGCATTCCTCATCTTTAATGAACCCTTTGAATTCTTGGGGACCACCCCTGCCTGGCACACTACTTGGCATCTCCTGGTACATTGCTTGGCACCCCTGGTGCTTACGGACTCCAATCGCCTGGCACCTACAGACTTTAACCTCCTGGCACCTTGGCACACTTGACACCTATGGACTTTAACCGCCTGGCACCTTGGCACACTTGGCATCTACGTACTTTAACTGCCTGGCACACCTGGCACCTATGGACTTTAACCACCTGGCACACTGGTTGGCACACTTGGCACCTATGGACTTTAACCACCTGGCACCTTGGCACGCCTGGCACCTACGGACTCTAACCGCTTGGTACCTTGGCACACCCAAAACCAAGAAAGAGAATCCAGGAACCCCAGAATCCTGCATCAGGAGTGAAAAGCTGTTCCAGTGAGAGATGCTAAGAATGCCCCATGCTGTTTAACATAACAAAACATTCTATAAGTTACCCTCCTCTACTTCTCTTGAAACAAACTTGAGATGTTAAAACTTCCCCCAAGCCACCTGCAAAAGAGTCCATAAAATTATACTCCTATACCCTTCTAATTTAATATAAAACAATTAGGAATAGAATTTTCATCTTTGTTTCATAAAGAATCTAATACCATTGATACCAGATGCCATGGCCAAATTCAACATTGTGTTTATCATGCCCCTTGGGATGATCATGGGGGTTACCATAAAAGAACAAAAGTTGCCAAGTTTCATAGAATACAGTGCAGGAGAGTCCTCTCTCCCCGTGGATAGTTGGCACCTTGTTTGCTCAGATCTGATAACTCAGAAGAAAGGCAATTAATGTAAAAGAATGAATATCTAAAAGCTTCAGTGAAGGCTTTCAGTTAATCAACTCAAACAGTATTTAACCCTTAGCAAAATCACAAAACTAATTTACAATAGCATGCAACAACTGCTAAATATTACCATAATTTTCATCTGTCAATAGTTTACCAATTAAAACATGGAATCAGTTTTCTCAGGATTTTAAAGTAGAATTCTCAAACAATTTTTTTTCCTTTCTAAGAAAAGGCACTGAATTCACACTCCCCTTTCCTAAGCAAATGAATTGCCTGGGCCTAACAGATCTTTGTTAATCCTAAACTCTTGAAGGACCCATAGGGCTCTCCCACCTTTCCCAAGCAAACCCTTTTGTTTTTCTAATGGGCCTAGTTTACCAAAGTTCCCTGGGGCAAATTAAAAGAACCCCTTCCCCACAAAACCAAACCAAAGGACCGACACTCTGAGTAACTTCCAGGACCACCACCCTTTACTCCAAGTCTCTTCCACCCCCAGGGAAGACAAGATTAGGTATGGCTGCTATCCCTGTGGTGTGAGGGGGAGAGTGAGATGACCTGAGGGATCTGGAGCTGCCCCTCACCCAAATTCCCTCAGCCACTACCAGTGGGGGATGGCCCTCCCCCAACAAGATACCCCTACAGTCAGATGATGGCCCCACTGGACCAGGACCAGGACCAGGACCAAACCCACCACACACACACACACACACACACACACACACACACACACACACATAAATGCCCAAATGCCTGCTCATCTCCTACTCAGGGAGAAAGGCATCCCAGAGAGCCACGCCTCTGCTCCATGCTCTCTTCTCATGAAATTCAGGGACCTCTCTCCTGGCTTTCCCGCCCAAAGAAAACATTATACTAAACCCCAATAACATTTTGCTCTATCCTCACAATCCTGGGAGGTAAGCTTTCATTCATAAATTCACCCAATACCCCTGCAAAAGACCTATAGCAGTGACTCCCAACCATGAGCCTAACAAACCAGAGGGCTGGCTTTTCCTTCCTCCCCATGGCAATCCCTGTTTTGATAAATTCTTACCCCCTTGGTGAGCCTGCTCCACCCTGCGTTTGCAACATCTCTGCTGAGTTCCTTGAACTCAGGAGTAGGGGGTGGCCCCCTCCGGGCTCCGACCATCGCTGGTGAAGGGCGCTGGGAGTGCTGGAACCCAGCACACTAGAGTGCCTCCTTCTCATGAGAAGAGAATAAAGCCTTTGTCACCTCGCTGCTGAGTTCCTGAGAATTATTGAGAAGAGGATGAATTTTTCCTTCACATCCACCATCTGAACTACTGAAATATCCTGCTGATGGATCTGCCTACCTCAAGCCTCCCTACTCTGGTCCGTCCTCTATTCAGCCACCAAAGTGATTTTCCTAAAGCACAAATGTGAGCATGTCAGATATGAGGTGTTGGTCTACCAGGGCTTAAACTTTTCCCACTCATGACCACTTTTCCACAAGAAAATTTCTTATTAAAAAACAATTACCACTACCAGATTGTTTTCATCACTTTGTAAAACAGTTTGAGATTTGGCATGGCTAAACCACCTTCCTTGAAATTGTTTTTTCATTGATTGCCTTGATATTTTTGTGTCCCCCCCCCCCCCCAATGAGGGTTAAGTGACTTGCCCAGGGTCATGCAGCTAGCAAGTGTCAAGTGGCTGAGGCCCTATTTGAACTCAAGTCCTTTTGAATCCAGGGCTGGTGCTTTATCCACTGTGCCACCTAGCTGCTTCCAATTCTCTTGATATTCTTTTTTTTTTTTTTTTTTGGTGAGGCAATTGGGGTTAAGTGACTTGCCCAGGGTCACACAGCTAGTAAGTGTTAAGTGTCTGAGGCCCGATCTGAACTCAGGTACTCCTGACTCCAGGGCTGGTGCTCCATCCACTGCGCCACCTAGCTGCTTCCAATTCTCTTGATATTCTTGAACTGTTGTTGTTCTTCCAGATGAATTTTGTTATTATTTTTTCTGGCTCTATAAAATAATTTTTGGTAGTTTGATTAGCATGGCACTAAAAAATTTGGGTAAAATTGTCATTTTTATTATATTGGCTCGGCCTACCCATTAGCAATTAATATTTTTCCAGTTGTTTAGATCTGACTATTTGTGTGAAAAGTGTTTTGTAACTGTGTTTTTCTAGTTCTTGGGTTTGTCTTGGCAGGCAGACTCCCAAACATTTTATATTGTTTACAGTTATTTTAAGTGGAATGTCTTTCTATCTCCTGCTGCTGGACTTTGTTGGTAATACATAGAAATGCTAATGATTTTGATGGGTTTATTTTATATTCTGCAACTTTTCTAAAGGTGTTAATTATTTAAACTAATTTTTTGGCTGATTCTCTAGCATTCTCCAAGTATACCATTGATCATGATTCTTTTTTTTTTTTTTAAGTGAGGCAATTGGGGTTAAGTGACTTGCCCAGGGTCACACAGCTAGTAAGTGTTAAGTGTCTGAGGCCGGATTTGAACTCAGGTACTCCTGACTCCAGGGCCAGTGCTCTATCCACTGTGCCACCTAGCTGCCCCGATCATGATTCTTTTTAATTGTCAATCTGACTTAAACCCCTAGGCCTAGGCTGAGAAAATTCAATTCAATTTAAAAAATATTTATTTAGCATTTACTGTGTATAGAGCACTGTGCTAGGTAGTAGAAAAATTACAAAGTTTAAATGAGAGATATGGTAGCATTTAAGAGAGACAGCCTCCATCTATAAAATTGAAGACCTTCCTCCCATTTTACATTTTATCATATCTACTTTGTAATCCACAGTAATTTTTTGGGGTGGTAAAGTGTTTACCAAAAGGATTGTGGACTTGGTGGTAAGCACCCTGTTTCTATTTTCTGGACCCCAAAAGTTTGGAGCCCTTATTGTTCTGTCACTTAATTCTGATTTTCTTGGAACTAGTGATTTGACTCAGCGATTTGGGGTTTTTGTTTTTTTTAAACTTTTCGCTCAATTCTCCTTCATCCTCCCTACATATCCCTTTGAAGGCATCTATACTTGAAGTGAAACTGAGTATACTGGGTGAAGTGAAACTTCCTCACAGGAAGTAAAATGAGCTGGTGAGCTCAGTTTGACACTGTTGAAACAGCTGTTTGGGGGAATAAGCTTGCAGTCTACACTTTCTGGAGCTGCCTTGAGGTAACTGAGGTTCTGTGGGACAGGATTCTGAGAAGCAATGGTTTAAGAAGGGCTAGTTATAACATGTAGGAGAATCCTTTTCTGTGGGGTTTCTGGAGATTAGACTACAATCCCTGCCTCCATGGATTTGTTGGGACAAGGACCTATGTAGCATAGGAGTTTGAGTGACACAGGCATAGGTAATTAGTTCTTTTTGTTTGTGTTTGTTTGAAAAAGTTTCATATTTAAAGTCAATTTCCTCTCCACCAGCACAGATTATTATGGGACTAGAAGAAATTTGTTAAGGGAGGCTGTATACCACTGTGTCCTCTCACAGTAGGCAGAAAATGCTATGATGCTGGATTACTGAGCAGATAGAACTTTGTGGGGATGCTGCTGTATTTCTAGGGTGGGGGAATCCAGAGATTGTTGGCATACTGTGTAATATCACCAGGAGAAGCAGGCATGAGACCCCTAATGAGCATAGGGGACCCAGGAAAAAGTAGACCTGGAACCTGGGGACTCCTGTCCTCTTCCATCTTTCTCAAAGACTCCTGGTCAAGTTTTGCCTTCTGGTATGCTTACAACATTGGATTTGGTGACATTCTAAACTTAATTTCCACATACCATATCTCACCTCCTCCTTTCCTTATTTTTATTGTTTCTTTAAAACTGCCATTTTATAAAAGGCTTATTGTTATTTGCATTCTTTATAACTCATCACCACCTTAAGTGAAAGGCTTACTTACTATCCACCTGCTGTTTTATAGCTTATTTCATTGTTATGATAGTCTTGTCCCTTCTCTCCCCATCACACCCTTAGCTAATTACTTACAGGCCCTAGGGCTGATATTTCAATATTTCATCATCAACAAATATTTATTTGGTGCTCTAGGGGGCCACCACTTAATTGGGCAAATAGTAACGTGTTAATTTAAAATCTAAGGTCTAGCAACTTTGAAAGGTAGGTACAAGTATTGTCCTCATTTTAACAGATGAGTGGACCAAATCTCTGAGTTTAAATAATTTACTTGTCTAGGGTCACACAGCAACTAGATAAGACATGGACATGAAAATATAGATAGCATTTAACAGAATATATTAAATATATATGTAACACTGATTATCTTGACAGTCACTTCCTGAAAGTCAGGTGTGTTACATTTCACCCCTCCCCCTGGGTTCTCTGGAATCTTAAGGCTCTTGGGAATATCTAGGATGTCTGCAAATGGCTTTGGCCCCCACCATGCTACTCCCCCAAATGAAGGGGGGTCCTTTGCACCCTCTTTGCATTTAGCCACTAACAGATTAACTTCTGCAAAGGAATATTAACTTTAAAAGGCATAATCACAAATATTCAGATTTACTCCCGGAGCATGTAGGGCATGATCTTCTTCTACCTTCTTTCACATATTCCCTTAGTTTCTGGGGAGGGGAAGCAGATTAGTTTCACAGCTTAGTTCAGTTTCTGTAGAGCAGGGCTTCTTAAACCTTTTCCACTCAGGACCCCTTTTGAACTGAGAAATTTTTACACAATGTTGGCTATATAGGTATATAAAATAGGAATACATAACCTTTTACTGTTCACAAATTTTTCGGGACCCCCACATGACCCCTGTCGTGACCCCACAGTTTAAGAACTCTAGTACAGCCCCAAACCTATCTTGGGCTCAACTCCCAGGCACCCTGGGTTTTCGGGGCTTCCTTGCTGGGCTAGATGGATTACTAGGTAGAATCCTAGCTGTAAGATCACCTTGGCTCAAACTCTTGGGTCTGGTAGGGATTACCACATGCACCTTAAATTAGGAAGGACAAAAGAAACAGACAGAATGGAGATGCATTTCTTAGAGCTGGGGTAAAAGAAAGAGGCAGAGGAAGATATCCCCCCCACCTCTTGGTTGAGTTCATGGCATCTTGCTCTGGGTGAACTGTGATCTTCAGTCTCTGGGTGCAGCAGGAAAGAGTGGGTGGGAAAAGAGAGAGACTGTCTCAGTTTAGCTGTTTTGAAAAATATAGTCCTTTCTTGCTACATAGCAAACTGAAGGGTACTACTCTCACCCACGTGGTAGGAGAATGAAGGATGCAGGTAATCTGAGCATACTCATTACATGTAGTAATTGATGCATTGATTAGGGAACCTGGACCTCAGAAGGAAAAGTGGTTCACCTAAGATGGGAGGTTACAAAAACTAAAGCCCTGAGGTTTTTTTTATAATTTTTATTTATCTATTTATTTATTTATGTTTTTATGGTGGTTTTTTTTGGTGAGGCAATTGGGGTTAAGTGACTTGCCCAAGGTCACACAGCTAGTAAATGTTAAGTGTCTGAGGCCAGATTTGAACTCAGATACCCCGGTACTCCTGAATCCAGGGCCGGTGCTTTATCCACTGCACCATCTAGCTGCCCCCAAGCCCTGAGTTTTAGCAACATGGTATAATGGGAAAAACTCTGGAAAAAAAATCCTTGGTTCTGGTTCTGGCTTTACCACTTACTAACTGTATGATCTTGGGATAGTCACTTCACTTTTGGGACATGGTTTCTTCATCTGGAGAATGGGTATTAATTATATCCACTCTTCTTCACAAAATTGTCAGAAGAATGAAATGAAATTATTAACAAAACACTTCAAGAGCTATAAAGTGCTATGCATATACAGCATTACAATTGTAGAGTCCAGGGGGCAGCTAGGTGGCGCAGTGGATATAGCACTGGCCCTGGATTCAGGAGGACCTGAGTTCAAAGCCAGCGTCAGACACTTGACACTTATTAGCTGTGTGACCCTGGGCAAGTCACTTAGCCCCCATTGCCCAGCAAAAAAACCCCACAATTGTAGAGTCCAGTGAGTTGGATGACTTCTCAAATATTTATTAGCTATTCTTTTTTATTCTTTTATCTAATTTAACTGAACTCCCTTAACTATTTCATTTTCAGTTGATCTAATTTTTTTCCTTTTTTCGGGGGGCGGGGAGGGAGGCAATTGGGGTTAAGTGATTTGCCCAGGGTCACACAGCTAGTAAGTGTTAAGTGTCTGAGGTAAGATTTGAACTCAGGTCCTCCTGAATCCAGGGCCAGTGCTCTATCCATTGCACCACCTAGCTGCCCCGATCTAATTTCTTACCTCTTGAATCATCAGATTGGTTTCAAATAATTTTGATTTACTCATAATGGGTGTTCACCCAAATCCTTCTTCTTCTTTTTCTAGGTCTCCTCATGCTGCTGACTAGCCAGACTAAATGGTCAGCCTTGCTGCTGGCCATAGTGGTCTCTCCTCTCTGCTTAGCCCTTCCCTTAGATGATGACCGGAAAGCTCTTATAATGAAAGAAAAGATGTTGCAAATTGGAGGGGAGCTGTCATTAACGGCACAAGAAGAGCTGGCCAATAAGAAACTAATGACCCTCAAAAATGAAGAGATTAAACAGGCCATGAAGAAAGGTCAATTTCCACCTAGTATGCACTTTTTCCGGGCCAAGAAGCTCATTGAAGAAAGTAAGGTGTTCCACGTCTTAAAGAAGATGCCAAAAGGTAGGGGCCTTTATCTAGGGGTAGGGTGGACTTATTTAGGGGTTAAGCTCATAAATAGGTAGGAAATCCAATCATCTGGAGAACCTGAATTTAAAACTACTAATTTGGAATTCTTTTCTCCATTATCAGTTCTTCTGAATGGAAAAGAATAGGGAGAACTGATGAATTCTGACTGCAGATAGAAGCATACTTTTTAAACTTTATTTTTCTTGGGTTTTTAGTGTATTTTCTTTTGTAACATGGCTAATCTGGAAATATGTTCTGCATGACTTTGCCTGTATAATTGATATCATATTGCTTGCCTTCTCATTGGGTGGGGAAGGGGTGAGAGGGAGGGAAAGAATTTGGAACTCAAATTAAAATTATTAAAAAATGAATGCTGAATTTTTTACATGTCATTGGGAAATATTTATTGAAATAAATAAAAACTAGAAAAAAAGAAAAGGATAGGACATAATGGGGAGCTATGTCACAAAATTATTCTGCTCCCCATGTTCTTGCCCATAGACCTGAAAAAGACAGGCTGAGGATGCAACACTCCCAAAGCCCTGCCTTTGAGAAGACTCTTGGAGGGGCAGCTAGGTGGCGCAGTGGATAAAGCACCGGCCCTGGATTCAGGAAGACCTGAGTTCAAATCCGGCCTCAGACACTTGACACTTACTAGCTGTGTGACCCTGGGCAAGTCACTTAACCCTCATTGCCCTGGAAAAAAAAAAAAAAAAGAGAAGACTCTTGGAGCCTTAGAAGTATGAGGTTGCAGCCTTTGGACCCAGATGAACTTCTGGGACAAAGTGGACTGGAAAAATGTCTGGCCAAACAGGTTTCCAGGGACAGACTGCCAGTATTATTTTTTTCTTATCTCCGGAAACTCTCCCCGAAAGGGTAGTGTCTCTGTGGAGCCTTTCTCTCACTGATGACATAAATAAGGGCTTCCTGAGAGATGAGGGAGCCACCTTAAGACAAATCACTCTAAAGTGAGTCTTGGCCATAGTTTGATGATCTGGAGCTTGCCAAAACACAGGGGAGATGCTCCAAAGCTCAACTTGGCTAGTTGCTTGGAAAGTAAGCCTACCTCGCTGTCATTCCTTCCTGGACTAGACAAAGTCAGGTTTAGAAGACTCTAGAGAGGGGCAGCTGGATGGTGCAGTGGATAGAGCGCCAGCCCTGGATTCAGGAGGACCTGAGTTCAAATCCGGACTCCAACACTTAACACTTACTAGCTATGTGACCCTGCCCAAGTCACTTAACCCCAATTGCCTCACTTAAAAAAAAAAAGAAGACTCTAGAGAGAACAAATAGAGCTTTGATAGATTAGTTAAGTAAGGACCTAGAACTAAAGCCAGAAATTCCCATTAAAGTTTGGATCCAAGGAAACTTGGCCAGAATGGGCATTCCTATGCATGAGTAACATGATCATCTACTCTCCATTTAGGTGAGATATTACCTATGGACTGTAATCTGTAATTTCTCCTCTCTCAGGAGCTGCTTTACACCTCCATGATTTTGGCATACTAAGTGTTGATTGGTTGGTGAAGAATGTCACCTACAGACCCCACTGCCACATCTGTTTCACTCCACTCAGCAATCTGAAGTTCATATTTGCTGACCGTGCCCCTCCAACTCCAAAGCCAGAGGACTGTTCCGAGTGGATTTTGCTATCAAAGTATAGGGGAGAGCTGCAAAATGTCACTGAGTTTGACAACAGGTGAGTTGTCTGACATTTATATTGAGTTGTAACGTTTACAAAGTGAGGCAACCACAACCAGAGTTACTGTGAGGCTCAAAAAGATTGTAATCTGCTGAATATTCGTTTTACAGCTAGTAAGGATCTAAGATGGACTGCCTCTCAACTTTAGAGCTGAATTTAGTTAGCTAGTCAAAAAAGCATTCATTTAGAGCCTTGTAGGTAGATAACGTGGGATATCTAATGTATCTCACCTCAAGCAATTTCCCTACACAAAAACCTGTAACATCAATCTTTTCTAGTGCATTTATGACATGATTTGAAAATCAAAATAAAATAGTAATCAGTAGTCTGGAAATTCAATCCAATTTGATTTGGAAATAAGATAATTTTTTAGGAACATGCTTACAGCATAAAGTAAGTTTTATCCCTATGTTTTGTGAGAGGATGCTAAAGAAATCATTTCAGTCTTAAATTTCCTGTCATATAATTGGGGGCCAAACACATTTTTTACAAACCTTCTGTGGAACATTATTACGCAACTCTCCAGTAGAGTCAAAATAACTTGTAAAAGAGCTTGAATAAAATGCCTATGTCCTGAGAGGATGTGGAATGGGAAAGGACAGAGTATAAGACCCTAAATTTCCCTGGTTAAAGGGAAACCTCCACTACTTTTGATTCTGAATCTTTCAGACATTTCTGAGAATTCTGGGAAATAGATTCCTAGGAAGGGAAACTGTGACTCTTCTCTCACTTAACTCTGCCTTCCCCTCACTGAAAAGATAGATTTCTCTGGGCCCGTGCAAGATACATGTAGATATGGCTCCAACATTGTACCATCTCACAAGGAAATTCAGCAGCCTCTTTCCCTGAAGTTTCTCCCTGCCATTGCTTCATGACAGCTTGCTGCAAAACTTCACCCTAGTGCTGGATAACCCTGAGACAGCATACTCAGATCAAGCCGTCATCTGGGCAAGGTTTGAAAACATCTTTGGCTCTATTGAGGGGCTTGTCCATTATGCGCCGGTGTTTAGAGAGTACTTCGCTAGAGGTCTGGAGGAGTTCTATGAGGACAATGTGCAGTACTTGGAGCTAAGAGCCACTCTGTACCCGGTAAGTCTGCCATCTTTCTTCCTCATCGTTCTCATCCCTCTCCTTGCCTGCTCTTTCTACAGGCTTGGTTCTCAAGTTTCCCCTTGGAATCTTCGTTGGCTCCTTATTCTGCTTCCTTAAGAATTGGGTGAAGGACTCTTGGGTCTAACTCTTGGGTCCAGCAAAACCCCACATCAGGCAGAATTGTGTAACATGAAATTTCTCTTCACTGTCCTACTTCTCCTTTACGGGCCACTTTCTTTCTGAGTGACCTCTTTTCCTTCCTGCTCTTCAAGAGGCCTAGAGCCCCTGTACAGTTTCTTTGCTGCCCAGAGTCTTTTCCCAGGAGCCCAGACAAGCCTTCTGATCTAGAGACCTTTCTTTACTGTCAAAGGTAGATTTCCACTGTTCTTTCTTTGGGCCATGAAATGTATTAGGTGGCAGCTAGATAATCTGATGAACTAATTTGTATCAACATATTGATGGGTCCCAATGAATCAGTATATCACACCTCCCAGAAAACACATTTATATTTTTGCTTGGGCCTTCTAGAGGATTAGTGTCTTATTTATTTATTTGTTTGTTTGTTTATTTTTTGCTGGGCAATGGGGGTTAAGTGACTTGCCCAGGGTCACACAGCTAGTAAGTGTTAAGTGTCTGAGGTTGGATTTGAACTCAGGTACTCCTGAATCCAGGGCCGGTGTTCTATCCACTGCACCACCTAGCTGCCCTGGATTAGTGTCTTAATTCTGTTAGTAATATGATATGGAACAGTATGTGAGGAGACATAGGAGTGGGGAAAAGATGGGCATTAAAAAACAGACTTCAAATAGGATAAGCTTTTCTGATCCTGCCAAGTGTGGGGAGAGAGAATATGAATTTATAGAAGACTTTCGTTTTACCAAGCAGTTTAGGATTCTTTCAGTCATATGGGGCTAGGCCATTGAGCCTAACCTGCTATGGGCTTGGAGCTAAAGCTTTGAGGAGCAACAGTACTACCTTCATGAGTGATGTTGATAATAATATTTGTTATTCTTATCCTTTTTATACTTTTCTATGGAATTCAGATGGAAGTAGTGATGGGACAAATTGTTATTATTCTTTGATGTTAATATCATATTTAACAGGTACATAAAATAATTGCTTTTTAAAAAAATAATTGCTTTTTCCAGTTAAATACAGGCAGCTAGGTGTCTCAGTGGATAGACTGCTGGGCCTAGAATCAGGAAGACCTGAGTTCAAATTGAGCCTCAAACAATTATTACCTGTGTGACCCTGGGCAAGTCTCTTAACCATGTTTGCCTCAGTTTTCTCATCTGCAAAATGAGCTGAAGAAGGAAATGGCAAACCTTTCCAGTATCTTTACCAAGAAAACCCCAAAGGGGATCATGAAGAGTTGGACATGACTGGAAAATGACTAAACAACAATAATTAAATACAAGTATTAGGGTGGAACAATCCCAGTAGCAAACAGAATGTTAGAAGTGGTCCTGATGCTGCACCCTGTTAGTCAGTTTGACATTGGGATGAAATGAGGCACGCATAAGTTATGCCAGGAAGTTCATCATTGGAAAAACTTTGTTATCCTGCAAAATCCAATTAGTCTTGGTCTCAAGACTTTATCACTATCCTCTGCCCCTCTGTTTGTAGATTGGGCCATGAACTCCCAGACCTCTATGTAAGGACAGAGCTCAGCACAGATATCTCCTTAACATCTTGGCCCTTAGGCCATGTTATTTCTTCCTCATGTGTTGGGGACTGTGTTTCAGGGAGGACCTTGGAAAATATTGGTCCTATCACACAGGATGAGTGTAAAGAAATATACCTCATTCTGTTCCCATATGATTTTGTTTCTTCTGTTTCTGTCTCTATATTTTGAAAAATTTTTGTTCCATAAATGTAGAAGCAGTCAGGTGGTGCTTTGGGGAAAATCACTGATTTAGAATCTAAAAGGAAATAAGTTCAAATCCAATTTCAGACACTTATTAATTGTGTGATTCTGGAAAAGTCACTTAATCTTTCTCACCTACAGTTTCCTTATCTGTAAAGTGGGGAGAATGATAGCAACTACTTTGCAGTGCTATTGTGATGATAAAATGAGATAATATATATACAGCACTCTGAAATTTAAAACGATATTTAAGTGCTAGCTGTTATTATGTATTTGGTATGAAGACATCTATCAGCCAATCAATAAGTATTTTAACTGTGCCAGGCACTGTCCTAAGTGCTAGAAAAAGCATCAAAGGTATATTAGAGAAGAGCACATTTGTGGCATGGTGGACTGGAATCTTGCAAAATCTGCCACTTAAGCTCAATCTTGAAGTAATCAAGGGACTCTAAGAGGCAAAGATGAAGAAGGAGAGCATCAGCCAGTGCAAAGGTTCAGCACCGAATGATTAAGAGGAGCAAGCAGGTCACTATGGTTGGAGCATAGAGAGCCTGGAGGGGAGTAATATGTGAGAAGACTGAAAAGAGAAGGCCTGAAGATGTTGAAATGCCAAAGGGAGGGTTTTAAAGGTTATAGGGGGGGCAGCTAGATGGCACAGTGGATAGAGCACCGGCCCTGGAGTCAGGAGTACCTGAGTTCAAATCCGGCCTCAGACACTTAATACTTACTAGCTGTGTGACCCTAGGCAAGTCACTTAACCCCAATTGCCTCACTAAAAAAAAAAAAAAAGGTTATAGGGGACCACTGGGATTTATTGAGTATGAGGATGGTGATCTGATCAGGCTTCTTTTGAGAAAATCAACTGGGTGGGGGGCAACTAGGTGGCGCAGTGGATAGAGCACTGTTGGTCCTGGATTCAGGAGGACCTGAGTTCAAATCCAGCCACAGACACTTGACACTTACTAGCTGTGTGATCCTGGGCAAGTCACTTAACCCTCATTACCCTGCCCCCCCCTCCCCAAATCAACTGAGTGAAAGAGGAACAGAAATCAGCAATAGGCTGTTGAAGTTTCCAAGTTAGGTAGTCTGGTGAAGAGTATAAAGGAGCCCAGTTTTACCTTGTCAAGGATATAAATGGAGCACTAGATTGAATGATGACCAAAACCTCCGAAGAGAAACTTTATTGAGCTCCTTCGACCAAGGACTGAACAAAAAGAAGATACAGATGCTTGAAGAAGGGTCTTGCATAAGAAACAGATTAGAAAGCTACCATAGTGTCTCCCTTCCTCCACCTCTCACCCCAATAGCCTAACTGGGCAAACCCCAAGGAGGGGTCTTGACCAAGGAAGCCCAGGGGAATAGAAAAGGCAGCACCTTGGCTGGAAAATCAAGGGGTGGGATAAAAAAGCCCCAGAAGACAAAGGAAGCAGGATATATGTACTAGGAAACTAGGGGAATAGAAGATGACCCAGTTTCTTGGTCATGGAAATACAACCACAGAGCTCTCTGCCTAGAAACGCTGAAGCATGCAATTGAACACTGAGCACAGATATACCAAAGGAAGTGGAAGCCAGCAGCAGAAACCCAGGGAGTGATTTCAAAACTAGAAAGGACTTGATCACCCAATCTAGGAGTGTGGAATAGGTTGGAACCTGAATCTGGCATCAACTCTCAAATGAAAAACTAAGGCTGGAAATATTGGTATAAAAAGAACCACTGAACACTATGAAGAAATATTTTGGGTCAAGAATCATTCAAGAGGAAAACTCAGGAGAAGAGAATAATACTATAGCATGAGGAAAGAAAATGTCTTGATTGCAAAGGCTGCAAGAGTACCTGGAAAAAATGAAGCAGGAGAGTATAAGCTAAACAAAAGCTATAGAGGAAAGACTTGGAAGGAGAATTATTGCTTAGAATGGAAGTGGCAAACTTTCCCTAAGAGCTATTATCCCTGAAAATTAGAATGAATTAAAGAGAAATCAATAATTCCATGAGAAAATAAGAAGTATAAAGATTGAAAAAGAAAGTAGAGGAAAATCTAAAGTATATAGTAGTAGAAACAACCAACCTGGAATACATGTCAAGGAGAAATAATGTAAGAATCACTGGACTACCTAAAAATTATGACCAAAGAAAAAGCCTAGGTGTCATATTTCAAGAAATCATAAATGGTAATGGTTATTGTCATTTAAAATATTTTAGCAGAGTAGACTGAACTGTCTTCTTAAAATCATCATCCTGAGTGAGATGAGCAGAACCAGAAGAACATTGTACACAGTATCATCAACATTGAGTGTTGGGGGCAGCTAGATGGCATAGTGGTTAAAGCACCGGCCCTGAATTCAGGAGTACCTGAGTTCAAATCCGGCCTCAGACACTTGACACTTACTAGCTGTGTGACCCTGGGCAAGTCACTTAACCCCCATTGCCTGCAAAAAACAAACAAAAAAACAAAAACAAAAAACAAAAAAAATTGAGTGTTGATCTACTGTGATGGACTATATTCTTCTCACCAATGCAATGGCACAGAAGAGTTCCAAGGAACTCGTGATAGAAGAGGATCTCCAAATCCAAGAAAAAAAAAAAGAACTGCGGAGTATAGATGCTGAATGAACCATACTATTTCTTTTGTTTTTGATGCTGTTGTTTTTTTCTATTTTGAGGTTTTTCATCATTGCTCTGATTTTTTCTCTTATAACATGACTAATGCAGAAATAGGATTAATGTTATTATGTGTGTATATATATATAACCTATATCAGATTACCTGCTGTCTAGGGGAGGGGGAGGGAGGGGAGGGAGGGAGAAAAATCTGAAATCATAAAGCTTGTATAAATAAAAGTTGAGAACTATCTTTACATGTAATAGAAAAAAATAAAATACTGTATTAATTTTAAAAAAAGAAACAATAAGCAGATGGATTTCAGAAAAACCTGGAAAGATTTACATGAATTGATACTGATTGAAATGAGCAGAACCAAGAGAACATTGAGCATAGTACCAACAACATTGTGTGATGATCAACTGTGATAGACTTGGCTCTTCTCAGCAATGTAATGATCCAAGACAGTGCCAAAAGACTTATGGTGGAAAATGTTCTACACATTCTGAAAAAAAGAACTATGGAGTCTGAATGTAGATTGAAGCATACTATTTGCACTTTTGTTGTTGCTTTGTTCTTGTTTATTTTTTCTTTTGTTTTTTTCCTTTTGTTCTGATTAATGTGGAAATATGTTTAACATGATTGTAATGTATAACCTATATCAAATTGTTTACTGGCTGCAGGAGGGGGGAAGAAAGGGAGGGTGGGAGAAAAATTTGGAACTCAAAAATATGTTTACATATAATTGAAAAAAATTAAAATAAATAATTAAAATTTTTTTTTTAAATCATCATCCATATCATGGCAGGGGCAGAGATCTTTATCCACATCTCAATTAATTTGCATACTTACATTCTCACACAATGAAAGCTGGATGACCTCAGTTTTATCTAAAATCAGTAATGCTTTAAAAGGTATATTGTTTCCTTGCAATATATTTCAACAGCTGGGCTAAAAAACAGCTTGAAAATCAGTTATTGAAAACTTAATCACCCATGCTTTCTTATTTGATCACCAAAAAGCAAGAAGCAATCAATGTTTTTTAGAGCATGAGGATTTCAAGGCTAATAAACAAGCATTGGTTTAATATGAAATCCCATTCTTCATTGTCTTCCTTAGAAATGGAAGCTCTAAAGGCATCTTTTTCCAGAATAAGCCTATTTCATTCACATTAAAAATTTGTCCACTTTCTCAGAATATTTTCTTCAAAACATCAGGATATTTAACTGCTGCACCCTCCTCTACACTGACTTGCTCTCCCATAATCTTAACATTATGCAATTGAACTCAATTTTAATTTTTTTGGGGGGTGGGACAATGAGGGTTAAGTGACTTGCACAGAGTCACACAGCTAGTGTCAAGTGTCTGAGGCCAGATTTGAACTCAGGTCCTCCTGAATCCAAGGCTGGTACTTTATCCACTGTGCTACCTAGCTGCCCCTCAATTTTAATTTTTTGTCTTTGTTTTTGTTTGTTTTTTTTTTTAGTGAGACAATTGGAGTTAAGTGACTTGCCCAGGGTCACACAGCTAGTAAGTGTTAAGTGTCTGAGGCCGGATTTGAACTCAGGTACTCCTGAATCCAAGGCTGGTGCTCTATCCACTGCGCCACCTAGCTGCCCCTTAATTTTTAAAAATAATAAACATTTTTATTTAAAGTTTTGAATTCCAAATTCTGTCCCTCCCTCCCTTCCTCCTCTCCCCCTTCTCTGAGGGTGTAAGCAATCAGATATAGGTTAAACATGTGCAATTATGTAAAACATTACCATATTAGTCATTTTGTACAAGAAAACTTGAATAAAAAAAATGAAAGAAAGTGAAAAATAGCATGTTTCAGTCTGTGTTCAGTCAATATCAGTTCTTTCTTCGGAGGTGGATAGTATGCTTCATCATTAGTCTTTTGGGATTGTCTTGGATCATTGTATTGCTGAGAATAGTTAAGTCATTCACAGTTCTTCATCAAACAATATTGATGTCACTGTACACAATGTTCTCCTGGTTCTGATCACTTCACTATACATCAGTTCATATAAGTCTTTCCAGGCCTTTCTGAAATCATCCTGTTTGTCACTTCTTATAGCACAATAATATTCCATCACCATCATATACTACAGCTTATTTAGCTAGTCCCCAATTGATGGGCCTTCCTTTGATGTCCAGTTCTTAGCCACCACAAAAAGAGTCTGCTAGAAATATTTTTGTACAAATGGATCTTTTTCTCTTTTTTGGGAGGTCTTTGGGATATGAACCTAGCAGTGGTATTGCTGGATCAAAGGGTTTATACCCCACAGATTTATACCTCTTTGGGCATAATTCTAAATTGCTCTCCAGAATGGTTGGATACTAAACCCAGTTTTTAAAGCAATTGAACCAACCAAAGTTTTCAGTAAAAGTTTCTTTATTATGCACTTCATTTATATTTTCTTTCCTTGCCTTAAAATTTTTTTTTCTGAATGGTTGCTCAGCTAAGAGTAATGCATTTTTTTTGTTTTGTTTTGTTTTGTTTTGTTTTTGTTTTGTGGGGCAATGAGGGTTAAGTGCTTTGCCCAGGGTCACACAGCTAGTAAGTGTCAAGTGTCTGAGGCCATATTTGAACTCAGGTCCTCCTGAATCCAAGGTGGTGCTTTATCCACTGCGCCACCTAGCTGCCCCCGAGTAATGCATTTTTAATTGGAAACATCATACAGATAAAAGACGCTGTTTTTTATCATTGTAACATGGTAGTTCTATGTAGTTTGTAAACCACAGAAAGCCGATGTAATTGTCTTTTTCTTTTACTTTACTTGTGTGTTTTATATTCCATACTTAAGATTCACCTTGCATCCTATTTTTTTTTTAGCAACAAACTTTTATTTTATTTTTTCCAGTTACATGTAAGGGTAGTTTTCAACATTCATTTTCATAAGATTTAGAGTTCCAAATTTTTCTCCCTCCCTCCCTCCCTTTCTTTCCCCCTCCACAAGATCGCAACCAGGTTATATGTGTACAATCCACAAGTGTTCTTTTTATCAGTTCTTTCTATGGAGATGCATAGTAAGCTTCCCCATTAGTTCCTTGGAATTGTCTTGGATCATTGCATTGCTGAGAGTAGTTAAGTCATTCACAATTGCTCATTGAACAATACTGCTGTCACTATGCACAATGTCCTCCCAGCTCTGCTCGATGTTCATTTGTCTTTCCAGGTTTTTCTGGGATCATCCTGTTTGTCATTTCCTGTAGCACAAGACCATTCCACTACAATCATATAGCACAGCTTTTTCCATCATTCCTCAATTGATGGACATTCCCTTGATTCTCGATTCTTAGCCTCCACCAAGAGTTGCTATAAATATTTTTTGTACAATTTTCCTCCCTTTTCTCTTTTTCATGATTACTATTGTTAACTGTTTTCCTTCCATCCTATTCCCTTCCCCATGATATTTATTCTATTATCCCTCTTCTTTCATCCTATCACTCTTCAAAAGGGATTTGCTTCTGTCCATCCCCTCCCCCACTCTACCCTTCCTTCTTTTGCCCCTCTCTCTTTTTTTTTTTTTTGTGGTTTTTGTTGTTTGTTTTTGGGTTTTTTTGTGAGGTAATTGGGGTTAAGTGACTTGCCTAGGGTCACTTACTAGCTGTGTAAGTGTTAAGTGTCTGAGGCTGGATTTGAACTCAGGTCCTCCTGACTCCATAGCTGGTGCTCTATCCACTGTGCCACCTAGCTGCCCCCCTGCCCCTCTCTCTTTATCCCCTTCCCCGCCTATTTTCCTGAAGGGTTAGAGAGATTACTCCACCCAATTGAGTGTGTACATTATTCCCACCTTGAGCCAATTCTAATGAGATTGAGGTCTTTGAGCCAATTCTGATAAGTGTTAGGCTCATTTACTGCCCAGATTAAATAGATTACTCCACCCAGTTGGGTACTCTGATGAGTTTAAGGTCTTTGAGCCTTTTTGGATGAGTGTAAAATTCATTTACTGCCCTGCTCCTTTCCCATCCCTCTTTTTTTTTTTTTTATGGGGCTATGGGGGTTAAATGACTTGCCCAGGGTCACACAGCTAGTAAGTGTCAAATGTCTGAGGCCAGATTTGAACTCAGGTACTCCTGAATCCAGGGCCAGTGCTTTATCCACTGCGCCACCTAGCTGCCCCCATCCTCTCCCATCTCTTCCCCCACACCATAAGGCTTTTCCTGTTTCTTTCATGTAGGATTTCACCTCTGCTCTTCCCCCTCCCCCAGTACATTCCTTTCACCCCTCAATTTAACCTTAAAGATATCATCGCCTAGCTAGGTGACACAGTGGACAAAGCATCACCCCTGGACCCAGGGGGATGCCAACCAAAACCTGGCCTCAGACACAAAACAGTTGCCCACTATACGACACCAGGTATGTCCCCCAGCTCCAATTTTTTATGGTTCTCTAGGGTCTTGTATTTGAAAGTCAAATTTGCCACTCAGTTCAGGTCTTTTCATCAAAAATATCTGAAAGTCTTTTTCATTAAAGTCCCATTTTTTCCACTGAAAGATTATGCTGAGTTTTGCTGGCTAGGTGATTCTTGGTTGTAATCCCATTTCCTTTGCCCTCTGGAATATCATATTCCACCCGCTCTGGTCCTTTAATGTAGAAGCTGCTAGATCTTGCGCTATCCTGACTGGGGCTCCACAGTACTTGAATTCTTTCTTTTTGGCAGCTTGTAATATTTTCTCCTTGACCTGAGAGCTCTAGAATTTGGCTATAATATTACTAGGAGTTTTCCTTTTGGGATCTCTTTCTGGAGGTGATTGGTGGATTCTTTCAGTTTCTATTTTAGCTTCTTCTTCTAGAATTTCAGGGCAATTTTCCCTGAGAATATCTTGGAAGATGATGTCTAAGCTCTTTCCTTGATCATGGTTTTCAGGTAGACCAATAATTTTCAAATTATCTCTCCTGGATCTATTTTCCAGGTCAGCAGTTTTTCCCAGAAGATATTTCACATTGCCCTCTATTTTTTTTTATTCATGTGGATTTGCTTTATTGTGTCTTGGTTTCTCATAAAGTCACTGGCTTCCATTTGTTTGATCCTCATTCTTAGGCAATTATTTTCATCAGAGAGCTTTTGTACCTCCTTTTCCACTTGGCCAATTTGACTTTTTATGATGTTGACTTTTTTCTCATGTCTTCCCTGCATCTCCCTCATTTCTCTTTCCATTTTTTCCTCTACTTCTCTAACTTTATCTTCAGCGTCCTTTTTGAGCACCTCTATGGCCTGAGACCAATTCATATTTTTCTTGGAAGCTTTAGATATAGGGACCCTGATTTGACATCTTCCTCTGAGGGTGTCCCTTGGTCTTTCTTGTTACTGAAGAAACTTTCTATGGTCCTCACCTTTCTCTGTCTGCTCATCTTGCCTTTCTTTTACTTGACTTTTAGCTCCTTAGAGTGGGGCACTGTTTCCAGACTGCAGTATCCCAAGCTTAAGAAGTCCCAGGTGGTATGATTTAAGGAGAATCAGGTTCTTCACTCACCTGGCCTGTTCCCTTGTCCTTAGATGACCCCAGACCAACTTGCTAATCAACCAGCTTTGTGTGTAGTGGTTGTTAGCTCTGACGAGCCTGTGCCCCTTCCCGACCTGGGCCACTGCTACTCAGCCTACCTTCTGGTTCTCAGCAGGGGTGTAAAATCCAAGTTCTGCCTTAGCACCAGCATAGACCCCTGTAGTTTCCCCCTGGCCAAGGCTCAGCCCACTCACCAGACTGTGAGCTTAGTTCCAGATGACACTGGTGCTTCAGCTTATTCAGAGGCTCTGGGAGTCTCCTTCTCTGATGAGGCCTTCCTGGGACTGGATCTGTGTCAGGGTGACTGTGGGGTTGGGCTTGACTCCTGTATCAGCACAGCAGCTCCCTCCTTCTGACCTTCCCCTTGCGTCCTATTTTAGATTTACTATGACCACGTTTCTGTGGTTCACTTAAATCAAATTTTTGTTCTAATATAATAACAAGCCTCTTCTTTTTGTACTGGCAGTGTTTCCATCTGAAGTATTCTTGTTTTTGTCCTTTTTGTTAAGGGCTCTTTATAAAAATTAGCACAACTGTTGGTAATATGGGATACAGCAGCATATTACATCTACATGCCAATAATAGGCAACTGCAGACTGACAATGTAGCGGTATATTTTTTTTTTCCATTGTCCGCCAGGATTTCTCTAGTAGCCTTTTTTTTTTTTTAATGTATGAGGTATTTTATTTTTTCCGTTACATGTAAAGATAGTTCTCAACTTTTGTTTATACATGCTTTACAATTTCAGATTTTTCTCCCTCCCTCCCCTCCCTCCCCCCTCCCCTAGACAGCAGGTAATCTGATATAGGTTATATCTATATATCTCTATACATATACATATAGATATATATATATACACACACATATATATATACACATAATAACATTAATCCTATTTCTGCATTAATCCTATTACAAGAGAAAGAATCAGAGCAGTGATGCAAAACCTCAAAATAGAAAAAAAAACAATAGCACCCAAAACAAAAGAAATAATATGGTTCAATCAGCATCTATACTCCACAGTTCTTTCTTTCTTTTTTTTTTTCTTGGATTTGGAGATCCTCTTCTATCATGAGTTCCCTGGAACTCTTCTGTACCATTGCATTGGTGAGAAGAATATAGTCCATCACAGTAGGTCAACACTCAATGTTGATGATACTGTGTACAGTGTTCTTCTGGTTCTGCTCATCTCACTCATCATCAGCTCACGTAAGACCCTCCAGGTTTCTCTGAACTCTTCCTGCTCATCATTTCTTACAGCACAATAGTATTCCATTGTATTCAATGTAGTGGTATATTAAAAACCTTGACTAGCTTATCTTTTTCATATTCAATTTTGGCTAACATTAAATGTGACCTGGTTTCATTTTATAATTTTTACTACATCTAATTTTCCATTATTCGAACTCATATTAATAGCTGTGTATGGGAACTTTCTTTTTATCAGTTGCCTATTTGGAATATAAGCCTAATAGTGGAATCTCTAGATCAAAGGGTATCATTATTTTAGTAACTTTATTTGCCAGATTGCTTTCCATTAAGATTGTATGGATTCACAGCTCCATCAATGAAACATTAATATGCCTATCTATCTATAGCACCTCCACCATTGATTATTCTTTTCTTTTGTCATCTTTGCCAATTTTCAGAGTATAAGGCAAAAACTTTAGTGTTGTTTTTGTTTTATTTAAATTATTTGGTTGCCAACTGGTTGTTGTTTTTTTTTTTTTTAGGCAATGGGGGTTAAGTGACTTGCCCACGGTCACACAGCTAGTAAGTGTCAAATGTCTGAGGCCAGATTTGAACTCAGGTACTCCTGAGTCCAGGGTCGGTGCTTTAACCACTGCGCCATCTAGCTGCCCCTGCCAACTGTTTTTTATGGTGGTTGAATTGTGTTTGCTAAATTATTGGGTCCTAGGCTGGGTTTACTAAGATTATTGTTGCTGCTTAAGTTCTTCAAGAACTGGACTTTCTGGAGTGGTAGGGAGAAAGGACTGAAATTGATCTCTGGGTCCTTCCAAGAATTCCATTATTAATAAGTATTTTCTCAGTCTGCACTTAGAGTTTATCAGTTCTCTTTCTGGAGGTGGATAGCATTTTTCATTATGGGTCCTATGGAGTTGTCTTGGATCTGTGTTTTTATCAGAGTAACTAAGTCTTCCATAGTTGATCATCCTTATAATATTGCTATTATTGTGTACAAAGTTCTCCTCATTCTGTGTACTTTGCATCAGTTCATGTAAATCTTTCCAGGTTTTTCTGAAACCTGCTCATCATTTCTTATAGCACAATAGTATTCTATCGCAACCATATACCACAACTTTTTCAGCCATTTCCCAGTTGATGGACATCCCCTCAATTTCCTTATTTGCCACCACAAAAGAGTTTATATATATACATTTTTGTACATATAGCTCATTTTTCTTTTTCTTTGATCTTTTTGGGATACAGACCTAGAAGTGGTATTTCTAGATCAAAAGGTATGCACAATTTTATAATCTGTTGTGCACAGGTCCAAATTGTTCTCCAGAAGTGTTGAACTACTTCACAGCTCCACCAACAGTGCATTAGTGTCCCTATTTTCCCATGGAGCAGGAACCCTAATTTCAAATGGTTGTTCATCATTTTCAATTTTTCTTTTGAGAACTATTTGTTCATATCTATGACCACTTATCTTTTTCCTTTTTTGTGTGTGTGTGAGGCAATTGGGGTTAAGTGACTTGCCTAGGGTCACACAGCTAGTAATTGTTAAGTGTCTGAGGCCGGATTTGAACTCAGGTCCTCCTGAATCCAGGGCCGGTGTCTGACCACTTATCTATTGGAGAAACCTAATTCTCTTAGATTCCAGGCCAGCGATCAGTGGTCATTTCTTCTAGCCAAGTGGAATTTTTCAATTTGACATCTGAGTTCAGAGGAAAAGTGGATAATGGAAACTTCTTATTGTATCTTATCATTTATATTATGCTTTTAGATTTGCCAAGCATTTTCCTCAGCAACAGACCTGTGAGTTAGAGTATAAATATAATTCCCATTTTATGGATAAGAAATAGGTTTATAGTGGTAAAGAGGTAGCAAAGTAAAGTGTCAGAGACTAAATTTAAAGCCAGATCTTGGACTCCTAATCTTGCTGAGACTGTAACCCCTAAGACTTCTAGCCATCATAGGGTACACGCTTTATGACTCCAAACTTTCTCATTGTATCTTCTATCAGTATCTCCTCATTTCTTACATGGTTGCACTACTTTGAAACTTCTCTTACTGACTTTTCCACCAGGTCCCTAAGAACCTCATTATTGGAATAATCTCATCATCTTTTAAGATCTCATCAACCTTGGTACTCCACCTCACCACTACCCTCTATCTCTCTGAAAGGTGGGGCCATGAACTCCAGGCCTGCATTTAAGTAGAGGACTCAGCTCAGACATCTCATTTCTAACCTGGCTGCCCTACTTTGGGTGTTTTCTGATTGACTTCTCCACCATGCTCCCCAAGCCGAGTACCTTTTTGTCATGAGGAGAAATGGGGTAGGGGGGTTTGGGTAGGATAGGGGTTTGGGGGTAGGGGTAGGGGCTTGGGGTCCTTAAGAATTCCTCTTTAAAGAATTACACCCTCTTGCACACAAAAGCAGTTAGAATAAGATAGTCATTTATTTAGGGGCAAGGGAAAGGGAAGGGAAGGGAAGGAAAACCATGAAAGAAATCCTTGGACTTCTCGTGGGGAGAAAGGCATGGCAGAGTGTGGCTCAGAGACACCAATCTCCTCGAGCTGGAGCAGGAGACAGGCAGATACTTTTGTAGAGAATTGATGGGGGTGACCATCTGACTGTGGAAAGTTCCTTTAGTGAGGGAGGACCATCCCCCACTGGTGGTGGCTAGAGGAGTTGAGTGAGGGGTGGCTACAGATCTCTCAAGCCATCTCCTCAGGACACAAAGGAAGCAGCCACCAGGGTTGAGGGAGACTAGAATGAAGGGAGGGGGTCCTGGAGCTAGCTCAGTCCTATCTGGTTCCACTTATCTCTCTAGGCGAGTCTGTCCTCTGGTTCAGTTTCTCAAGGAGAAGGTTCTTTGATGTACCCCAGAGAACTTCTGGGGTGCTATGGGCCCATAACATTTTCATCCCCCCCTCTTCAATTTCCTATTGTCTTTTATCTTCCCCCATTAGATGGTGAGCCCCTTGAGGGCAGGGTCTATCTTTTTTGCAGCTTATCCCCCATTTTTGTATTCCTAGCCTTTAACACAGTACCTGGCACATAGTAGCTGTTTAATAAATGTTTATTGATTGATTGATTATGAAATTGAAGGGCCCTCTCCAGTCTGACACCAAAGACCCTGAAAGAATGGCTTAGTTTTTTATAGACCTCTACAGAAAAATCTGATACCTAGTTCAGATTTTGCTGGGGCAGGGGGTGGAGGTGGGGGAGTGGAGGGGAAGATGTGAGGGGGACTGAGAGGAGATTGGAGCTTTCTGGTTACAGTTGCCTCAGTGGAATGGGTAGCTTTTGTTACTGGGCTTTAGTAACACAATAGGAGGCAGAACTGCAAAGTGAGGTTTCATCCACATCTGTTGGGGCCTTTAATTGCCCACACCAGTCAGGAAAGCAGACTCTGTTTTTAGTTGTAAATGCATTGATGGTTCTCTTCCGGAGCTTTGAGCACAGACATGGCTAAGGATCTTTGTGAGGGGCCCAGACCCAGAACAAATGACCAAATCCTAAAATATCCAGACTCCCCTCAGCTAATTAGTTGCCTTCAATGTCTTGATGAGGGAGCTGAGGGGACCGATTATGAGCAACTTTAATGTGACCCTGAATGGTAGCCCCTACATAATGTGAAAACCAAGAAACTACTGCACTTCCTCTTTCACCTCTACCCCATTTCATTTTTTATCAGCTACTTCTCCAAAAAATGCTTCCCTAGAAGACACTATAGATGAAGAATGAATCACATTACAGGAGAGATGAGGGAATTTCCAATGTGTATATTATTAAGCCTGAGGGAAAGTATATATATATGGTATAAGGGAAAGAGAATTTGCCAGAGGAACTAGATTTGACTCCTAGCTCTGTTATTTACAACCTTTGTGTAGTTCTGTAATCTTCATGTGTGGTCTTAGGCAAGTCACTGTACTTCAGTTTCCTCCTACCCTGTACTGCAGTGTACAGTTTATGAGATGATTGGACTAGATGAAGAGTTTTTAACCTCTTTTTTGTCATGGATCCCACTTAATCAGAATATTTTTTAAATAATTGAAAGAAACACTAATTTTCAGTTAGAAGCTAGGGAAAATAAGGATGTAATTTTCCCCTACCCACGTTCATGGACCCAAAGTAGTGCAGCTGGTAAGAAATCCATAGACCTCTTGGGTTAGGATCACCTCACCTCAGAGATATTATGCATGCATTAACATATTAATTAATAATTTAATAAAACATTTAACAACAATACTTATATTTATTGTTCATGTTTACAATTTATAAAGCACTTTTCTAGTGACATTCCTTTGGTGGGGAATGTTATATTAAAAAACAAATGTCCTTATTTTGCCGATGAAGAAACAAAGGTTTAGGGAAATTGTCAGAAATAAGAGCATTAGAAAAGACCCTCAAAATAACCAAGTCCAATAACCTTATTTATAGGTGACCAATACTGAGACCACAAAAGATTAAGTGACTTACTAATATCATGCAGCTAGAAAATGACAAAGTCAGGATTTGAAAACCCAGGTCTTCCAAATTCAAGATACTAGGCTGTCTGCTTAGGTCTAAATTTTATTTTTGGGTCTCCTCCATCTCTAAAATTAGAAAATAGGATCATAGATTTTGAGTTAGAAGGGACATTTAGAGACCATCTAGGTCGCCCATCTCATTTTATGATTAGGAAACCTAGAGAGGTTAGGTGACTGGCCTAAAATCACACAGCTCAGAAAATGGAAGAGTTAGGATCTGAACCCAGTGCCCTTTCTGTTCCATGATTTTTCTCTTCAATGATATAATAGATAACTTCACTAATACCTGTTTTTAAAAATAGTGCAGCATGGAAGCTATTGCCCTGTCAAAAGCAAATTTATTAATAATCTACATCTAAATTGGAAAGAAAAATATAAAGAATAGAATTGCCTGGTTTATTGAAAGTTCCTTATCAATAAAAGTATCTCAAGTATCTTTCCTTATATTTTCATAGTAGCCATGAAACAAAGGTAAAATTCTCTAGTCAAGATTAAATAAGGACATGGAATTTAGGTGAGAGCTTTTGATTCAATTAAATGGCATAATGATCAATTAAAATGTCAGTGCACCCTGAAGAACACTTCTCTTTGAGGAAAAGACTTTTAGGCCTTCAACCTGTTCAAAAGTGGAAAAAGAGGTACTGCTCTTAAGTGGATGCCCTTGTCCTGTCACCAGGCTGCTAGAAGGTACAGTGGATGGTGTCAGGCCTGGAGTCGAGAAGACTCTTCTTTCTGAGTTCAAATCTGGCCTCAGACAGTTACTAGCTATGTGATCCTGGGCAAGTCACTTTACCCTGTTTGCCCCAATGTCCTCATCTGTAAAATGAGCTGGAGAAGGAAATGGCAAACCACTCCAGTATCTTTGCCAAGAAAACCCCAAATGGGGTCACAAAGAGTTGGACATGACTGACTTGACTCAACAACAACAAAATGACCACCATCATTTATCTTCAGGGAATTAGGAATTTATCCCTGAACTTTGATTTAGTTTTCCATTAGAAACTCGTGAGGTCTTTGATAGAGATGTTAACAAAAGGATTTCAGACTTGGATGAGGACATTAGATTATATCTTAATATTTTATAATACAACCTAGGCCCATGTGGATATGATGCTATACCTCCCCAAAGAATTTTTAATTAATTTTGGGGGGGTTTTAGTCAATGAAAATCTCTTTTGTATTCCTCCCAGGGTCTCCCTCAATACCCTCTCCAAGTGAGAAAGAAAGAAAAACAAAATGCTGGTTCTAAACATGCCATAGTCGATCAAAGCAAATTCCTCCATTGGCTTTGCTACTCTGAGTCCATCACCTCTTTATCAGGAGGTGGATAGTATGTCCCTTTATGAATCTTCTGAAATCATGGTAGGTCATTGTTTTGGTCAGAGTTCTGAAATCTTTCTGGGCTGTCTTCACAATATTGTTGTTACTTCATTCTGCATCACTTCATACAAGTTTGCCAGGTTTCTCTGAAACTATTCCCTTTATCATTTCTTATAGTAAAACAGAATTCCATCACTTGTTACCATAACTTGGTTAGCCATCCCCCAATTTATGGGCACCCCTTCAGTTTCTAATTCTTTGCCACTGGAAAAAGAACTACTATAAATACTTTGTATATATGGATTCTTTTGCTCTTCCTTTTCTCTCTTTGAGGACAAAGACCTAATATTGGTAGTATAGAGTTGAAGGACACAGTTTAATAATTTTTTAGGTGGGGGCATACTTCCACATTGCTTTCTAAAATGGCTAGACTAATTTACAGTTTTACCAACAGTGCATTAATCTACCTGTTTTCTCACAGCCTCTCTAGCATTTGACATGTGCCTTTTTTGTCAACTTTGTCAAGTTGAACCTCAGATAAACCTCAGAAATGTTTTCATTTGCCACTCTACTAATGACAGAGCATTTTTTTCATATGCTTGTTGATAATTTGGATTTCTCTGGAGAAGGTCTGTTCATATATTTTGACCTTTTATTAATTGAAGAATAGCTCTTATTCTAATAAATTTGAATCAGTTCCATATATCTCTGAAATGAAACTTTTATCAGAAAAACTTATTGCAAAGACCCCCCCCCCATTTTCTTTTCTCCTGTTAATTGTTTTTTGTATGTTTGTTTGTTTGTTTTGAGGGGCAATGAGGGTTAAGTGACTTGCCCAGGGTCACACAGCTAGTGTCAAGTGTCTGAGGTCAGATTTGAATGCAGGTCCTCCTGAATTCAGGGCTAGTGCTTTATCCACTGTGTCACCTAGCTACCCCCTCTGTTAATTGTCTTTGTTTCAATCTTAGTTTTATTTGCAAAAAGTTTTTAATTTTATGTAATCAAAATTACCAATTTTATCTTTTGTGATCATTTCTATTCCTTGTTCGGTAATGAACTTTTCTCTAACTCACACATTCAACTGATAATTGTTCCCCATGTTTATCTAATTTTCTTATGATATGACCTTTTATACCTAGGTCATGCATCCATTTGGAGTTTATCTTTGCATAAGGTATGAGGTATTTGTCTAATTTAATTTTTTCCATATTGTTATCTAATTTTCCTAGCAGTTTTTATCAGGTCCTTATCCAAGCAGTGAGGGTCTTTGTGTTTTAACAAATACTAGAGTATTAAATATGTTTGCTTCTGTATGTTGCATATCTCATCAATTCCACTGAATGATCAACTACTTTTTAACCAAATGTATCAACTGAGATAATAAGTTTAAAGTGCTTAGCACAGTGCTTTACTAAGCACTATATAATATAAAATAAGACAGTATACACTAAATAAATGTTATCTGCTATTATTGTAATTATTATTTACTATCACCAAATTGTTTTTGTAATTACTACTTTGTAGTACAGTTTGAGATCTGGTACTTCTTCATTCACATTTCTTTTCATTATTTCTCTTGATATTCCTTAATTTTTTCCCCTCCATATGAATTTCATTATTTTTTTTTAGTTCTATAAAGTGATCCTTTGGTAATTTGATTAGCATGGCATTGAAGTAAATGGATTTAGAATGTATTGTTATTTTATTATATTGGCTCCTTATTCCCACAAAAATTAGTGAATAAATAATTAACTATCATAACTATAAATATTAATGGGATTAACTCATCCAGAAAATGGAAAAGGTTAGCAGAATGGATTAGACAGCAAAATCCAACAATATGCTTATGAGGAAATATACAGTGAAAATATGAACTTTGATAATATAAAGACTTTGAAATATAAAGTCACCCAGAGCTAAAACAAGAGACTGAAGATATATGTTATCTTATAATTTTTATTAACAAAAAATAAGTCAATAAAGTGGGAATGCAACTACAAATATTAGAAAACTATCATATTTTTAAAAACCCAATTAAGCACTAGAAATCCTGAAGATTAAAGAAAAAATTAACAAAATTAAAAACAAAAGAATTTATAGAATTTATAAATCAAACAGGAATTTGATTTAAAAAATAGACAAACCATTAGCTAATTTGATTTATTTTGAGAAGAAAACAAAATTAACAGTATCAAAAATAAAAAAGAATTCATAAGGAAGAAGAAATAAAATATCTATTATTAAAAGTTATTTGCCACCTAGCTGCAGCTAACCAAAAAGCAGATGATTTAAAGGAAATAAATATGTACAAAAATGTAAAAATACCCAAATTAATATAATAAGAAATAGAAAATGTAAGCAACTTTATTTCAGGGGAAGAAATTGAAAATGACTTTCTTTTAAAAAAAAAGGCTCCAGGGTCTGAAGGATAAACAAATTAATTATATTAAGCATTCAAAGAACAATGACTCTCAAGGGTTCTCTAAGTAAACCATATGATCTGCAAAAAGTAACAATTTTGTCTCCTCTTGGGCTACATTTATTCCCTCAATTTCTTTTTCTTGTCTTATTGTCATAGCTAGCATTTATTTCTAGTGTAAAGGTACACACTATATAGAAGCAAATTAGCATAGTGGCCTAATGTTTGATAAACCCAAAGAAGCTGGCTGTTCAGGTGGTGGTCAATATTTGGGGGGTGGGGGTGGGCAATGAGGGTTAAGTGACTTGCCCAGGGTCACACAGCTAATGTCAAGTGTCTGAGGCCAGATTTGAACTCAGGTCCTCCTGAATCCAGGGCCGGTGCTTTATCCACTGCACTACCTAGCTGCCCCCAATAAATTGATAATTAATAAAAACTGGAAAGCAGTCTGGCAGAAACTAGGTAAAGATACTATTTACCAAGATAATTTCCAAATGAGTACATGACTTAGATAAATGGATAGCCTTGCTTTATTCCTGATTTTATTGGAAAGGCATCTAGTTTATCCCTGTTACATATAATTCTGGCTTTGTTTTCGTGTTTATTTTCTTTTTTTCATTAATAGTATTTAATTTTTAAAATTACATGTAAAGGGGGCAGCTAGGTAGTGCAGTGGATAAAGCACCAGCCCTGGATTCAGGAGTACCTGAGTTCAAATCCAACCTCAGACACTTAACACTTACTAGCTGTGTGACCCTGGGCAAGTCACTTAACCCCAATTGCCTCACACACACACACACAAAAATTACATGTAAAGATAGTTTTCAACATGAATTTTTATAAGATATTGAGTTCCAAATTTTTCTCCCTCCCTCCTTTGCCTCCCGCTTCCCAAGATAGCAAGCAATCTGATATAGGTTATATATGTACAATCACATTAAACCCCATTAGTCATGTTGTGAAAGAAGAATCAGAACAAAAAGGGAAAAACCACAAGAAAAATAACAAAAGAAAAAGGAAAAATAGTATGTTTCAATCTGCATTCAGATTCCATAGTTCATTTTCTGGATGTGGAGTACATTTCCTATCATGAGTCCTTTGGAATTGTCTTGGATCATTGTATATCTGAGAAAAGCAATCAGCTGATCATCACACAATGTTGCCGTTACTGTGTACAATGTTCTCCTGGTTCTGCTCACTTCACTCATCATCAGGCCACTTGTCTTTATAGGTTTTTCAGAAATTTGCTCATCATTTCTTATAGCACTACTGTATTCCATTACATTTATATACCATAACTTGTTCAGTCATTCTTTTTTTTTTTTTTTTTAGTGAGGCAGTTGGGGTTAAGTGACTTGCCTAGGGTCACGCAGCTAGTAAGTGTCAAGTGTCTGAGGCCAGATTTGAACTCAGGTACTCCTGACTCCAGGGCCAGTGCTCTATCCACTGCGCCACCTAGCTGCCCTCAGTCATTCTTTTTTTTTTTTTTTTGCCGGGCAGTAGGGGTTAAGTGACTTGCCCAAGGTCACATGGCTAGTAAGTGTCAAGTGTCTGAGGCCGGATTTGAACTCAGGAACTCCTGAATCCAGGGCCGGTGCTTTATCCACTGCGCCACCTAGCCGCCCACTGCACCACCTAGCTGCCCAGTCATTCTTAATTGATGGACATCCCCTCAACTTCCAATTCTTTGCTACCACAAAGAGAGCTGCTATAAATATTTTAGTACATGTGGGTCCTTTTCCCTTTTTTATGATCTCTTTGGGATACAGACATAGTAGTGGTATTGCTGGGTCAAAGGGTATGTACAGTCTAGCTTTGTTTTAGATAGAGATTTGTCCAAGGACCCAAATAGCCAGTAGTGTTGGTGCCAAGATTTGAACTCAGGTCTCTGGATTCATATTCTGGGTTCTTTGTATCACAACCCACTCCCATCTCTTTTATCTTCAATCTGCTACAATACAGCTGCCTCCGAAGGCATACCAACTTTGGGGTGCTTTTTAGCTCTTAGACTCTAGATGGATTTTGTAGGCTTCAAGACTGCAAGGGTAACTTAATGACTTACTGAAATAGCTAGCATTTTTAAAGTTTGCAAAGCACTCTGTATATGTTAATGCATTTGATCCTTACAACAACCCTGTGAGGTTGTTATCCCTTAATCTTCTTTTACAGGTGAGGAAACTTAGGCCAAGAGATGTTAAATGACTTGGTGGGGGTCACATAACTGGTAAATATTTCTGGTTAGGGTTTGAACTCAGATGTTTCTGATTCCAAGTCCCATCTATTCTGTATTTATAGGAAGACTGTAGGAAGGGGGGAGTTTAAGCATTGATTTACTAGAGAGCATCAGTAGGCAAGGAAACAGCCTTTTTTTTTTTTTTTTTTTTTGCTGGGCAATGGGGGTTAAGTGACTTGCCCAGGGTCACACAGCTAGTAAGTGTCAAGTGTCTGAGGCCGGATTTGAACTCAGGTACTCCTGAATCCAGGGCCAATGCTTTATCCACTGTGCCACCTAGCTGCCCCCAGGAAACAGTCTTGATTGCATTCATACCACCTGAAACTCTAGAGTCAGATTTCTTCTTTGTGGCACTCTGTTCTATGGGAATCAGCATTGGGGTTTGGGAGCATACAAAGCAAGGATTCCCAACTCTTCTCCAGAAGGAAGCACTATTATAACAATTAGGAATTGCTGATTTTACTTCCCTCTTCCCATTTGTGTAGAGTCTTTATTTAAGCAAATATTTGCTATTGGAATTGAATTATCACTGAATCTCCGAATTGGAAGAAGACATCTAGTATAATCTGTACCAGAACAAGAATGCCTGCTACATTATATTCAGCCTTTGCTTAAAGACCCCCAGTGAAATGAGGATCACGTTACCTCTCAAAGCAGTTCAGTCATTCCACTTTTGGATAGACTTCATTATTGGAATATCTTCCCCCAAATTTGCCTCTTTCTGACTCTATTCTTTGTAATTAGTTTTGAGCTCTGGGCCTAAGCAGAAGAAGTCTAATCCATCTTCCCCACACAATAGTCCTTCCTATATTTGAATACCATTATCACATACCCCCTAAATCCTCTCTTCTCAAGGCTAAACCTCCCTGAGAACTTCAATAGATCCTCACATGGCAGAAGCCCCAGTCCTTTTATACCCTCCTCTGGCTACTCTGTAGTTTATCAGAGTTTTTCCTAAAATATGGTGCCCAGGACTGAATTCCACACTCCAGATGTGCTCTGGCCAGGACAGAGTTCGGAAGAACTCTCACCTCCCAAATGCTTGATGCTATGTTTCTGTTACAGCTTGGATTCTGCTTGAGAACTGAAAGTTGTTTCCACCACCACAAGGCATCTGAGCTGGACTTTGGTGGAAATGGCATATAATTAAGACATACCTGTGGGGGATCTTGCAAGAGTTCTGGAAAGGGGAGGATCCAATGAATCAGTTCTAGTATAGTTGAAAAAAATATTGGCTTTGGAGTCAGAGGATGTGAGCAAGTCCCTTTACCTTCCTTACCTTTCTGGGTTTTAGTTTGCTCACCAAGAAGATAAAACCTTAGATTAGATTATCTTTAAGGGCCTTTCCTTTTTTAATGCCATAATCCTGTGAGCAGCTGTCTTTGGAATAGATTGAACACTAACCGGAAAGAAGCATTTTGGAGAGTAACAAGAAGTTGCTTTGAGACTCATGGTAAATAGATATCTTGGTTTCTTTAAATAATTCCTTCTTCCAGATATTGGGTTAACAAAGGATAAAGTTTGAGACCTCATGGAAAGCTTCAGTAGTAGCTTTAGTATATTATCTCCTACCCACAGGTCAAGCAATAGGTCAGTCTCCTTAATACAGGGACAAAGTGCTATGATGCTTTTCTTGTGGGCATAGAAACTAGTGTTGGGAGGTGTGGTTTTGAAATGGCAAGCAATGTACTGCAACAGAGGAAACGAAGGGCCATGGGTCTGAAAGAGAAAGGACTTCCCCTCCTCCCAGCTTCTACAGCTCTGGGAGGAAGAGGGAAGCTCAGGCCACCTGAAAACAAAAGAGCACTTGGGTGAAAGAGGTAGTAGTGGCTACAGCCAACAACCACTACCACTGAGAAAATGGGTGGTACATTGGATTTGTTTTTGTTTTTTTTTTTTTAAGTAAAAAAAGTATTTATTTATTTATTTTAGTTTTCAACATTTGTTTACGTAAGATTTCCAATTTCAAACTTCTCTCCCTCCCTCCCCTCCCTCCTCCCTCCCCCAGACAGCAGGCAATCTGATATAGGTTATATATATATACAACAACATTAAACATATTTCTGCATTAGTCATGCTATAAGAGACGAATCAGAGCAAAAAGGAAAAACCTCAAAAAAGAAAAACAACAGCACCAAAAACAAAAGAAATAGTATGGTCCAATCAGCATCCATATTCCACAGTTCCTTTTTTTTTTTTCTGCATTTGGAGAGCCTTCTCCATCATGAGGCCTTTGGAACTCTCTTGTACCATTGGATTGGTGAGAAGAATCTAGTCTATCACAGTTGATCAACACACAATGTTGATGATACTGTGTATAATGTTCTTCTGGTTCTGCTCATCTCACTCATCATCAGTTCATGGAAGTCCTTCTAGGTTTCCCTGAACTCCTCCTGCTCATCGTTTCTTACAGCACAATAGAATTCCATTACATTCATATACCACAACTTGTCCAGCCATTCCCCAATTGATGGACATCCCCTCAATTTCCAATTCCTTGCCACCACATACAGAGCAGATAAATATTTTTGTACATGTGGGTCCTTTTCCCTTTTTTATGATCTCTTTGGAAAAAAGACCCAAAAGTGGTATTGCTGGGTCAAAGGGTATGCACAGCTTTATAGCTCTTTGGGCATAATTCCAAATTGCTCTCCAGAATGGTTGGATCAATTCACAGCTCCACCAACAATGCATTAGGGTACACTGGATTTGTAATCATCGTCATCATTGTCATCATCATTATTTTAACAAATTTTACTGTAAGGTTAAAAGTGTTTTCTCCACAACAAAATAACTGTAAGAAAAGTAATGGAAGAATCAGAACCTGAATAAATAAAATTATTTTGATTTTAAAGACAAGGAAACTTAAGCTTAGAGAAATAAAATTATATTCATGGTCACATAGAAAGGCTCAGTGCCCACATTTGAACATGGACCTCCTGATTTCTAATCTAATGTTCTTTCGTTACTGTGAACCAGTTTTACTAAAATAGAGGGGAGCCACGGTGAAGTGAGAAGAAAGCAGTCTGGAAGCATTTATTACACACTTACTATGTATCAGGTGAAGTGCTAATTGCTGAGGATACAAAGAAAAATCCTTTAGGAAAAATCACTTTGGCAGTTAGTTGTGTGAAGGGTAGGTTGGAATGAGGAGAAGGAAGGTACAAAGCCTGGTCTGGTAAGGAGAAGGGTCTGAATCCTGTGCAACCCTGGACAATTTACTGAACCCCTCTTAGGCTTCATTTGCCTTATCTGTATAGGACTCTGGTTATACTGCCTTCCTAAAGCCACAGAAAGACATTGAGTGCATCACCATATTAATTATCCCTTAACGGAGCACAATAGCTGAATTATGCACCAGGGGATGCTCTCCTTAAACTATCAACTCAGCCCTGTTATTTACCCCACGCCCCCCTTTCTAAAAGGCTACACAGTATGTCCTTTGGCCAGTAGAGGGTGCTCAGCCGTTAACCAACTTGGTTCTCTTCTGTTTGGCCTAGGCACTAATGCAACTTTGGTTAACCCCTCATTGACGAGTTCTGAAATTAATCTACAGGATGAAATGGAATAATACTCAGAGCCTCCACCCGGCTCTGTGGATTGATTCCTCTTTCTCCATTTACTTCCCATTGCCTCCATAGATTCAAAGACTGATTACTGAGATCACATAGTTTGTTGTACATTAAGATAAAGTGTGTGTGTGTGGGGGGGGGGGTTGCAGCTAGGTGGCTCAGTGGATAAAGCATCAGCCCTGGATTCAAGAGGACCTAAGTTCAGGGGCAGCTAGATGGCGCAGTGGATAGAGCACCGGCCCTGGAGTCAGGAGTACCTGAGTTCAAATCCGGCCTCAGACACTTAATACTTACTAGCTGTGTGACCCTGGGCAAGTTACTTAATCCCAATTGCCTCACTAAAAAAAAAAAAAAAAAAAAAAAAGAGGACCTAAGTTCAAATCCGGCCTCAGACACTTGATACTTACTAGCTGTGTGACCCTGGGCAAGTCACTTAACCCTCATTGCCCTGCAAAAAAACCAAAACAAAACAAAAATAAAGATAAAGTGAAAGGGGAACTAGATCAAACACAAACTTCAACTGTCTCTTGGCTCTGTTTCTTGGCCCTTCCAGATCTTTGGGTGTAGCTGGCAGGGATGGGGTAGGAATCCAAGACATGAACACACCCAATGATGGGAAAGAGAAATTGCCTTTCCCAGATAACCAGCTCAATGGGATTCATACTTTCAGATAGTCTTAACAACTCTGAATCCTTTGTCATTGTGACTCAGATAATTTCCTTTGGGTTACTGTCATTGCTCCAGGCTTGGAGGCTATTTTCCTGTTGTTATGCTTTCTTCCTGGTGCTAGTCACGGGATCTACCTGTCTCCTAGTGGTTATCCAAGCTTCTCCAGGGAAGTTCAGATCATCTGGGTAGAAGTACAAAGGAGCAGCTCAGTGCCACAAAGCATTCCTTTTTCTTATCACATGACTTTTGCCCCGTGGCAAGTAAGATGACCTCAGGTGAAAGGGGGATGGAATAACCATCCTCTATAGCAATGACATTCAGAAACTACTCTGCCAGTCTGTCTCTTTCTCAGAATATCTCCCTCTGGTGTATTTGTAGGGGAAAAGGGGGAGGATAATAATTCAAAGAGATAAAAGCACAGAACAAATTTGTTCAGATTCAGGGAAAAAACCCCAACAAAGCCTGCTGTTTGCCTGGGAGAGGCTTAGATTCAGTTTTTCCTATGCACACCAAGGATGTGTGTGTGGTGCACAGTTTCTGCCACACTTGCCATCAAATGCATTGCTGGTAATTGCTTGGGGTCTAATTCCATAGACATCAACCCAGCAACATATTGACAATACCCAGAGCTCCTGGTAGTGAATTTGAGTCAAGAATGGATCTAGTTCTCCTGATATGGGGGAAAGAGCTGAATCTAGTTTGTACGTTAGTATGCATCTTTCTTTAATGCATCATTTCTTATCCACCCCCCTTTTCCTCCTCTCCACCTCCCACCCATATTTTTGTTTTGTTTTGTTTTTAGTGAGGGAATTTGGGGTTAAGTGATTTGCCCAGGGTCACACACCTAGTAAATGTTAAGTGTCTGAGATCGGATTTGAACTCAGGTCCTCCTGACTCCAGGGCCGGTGTTCCATCCACTGCACCACCTAGCTGCCCCTCCACCCATGTTTTTAAAAATTATTTTGAACTTAGAAAATATCAGTTAAAATAAGCATTTCCATATGCATAGAAGAACAGAGAAAGAAAAGTATGCATGAAGTTGAAAATATCTATTATGTATAGCTAACTTGCTTTTCTTTTTAGGTATGTATTCATTTCAAAATGTAATTTTCAGGCTGTCCTGTTTGTCTATGATTCCTTTGGGCTTTCCTTCTGTTTTTTCCTTGCATTTAAACATGTTTCAATAAACCTCTTTTTCTTTCTCTTTTTTTTGGGGGGCTCTATATTTTGGGGGGCTCTATATTAACCACTGCCTTCCACTCCATGAAAAAGGACACATAAGATTTTGTTACCTTTTACAACAAATATGCAGAGTCAAGCAAAATAAATACCTACAATGACCATAATCAAACTTATATGTCTAATTCTGTATCTTGAATCCATCACCACTTTGTTGGGTAGAATGTTTCATCAGTGGTCTTCTGGAATAGTGGTTGGTCATTGTATTGATTATAGCTCTTAGCTCTTTCAAAGTTGTTTATCTTTACAATGTTGTTATTTCATAAGTAATTTTCCTCCTTACGCTCACTTCATTTTTCATCAATTCATATAAGTCTTCCCAGGATTCTCCCTTTTATCATTTGTTATAGCACAATGGAACACTAGTTCCATTACGTTGATATACAGTGATTTGCCAGGTAATCCCTAATAGCTGGGGACTCTTTTAGTTTTCGAGTTTGCCATTACAAAAAGGGCTGCTATAAATACTTTTCCACTTTGGGGTCCTTTTCTCTTTCTTTGATCTCTTTGTGATATAGGGTTTAGTACTTTAGACATTTTGGCATAGTTTCAAATTACTCTCCAGAATTGTGGGACCAATTCACAACTCCACAGTATTTTTTTTTTTTTAGTGAGGCAATTGGGGTTAAGTGACTTGCCCAGGGTCACACAGCTAGTAAGTGTTAAGTGTCTGAGGCTGGATTTGAACTCAGGTACTCCTGACTCCAAGGCGGGTGCTCTATCCACTGCGCCATATAGCTGCCCCAACAACTCCACAGTATTAATGTGCTTATTTTCCCTCAGCCCTTCCAAGAGCTGTCATTTTCCATTTTTTTCTTTGTCATCTTTGCCAATCTGATGGGTATGAGATTAAACCTTGGTTGCTTTAATTTTCATTTCTCTAATTTTTAGTGATTTGGAGCATTTTTAAAAATTTGGTTGTTGATAGCTAGAATTTCCTCCTTTGAAAATGACTTATTCATATTCTTTGACCACTTATCTATTAACTCCCATAACTCGTCCTGACATTGGACATTTCAGATGGGAGAACAGAGACCTGCTCTGGAAAGGGGATGGGTTCAAAACAGACATAGGGAGTCATAAGGAATGTGGTTCATTCTACTTCTGTTCCTTTCACAGGTTTGGGAGGGATAATCTTTTGTTACAATCAAGTCCTACTTCCTTCTCTGAGATCCATTTGGGATCACATTTTCTTCTCTTTTTTTCTACTACTCTGAGGTATATGAACTGAATGGACAAACACATGACAAAGAGTGGTCATTGAAGACTTATCAAGAAGTGGCCCAGAAGTTTGCCAAAGACCACCCTGACTTCACTGGGGCCAGAATCATTTATAGTGATCACAGGTGAGAAAAGGTTGCTTCCTAGACTTTGGTGTGGGCAGGGAGTCAGGGGTCTGAGTGAGAAAGAATGGGCACAAAACAGATAAGGCATCAGCCATGGAGTCAGGGGGACTTGAGTTCAAGTCCAGCCTCAGGCTAGCTGTGTCACCCTGGGCAATTGTTTCCCAAAAGATAAAAATAAAATAAAGTACTGGTCTGGCTAAGAACAAAAAAGTGGGGGCGGGGCACAGTGGATAGAGCACCAGTCAGGAGAACTTCAGTTCAAATTTGTGGGTGTTTTTAAAAAATTTTTTTGGTGAGGCAATTGGGGTTAAGTGACTTGCCCAGGGTCACACAGCTAGTAAGTGTCAAGTGTCTGAGGCTGGATTTGAACTCAGGTCCTCCTGACTCCAGGGCCGGTGCTCTATCCACTACGCCACCTAGCTGCCACCTCAGTTCAAATTTGGCCTCAAACATTTGACACTTACTAGCTGTGTGAGCCCAGGGTCAACTCTGATTGTCTTGCAAAAAAGCACAAAACAAAACAAAAGAAAAAACATAAAAAATTTGGGTGATTTGTAAAGATGTGTATGTGAGAGAGTGTGTGCATTAGCAATTTTCTAGCTGAATGTTTTGTTCCAGGCTTCACCATCTAAGTGAAATTAACTGAAGCACTTTCTTAGATAATTTTGGGCCCGATCCCACCTCTGCCTGGATAACAAGAATGCTGTTTTTAACCTTATCTGGAAAATTTGCTTCATTTTTCATTCCAACTGTTTCCAACTTTGACAGTAGTAGTAGTAGTAGTAGTAGTAGTAGTGGTAGTGGTGGTGGTGGTGGTGGTGGTAGTACTAGTGGTAGTAGTGGTAGTGGTGGTAGTAGTGGTGGTGGTGGTGGTAGTAGTAGTAGTAGTAGTAGAATGGTGGTGGTGTTACTAGAATAATATCACCATTTAATTGGGCTTTTAGGAGTAACTGGTATTCTCTATAGCCTTCTTAACTCTCTCTCCCAGTCACAAGGGATGGAATATCTTCCTCCTGCATTGGGGCCTGATTAGTTTTAGGTGTATGGATACATGGGAAGCCAACCTGGTAAAAAGCTCAGAATGGTGATTTTCTAGTGGGGCTTCAGAGTTCCTGTCAGTCAGATGCCACAACTCCAGTCTTAGCACCATTTGCTAGGCAAATGTTTGTAGACATTCCCTTAGGGTTCTGGTGTGCAGGGTGAGTGTACAGTAACTATACTAGAGTCACCTAGTAACTTGTGAAATAAGGGGCTTGGGGGGGAGCCAGTAATCTGAGCCCTAGCCCTACACTCCCACCAGCCAGACCCATTCTCAGGTGCCTTAATTCTATTCCTACTGCCCATAGTTTGGCTGCTTATCTTCATGGTTCTGGTGAGCACAGCATGAGATGGAGCTTTTAGAATTCTGTGCCTTGCATACAGTAGCAACTTTCTCAATGAATGAACCAGAGCTTTAAACTCTCTCATTCAACTATAGTAATAGCCTGAGGATTTTGTGTGATTCTCCTTTGGCCTGGGGGCAGTTAGTTGTCCATGAAGATTTGGGACCCCTACCCCTGGGAGCCAGAATCTACAATCTGTCCACAAGTAGTCTCTTTCACGCGCTTGTTCCCTTCTCATCATTTCCTCACTCCTGCACTTTTTCAGAATCCTGGAGAAGTGTTGGAAGAGGCCAATGCACTTCATCCAAACAACTGATAAAACTATTGTCTAGTTAAATCTGAATGTGATCAGTTGAAACTAGGTGCCTACTCTAGGTGATGTACTGTCCTGGATGCCAGGGCTATAAAACATGGGGGGAAAGACAAGTCAGAGCCCCTGCCCTTGAGGAACTTACAGTCAAAAGGGGCAATGTCATGTACAAAAATAAGTCCAGTATAAGGTAGTGTGTCATAAGAGCAAATGAGAGATTCAGACAAAAGCATAGAAATGGGAGAAGACTCTCAGCTGGAACATCAGAGAAGACTTCATGGGGGAGTGTCATCTGAGCTATTGTTGAAAGATGAGGATTTCAACAGGTGGAGTTAAGAAGGGAGAAAATTTCAGGTATAGGAAATAGTCTGAGTGAATTCAAAGATGTAAGAGAAAACAGGACATTATTAGAGTAAGCTAATGCTTTAGTTTGATTAGTGCATAATATGCAAGAAGGGGAATATTGTGAAATAAGATTGAAACCAAATTGAGGGGGGGGTGCCTTAAATGTCAAAGTCTGTAAGAAATTTTCCACAGATGTGTGGTCTAATGACACGTGAGAAAAGTTTCCCTGTCCATAGTTCCAAAGTTGGTGGATCACTTTGGAACCAATTGGTGATAAATTTCAAAGAAACTATTCTTTGACCTAGGGATTGGAGAAATAGTAGTGCTTCTGGGTATTGGAGGCAGGGAGTGATAGCAGTGTGATGAAAATAGGATACTAACCCCAGAAACAAGAGAGAATCATTTAGAGAAATACCCAACACATTAACACAACAGGCACTTCTTTCTTTTTTCTAAGGATGAAAGATGTGTCTCACATCGCTGAATCTGTCCAGACTGCGATGAAGCTCAGAGTCAAGTTCCCAGAGAGCATGGCAGGATTTGACCTGGTAACATTTCTCTTTTTACTACCCACAACATATGGGGTGGCAGTCCGGGGTCTGGTACCCATCTTGCAGAGTAGGGAGCTTATTCTTCATGAAGGGAATACCTTGGGGATGGTGAGAAAAGCATTGGAGAAGAAAGGGTAGAAAGGGGGTGGAGGACACACAGAAGAAGCTTAAAAAGAAAGTTCGCAGGAGGAAGAGGATGGTCCAGTCATTGATTATGGCCATTTCTTCCTCTCACCTTCCTCCTGGAAATGGCCTCTGTGCCGTCTGGCACCTAAAATAATCATGAACTCTTTGGAGAAAGAGACCCAGGAACGACAGTCAAAAAAGGATGATTTTTTTTCTTCAATACCCAGTTTCTACCCCAAACTCCCATTCTCTGGGAGTTTGCCCTATGCAATCTAATTTTCTCTCCTCCTCTGCCCTCCCTCCCCCATCTTTCTGAGATCTCAAGGCCAGTATTTCAATGTGAAAGCTAGGTTATCTGACAAAGGATTCTAATCTGCTGATGAGCCAAAGGGTGACCTGATGTCCTCCTAGATAAGAAGTACACTTTAGGGGGCAGCTAGGTGTTGCAGTGGCTAGAGCACCGGCCCTGGATTCAGGAGTACCTGAGTTCAAATCTGACCTCAGACACTTAACAATTACTAGCTGTGTGACCCTGGGCAAGTCACTTAACCCCAATTTCCTCACCAATAAAAATAATAATAATAAAAAAAAAAGTACACTTTAGCTGTGAGCTGGCCAGGAAGCCGGGAAGACCTGAGTTCCCTTCTCACCTCTGACAAATACTGTGTGTGAGACCCTGGACAATTCAATGCTCTAGACAACTCTCTGATATTATAAATTACAGGGAAGGCTAGCTAGCACTGGTAGAAGGTGTTTCCTCCCAAGGAAATAAAAGTATTTCCCTGTTCCAGTAAAATCACAGATACAGTCTTTATCCCTATGTGTTCTGTTAATAAGTCTCCGTTCCATCCAGCCTTTGTTACCTAATGTAGAATGGGAGTAAGGGGGAGTTCTTTTTTATTTTGGTTTTGGCCTGGGATTCTGGTATTTCACTCATATCTGCCCCCTACCCATAAGATAAGCCCTGGGGAGAGGAATGGATAGAAAGGCACAAGCTTGGAATATTAGGGGTTGTTAAAAAGGTTAGAGATGGTATCTCAGCATGGTATAAAGGGAAAGAGTGTTGGTTGGAAGTCAAGAAGATTTAGGCTCAAGTTCTAGTTTTAACATCGACTAGTTGTGTTACTATAGGCCTCAAAGCCTCAGTTTCGTCCTCCATAAAGTAGGAATAATGATACTTATAAATCTTACAATTCTGTATAAATTTGAGCTGTTAATATTATTCTCTGTTCACATTTCATACCCTGGATAAAAGTTGTTTAGGACCATAGAACGTCCAAAAAGAAAAAAGATTCCATAGTTTATCTAGCCTATTTACTTCACTTTATAACTGAAGGGACTTAGTCTCAGGGAGATGATGTTGCCTTCCATAAACAAGATGACACAGCTGGTTATTGGCAGAGCTGAGTCTAGAACTAGGCCTACTATCAGCTCAGTGCTTTCTCCTCCAGGCTATTGGTCACTCTCCCCAGGTCCTAATGGCAATGGTGGCTGAATATATGGAAGAGTAGTGATAATAAGACATAGGACTCAACGGCAAAACCAAGATGTATATGAGGTAAATGGCTTAGTGTGCCTCCTTTTTTTTCCCCACAGGTGGGTCAAGAGGACAAGGGGTATCCCCTGTGGGCGCTGAAGGAAGCTTTGCTCCTTCCAGCCACTCAAGGCTTTGACCTGCCTTACTTCTTCCATGCTGGGGAGACAGGTGAGCTGCAACATCCTTAGGAGCCACGCGTCCTACACCGTGTTCAACTTTATGGAATATGGGAGAGTGTGAATGAAGGAATGCACTTCATCATCATTATCCAAAAGCACATATGGAGGCTGTCCCAAGTGTATATTAGGCCAATGATGAAAACAGCAGCTTCGGGGCAGCTAGGTGGCGCAGTGGATAAAGCACCGGCCCTGGATTCAGGAGTACCTGAGTTCAAATCCAGCCTCAGACACTTGACACTTACTAGCTGTGTGACCCTGGGCAAGTCACTTAACCCCCATTGCCCTGCCAAAAAAAAAAAGAAAACAGCAGCTTCTTGCCACAAGATGCCTGTCTCTTTAGTCTTGAGAAGCTGATGATCCAGTTTCATCCTCTGCTTCCACATGACCATTCCAGGGGCCCCATTAATCCTTAGGATATTTCCTACCAGCCTCAGTTCATGAAGCTTAGCCATTTGCCCAGGCTAGTCTAGGAAAAGCTGGCTAGATGGGAGCCCAATGCAGAGGCCAGGCAGTTTGTGCTATCCTTAGGTGGTGTATATCAGCCATAGAGCCTGCTGTCTTTAGAAGGCCTCCTTTGGGTGAGCACAGAAGCCGGCTGTAATGCTAGTACTATACAACCTGGCATCAATTTGTGTTTACCATTAGTATCCTGGAATCATGGACTAAGAGCCAGAAGGGACCATGAAGGCCATCAAGTCACAAATTAGGAAACTGAGGCCCAGAGACATAAAGCAATTTGCCTAACGTCACCTAGGTAGAAAATGACAGTTACGTTTAGGCAGTAAGTAATAGAGCTATAAGTCAAATTCAGGTTTTTCTCACCTCAAATTTAATATTCATGGGGGCAGCTAGATGGCACAGTGGTTAAAGCACCGGCCCTGGATTCAGGAGTACCTGAGTTCAGATCTGGCCTCAGATACTTGACACTTACTAGCTGTGTGACCCTGGGCAAATCACTTAACCCCCATTGCCTGCAAAAAAACCCCCCAAAAACAAAACAAAAATTTAATCTTCTTTCCCCTAAGCCATACCTTTCCTGTGGTTCATAGTATACCCACCGAAAATATCTTTACTTCTCCTGTGATGTTGCTTTCATTTTCATCATAATCCTCCTCTCCACAGCTTCCATGTATTCAATCTGATTAGATTCCACCATTTAATTCAGTTCAGATGGGCAGCTAGAGTGCTGCACCTCAAGTCCAGAAGACTCATCTTCCTGAGTTCAAATGTGGCCTCAGATACTTACTAGCTGTGTGATCCTGGGCAAGTCACTTAACCCTCTTTGCCTCAGTTCTTCATCTGTAAAATGACCTGGAGAAGGAAATGGCAAACCACTCGTGTCTTTATCAGGCACACACAAAATGGGGTTGCAAAGAGTCAGAAACAAATGAACAACAACAACAAATTAATTTCAGATTTATTGAACTCTTCTTTTGGGGGAGATTCAAAACAAATTTGTTAGTTTCTTTGTTCTAACTAGCTGGGTAAAGAGGATTTAAATATATGGAACAAGGGGGCAGCTAAGTGGCACAGTGGATAAAGCACTGGCCCTGAATTCAAGAGGATCTGAGTTCAAATATGACCTCATACACTTGACATTTACTAGTTGTGTGACCCTGGGCAAGTCACTTAACCCCCATTGCCTTTCAAAATGAATGAATGAATGAATGAATATATGGAACAAAGAATAATATAAAATGTTACTAAATAAAACATAATCAAATTCTAAAATAGTGGCAACATGGTATAGAATTCCTGAGATTCCTGAGTGTGTTCCCCTTCTTTACCTGATGCTTTTTTTCCCCCTAGAAAACATACTAATAACAAGAGACTGTGTGGTGTGATGGATGGAAGTCAGGAAGACCTGGGTTCAAATTTGACTTTGACACAAATTGTATGATCACGTGCATTAAATGAATTCACTTAAGCTCTTAAAGCCCCCAAATAATTCTCTAAGACCCTATGTCATAGATTGAGCTGCTGATGTGTAGTGGCAGAGGGAGTTTCTACACACAGAATTCCCTAGGACAATGAAATCATAGGTCCAGACCAACAATTATATTTACATAGCACTACGGTGCTTTCCTCATAACAACCTATGAGGTAAGTTGTGGTCCATACAGTTGGTTCCATCCACTAGTAAAGTCTTTATTCTTAATCTCCAGATTGGCAGGGCACTTCCATAGATGAGAACGTTCTGGATGCTCTAGTACTGAACACCACCAGGATTGGCCATGGATTTGCTCTGGGCAGACACCCGGTGGCTAAAAATATCTCTTGGAATAGGGACATCCCTATAGAAGTGTGTCCCATCTCTAACCAGGTATGATTCCTAGGGCCTCTGTCTGGGTCTAACTCTAGGCCAGATCTCCTCAGGAAATGCATGTAAGGTTCCTTCTATGAGTGGGTGCTCAATGCTAGTCATTTTTCAGAAGAACTCTGTTTATTACCAAGACCTCTGTTTCTACTCTGACTCATAGTCCTCTTCTGATTCCCATTTCTACATATCCTCTCTTCCTCATCTTTGTCAGCAGAGATGACTTTGAAGCATGAAGCACGGTGGCTCTGAGAGTGAAAATTGTCTTCAGAACCACAGCTGGCAACAGTGAGGCCGCTCTAAAGGATGGAGGAGTTTGGGCTGAATCAGTAGGAGACACAGATGTGGGAAAGTTAGCTGGAAAAAGAGTGTGACATATAAAATCATCAAATATTAGACTTGGAAGGGACTTTGCTGGTCACCTAGTGGTCTAGAGAAGTCAAGTACTTGCTCGTGGTCAAATATCTATTAAGTGTCAGATGCAGGGCCCAAATCCAGGTCTCTTGTAATTTTTCTTATGCAAACAGAAATTTTTTTTATTCTGAACCTAACAATCAATGAATAAAATGAGCATTTCCATATATGTTGTAGAAGGGGATTATAGAAAAAATTGTTAATCTCTACTGGCTCCAACCTATCTTTACAGCCTCATTGGACATTATTTCTTCTCCCATATTCCATGATGTAGCTAAACTGGCCTTTTCCCTGATCCTCACATGTGCCAACTGCATGTACCATTTCATCACCTTGGAGACTCCTCTGGTTTCCTATTACTTCCAGTAGCAAATACAAAATTATTTGTTTGGCATTTAAAGCCCTTCTCAACCTGGCCCTTTCCAATCTTAGTCCCTTCTCCAATATCCTGTGTTCCAGTGACACTGGCCTTCTTGGTATTTTTCAGACAGTACATTCCATCCTCCGTCTCTCCATGCCTTTTCATTGGCTACTCTCCACACTTGGAATGCTCCCCTGCCTAACTTCCACCACTGCCTTCCTTGAAAACTTCTGCAGAAAACCTCTGTTGCCCCCCCTCCCCCTTCTACTGCTAGTGCCTTCCTTCTGAGATCACCTTCCATTTGCACTGTGTATAACTTGTATTACAGTTATTTGTGTGTTGTTTTCTGCATTAGAATGTAAGTTCCTTGAGGGCAGGGACAGTGGGTGTTGTTTTTTTAAACCTTTCTTTGTATTCCCATAGCTTAGCACAATTCTGGCATGTAGTAAGCATTTAACAAATACTTGTTGACTGACTGACTGACCTGACGATCTCTCTCATTAGGAGGCAGTTAGCTGGTGCAGTGGATAGAGCACCGGCCTTGGAGTCAGGAGTACCTGAGTTCAAATCCGACCTCAGACACTTAACACTCACTAGCTGTGTGACCCTGGGCAAGTCACTTAACCCCAATTGCCTCACTAAAAAACGAAAACAAAAACATCTCTCTCTTTTTAAAAACATCCCTTTCTTTTTTAAAAATTTGATTCAAGCATCCTCTTCTGCATTAAGCTTTTCCTGTTACCTCAATGGCTAGTGCTTTTCCTCTCAAACCACCTTGTATTTAACTACTTTGTATTTATTTATACACCACACACAAGTACATGTTGTTTTCTCCATTAGAATGCAAGCTCCTTGTGAACAGAGATTGTTTCATTCTTTGTACTTGTATCTCTATTGCCTAGCACAGTCCCTAGTACTTAGTAGTTGTTTAATAAATACTTACGGATTGATTGATCTATTCCTTAGTTGAACCCATCCCTAAATACCAGCCTGGTATCTAGAATAATGCTAGAAGTTGGAAAGGAATTATCTCTCAACTTCTCTTTGTGACTTGTAGTATGCTTTTTTGCCTTCATATCTTCCCCCGGCAGGTCCTCCAGTTGGTGTCTGACCTAAGGAACCACCCAGCAGCTTCTCTGATGTCCAGTGGGCACCCTATGGTGGTCAGTTCTGATGACCCATCTATCTTTGGGGCTAAAGGCTTGTCTTATGACTTCTACGAAGCTTTTGTGGGCATTGGAGGGATGAAGGCTGACTTGAGGACCCTTAAACAGCTAGCAATGAATTCAATCAAGTAAGTGTCCCTGCTCATATTTCATCTCTTTCTCTCTAGAAAGTACAGTTCACCATAGTCCTGGGACCTAATCTCTCCTCTTCTCTTCTCCCGATTTCCTAAAGAGAATCTTCTCCCCTGGACCCTCCAGTTTGATCACTGATGGAAGTAGAACCCTTTCTAAAGACAGAAACTGTCTTTTTGTTCCTGCAGGTATAGCTCCCTGTCAGTCGACAAGAAGAAAGCTACCAAGGAAGTATGGCAGAAGAAGTGGGACAAATTTGTGGATGACCTGGCCAGGGGGACGAAGCTATGAAATAACAACGTCTATTGAAATTTTTCCTGAGGCCATAGTTGCCAGAACTGAGCCTTCTTGGACAAAGACATCATGTATCCATATCCTAGCTTCTATCCTGATCTTTGGGAAAGAAAAGCAATAAGCTGGACCTGTCACCTCTCTGCAAATAAATGAATCTGTGGGACTCTTCAGAACCATGGGGCATGTAGCCCATATAGCCAGGCAGCGACAAATTCTTTAGAACTTCCAGGCAAACTAATGTTTTCCTGTGTGCCCATCATCTTGAATGCTGGCTGACAGCTAGCCCTTTCTCCTTTAGTTTATGCCCTTTGGATGGATTTAGCCAGAAAAAAAGCCTGCTACTGGAAGCAGCTAATAGTGCAGTAAAAAGAGCATTGAGGGGGCAGCTAGGTGGCACAGTGGATAAAGCACCGACCCTGGATTCAGGAGTACCTGAGTTCAAATCCGGCCTCAGACACTTTACACTTACTAGTTGTGTGACCCTGGGCAAGTCACTTAACCCCCATGACCCTGCAAAAAAAAAATTTTTAATTAAAAAAAAAAAGAGCATTGAACTTGGAATCAGGAAACTTGTATTGGAATCTTGCCCCTGACAACTAGTTGTGTGGCCATGGAAAATTCACTCAACCTTGTTCAATGTCTGTTTGTTGAGATGTAAGACAGAGATAATAAAATGAATATCACCTACCTCACAAGGCTATGGAAATGTGAGCTATTATTATACTTTCCCCAAGTGTTCCAGCAGAGTCTATCAGGTGTGGGGAAGATATTCCTACTCTGAGTGGATGATTTGATTGGACAATGTCTAAGGTAGCTCCAGCACAAGGATCTGGTTGCTCTTCAGTTGATAACCCTCACCAATGCTCAGGGCAGTGTTTTTAGGTCTCAAAGTAATTAATAATAATTCTAGTTTTAAAAAATGGTGAAAAATGGTATCGTCCGAATAGAATATACAGGATTGCCACAGTGGGCTCCCATGGCAATGAATGGGGGCCAGTAATGTAGCCAGGACCTAGGTAGGCTTGCTACCCTGGCAAAACAAGATAGTTGATGTTGGTGGAGTTGTGAACTGATCTAACCATTCTGGAGAACAATTTGGAAGCATGCCTAAAGGGCTATAAAATCATGCATACCCTTTGACTTGTACTCCAAAGAGATCAAAGAAAAAAGAAAATGACCTATATGTACAGAAATAGCTCTTTTGGTGGTGGCACTGAATTGGAAATTAAGGAGATAGCTAAACAAGTTGTGACATATGATTGTGATGAAGTACTATTATGCTGTAAGAAATGACAAGGGGTGTGGTTTCAGAAAAAAACATGGCAAGAGCCACATGAGCTGATGCAAAGGTTTTGTTCCTCAGTTTATGAACAATTTAGGCATTTAGCACAGAGCCTGGCATGTAGTAAGTGTCTCACACACACACACACACACACACACACACACACACACACACACACACACACACACAGAGGCTGGCACCATTTCCTTCCCAAATGTGAGGCCCTGAAAACAATTACCCAAATTCAACTCAAATCCACAGCTCATGAATTTCTACCTTGTCTTTACCTGACAGAATCAGATTACATATTAACATATTAAATGCAAAAGACAGTAATTAAAGCAGAATAAAAATACCCAAATACAGCTATGATCTCATCAACTTGAGAGTTCTTTCCAATGAAACCCATCCAGACCTGCCAATTCTGTCTAACTCTCATGCATATCATCCCATAAGTTCATCACATGGGCCTACCCAATCCATCATTTCTCTGTCATTAAGGGTACCACTAGTGCCACACTCTGACTATCCAGTCATTTTCATTCTCAATACTTTCTCACAAATCATCATTCTCTGTTGTATAATTTTTTTTTTTTTTTAGTGAGGCAATTGGGGTTAAGTGACTTGCCCAGGGTCACACAGCTAGTACGTGTTAAGTGTCTGAGGCTGGATTTGAACTCAGGTACTCCTGACTCCAGGGCCGGTGCTCTTTCCACTGCGCCACCTAGCTGCCCCTGTTGTATAATTTTGATGACATCCTTTTTTTTTCTTTTTTAGTGAGGCAATTGGGGTTAAGTGACTTGCCCAGAGTCACACAGCTAGTAAGTGTTATGTGTCTGAGGCCATATTTGAACTCAGGTACTCCTGACTCCAGAGCCAGTGCTCTATCCACTGCGCCACCTAGCTGCCCCAACATCCTTTAATAATGATAATTAGTATTAATAGAGAGCTTTCAGGTTTATAAAGAGCTTTACAAATATTATCTTTTTATCTTCACTACAACCCTGGGAGGTAGGTACTATTATTATCATCCTTGAAACAGGTACATAAGGTTCAAATGATTTGTCCAAGGTCATGTAACTATAGTAAGTATCTGAGATGGGTCTTCTTGACTGTCTTATGGGATCACCTTTACACCTGTTCTTCAGAATTCTTTGTTATGTTTGGTCAGATGTTGCGGCCTGCTCACACTCACCAGGCACATTTCCATTGTCCCTTGTGATCTTCATCTTAAGTCATCAAATGCAGTGGTGTTCCATGTCTTGATGCCATGCAGCAACACCAATAAAATATTTGCATTGAAAAGAGTGGCCTTTGCTGCTGTGCTTATGTCAGTAAAAGTGCTTTGTGAGTTCCCTAAAGAAATCCAGCCAACTTTTGTCCTCTTTTTTGTTTCCTTTGTCTATCTGTATTATCAGTCCCAGATCTACAACTCTTGGACGAACTCTATATCGGTCCATTTGGATGCATGTTGAAATCTGGGCAATCAGGGCAGCTAGGTGGCACAATGGATAGAGCACCGGCCCTGGAGTCAGGAGGACCTGAGTTCAAATCCAGCCTCAGACACTTGACACTTACTAGCTGTGTGACCCTGGGCAAGTCACTTAACCCCAATTGCCTCACCAAAAAAAAAAAGAAAGAAAGAAAGAAATCTGGGCAATAAACATGGTAAATAACAAGGAAACTCTTCTGGGACAATTCACAACTCTAACGCCCACATTCCCGATGAAATAGTGTTCTGTCTCTCAAGCCCCTGCTTGCTGCTTCAGCCTCCCCACAAGCTGCTGGTTATCTGCTGGGCTTCTTCCTCTCTTACACTGCCATCTGCTGTTTCAAAGGTGAATTACTACTTCTATTAGCCGCTTTTGCTGTTCCTAATTTCCCCAACTGGGGAAAAGTCCCAACTTGTTTGTGAAATAGTCCATAGCCTCAGGGATGCTTCAGTTCTTTTGAGAGCCTGACTATATCCAATCCAAATAGCAAAGCCTGTCCTTCTGACTGCCCTTTCTTCAATCCCTTTGCTTCAGTAGGCACATGGTGGTCACTCATATATTTGTTGAATGGATTGAGAGTGGCAAGCAAAGATAGTCGATTAGGGTATGTTTTTCGATTTCCATTGTTTAACTCAGCCATCCATCATGTCACCAGTGACTATCCATTAAAGACTTCTTGCTATCTGGTCTACTATTACCTACCTCACCCCACCAGGAACAGAGTGAAATGAGAAGATCTAGGGGAATAATTTATATAACAACATTAGAAAGGAAAGAATGACTTTGGGGGCAGCTAGGTGGAGCAGTGGATAAAGCACTGGCCCTGGATTCAGGAGGACCTGAGTTCAAATCCAGCCTCAGACACTTGACACTTACTTGCTGTGTGACCCTGGGCAAGTCACTTAACCCTCATTGCCCTGCAAAAACAAACAAAAGAAAGAATGACTTTTTTGGGGGGGGGGCAATGAGGGTAAAGTGACTTGCCCAGGGTCATCTCCAAGATAGGCCTTTATTTCTGAATAGGTTTTCTTTTCTTCCTTCTCATATGATTGCCACCATCAAAGCTTCCTTTTTTGGCTACCACTACATAATATGTGTTTTTTTTTTTTTTTAGTGAGGCAATTGGGGTTAAGTGACTTGCCCAGGGTCACACAGCTAGTAAGTGTTAAGTGTTTGAGGCTGGATTTGAACTCAGGTACTCCTGATTCCAGGGCCGGTGCTTTATCCACTGCGCCACCTAGCTGCCCCCATAATATGTGTTAAGTATCCAGAGTAGAATGTAAACTACTTGAGGTCAGGGACCAACTCATTTAGCACAGTGTTTGGCATATATTAGGCATTTAATAAAAGCATAATGACTAGAGACATGCAGATTACCCTGGAGCTTCACCCTAGGAAGACATGAGGGGCTAGAGTTATCAATTGGACTTTTTCTGGAACCAGTCTCGAACCTACGTATGGCTAGAACAAAATAAGTCAGAGACAGGTGTCGGGAGTTAGAGAGAGTTTATTTTCTAAGTGAGGAAAAGGGCTTGCAAGCAAGTTGGAGCTATAGACACATGTGGGGGGAGGGGGGCCCACCCCTGGGTGGGTGGGGACTGAGGCAGTGTGGGGAGATTTCATTACTTATGCTAGTGGCTGCTCAGTGAATTGTAGCCCTAACAATGAGGGAGCAGCAAGCATGGGACAAATTTGATTCACTGACTTTGTCTTGTGTTTGTCTTTGACTAGGGAACACCTGGTGAATTGTGTGACTAGCCCAGAGGATGAGATCATCCAGAGGGTGATCACAAAGGACTGTTGTCCTGCTAAGCTCAGGCAGGGTGCAGCTTGCTTGCTGGGCTTTAGTTCTGGAAATAGGGAATCTAAGTTTTGTCAGAGTAAAGCTGATGACTTTTGGTGTTTTCCTACCGCTATTCCCAAATCATCACTCTTCCTACATCTATTTATTTTAATGACGGATATTTCCAGAATAATGTGCCCCTCCCTTATGTCTCCTCACAGAGGTAGCAAGTATTAGAAGCAAGATTGGAACCTAGGTGTTCTTATTACAAGCCCAACTCCCTTAGTGAAGTGCAGGATGGATGGGATGGACACTGGACCAACCTAGTTACTGTAGAATGGGGTGGGCAGGTGGTTGCTATGGATTTTGGGGGTTAGAATTCTACCAATTAAAAAGCCAGGAAAATTTGCAAGATGCCAAGGTGGAATATTTTACAGTGGTGGGGGGAGGGGTGTCATAGTTTGGTCATCATAAATGAATGTATTTAGAGTTAAAGGAATCCTCAGAGGTCATCTAATCCAACTCCTTTTTTTTTTTTTAAGTGAGGCAATTGGGGTTAAGTGACTTGCCCAGGGTCACAAAGCTAGTAAATGTCAAGTGTCTGAGGCCAGATTTGAACTCAGGTCCTCCTGACTCCAGGGCCGGTGCTCTATACAGATGAAGAAACCAAGTAATGGACTGGTTTAAGTGACTTGGCCACAGTCACATGGGGAGTAAGTAGCACAGCTACCACGAACATTTGCAGATTTAGAACAGGACAGGAGAAGGTTCAGTGACTGGCTATTACTACTCTCCCTTTGGAAAAATTTAGACAATTTGGGCAAAAGCCACTTCTACCACCACATGGAATGGATATTGCCACACAGAGGGCCTTTGCAGAACAAATGTCTAAAGACCAGTCTAGACCACTTCAGCCTGATTCAGTTCAGACTGGCACCAACAAAGACCTCTCTCATTTTGAATATCCAGGGTCCAAAAGAGATTGTGGTTTGCCCAACATCACACAGTGACAGAGACACACTTCCCCTTTCTTTCAGTTTACAGAACTCTCCATTACACCATACCACCTCCCTCAGTGTTCCTATGTGTCTAAAGCATGATCTGAAGGTGATTGCATAAATGTTCTGTATGGGTTGGGTTATTCCACTCACTGTCTATAGAATTCAGGTCAGGATTCACAGAATAACTCTCAGAGATCTCTCTTGTACTTCCTGATTCTCTTCTTTGACTGTACTCCTGGAATCCACCTCTCCCTTTGGGAGCAACTGTTTCCCTCCTGTTCCAGTACTCCTGGCTCAGACTGATCCCTTGACTTTCTTTCATGGTCCTTCTTTATTTAAAATGAACCCCAACATGCTAATTCACTGTTGGTGGTGTGGTGAAAAGATCCAACCATTCTGGAGAACAATTTGGAACTAGGCCCAAAGGGCTAACAAACTGTGCATACAATAATACTACTGCTAGATTTATATCCTAAAGACATCCCCTAAAAGAGAAAAAGACCTATTTGTACAAAAATATTTATAGCAGCTCTTTTTGTGGTGGCTAAGAATTGGAAATCGAAGGAATGCCCATCAATTGGGGAATGGCTAAACAAGCTGTGGTATATGATGGTGATAGAATATTATTGTGCTTTAAGAAATGACAAGCAGGATTGTGAGGGAAAAATCCATCCTCTTCTCAATAATTCTCAGGGACTCAGCAGCGAAGTGACAAAGGCTTTATTTTCTTCTCATGAGAAGGAGGCACCCTAGTGTGCAGCTAGTGGGTGCCCAGAAAGGGGGCTCGCAGGCCCTGTTTTATACCCTAGTCCCTAATGCGAAGGGACCTTCCCCTTTTTCATCACTGGTAGGGTTATAATCTACTTGCAAAAACTAGCTAATCAGAACGCAGTATTCCCACCCCTCTTCCTTGTATGGGCATGACTCAGGAGTGGACCTTATACTTCCTTATATGGACACAACTCTGGAGCGGACCTTATTGAGACCAGGGCTCCTTGAACCATGTGACCTTGCTAACTTGAGGGGGAGGAAGGGATCTGAGACCTTTGTCCTACAAACAGGTCAGGGGGAATATGACTGACTGTTATATCCACATTGAGAGGAGACAACTACCCATTTCTCACAAGGATGATTTCAGAAAGTCCTGGAAAGACTTGTATGAACTGATGAAGTGATCAGAACCAGAAGAACTTTGTGCACAGTGACAGTGATACTGTTTGATGAAGAACTGTGAATGACTTAACTATTCTCAGCAATACAATGATCCAAGAAAATCCCAAAGGACTAGTGATGAAGTTTACTATCCACCTCCAAAAAAAGAACTGATATTGATTGAATACAGACTGAAGCATGCTATTTTCCATTTTCTTTCGTTTTTGTCTTTATATAATTTTCTTATGCAAAATGACTAATATGGTAATATTTTACATAATTACACATTTATAAACTATATCTTATTGAGAAGAGGGAGAGGAGGAAAAGAAGGATAGAATTTGGAACTCAAAACTTTAAATAAAAGTGTTTATTAAAAAAAAAATGAACCTCATCCTTGGAAACATCAACTTTCCACCTTCATCAAAGTTAGATTGATCAGTAGGGTCTGAACACAGAATGACTGTTGAACTTTTTTTTTTTTCCTTTGGATGGGAATTAGGGTGGCTATGGGAATGTTCACAGAATATAGTATGGCCTGATAAAGCCATTCAGATGATGAGACCTCTTCCCTCTCTTCCCCACCCTTATGCTCTCCTTAAGTCTGGCCTTCAGAAATTAGCTATTGGGCTCAAGATCCTTGTGCTATTGGAGCCCACCTCCCCTTTAGAATAAAAGAACAACAAAAAAAGAATGTGAAAAAGAAATGGTGATTAGTAAAACAGAGGACGGCCAATTAAATCATAATCCTGAATCTGTCTCTAGTAGGTGGCTATGTATGTGATGTATTGCTGCCACCTAGTGCTAAAATGCCTCTGATGGCCCCTCAGGAGCTAAATAAATAAACCTGAATCATACTTTCCTACTAATGTACTTAGTGTCTGTGGAGAAGAGGGAAGCAACTGAGGGAGAAAGACACATGTCCTCAGCATTATGCACAACATTGACCTATTCAGGAACATCTGAACTATGATACAGTCCAATATGGTGCCCTGCCAAGAGTCCTGAGTACTTGGGTTAGGATCCTGTGTGATCTTGGGCTAGGCACTCAACCACCCTTGGCCCAAGTTTTCCTCTCTGTAACATGAGGGCATTGCTTGAGATGACCCTTAACCTTCTTTTCAACTACAGATTTGGGATCCTGCACATAAGTGGTGATGGCTGGTCAAGCAAGCATTGTTAGACTTTTGAAGTCCCTTTAAATGCAGGAATTCAAAGAGGGGACTAGTAGACAAAAGGCAGCAATCTAGCATATGGATAAATTGCTGATCTTGAGAATCAGAAGAGGAACTCAAATCTAGCCTCAGGCAACTTACTAGGTATATGACCTTGGCCAATTCACTTCACCTCTACCTCAAAAACTAAGATAAAATGGGTATAATAATAACACCCATGACTCAAGGTTGTTGTGAGGATAACCCTGTATGTGCTTAATAAATGCTTCCCTTCACCCTAAGAGTCTTAAGCTTCTCATACTCATTCCCTTTTTAACCAGGGTTAGATCTCCTAGCGAGAGACACCATGTTATACTGGATACAGAGCCCAATTAGTTGAATCAAGTGTTGGATTTCCTTAACCTCTTAGCGCCTTAAGGCAAGATCTGTAAATCACAATGAGTTGCAATCTGTATATATTAATTTACCACTAGGTTTAATAAAGGTGTGTTATTTTACCAAATAACTAAAGTAATTTGGTATTAATTTACCAAAAGGTTTAATCAAGGCGCACTAGGGTAGTTACTGTGTAGGTTCTAACAAAAGTTCCCCACAATAATGAAAACCTCCAAAATAAACCTCCATAGATTTATTCCCCATTCCCTCCCTGTTTGTTCTTCAACCCTGGAATGTTTTTTCTACTCATTGCTACCTCTTGGCTTCAAGTTCCAGTCAAAACCTCACCTACAGTTAGTTCTCCACCCCTCTGACTTCTACTGCCTTCCTTGTTCGTTGATTATTTCCAATTTACCATATACATACACATATGTTTTTGTATATAATTGTTTGCATATTATTTTCCCATTAAAACGAGAGCCCCTTGAGATCAGGAACTGTCTTTTGCATTTCTTAGTATCCTTGGTGCTCAGCACAGTGTAAGGAACATAGTAGGCACTTAATAAGTGTTTAGCGATTATGACTTCATTGTGTTTTTCCACTTTTTATTTGCAGCTTACCAGGGCTGCATGAACCAGAGAACAAGACTTTGAAAACTCGCACAAATAGCAGTGTAGTGTCATGGAAAGAGGAATTTTTAAAAAATCGACCAAAATCCAAAACAAACCCTGGGTTCAAATCTCGTCATTGCTTTTCCTGGGAGTAAGGCAGCTAAGTGGAACTGAATTTGTGTCAGGAAGGCTTGAGTTACTTAATCTATCTCAGCCTCTGCTTCCTGACATATACCTGAGAATAATCATAATAATAATGAATGTTTGACTCATAGGCTAGGAAAGAACAGGGTTGTTGTGGGGCTCAAATAAGATAACATATGTAAAGTACCGCGCAAACGTTAAGGTGCCGTATAGTTATTTATTAACACTTTGAGCTCGTTTCCTCATCTGCAAAATGAGGGGACGGCTTGGAATTGATGACCCCAAGGTTTCTTCCAGCTCTTGGCGGAATACAGTTCTCCAAGCCTAGTCACTGAAACTCCTTTCATTGCGTGGCTAGCTTATGGTGGGCCCACGTGCCTCTACGGTCCAATAGGGCTCACAATTCAGCCTCATCCGGCAAATGACCTCGGCGTCTTTCCAGAGCTGGGCTTTGCTTGAAAGCAAAGGACAAAAAGAACGGGGATAGAAGAATGAACTACTACTCCCGTGATGCTTTGCAGCACCTACTCCGCTCTGAGTAGGGAGAGCAGGACCCTGATTGGCTGAGCGGAGGGAAGGGGGGGAAGGGCCGGTGGAAGGTGAGCGCGGGCCAGTTAGTGGCACGTGCTGGCGGCAGTGGTTGCGGCAGGGCTGGATGGGTTTGCAAGGCTGCTTCACGGCGGTCAGAGCCGCTTCAGGTCGCTGGCTTCGGCAGCGTCCACTCTGCAGGGCATGGGGGCTGCAGGGCAGCCCCGGGAGGAGCTACGCCGGCGGCCTCCCCCAGGTGAGAGCACGCAGGGGCTACCCGGGGCCAGGATGGGGAGGAAGCTGCGGAGACCGAGGGAGCGGGGAGGGAAGAGCCCCAGCCCCACTCGCGGAGGGGCAAGCTTAGCTACAGTTCATGAAGCCGGCCCGGCTGGGAGCCTCTGCGCTAGCCTCACGTATTTAAAGAGCCGCGGCGAGCTCCGCCCCCCCCCCCCCCCTGCCAGGCACTTCCACGCCCTCTCTCGTTCCGCCCGCCTCCGGTCCATCCTTTGGAACCCTGGATAAGATCCGTGCTTTCTCTGCTGGGGTCTATGGGCTCCTCTCCCCTGGTTCCAGCCCCCTCCCCACGCGCTCCAGGTGTCTTAACTGTTCCTTCCCTTTCCTTCCACCTGCTTCAGTTTCTCCTCCACAGTTTGGACTTTTTGTTTCGATTTCTCACATTGTTTTGAACCAAAAGCGATTTAGGAAATCAGTTTCTCTTTCTGCCACTCTTTAAGGCCATACACACACACACCCCTCCCCAACCCTACCCCCGAAAAAAAAAAGTTCACTGTGGTATTTTGCTGCCCAGTGTGGAGATTCAGCAGCAGGAAAGGAAGTGAAGGTGGGTTGGCATGAGAAGTTGGGTTGTAAGCCAGGTTCAAAGCAGGTAAGTTGTAGACAAAAAACCAAACAAACAAACCAAACCAACAACCAAAAACCATTGTACTCTTTTATGTCTAAAAGTTATATCCCTTATGTATGAGCCCTTGCTGTAATGCAGAGACCCATAAAATGGCAGCTGCAAAATTGGAGGAAACGAAGCCCACCGAGCAGGGATTTGCCCAGAATCAGTCAGGGAGTCAAAGGTAGAATTTCGGAATTTGAAATTTGGGGCTTTTGACTCTACTGTCTTAAAGACAAACAGTAACTTGATACGTTTTGTCTTGGCACTACCCTACAAAGTGTTTAATGCAAAAAAATCTATAGTTAACAGGCTAACTGATATTGTGTTACTAACACTGCTGTGTTTGGCTTGAGTTATGTTGCCTTTACACTGTTGTAATTCATATGCATACTGTTAGATCTTTCTTCCCACGTCACTTAATAAGTCATATGTTTCTCTAGATTATTCATATTTGTAATTTCTAACAGTGTAGTAATATTCTTTTACATTAGTATGCTATGGTATATTTAGCTATTTTCTGATTGACATCACAAATAATACTGTTATAAACACACCTGGGAGTTTTCTTATCAATAACCTTTTCAGGGAAAAATCCCAGGTAATTCTGGGTCAGAGTGTGTCAAAAATTTAGTAACTTTCCCCCATAGTTTCCAAATGTTTTCCAAATTGGTTGAATCGCTTCAAAATTTCCTAATCCCTTCCTCAGTGTATCTTTTTCCCCACAGGTACTCCAACAAAGACTTTTCATGTCTGTTACCATCTTTGCTATGTTGATGGGTGTGAGGAGATAATGCAAGGTTATTTAAATTTGCATTTCTCTTATTATTTGTGATCTTGAACTTTTTTTCACCTGGTTATTGATAGTTTATATTTCTGTTAAACCATTCCTGTCACTTGACTATTTGTATGTTGAGGAATGGCTTTTAATCTTATAGTTGTATTAATTTTCTATAGATTTTAAATATCAGATCTCTAATGGAATGCTTAATGCCAAGATTTTCTTCACACATTTGTGTCTTTTCCTATGATTCTACAATTATGTTATTTGTTTTTACATGGTTTTTTTGTTTTTTGGTGTTTTTTTGTTTTTTGCAGGGCAATGAGGGTTAAGTGACTTGCTCAGGGTCACACAACAAGTAAGTGTCAAGTTTCTGAGGCTGGATTTGAACTCAGGTCCTTCTGAATCCAGGGCGGGTGCTTTATCCACTGCCCCACCTAACTGCCCCCCAATTATGTTATTTGTGCAAAAGCTTTTAGACTTTATTTTCTTTCTCCTACTCAATTTGCCTTTTTGTTGTTGTTGAGGCAATTGGTGCTGTGACTTGCTTAGGGTTATGCCGCTAGTAAATGGCTGAGGCTGGATTTGAACTCAGATCCTCCTGACTCCTGGGCAGGTGTGCCACCTAGCTGTTCCCTCTGCTTGTTCCTATTATGCATATATATATATTTTTTTCTTTTTTTGCAGGGCAGTGAGGGTTAAGTGACTTGCCCAGGGTCACACAGCTAGTAAGTGTCAAGTGTCTGAGGCCGGTGCTTTATCCACCGTGCCACCTAGCTGCCCAATTATGCATATATTTTGTGTTATTTATGTACACAGTCTCTAATTTTCAATCTTCTCTTAATCTCTCCCTGTAAGCTGCTTCCTTTCTAGCTGCATACAATACACATGTTCTTCCTGAAGAAAAGACCAAAACACCCCAAACCCTACCATCAGTTAAATTATTGTCCTATATCTCTCTTCCCTTTCACAACCAATTTCCTACAAAACAAAATTGTCAATATCTATTGATTCTACTTTCTCTCCCTTTTTTTTTTTAGTGAGACAATTAGGGTTAAGTGACTTGCCCAGGGTCACACAGCTAGTAAGTGTTAAGTGTCTGAGGCTGGATCTGAACCCAGGTACTCCTGACTCCAGGGCCTGTGCTTTATCCATTGCGCCACCTAGCTGCCCACTTCTCTCCCTTTTTAATTGGGATTCTTTGCATCCTTTCTGCTGTCTAGCCTTTTCAGCCTTCTGTAACTGTGGACATTCCCGGAGTCTCTGTTTGGGACCTCTTTTATTCTCTCCCTGCACTTTCATAAGTTCTTGTGGGTTTAATTATCATCTATTTGCAAATCACTCTCAAATATACATACTATATACATATTATAGTTTTCCTTCAAACTCCACCTGAGTGTTGGAACATCATCTGTGACACTCCCATCTCCTGTTTCTAAGCTCTTGCTTTGGCTGTCCTCCATGCTTGGGGTCTAGACCTCAACCTTTTAGAATTCTTCAAAACTCAGCTCAAGGGCTGCCTTCTCTCATCTCATTCCAGATCCCACTGCTCTCCCTATTCAATTTACCTCGCACTTAATTAAATATATTTTGTTTGTGCTTATTTATGTACACAATGTCCTCTAATGGAATGTAAGCTCCTTGAGTGCAAGGACAGTTTTATTGTTATATTGGTGTGTCTGAGCAATTATCACAATGTCTCTAAAATGACTGGTTACAGCAGCAACACAAGAAAAAGAAATAGAGTGAATAAGCATAGGCAAAGAGGAAGGAAAATCATTGCTTTTTGCAATTGATAAGATGGTGTTCTTAGAGCACTCTAGAGTCAGTTTAAAATTGTTCAAAATAACGATCCCAGCAAATTTGTAGAATAAAGAATAAATCATATAAATTATCAGTATTAGTATAGATGACCAATGAAACCCAGCATAAGTAGCTAGAAAGAGAAATTCCATAACTACAGAAGCTTTAAAATATTTGGAAGTGTACCTACCAAGATTCACCCAGATTGAAGTTTAGAACTATGCCCAGAAAGTAACCAAACTTTGTATATCCTTTGAGCAAACTATACTACTACAAGACTTAAGGAATCAAAGAAAGAGGAAAAAGGGTCTGTATGGAGTATTACTGTGCCATAAGAAATGATGAGATAGAAAATTTCAGAGGAAACTGAGAAGACTGCTATGAACTGATGTGGAGTGAATTGAGCAGAAATAGAACAATTTATGCAATGATAACTTTATAGAGAAAAATAATTTTGAAATATTTTAGAATTCTGATCAATAAATATAATAAATCGGGGGCAGCTAGGTGGCGAAGTGGATAGAGCACCGGCCCTGGAATCAGGAGGACCTGAGTTCAAATCCTGCCTCAGACACTTACCACTTACTAGCTGAGTGACCCTGGGCAAGTCACTTAACGCCAATTGCCTCACTAAAAAAAATTTAAAAAAAATATAATAAATCAGGGGCAGCTAGGTAGTGCAGTGGATAGAGCACCGACCCTGGAGTCAGGAGGACCTGAGTTCAAATCCGACCTCAGACACTTAACACAATACCTGTGTGACTCTGGGCAAGTCACTTAACCCCAATTGCCTCACCAAAGAAATAAATAATTAAATAAATAAACAAACAAATAAAATAAATCACAGGTTCAAAAAAAATGGAAATAAAACATGCCACTCACCTCCTGACAAGGAATTGATGAGCTTAAAATGCAGAAAATGACATGCATTTTTGGGTAAGAATAATGTAGGGGTAGGGGGCAGCTAGGTGGCGCAGTGGATAGAACACTGGCCCTGGATTCAGGAGGGCCTGAGTTCAAATCTGGCCTCAGACACTTAACACAATACCTGTGTGACTCTGGGCAAGTCACTTAACCCTCATTGCCTTGCAAAAAAAAATAATAACGTAGGGGTGTTTTTGCTGTACTATGTATGTGTATACACACACAGAGTGCTTTATTTTGAGGTTTTGTTTTTCATTTGGTCAGTGAAGTGGGGAGAATAGTAGGAGGGACAGACTAGTTTTTAAAATGTTAATTGAAAAGGAAAAAAAGGAAGAAGGGAATTAGAGCTTCTGAGGAGGAAGCAGTTTTTTGTTTTCCTCTAAAATGATGATAATATGAATTCACAGGTGCTCTATGTCTTGACAGGTTATTTGATAAGAGTCAGAGGAAAATAGATACAGATGGTAGGAGTATTGACTCTGCTGAGAGGTACTGAGGCAACCATTCTTTGACATGACATTAAAAATACAGAAATCTGTCATCTCTTTGGGCTTGTTTTGAGCATGTGATGAAGACTCTCCCAAGACTTGTCAAATTTAATAACTACTATGCACTCTTGGTGGCAACAACTTACTGTGCCAGAAACAATCTTGATAGTATTTATGAGGATTATGAAGTCTTGGGCAAGAAACTGAAGACTTTAGAACCATAGGTGGTGTTTTTTAGTATCACCACCAATTAAAGACAAGTATTTCAGAGGAAAAAGGAGGATTTGACAAGTGAATAGCTGCTTAAGGTGGTATCTGAAAGTAGAATAACGCTTTTTTGTACAATGACTTAAAACAGTGGTGTCAAACTCAAATATAAATGGATCCCTGTTTGGCATATTGACTTAGAAAACTGCAAATTAACATCATCTCTGTTGTGTTGTAAACTTTTATTTCTCATTTACATTGTGTTCTGTTTTCAGGCTACAGCTTATGTGAGTTCAACACCTGTCTTACAATACAGGATGAATCAGTTCTTGTATAATGGTGCAATACATTAGCAAAAACACTTAACCCTCTTTGATAAGTTCAAGTCACCTGGTCCAGATGAACTACATCCTAGGGTGTTGAAAGAACTGATGGATGTAATTGATTAGCCACTGTGAATGATTTTTTTTTTTTGGTGAATGCTTTTTTTAAAGATTGTAGAGACACAGAGAGTGCCACAGGACTGGGGGACAGATGTTCTACTGATTTTTTTAAAAAGGAAAGAGAATGTAGTCCGTTTAGTATAGGCTAGTAAGCTTAATTTTGATTTTTGGCAAAATTCTAGAATGTTAGTGAAGGAATGGTTAGTGGATTTCTAGATGAGGAAGTGATTATAACAAAGAATAAGCATTGACTTTGGTCATGACTGAGAAACGGTCAAAATGGATTAACCTCATTTTTTAAAACAGTATTTCTAGACATATCAAGGGAGTTCTGTGTATGTAATTTATCTTACATTTTTAGCAGTGCATTTGACTCACATAATGCACAAGATGGGAAGATGTGTATTTAACAGTAGCACAGTTTAGATTTGGAACTTGATGAATGATGAGATGCCAAAAAGTTATTTAAAGATTTAAAGTCATCTTGGAAGGAGGTTTCTAGTAAAATGTCTTGGGAGTTAGTTCTTGGTCCTGTGCTGAAATTTTTATCAGTGACCTGTTTTATAAAGGCAAAGATGCCATGCTTTGACAGATTTGAAGAGAAAACTGAGAAGAGCTAATATGTATAAAAACAAGTCAGGATTTCTGCAAAATCAACAGGATAGAAGTTTGGTCAGAATATAATAAGATGAAATTTAATGGGAAAAATGTGTAAAAAGGTCTTAGTTTGTAAGTATTAGTTCCTGACTCCAAGGTGAGTGGGTTGATGATCAAATACCCTAGTTTAGAGATAGAAGTATTGATTTTGGAAAGCAATTTGAAACTATGTTCAAAGGGTTATAGAACTGTGCACACCCTTTGATCCAACAATACCGCTGCTAGGTTTATATCTCAAAGACATCCCCCCAAAGAGGAAAAGATCTGTTTGTACAAAAATATTTATAGCAGTTTTTTTTGTGGTGGCTAAAAATTGGAAATCAAAGGAATGCCCATCAATTGGGGAATGACTAAATAAGCTATGGTAGATGATGGTGATGGAATATTATTGTGCTATAAAAAAATGGCAAGCAGGATGATTTTAGAAAGGCCTGGAAAGACTTGTATGAACTGGTGTATAAGTGAAATGAGAAGTACCAAGAGAAAGTTGTACACAGAGACAGCAATATTGTTTAATGAAGAACTGTGAATGACAACTATTCTCAACAATACAGTGATCCAAGACAATCCCAAAGGACTATTGATGAACATACTATCCACTTCCAGAGAAAGAACTGACGTTGATTGAACACAGACTGAAGCATGCTTTTCACTTTCTTTCATTTTTTTTCTTTATACAAAGTTTTCTTGAACAAAATGACTAATATGGTAATGTTCTAGTTTTTCAGAAGGGGAAATTGAGGCCAAGTGATTTTGCTGCAGCCAAACTAAGTATTGAAGTTGGGTTTCAAATCCAAGCCTTTTGACTCACAAAACCAGAGAATTCGAGAATTGGGGGGAAACTTCAGTGGTTATCTAGTACAACTTGTGCCAGAATGGAGTCCCCAGTCTATCATATCCTACAAGTGGCCATCCAGATTGTCTTATCTGCTGGAAAACTTCCAAGGATGGGGAGCCTCTCTTGGTAACCTGTTCTGTTTCTCGACCATTTTAATCACTAGGAAGTCTGTTCTGATATCAAACTTAAATTTGCCTCTTTGCAATATCCACCCTTTGTTCCTGATTCTGTCCTCTGAGGCCAAAGAGAACAAATCTTATCCAATCTGATCAGCACCAATCTAATGAACCTTCAAATATTTGAAACAGTGTATCATAGCCCCTCTGGGTCTTTTCTTCCAGACTAAATGTTCCCAATACTTTCATCGTGTTCTGTGGACTAGGGACTCTTCACCGTCCTGGTTGCCTTCCACATGCAGTCTGAACAGGGCATTGACTACCCTACTTATTCCTGGAAGCCATGCCTTTCCCAAGGCAACCCCAAATCACATTAGTTTCTTTTGGCTTCTACATTCCACAGCTGATTTATGTTAAGTATATAGCCCCTTCCTCCCCACCCACAGTGTCATTCACACAAAGTGTTGAATAACCATAGCTCTCCCATCTTGTAATTGAGAAACTGATTAAGACTTTTCATTTATCTTTATTGAATTTCAGCTTATTAAAGCGCTCTACACTGTCAAGATATTTTTGGATCCTGGCTTTTATCTAGGGTGTTAACTGCTTAGTATCATCTGTTTATTTTTGGTAAGCTTGTCACCAATGCCTTTATGATCTTTTTTTTTTTTTTTGGTGAGGCATTTGGGGTTAAGTGACTTGCCCGGAGTCACACAGCTAGTAAGTGTCAAGTGTCTGAAGCCGGATTTGAACTCAGGTCCTCCTGAATCCAGGGCCTGAATCCAGGGCCAGTTTATCCACTGCACCACCTAGCTGCCCCACCAATACCTTTATGCAAGTCCTTGATAAAACCACTCAGCAGCACTGGACCAAACATAAAATCAGGGATACTCCACTTGAAGATTCCCTGCCATGTTGGCATTGAACCATTGACTACTACCTCTACTACTACTACTACTACTACTACTACTACTACTACTACTACTACTACTACTACTACTACTACTACTCTGAATCTGACTATTCTAAATAGTTCTGAATCCGTCCAATTGTATTATTGTCTATTCTGCATTTCTTCACTTTCTCTACAGGAACAGTATTAAATACTCTATCAAAATCTTTTCTAAAATCTGTGTAAACTGGGGGCAGCTAGGTGGCACAGTGGATTAGAGCACTGTCTTTGGAGTCAGGAGGACCTGAGTTCAAATCTGGCCTCAGACACTTGATACTAGTTGTGTGACCCTGGGCAGGTCACTTAACCCTCATTGGCCCACAGAAAAACAAACAAACAAACAAAAATCTTTGTAAACTGTATCTTCATCATTTCTCTCATGTACTAGTTAGTAAACCTGTTAAAAAACCTAAATATCTGACTTTAAGAATTGCTGCTTGGGGGGCAGCTAGGTGGCGCAGTGGATAGAGCACCGGCCCTGGAGTCAGGAGTACCTGAGTTCAAATTCGGCCTCAGACATTTAACGCTTAATAGCTGTGTGACCCTGGGCAAGTCACTTAACCCCCATTGCCCCACAAAAAAAAAAAAAAAAGAATTGCTGCTTATGCTCAAAGGTGCTGGGACAGTACACACAAATACCTTTTCCATTAAGGGGCTCCTCTGTTTTGTACTTATACATGTGACCCAGATTGACTGGGTTCATGCTTGAGGGAGCCTGGAACAGAGTTGTTGTTTTTTAAACTTTTTTGTATCACGAATCTCTTTGGCAGTTTGGTAAAAACCTATAGGCCCCTTCTTGGTATTAAAAAATGAATGAGAATACAAAGGAAACCAATTATATTGAAATACAGTTATTAAAATATGTTTAAGAATGAGTTCATGAGCCTCAGGTGAGGTTACCCTGACCCAGAAGATAAAACATATCTTTTTTTCATACTGTTTGGCTTGCTACATCTCCCTACCATGGTGCCCCAGGGAAAACTGACAACTAAATCATTGAGTCTTCCCAGGGGAAGTAAAAAGATAAGCAGTGCATGGTATAAATCAGATATGGGATGGGTTTTTATTTCCTAGATACAAAAGAAATCCTAAAGAATACAGATTACCAGCTCTCATTTAGAAACAAATTTGAGATAGTGGTCATACTACTATCCTCTACCAGGAGCTTGACACTTAAAACCATCTAAAGGTGAAGCAGTTTGTTGACTTGATGATTAGGCATTTTATATTTTATCTCAACCTTCACTTATCTCCCTTAAAGTCCATGTCTTCTGGCAAGTCAGGCCAGTGATTGAGCACTCCCTATAGGTGGAATCTTCTCCAAAGCAAGACATCTTGAACTCATACGGGAACCTCAAAGCCTAGAGACATCCATCTTGAGAATGGGGTTAGATCAATTTAGGAAAGGAAATACAAAGAAAAGGCTAGACTCACAGGAGTCCCAGAAGGAAGGATGGGAAACAAGCATTCAAAGATTGGGTCTGCTTGCTTGCTTGACCCAGTGGCACACAAGATGGAAGATCTTCTGACTTCGTTTTCCTATAATTTTCAAAGCCAGGTTCACAAAAGGCATCATCAAACTGGTGAACTCTGGGAAAGAGTCTGTTTGGCCATTTCTGGACTTTGAGGTCTCTTTGGCAGTGCTCTCCAAGCAAAAGGACTTCTACAAAGCAAAGGCACGATGGGAGAGAATTCCAGAAAGGAGGGACAGACTGTAGAAAAACATGGAGACGAGATACAATACTGTTTTCAGAGAATGGCTAGTAAGACAATTTGGTTTGAATACATGAATGAGGAGTTAAATAAAGCTGGAAATGTGGTTGGAACTAGATTGGAAAGGGCTTTAAAATACAAGGCAGAAGAGTATAAACTTTAAGGTAATAGTCACTGAAGGGTTTTGAGCAGAATGACAAGATCAGACCTGTGTTGGAAGATTCTTTTGACAACTGTGTAGAGATTGGAGTGGAGCAGGGAGATCAATAAAGAAGGTATTATAATAGTCTAAGTAAGAAATGAGAGCCTGAATTGAGATTTGGGCAGTGTGAGTGGTGAGTAGGAAGTGAATATTAGAGATATTATGGAGGTAGACACAACAGAATTTAGCATCTTTATTGTATTTGGGACTGTGGAGTGAGATAAAAAAGGAAGAATATAGATTGATTAAGTTCCAGTCACCTGCATAATTTGGAAGATGATGATACTTTTCCCCCCAATCTTAATAGTAGTTTATATTTTTCCAGTTACGTGTAACGATCGTTTTCAACATTAATTTTTTTTTTTTAGTGAGGCAATTGGAGTTAAGTGACTTGCCCAGGGTCACACAGCTAGTAAGTGTTAAGTGTCTGAGGTCGGATTTGAACTCAGGTACTCCTGACTCCAGGGCCGGTGCTCTATCCACTGCGCCACCAGCTGCCCCTCAACATTAATTTTTATAAATCATAAAAGTATTTTGTTTTTCAGTTGCATCTAAAGATAGTTTTCAATATTTCAAAATAAGATTTTGAGTTCCAAATTTTTCTCCCTCTCTTTCCCTCCCCCCTCCCCAAGACAGAAAGCAATCTGATATAGGATATATATATATATATATATATATATATATACACAATCACATCAAACATTTTTGCATTAGTCATGCTGTGAAAGAAGAATCAAAACAAAAACAATAGGAAAAAGTATCAACTTTTTTTTTTTTGGTGAGGCAATTGGGGTTAAGTGACTTGCCCAGGGTCACACAGCAACATTCATTTTTTTTTTTTAAGCAAGGCAGTTGGGATTAAGTGACTTGCCCAGGGTCACACAGCTAGTAAGTGTTAAGCGTATGAGGTCGGATTTGAACTCAGGTACTCCTGACCCCAGGGCTGGTGCTCTATCCACTGAGCCACCTAGCTGCCCCAACATTCATTTTTATAAGATTTTGAGTTGCAAATTTTTTTCCCTCCCTGCCTTCCCATTCCCCTCCCCAAGATGGCAAGGAATCTGATATAGGTTATATACCTACAAAGATGTTGATCCTCTTAAAAGAAATAAGGAAGTTTGAAGAAGAGGGTCTAGACGGAAAGATGATGAGTTGTGTTTTGGAAGTGTTCGGTTTGTGGTGCTTCTGAGTTCAGAAGAGAAGTTAAGGCTAGATCTATAGGTTTCTATCTGTACAGAAATAGCAATGCATAATGAAACAGTTGGCTGCAAAGGAAAGAAGGATCAGGAATTATGATCAGATAAGGGAATTTCAGGGTTCAAGATCTTGGAAGTAGAATAGCTTTAGGTGATATTGAGGTCTAAGGAGTAACTATCTCCCTAGGTATCTGAGATAAAGAAGAGAAGAAGGTCATAAAGAGTTTGTGCAGTTGAACTGGGAGACCAGGATATTTTAGGGGACAGACAGCACCATGTATATTGAAGTCTCCAAATAAGAGAGCAGGGGTAAGGGTGGGAAGACTCATACACATTTCAGTTTATGTTTCAAGCATTTAAAATCTAGTAGAGTGGAACCATATTGTTATTTTTTCTTGATTGTCATGAACTCTTTAAAATCTGCCCTGTAGTTTGAGGATGTATGACCATGATGTGGTAGTTAGAAAACTAGGCTTAGAACACCTGGGCCCTAGCTCTGCCACCTTTTTTTTTTTTTTTTAATACTACCCATGTGACCATAAATCAGTTAAAAATTTGGTGCCTCAGTTTCCTTATCCGCCAAGTGGGAATAATAATACTTATATACCTCATAAGTTTGTTGTGAGGAAAGCACTTTATATACCATAAAGCACTATAAAAATATCAGCTGTTATTAATCTATTGAACCTCTTTCTCTTGTAACTTGAATTTCCTTTTCCTTTCTCCCTTCATCCCCTTGATGCAGTGGTAATTCCCCTCTCCTGCCCTCTCTGTGCAGAGCCCTCCAACCTTTGGGTTCCTCTTTGACATTGACGGGGTGCTTGTTCGTGGTCACAGAGTGATCCCTGCTGCCTTGGAAGCTGCCCGAAAGCTGGTTGACTCGAATGGGCAACTCCGAATGCCAGTTGTCTTTGTCACTAATGCCGGAAATTGTGCACCACATGTGAAAGCTCAGGAACTGTCTCACTTCCTGGGTCTACAGGTAAGGAGAACTGCAGAAGTATGCAGCCCTCAGAGACTGGTCTTTCTGGCCTTTTCAAAGGCATTACACACAATCTGACCATTCAAGCTTCTGCCATCTTGTGGTATCCTCTTAATTGGGATTTTCTAAGATTTTCACCCTTTGTACCAAAGCCCCTTTTCAGGCCACCCTAGAGCACCTCCTTGTGTTCCTTGAACTCCCAAATTCATTTATCAAGTCCTTCAAGGCAAGGACTGTGCAGTATTCTAATTTCTAGTACAAATTACAAAATGACTAATTTGTTGAAGAATGTATCAGAGTGCCTAATTTTTTTGGAGTCACTTTGGAAAGCTTATGTACTTTTTCTAATGTTAGTGTCCTGTTGAGAAAATTTGTGAAATGCTCTTCAATTGCCTTTAGGTGTTTTTTGTTTGTTTTTTTTAGTGAGGCAATTGGGGTTAAGTGACTTGCCCAGGGTCACACAGCTAGTTAAGTATTAAGTGTCTGAGGCAGGATTTGAACCCAGGTACTCCTGACTCCAGGGCTGGTGCTCTATCCACTGCGCCATCTAGCTGCCCCTCAATTGCCTTTAGAACCTGCAGCACTTTCTTCTGAATATCCTCAGTGCTGTCAAATCCTTTGAGGTTGTATTTTATTTATAGAAATAGCTAAAAGTCATTAGGAATCAGTTCTGGTGAATAAGCTGGGTAAAGTTAATAGTGTCATAAAATTTAGATCTGGCTGGGACCTTAGAGGCCAACTAGGCCAGTTCTCTCATTTTACAGATGAAGAAATTGAGTCTCAGAGTTTAAGTGACTTGCTAAGCATCACATAGGAAGTTATCAGCAGATCAGGCATTCCTATCCAGGCCTTCTGACTCCAGGTTCAAGCAATATCATGTAGTGATTTGGATCTAAAGTCAGAGGACCTGGGTGCAAATCCCATCTGTGCCAATTATTAGCTCTGTATGTGTGCATGTCCTTGGACCAAGTCACTTAATTTCTCAGAGTTTCTGTATCCTTGTTTGCAAAAGGAGTAGGTCAGACCAGATGATCTCTATCTCCCAACTCAAAATTAGCATCCCTATGATATTTCCAGCTTTCTATATATGATCCTTTTTTATGTTATATTAAAACCTGATTTTATTACTTTATAATTATACCACATAAGTTCGTGTGTGTGTGTGTGTGTGTGTGTGTGTGGCTTTTAAAAAAAATTTTTTTGGGGGGGTGAGGCTACACAGCTACTAAGTGTCAAGTGTCTGAGGTCAGATTTGAACTCAGGTCCTCCTGAATTCAGGGCTGGTGCTTTATCCACTGTACCGCCTAGCTGCCCCCACCTAAGTTCTTAAGAGCTCTCTTGATGGTGAATCTAGGTGTTAAAAAAACTAATCTCCCAGTTGTGATTTTGAAATAGGTTGTTATTAAGGCATCTCTGGGTCTCTCAGGCAGAGGAACAGTTTGGGTAAAAATCAGAGTATTAACCTGAAGCTGGCTTCCTGTTTCTTTTGTTTGTGTGCAAGAAGTGAATTGAAAAGCTTCATCCTCAACCCTTCGAATGGCTTCAGTAGGGTATCAGGTGCCAAGCTGGACTTTTGCTGGGTTATTTTATTGATTCTCTCTTTTTTTTAATGTATCAGAGGAGATAAAGCTTAAAAGGCTTTATCTTAAAAGGCTCCCTTGCTTCCATATGCTCTGTGTTTACTCTTTCTTGTTATCTTTACCTCCCCCCCCAATCTCTCTGCAGGTTGATCCAGAACAAGTAATACTTTCCAGTAGCCCCTTGAAGTTCTTCTCGAAGTTCCATAAAAAACGAATGCTGGTATCGGGGCAGGGGCCTGTGGTGGACCATGCCCGGAAGTATCCTTCTGGTGTTCTTCAGGGTTGAAAATACTAGTAGAGGCTCTGAGCAAAGGTTCAATGGAGCTACCTTATTGGAGACTGGAAACTTGCCAAGTTCAGTGTGGAATCAGTGGATCAGTAGAATGTTGTCTTAGCCACAAGAGAGTGGTAGGGAGGACAATAAGGAGTAGAAAGTTGATCTGGATGTGGGAAGGGCCTTCCCTGCCCTTGATGATCAACTTTCTAGCCTTCTCCTATGGGCTGTGGCAGCCTCAAGAAGTTAGTCGGTTGGTTCTGTGGGAAAGAATATGTGGAGGGCTGTCCTTAAATAAATGACTCTAATCAGACAACCAAAACATACCTGATAAAACCGCTTGAGATTTATGCAAATTGTATATGATAAAAGTTAAATTCAGCAGTATACGATGTTTAACAATGTCAAATGCCCCCAGAGAAGAAGTAAAAGAGGATGAGGGTTAAGAAAATGTCATTGAATTTCATGATTAGGGAATCACTGAGGACTTTTGAGAGAGCAGTTTTCACAGAAGCCACTTAAAAGATTTGCAGCAACAGATGGTTAAACCCACTTATCTCAAACATTATGAAGGTTTGATAGTTGTCTTCAAATATTTGTTCTGATTGGCTCCCCCTTAGAGGGTAGGACTAAGAGCAGTGGGTTGAAGATGCAGGGCAGATTTTGGCTTGATAAAAGAAAAACCTGCCTGTTAAGGTTAAAAGTTTCCTGGCTCATGGAGCAGTGAACCTTGAGCACTTGAAGGTCTCTAAGTAGAGTCTGGATAATGTCTCATTGGGGATCTCTAGAAAGCATCCCTGTTTAGGTCTGGCTTGCTCTCAATGGCCTTTGAGGCCCCTTTGAACCGAGATTCCATAATTCTGTGTTTCCCCTCTTCCTCCAGGTCTACCATGCTTCCCATGACCCATTTCACTACCCCCAACGCTCCCTTCATTGACATGCATCAGGATTCATAAACCGTAAGGTGGGGAGACCTAAAGTGACACTTCTCCGTTATTTTGTTTTTATAGTTTCAGTTGAGCTCTGCTGTTTCTGAGGTCAGGATTGGGAAAGGGAAAGACTTGCTAGTGGGGAATGGTGGAAAAGGGCAAGTGTGAAGGCGAGGCACGGAAGAGAAGGGATTGGTGCTGGTAGCACAGCGTAGAGACAGAATGGAGTTTGGATGAAATTAAAGCCAACTGTGGCCTCTCATGAACTTCATTGGGATTTTGTTTCAGTGGCTGGTGCCAAGGGGGCAGCTAGGCTGCTTTCGATTGTTATACAGCAGCATCAGGGCTTTGTGAGGCTCTGGTAGGGGCTTATACAAGAGCTGGGATGGGAGGTAGCAGGTGGGATCCATTGTCCTAAACCCAAACTGCTTGGGAGTGCCTGCCTTTTGACCTTCATACACATGGTCCTCCTGGGATAACTTCACCTCATTCCCTTCACTTTGGCTCTTTTCTGTCTAGCTGAGTCCTACCCGTCCATCAAGGCTTAGCTTATCCTCTTTGTAAAGCCTTCTCTGGCTCAGTCTATAAAGCTCATTCGCTACATACGATTAAGCATTTAGAGCTAAAAAAGACTGTATATCTGCCCCCTGCTTCCATATACTCTCTAGTCACTCTCTTAATCTCTTAGCATGCTTACCCTTTCCCCCCAAAACTCATCTGTCTACAGTTTGAACCAGACCAAGTAATGTTTTCCTATAGCCCTTTCCTGAGAACTAGAGGTCAGTGACTTGTCCAAGGTCACACTGGTAATAATTGGCAGAGCTGGGATTTGAGTCAAGGTCTTCTGACCCCCCAGTTCTCTGTTCTTTCCACAGTGCCACAGTGAGATGGGTAGTACAAGTGGTGTTATTTTTGGATTATAGATGATGAAACTGAGACTCACAGTTTAAGTGCTTTTCTCATAGTTTCATGACCAATGCAGGACAGATCTTTCCTTCTTAAATCCACTTCTCTTCTCATTTCCCTATTTCTTTTGAGGGCAGTATGATCCCTTCAGTCACCCAGGGATGCAGCCTTGAAGTCACCTTCAACTTAGTTACTACCAAGCCTTGCCAATTCTACTTCTATGATCTCACTTGAATCTTCTCCTTTTTTTGCCACTCATAGACTTTCCCTCCCACCCCACCCCTTTTCAGGCCTGTATCACCCTTTGCCTGGACTGTGCCAGAGCCACCTCATTGGTCTTCCTGTTTCAGGCCTGTCCTTCCTTCATCATCCACAGGGTTGTCAAACTGGTGTTCTTAAAGCACAAAGCCCCTCCATGTCATTTCTCTGCTCAAAAAGCTTCTGTGGTTCTGTGGCCTCTAGGATAAAACTGCCATGTGAAACCCTTCTCAGTCTGGCTCTAAGCTATATTTCCAGCCTTCTTCCACACTGCTTCTTCTTATGCATTCCCCCTCAAAGCCAGGGAGACCTGGGTTCAGATCTTCCTCTGACCCAATCAGGTTGTGTGATCTTGATCAAATCGCTGAGCTCAGCAATACGTGGCTCTCTAAGACTAAGTTGATAGGGAAACCTGGCTTCAAGGTCCACTTCTGACCCATGCTGGCTGTGTGCCCCTGGGCAAGTCAGTTAGTGACTCCATGTTCTCAACTACTCTCTAAAATGAAGAAAAGGTTCTGGCCTGCATTGGTAGAGGGAGTTTCTCCACTGGGAAGTTCTTTACCGCTACCCATTCCATTCCCTTTATTTTGTATTGACTTGCCTTTTTTCACTTTCTCTCCCCCAGAAGGATGTCATCGAGGATAGGGACTTAAAAATTTTGTGTATTTGTATCCCCAGAGTCTAGCACAGTAACCTTGGCATACAGCAGGTACTTAATAAATAAATATTTGTTGAAATGAATTGAATTGAAGCTGCAGACCCACTCCAAGTTCTGACTTTGGGTCTGGTGTTCTTTCTCCCATACCTCACTGCCTTTCTTTCTAGGCCGATAGCATAGCAGCACATCCATGTTGGCTATACCCAACCAGGGTCACCTGTGTGTGAGGAGACTCCTCCCCTCCCCTTCCTCCTTTACCAGAATCTTATTATTTTGCAGATCACTGCTTGCTTAGGGATGGCTGTGAAGGGTAGAATGGATCCCATTAATACATATTCTGAGTAGTTCTTTGGTTCATTTTTTGGTAAGACTTTTTTTTACTCCTGGGGCTGTTGTGGTAGGAAGGGTGCGTTTCACAAATAGCATTAGATGATAAACAACATTTCCTTTAGCAGTATATTCAGCTCCCAATACATTGTGGCTTCTTTGTAACTTTCTTTGTAAGGCTTTCTTCTGGCCGCTTCCCAAGCTTCCTAGTTGGGACTTACTTCCTTGGTGTTACAAAGATGTTCCAAAGACAAACCTAACTAGATCCATTGTTTTAAGAGACAACATGGATATAGGCCAGGCTTGGAGTCAGGAAGACCTAGGTTCAAGGTATGCTTCTGACACCTACTAGTTTTTTTTTTTTTTTAGTGAGGCAATTGGGGTTAAGTGACTTGCCTAGGGTCACACAGCTAGTAAGTGTTAAGTGTCTGAGGCCGGATTTGAACTCAGGTACTCCTGACTCCAGGGCCGGTGCTCTATCCACTGTGCCATCTAGCTGCCCCCACCTACTAGTTTTTTGATATGGCTAAGTCCATTAACCTCTTGGTGCCTCAGGCACCTCTGTTGAGATTTTAAGTTCCTGGAATTGTTGATTGGATGGAGGATGTTTCTATACACAGACTTCCCTATATTGATAAGATCTCTGTCCAAATTCCTTCCTTCTTCTCCCGAAAAATATTGTTATAGATTATTTACTCTCCTTTTCTCTGCTGATGTAAATAATAGAGCTAATATTGTGTAATGGCCAAGGATTTACTCATACAGCTTTCTTAGTACTGCGCCATTTGTAATTTGATGAGGAGCCCAAATGGGTAAAGTCATTACCCCTCTTGTTCTGACTTAAACATGGCCTCGGCCTGATGAGGTGGCAGCATAATCTATGTGGCTTATTTTGCTTCCTTAATTTCGTGGTCCAGCTTGGGTTTCCACAACGTGGTTACCATTGATGAGTTGAGACAAGCATTTCCTATACTTGATATGGTTGATCTTGAACGACGGCCAAAGGCTATGGTATTGAGTACAGGATTGGGCTGGAATCTGTCATCTTCTAGAACCCAATATTCCAACATTCTCTCCTTTCCCCTTCCTTCCAATAGTGTCTTCCATTTGTCATTGTAACCTTACAGCCTCTGCCACTAGGATTTTTGATAATTATCCTCAGTCAGTGTTTTAGTACTTCCTGACTCCTCATATTTCCAAGAACTCTCCTAAGAGTTTTATATTTTATTATATCCAACACTGGGTCAGTCACATTGCATGTACCAGTGCTACAGTCTCTTTCCCTCCCGTCTAGAAATTAATATTTTTATGACATCACCCAGCCAACTTTTAGACCACTAAACCAGGAAACGTATCCCCAAATATCTTTATTATTTTTTTTTTTGGTCAGGCAATTGGAGTTAAGTGACTTGCCCAGGGTCACACAGCTAGTAAGTGTCAAGTGCCTGAGGCCAAATTTGAACTCAGGTCCTCCTGAATCCAGGGCCAGTGCTTTATCCATTGTACCACCTAGCTATTCCCCCAAATATCTTTAATGAACAGAATCTGCCTACTAAATTCTCCAAGACAAATGGTGGTCTGTCCTATTCTTAAAGTGCCTGTGGATCCCCCCATCATGGGCTTTTCCATTGCCAACTAATCCACACCTTCGGCTCCCTTTCCAAGTATCTTGATCCAAGATAGACCCGTTTCCTACAGTTCTTTATTCATTAAACGGAAATTACTTCATATGCTTTAATGTCGCCCTCAGCATTTGCTTTTAAAAAGCAGATAACCCTGGCTTTTCTTTCCGTGGTCCTATTTCTCAAGCCTATTCAATCTGTCCTTTGTTTTTTCTTTTGTTGTTTTTGGTTGGGCTGAGATGCTCCCTTCTCTAACCCACAATTTGAATTGGGTGTGAAGTTTCAGGAAGCAGCTGAGTATGACTCAATCACATTGACGGCTTCTGTTATTTATCTCTTGACAGCCTCCCTTGACAACTGACTTCCCCCCTATAGAAGGTAAGTGAAGTTCTCCGAGTTGGTACGATTTCTGTGCTTCAGCCTCTCGATTTTGTAAGACAGCTCAGGGGGATTAAACCTTTCCAAAATAATTATAGACTCTGAGCTTAGAGGTGACATGGCCCAAGGCCTTCATTTTCCAAAAGAAGAAATGGGTCCAGAGTGGTTTCAGCAATATGCTGATTTTCCTGCTAGTCAGTGGCAGAGCCAAGAACAGAATCTAGGTCTCCTGATTCCTAGGCAAGTATTCTTTCAGTGACACCATGCTGCTTTGCTGGTAATGTGACAGGGAGTGGCAGGAATGGTGATGATCTAGCAGATAGGAGCAAAACTAAAGTTTACTTCTGCCACAGTGGCACAAGTGAAATTACAAAGCTCCCTCTTTAGCTCTGGGGTTTAAAACAGCTTGAGTAAATGACCAAAGGCTTTCTACAAGGTTGGGTGAGGTTGCTGTGCCAATGGCATAATAATTTAATTGGAGCTGAGGAATTCTCATTTGAATGGCACTGACTCAACCTCCATTAGGGCCTCATTCCAGCCTGCTGCAGGGAGTATATGGTAAATGTCTTGCAGAACCCTTACCTTTGTGTGTTTCTGTTGTTTAAAGGGGTACTCCTCCTTGGAGAGCCAGTCCGCTGGGAGACAAGTCTCCAACTTATCATAGATGTCCTTCTCAGCAATGGGAACCCTGGTACAGGACTGGCAGTAGCTCCCTACCCTCATCTTCCTGTCCTGACCAGCAATATGGATCTCCTTTGGATGGCCGAAGCCAAGATGCCCAGGTGAAGAATCATGGCCTTTAATTTTGAAGCCCTGAACTTGGCCTCTGGCTGTGCCCTGATCACCTATAGCCATTGTCTTCTAGGTTTTGTTCTGATACCAGGAGAATTGAGCTCCCAAGCTAGGAAGGGCTTCTATTCTTCTCACAGTCTGGGTACCTTGGAGTAGGCTTCACACATGCCTTTACATATCAGTCAATTGGCAAATCCTTATTAAATGGGCAAGACACTGTGTTAGATGCCAAGGAGGATACGAAAAAGTAAGAGCCTTTGCTTTAAAGGAAATTATATAATTGGCTGAAAGCTTAGAAACACAGCTCTACACACAGACACACACACACACACACAGACACACACACACACACACACACACAGTTTAGGTATAACCAGAGGAGGAATAGTAATCTGCAGAATGTAATTTCAAAAATTCAAACAACTTCCCTTCCTCTTTCTTTCCCCAAATGTTATGTATAATTGGATTTGAGGGTCAGAGAATATTGGTATCTTCTAATAATGATGGTAGGGAGAGGGATAAAGATTAAGCTTGTGTGATTTCATTGGTATAGGGTACTCCCAGGTTAGGGAGCTTCTTCTACTATTGCAGGTTGCCACCTTCTCTGCAACTTGTCTTGGAGAGTTGACTGGGACATGGAGGCATTAAGTGACTTGTCTACGGTTACACGTCAAGTATATGTTAGAGGCAGGACTGGAACCCAGATTTTCCTGGCTCTGAGGTTCCCTTTATCCAGTTTGCCAGGTAGATTCCATAGCACAGGTACTTTCTCATTTTAGTCTCATTTTATTCTAAGAGGAAGGTTGGGAAGAACCAGAATTATTCTGCTGACTATAAATGATAGGAATGAAGCCTAGGATTATCAAGTGGCTATCTCAGTGTCATAGTTAATTGTAAGGTCAAATCAGCCCAGACCTCCAAACTTTAGGCCAGTCTTCTTTTTTTTGGTCAAATAATGGTACATCTTACAGTGCTGTATAGATATCATCAGGTTATCTTCTCTGATAAAACAGATTTGTCTCAAGAGCAGACAGTGTAATCCTTGCCTGGATTTTCCTTGTTCCTTGTCCCTTTCTCTGTAATTGATAGGTAGGGAGTTTGTGGTATTTATATTCTTCTTGTCCTGACACCAATTTCCAATAAACCACTAGTTCAGTAACTACAACCCTTCTATACCTTACCCCCTTTTAGCCAAATATAGCCCTTAGAGTGGGACCAGTGCTCTGACATTTTTGGCTCAATGAATATGAATCAGATTAAAGAATCTGGTACTCAAGAGGCTGGTTATTTGCCTGCAATTAAGAAAAAGTCTCAGTGGTTGTGTGGGCTGTCAGTCAGTCCCAGCAAGGGATGAGTTTTATTCTGAGATTCTGTGATCTATATCAGAATTATGAATTTTCTATACATTTTAACAGTTAAAAATACATCTTTTTTCATATAGCTTATGCCAGAATATAATTTTTATTTTTAAATTTTAAAACATTTGTTTTTATCTATATTTTAATTTATATTGTTATTGTTATTGTTATTATTATTATTATTATTTTTAGTGAGGCAATTGGGGTTAAGTGACTTGCCCAAGGTCACACAGCTAGTAAATGTTAAGTGTCTGAGGCTGGATTTGAACTCAGGTACTCCTGACTCCAGGGCCGGTGCTCTATCCACTGTGCCACCTAGCTTCCCCTTTATTTATATTATTAATAATTTTTAATATATCCTTCCTACATCTCCACAGAAAATTATTCCCTTAGAGAATTTTTTAGAGAGAGTTGGTTAGTTTTATAGAAATGTTTTTCTTTTTTCTTTTAAATTTTAATTTTTTTGGTGAGGCAATTGGGGTTAAGTGACTTGCCCAGGGTCACACAGCTAGTAAGTGTTAAGTGTCTGAGGTCAGATTTGAACTCAGGTACTCCTGAATCCAGGGCCAGTGCTTTATCCACTGTGCCATCTAGCTGTCCCCTCTTTTTTTTTAAAAGAAAAATATTTCTATAAAACCAACCAACTGAATCTGACAGGATATGCAGAGTTCCTTACCATAGTCCCTCACCTCTGCTGCTTTCCTAGTAACATGAATTGGGAGTTGTAGGGGGTTACTTCAATGTTAACATTACTTAAATGGTTCCATGACAAGTATCTTTACGTGAAAGTTTGGGAAGGACCATTTTGCTTAACCACAGCTGGTAGAGGAAATTCTGATGAGTTTGAAGTAGGAATTTCATTGAGAAGAAGGAATGGCTAGGTGTTTGAAGGTGAACTGATGAATTATCTTCTTGGTCAGGTTTGGCCACGGCACCTTTCTTCTCTGTCTGGAGAGTGTCTATCGAAAGATAACAGGCAAGGAATTGAAATATGAAGTCCTGGTGGGCAAACCCACCATCACTACCTACCAATATGCAGAGTCTCTGATCAGGAAGCAGGCAGAGAGACGGGGCTGGGGTGCCCCCATCCACAGACTCTACGCTATTGGGTAATGTTTTGTGCCTTCTCCTTTTCTAAGCCTCTGACCATAACCCTATCCTGTCTTCCCCCTGCCATACTTAATGTCTCCCCAGTTCTTCCTTCCTATTCCCTTCTGAAGTTCCATGTTTTGGCTACTCAACTTACATTGATTTACTCTTCTCTTCTGGCTGCCTTTACCCAGTGACAATCCAGTGACTGATGTATATGGTGCCAATCTGTACAACTGCTACCTGAAGAAGAATGGGAAGGGTGAAGTACAGGAATGCTATGAAGTGATCGAGGAAAAGCAGGGACCACCAATGGCAGAGAGATGCTTGTCCGTCCTAGTACGTAGTGGAGTATATGATCCTTCCCTGAGACAAACAGAGACCACATTCCATGGGCACCGGGACTTCATCTTTGACCCCAGCCTGTTAGAAGCCTCATATGTGGTGGCTGATGTACATGAGGCAGTACAGCTGGTTTTCTGCAAGGAGGGCTGGGACCAAGTATAGGAGCAATGGCAGGTGGGAAGGATAAGAGGTGTGTGTGGCTAAGGGGAGGGAAGAAATATGTTGAAGGATTGGTGAATACTGATTGCTGGGGAGCCCGTGCAGAATAACTAGCATGCCATAGGGAATTCTCAGGGTCCACTTACCCAAACCCCTTCCAATCTGACCCCACAGAAAGAATGATGATAGTGACCACAGAGAGACTTTGCTTATAGTCTTCTCAGGTAAAGGCCATAGGAAGTAGGATGGGCAGCACCCAGGGTGGGAAAGTCAGGATCTCTGGCTCTGGTATGAAGTCATGACTGATCCCTTCACCTCTGTGCCTCATTTTCATCACAAGTTAACTGGGACTAACTCTCTCTACCATAGAAGGAAGTGAAGAGAAAAGTGATGGTTTGTAAATGACTTTTGCCCTTATTGACGGATTCTGCTGCATATGTCTAATGTGTAACTAACATAATGTAGTGTATTTTGAATGGTGTCCAGAAGAACCTTGCACTGATTTTTAAAAATTAATAATACTGAAATGAAAATAAATTTCCATTATACTATCTAGTAAGAGGTTCTCTATCTGGATGGTATAACGAAGCTTCATTATTTGGGAGGAGGCTGTTAGTGAACTCAGGGGAAAGGCTCTTGTGACGTTTTCTTCCCCAGATACCGTGTGACCTAATTTCCCAAAGAAGATGTGTGTGTGTGTGTGTGTGCGCGCGCGCGTGTGTGCACTCGTATGCATCTGTGTCCACGCAGCAGCCTTTATATTACTTCTGTTCTTTGTTTGCAGTGATTATTTTGGCTGATTAAACCCATCTCTATATAGTAATGATTTATCACCATTGCTTTATTTAGTCTCTGATTATTTTTGTATCCCAGACCAGGGACATTTTCAGTTTGTTTATTTCTAGTTATCCTCAGATAAAGACCCCTTCCCATGGTAGCTGTAGCCCTAAAATATGGGTGTTTTCCCTTTTTTTTTGCCGCCATGCACAAAGACATAACTCCTAATTTGGTTGGCTCCGAGAGTCTCATAAAATGTGATTGTTTTTACCCCTTCCTCCAAAGGCATACCCCTTAATTCTCTTGACCCAGAAAGGCTAATCTCTCTGTTTACAATTAATCTCTGGAGACCCAGAGTCCTTCTTTAAAGAACCTCACATGTTTTCTTACAGATGGCCTCATGTAATTCATCACCAGGATTTCTTGATCAGGTAACAACAACAATAATACTATTTGGATGGTGCTTTATATTTTTCAAAGCCTATTCACATATACTATCTCGTTAGAATTCCACAGCAACCCTGCAAAGTAGTAACTGATAATATTAGCTTCATTTAAATTTTTTTTTTTTTTTTTTGCAGGGCAATGAGGGTTAAGTGACTTGCCCAGGATCACACAGCTAGTAAGTGTCAAGTGTCTGAGGCCAGATTTGAACTCGGGTCCTCCTTAATCCAGGGCTGGTGCTTTATCCACTGTGCTACCTAGCTGCCCCCACTTCGTTTTTGTAGATGGAGAATCTCCTGAGACAGGTAAATGACTTGTCCAGGATCCCGCTGTGATGGAGTTAGAACTAGATTGAGATCTTTTTCCTTCCTCTGTGGACAGCCTTCTGTTCTGGAGTCAAAGCCACAAGCTTCACTCCCTCCCCAGGTTCCTTTGGTTTGTTTTTGTTTTTGCGGGGCAATGAGGGTTAAGTGACTTGCCCAGGGTCACACAGCTAGTAAGTGTCAAGTGTCTGAGGCGGGATTTGAACTCATGTCCTCCTGACTCCAGGGCCAGTGCTTTATCCACTGCACCACCTAGCTGCACGCCCCCCCCCCCCCCAAGGTTCCTTTGTGAGTGGTGAGGAAGATTCTAAGGGATGCCACAGTACTGGACCAAATGAGCAAAGCTGATCAATTCAGAATCTATCCATTCATCCAGTTATCCATTCAGTAAATATGTACCGACTACCCCCTGTGTATGAAGCATTATACTATGTTCTGTAAGAAGGTTGCAGTCTAGTGAGATTATATGTATACACCTCTATAATATATAATGTAATATGCGGAAGTGCATGGCATCCTGCATAGAAAGCCAGCCTTCAGAGCCAGGAAAACCTGGTTTGAAGTCCCACTTTTGATACTGTTTGACCCGGGGCAACTCACTTTAGACTTTCTAAGACAGAGAAGGTGCTAATCTACATTGGCAGAGGAATTGTTTTTCTTTAGGGAGTTCCTATACCATTGAAATACAGGTCTACTCCCTATCCTCATATATATTTTGCCACAGGACCCAGATGGCTCCAGAGGAGAGCCTTCCTCAATTAAATGGAGAATGGTATGAGAGGTATAAAGCATACAGTTTCTTCAGAGAAGGGAAACTTCCATCTGGAAGGAACAGTGTAAACTTTGAAGGATGGGTAGCAATTGAACAGAGAGAGCTGGGGATATAATGCAATCAACCTTGAGAATAAAATCACAGGGCTTAGGAATATGGTCTTAGCTTAAGGAGTGCCCAATAACAATAATTTAAGCTTATAACTTTTCAGAGTTTGTGAAACACAACAAACTTTTGAGATATATCCAGGCATAGTCCTGACTCCTCTTCCGCATCCTTTTCAGTGACAAAAGGGGAGAATGGCTAAGTGTAAAGCTATCTCCAGCTTGCTTTTTCGGTTGAGCTGTGAAGCAAGAACCACAATGAACTGGATTCATTTAATGAACCCTGAAATGAAATGTTCGTTTCTTTCTGAGCCCAACTAAAGTTATTTGAACCAAGCTGAGGCAAAATGTACAGAATTTGATCTTTATATTTTCTAAAATTACTGAAACTGGAACTTCATACTATTCTCCATGATATACTAGTATTTTGTTTGGATCAGTTATTTGGTTTTTTTGTGGGTTTTTTTTTTTATCATTTCCTGGTGATCAGAATAGCCAAATTTGGCTTTGGGAAGGAGCTGTTACTGTCCTAGAGTAACCTTTTTTTAGGAGGAGCATCTTGTGGCATTCATAGCTGCCTTCTGGTGTATATGCAGCCAGCATGAAAGGGTGGGGGGAACAACCACATTAGTTGTTGGGTTTCCTTGGAGAGCTGGTGTAGTCATAGCAACTAGATACTGCCTTGGGACCAAAATTTTAAAATAGCTGTAATTGTTTTTAAAAGCTTGCTCTATCCCTCCCCCAGAGTCATGTGACTGCTATTGTCACAGGCACTCCAATAAAACCCTCATTTCTTCACACCTAGAAATCCAGGTAACTATTTTTCCTTGTAGGGATGTTAACTCACAGTATAACCTGCCAAGCAGCTAGAAGGGCTACAGTATAGTTTCCGTGGTCCTTTGGCTCACAGGTTTAAAAGCCTCAACTCTTCCTTTTGGAGGGCTATATAAGAAAACTTTATTTTGAGACTTTTCCTTTCACTGCCTGTAACCTTTCAGACTAGCTTTTTTTTTTTTTTTGCGGGGCAATGGGGGTTAAGTGACTTGTCCAGGGTCACACAGCTAGTAACTTGTCAAGTGTCTGAGGCCAGATTTGAACTCAGGTACTCCTGAATCTAGGGCTGGTACTTTATCCACTGCGCCACCTAGCCGCCCCCCTATAGACTTGCTTTTAAGAGCCTTAGGTTTGCCTAGACCTACCTTCTCTCTGGTGAAGGTGTTTTCTTCTTTGTATCTTAACCCTTCCTCCTTATATTTCCTAATAGCCTCCATTTCTACTAACTCGGTCCAGCTTCTAGTAACTTTTGGAGCACCAGCGAAGAGAGCTTGGATTCCAATTTTGTAGTCCTGAATTGGGATGGATCTTTATGTGGGTGTAGTGGTGTGATTTCCCTTACCTACTTCAAAATATTCCATTACCCCTAGTCATAATTCCTGACATTCTTAGCATCACTTTTACTTCTTGATGGCTTTCCTAAAGAGCATAATTAGATGAAGACAGAAGTTAGCTGGGTGGGGATTGGACTGTGTGACCAATGTCAAACTAAGATTTTAGTAGGTATTTTTAGGTTTAATCTATGGCCATCATTGCCCATATGCCTGAAATCAGACATTTGAGGGACTGGGCTATAGGATGTCAAATTTTGATGGAGGAGGCAGGATAAAGATTTCTGCTTACCTGATAGGATACCACAGTAGGAAACCCAGGACATTCAAGGCAGATATATATGTACTAGAAAGGGATAGGTGGGTAAGTGTTTAAAAGAGGATTGGGGGGCAGCTAGGTGGCGCAGTGGATAGAGCACCGGCCCTGGAGTCAGGAGTACCTGAGTTCAAATCCGGCCTCAGACACTTAACACTTACTAGCTGTGTGACCCTGGGCAAGTCACTTAACCCCAATTGCCTCACTAAAAAAAAAAAAAAAAGAGGATTGGGAAAATACTAAAGACATACTTTGCTTTATGAAGAAAGGTCCCTAGGAGGATGGGAACAACTTCTATTACTGAACTGCAAGGTTTTCCCAGAAGCCTTCCTTTCCTTTTACTCTCCTACCATCAACAATTAAACCTAATACTTGAGAATAACTGAGGAAATATAATCCTCATTCCCTGACTTTCTGGCTGGAGGATGTCCAGGGGACAGCGTGAATCGTGAAGGGCCCAAACATGGCACAAGTATTGGCTATGGGGCTGGGGATGGTTAACTTGGAGAAGAGAAGATTTAGCGGGGAGGACATGATAGCCTTCCTGAGTTATTGGAAAAACTGTCTTGAGGAGGGATTAACAAACCCAAAGCAAAACAACAAAAACACATTCTCATGCACCTTCATGGGGAAATTTCTGTTTTTATTTCCTCAAAAGGACCTTGAACAAGTGCTTAGGTTAATAAGAAATCAAATGCAGGTTTTCCTTAATCTAACAAAATGCCTTTGTATCTGAGCTCATAATTAAGAAAACTCTCCAATCCTTCTAACACCGTGCTACCCTATTTTTGGTCAAGGTTGCTACTAAGTTCATCAGAACTCCCTGGTTGGCCCCATCTGACCAAAGGGGAAAGAGCTCACTGTCACTAGAGGTTTGGCTGATGTTTGCATTTCCTTTTATCCCATGTGACTTATAGAGCCTGAAAAGGTGAACTCTAGGCTTTTGCTCTTGCACATTGGCTCTATGCTTCTTAGCTCCTCAATGAATATGGTTCCTAGTTCATCAGCTTCCTTTCACTCCAGCTTCCTGCCCTGAAGCTCCTCTTTGAGACTCTTTTCTCCTTTGTTTATTTTTCTTGTTGAAGCTCTGTCTCTTTTGCCTTTTTCATGCATTGAGGCTCTGTCCAGGGAGTGGCAGCCAGAATGCTTGTCACTGATGCCAGCCTTGGATATAGCAGCACTGCATTCCTGTCTGCATGACTCTGTCTCTGTGTTTGTTGCCATTTTAGCCTCCTGCTTGGTGTGTTTGGTTTCTTCCCAGGAATTCTCTTTCTCTTCTGTGTGTTCTTTCATAGCCATAAGCATATCCCTTCTTACATTTGTAAGGGCTCCTAGAGGTGTCCCTGCCAACAAGCTTACCTGTGTCTCCTTTACATGTCTAAGCCTTTCACTCCCTAACCCATCAGAGTGCCCTACACAAAGCAGGTACTTCATAGATATTTATTAAGTTGAATTGAGAGGATTTATTTAAGAATTAAGGAAAGATACAAACTGAAAAGGATAGTCCTTAGAATCATAGGACTTGAGTTTGAATCTTGACTCTGATTTTAATTAAATTTAATTAAACCTTTGTAACCTTGGTCAGGGGGCCAAACCTCTCAAGACTTTGACTTCTTCATCTGTAAAATGTATGTGCGTGTGTGTGTGTGCATGTGTGCATGTGTGCACGTGCATGCATATCTGTATCTATGTGTGGCCTTGATTAGTGGTGTTAAACTGAAATAGAAAAAGATCCCTGGGCAGCTAGGTGGCGCAGTGGATAAGGCACCAGCCCTGGATTCAAGAGGACCTGAGTTCAAATGCGGCCTCAGACACTTGACACTTACTAGCTGTGTGACCCTGGGCAAGTCACTTAACATTGTCCCACCAAAAAAAAAAAAAAAGGATTCCTGTAGGCTACAATTTGATTTAGAAAACCACAGATTAACATCATCTCTGTTGTCTTTTTATTTTGTTAAACATTTTCCAATTGCACTTGAATCTTCTTCAGGGTCACTAGGGAGTCGCTGCCAGCTTCTCACCTCTGCACTAGATGATCTTTGAGCTTCCTCTTAGTTTAAGGATTCTGGATGCACACAGACTGGGTTTGATCCTTGGGTTCTGACTCCATGGGGTCAAGTTGCTCATGCCCTGAATTTTCCAGGAAAATCTCTTGGGGGAGAAAAGCTTTGGTAGGGCTTGTGTCTAGGGTTTAACCTTTGTGGGAGTGTATCTTCCCACAAAGGTACTCTGTACAGTATAGGGTTAGGATACGGGACAGCTTTTTATCTTGTCCGCCGCAGAAAATACACGAGATGCAAAGGACTCATTGGTGTGCATGAACAAATACAGGAAACAAAACTCTCAGAGTAGCCCATTATATCCATTATACTACCCTGGACCGTAGAGACCTTTTGTATGAGTGGATATTTTCCACTCACTTTGGACCTATACTGGAGTGTTAACAAACTATCCTGCCCTTCCCCAGGGTTATGGTGCTACAGTCCCACAGCCAGGCATCCTGTCCCCAGAGGGGGACGGCAACTGGGTGATCCCGCCTAGTGGTTTCTCAGGCCATCTTCGACCTGCTCGTCTCCGCACCCAGCGGGGCTTATCTCCAGGGCCATCTCCAGCATGGGGCTGTCCTCTGGTCAACAGTTCTTCCACTTCTTGTCCCTTAGGTCTTTTTACAAGATAAGCAAGGGACACCACCTGCCTCTTGACTAGGATTACCTCCACCGCTCCTCCTACCTGCTGTGATGCCGATTCCCTTAGGTCTCACAGAGGTTGCAAAGTCACCATCTGCTAGGAGGCTGAACCTTAAAGGAAGGCCTTGAACAGTATAATCCTGTGCCTCCCTCAATGAATTTCTCTTCAACCATTGATATTCTGTCTGAACTCAATGCTATAATAGTGTGTGTGTGTGTGTGTGTGTGTGTGTGTATGTGTGTATACACACATACACATACTATATATACACTATAGTGTGTATATATAGAGTATGCATATACACTGTGTATACATACATATATGTGTATATGTACACATATACACACACACACACACACACATATATTTGTATCCCATCCCAGTGATTGTGAAAATCTAATTGCCAGTATACAAACCCTGTTTCCCATCCTCACCTCTCTATCCATTCAAGCCTCTCCACCTCAAACCTGCCCCACTTTAGGTCTAATTGCCCTTTCCAATGTGCCCTCTGCAAATGTCTGTTCCGTAATGAAGACAATTCCTTTCATCTTAAACCTGTTTTCTTCCATTTTCTAGCTGTCACTAAGACATGGCTCCCAGCCAAAGACACCTCCCATTCCAGTCCATATTTCTGACTCACTTCACAGTGGGAGAATGTGAATACTCCTTGCTCGCCATTGTCACTTCCAGACCCCCCTCTCCCCCATCCCCGCTTACTACTTTCAGTACCCTTTCCTTTAAGGGTTTAGTCTGAGATCTCTTTACTCCCCATTGACTTCAGTGCCTGCTTCACCATTTTTCTCTCCTTCCTGTCTTCTGCCCTTATACTAGTAGACTTCCACACATATATTGATACCCCTTCAGATTCTTTAGCTTTCCATTTCCTCAATCTAATAAACTCCCACAATGAGATGGTCATAAGTCTGATGTTGCCATCATCCACAAATGTTCCACTTCCATTTAATTTTCATGAATTTTGGAATTCCTTTATTTGAGGCCAGTCTTTTGTTATTACATCTTTCCCTGTGTGATACAACCCCCTAAACTTCTTATTGGAAATCGATCAAAATTATATTCAATAAAAATCCATGCAAGAAAGGATTAACATTTATTGGGGACTAAATCACTCAATTCTAAAGAACTAGTGGGTCAAAGAAGAAATCATAGAAGAAAGAGATAATTTTATTAAAGCTAAAGACAATAAGACAACATGCCAAATGACGATCTAGCTAAAGGAGTCCTTAAGAGAATTTTGTGACTTCAAACTTGTCATCAATAAAAGAGAGAATGAATTGGTCATGCAACTAAAAAAAACCCCAAACCCAAACAGATGAAAAATCCATCTTCAGGGAAAGAGCTGATGAGTCAATGCAGATTGAAGCATACTTTTTAAAAATTTTATTTTTCTTATTGGTTATTTTTTGGGAGGGGGGGTCTGTGTTTTCTTTTACAACAAGACTAATATAGAAATGTTTAGCATGACTGCACATGTATAATCTATCAAATTGCTTGTCATCTCACTGGGGAAGGGGGGGAGATAGGGAACTTGGAACTCAAAATTAAAAAAAAATGAATGTTAAAAACTTTTTACATGTAATTGGGAAAATAAAATATTAAATAAAAAACCTACACAACCCCCCCCCCATTGAAATAAACAAATTTTAGAAATCCAATTAAACACCAAAATAGAATTTCTGGAACTCAAGATTAAAATTGAAAACAAAGCAACAACAATATTGACTTAATATGAGAACTGGATTTAAAAGAAAAAGATAAACCATTATTTAGTTTGATTTTTTTTAAAAAAGGAGAACCAACTTGTGAAAAATGAAAAGAATTCACAACAAATGGGAGCAGCCAGGTGGCACAGTGCATAAAGCAACAGCCCTGGATTCAGGAGGACCTGAATTCAAATCTGGCCTCAGACACTTGACACTTACTAGCTGTGTGACCCTGGGCAAGTCACTTAACTCTCATTGCCCTCCCCCTCTGCCCCCCCAAAGAATTCACAACAAATGAAGAAATAAAGGAAATTATTAGAAGCTATTTTACCAAATTATATGCCAACAAAATGTACAGCCTAAGTGAAACAAATACTTGAAAAATATTAAGTGCTCAGATTGACAGAATAAGAAATAGATAATTTAAATAAATCTCGGGGGAGAAAATTGAATGAGCCATAAAGTAAGTTCTTTTTCTTTCTTTTGAAAACCTCTTAGACTAGACTGATTATCAATTCTAGTATCATATAACTTTGAAATAGGAGGGAAAAATTCTACCAAGTTCCTTCCAGGTTACAAATATGTTCTTGATAGTTAAACCAGGGAAAGCTAAAATAAAAGGATAGACCAATATCTAATGAATAATGATGGGGCAGCTAGGTGGCGCAGTGGATAGAGCACCGGCCCTGGAGTCAGGAGGACCTGAGTTCAAATCCGGCCTCAGACCCTTGACACTTACTAGCTGTGTGACCCTGGGCAAGTCACTTAAACCCAATTGCCTCACTAAAAAAAACCAAACCAAAAACAATGATGCAAACTTTTTATATAAAATTAGCAAGGAGACGATAACAGCATATCAAAGATTATTGTATTATATAGAGGTTTGATTTATACCAAGAATTTAGCACCAGAACAAAAGGAAAACTACCAATAATAGAACATATTAATAAAAACAACAAAAACCATTTGATTATATTAACATGCATAAAAAAACTTTTTGTGAGATATAACACCCATTCTGGTGGGGTGGGGTGGGTGGGTTAGAAAACAGGCATAAATTGGCCTTTCTATTATAAAAGTAGCCAAAACCAAGAACCAAAATTATATATAATGGGGATAACCCAGAGACTTGTTTAGTATGATTAGGATTTTTTTTTAAAAAAGATATCCATTGTCACAACCTCAATTTGACAGTTTTAGAAATAACAATAAAAAAAATGAAATTCAGGGAAGAAGTATAAGACTGAGGAAACAAAATGATTGCTCCTTATAGATGTTAACGTTAGCATTAGAGTCTACTAAAAATTAATTGAAGCAACAACTTCAGCAAAACTTTAGGACATATACATAAACACCGACTTTTCTGTATATTAACCAAACTTAGCAAGAAGAGATAGAGAAATTCCATTTAAAATAACTACAGAATGTACAAAATTCTTTGGACTCTACTTACTAAGACATACACAGGAACCATATGAATATGACTACAAAGCACCTTACAGAAATAAAACAGACCTACGTGATGGGAGAAATAATAATTGCTCATGGGTAGACTGAGATAATCGATATTGCAATAGTATTTACTAAGTACTTACACTGTGCTGAGCACTGGAGGTACAAAAAAAAGCAAAAATAATTCCTTCCCTAAAGGAGTTCACATTTAACGGGAGTCAATATGCAACTTTGTACATACATAGTATAAACATTGTTAATGGGAGGCAGTCTAAAAAGGAAGATAGCATTGAGGAATACTGGGAAAGGCCTCAGAGATGGTGGGATTTTTAGATAAGACTTGAAGGAAGACTAGAAAGGAAGCAGAGATGAGGAGCAAGAGCATTTCAGGTATGGAGCAATAGTCAACTAAAAGGCATGGAAGTTGGAAATTGAGTGATAAGTACAACAAACAGCAAGAAGGCCATTGTATAGCCTCTTGAGTTCCAAATTTTTCTCCCTCTATCCCTTCCCTCCCCCATCCCGGAGACAGAAAGAAATCTGATATAGGTTACATATGTGAAAATCACATGAAACATTTCCTCATTAGTCATGTTGAAGTCACTAATAATTTGACAAATGCAAATGGAAGTAATTTTGACGTTGACCAAAATTGAATTGACCAAAAAATAAATGACATGTTGGAGAGACTCCAGGAAAACAAGCACATTAATGCGCTGTGGATAGAGCTGTGAATTGTTCCAGTCATTCTGGAAGGCAATTTGGAACTATGCCCCAAAAGTTACTAAACTGTGCATACCCAGGAATCTCAGTATTAGGTTTATATTCCCAAAGAGATTTTAAAAAGAGGAAAAGGACCCATATGTACAAAAATATTTATAGAAGTTCTTTTTGTGGCGGCAAAGAACTGGAAACTAAAATCAATTTAAAATAACTGAATAAATTATGGTGTATGAATGTAATAACACAATTTTGCTATAAAGAATTATGAAAGGGACACTTTAAGGGAAACTTAGAGTTACATGAATTGATGCAGCATGAAGTGAGCAGAACCAGAACAAGTATACAATAATGGTGTGATAAAATAATGGGACTTATCAGATACTCAAAGGCCCACCTGGAGATTAATCTAAACTGATTGAATTAAGTGAGAGTGATTGACTGCTGATTAGCCTACTCAGGTTAACTAGATTGTAATCACACCTGGCTAGCCCTTAAGAAGGTATTGTACTCACAAGCTAAGGGTTTTGAACTCAACTTGAGACCACCTTCAAGTCCAGTGAACCAATGGATTTGGATGATGCCCACCAATCAGCTTGTGTGTAAGAACTGCCTATGTATAAAAAGCTTCCACACTCAGTTTTCTGGGGAGTTTGTCGTTGAAGCAGGCTCATGGCGGAGGACTTGAGGAAAAACGAGACCAGGATGGAACTCTAGGTTAGATAGGCCTTTTCTTAACTTTCTGAACTCCACGTGCTTAATGCTCAAAGACTGGTGCTAAAGCTTCTAATTTAAGGCGACCACACATTTAGATTTTAAACATCACAATGGCTATATTGTAAAGACAAAAACCTGAAAGATTTAAAAGCTTAAAATTAATGTGATGGGGGGCAGCTAGGTGGTGCAGTGGATCCACTGACCCTGGATTCAGGAGGACCTGAGTTCAAATCCAGTCTCAGACACTTGACACTTACTAGCTGTGTGACCTTGGGCAAGGCACTTAACCCTCATTGCTCCACAAAAAAAATAAAAATGAAATTAATGTGATTACATCCCTAATTATAGAAGATAGTAAAGATAGTTTTCAACATTCATTTTTTTCCTTTTTTTTTTTCCAGGGCAATGGGGGTTAAGTGACTTGCCCAGGGTCACACAGCTAGTGTCAAGTGTCTGAGACTGAATTTGACCTCAGGTGCTCCTGAATCCAAGGCCACTGCTTTATCTACTATACCACCTAAGTGCCCCCTTTAACATTCATTTTTGTAAGATTTTGAATTCCAAATTTTTATCCCACCTTCCCTTCCCTCCTCCCTCCTGAAGCCAAGTAATCTGATATAGGTTATATATTACAATCAGGTTAAACATATTTCCACATTAGTCATGTTGTAAGAGAAGAATCAGAACCAAAGGAAAAAAAAAACCACAAGAAGAAACAACAAAAAAGCAAAACCAAAAGTGAAAATAGTATGCTTCAATATAATACACACAAAGAAAAAGCCTAACACTTGATCCTGCCATCTCCACTTGCTATTGTCCTGTAATCTCTTCTCCCCTTCATAACTAAATTACTTTAGAAAGCTGTCTACAATTGATGCCCCTACTTCCTTTTGTCTCTTCTAAATCCTCTGCAATCTGGCTCCTGATGGTTAGGATGAAATCACAGAATTTTTTTTTTATATATTAGTTAAAAAACTCCAGCTACTCAAATACAGGTTGAGAGTTATGGCCAAACAATACTACTTGTGAAAAAGATTTGGAAGAGCAATCACGATAGCTAATATAATCTTTTTTTTTTTTTCAGGGCAATTGGGGTTAAGTGACTTGCCCAGGGTCACACAGCTAGTAAGTATTAAGTGTCTGAGGCCGGATTTGAACTCAGGTACTCCTGAATCCAGGGCTGGTGCTTTTATCCACTGGGCCACCTAGCTGCCCCCAGCTAATATAATCTTAAATAGCATTATTAGAAGCCCTTGTATTCTGGCCTGGTCAGACACCTGAAGTGTGATGTTTAGTTTTGGGAAACACATTTTATTTTTAAAAAGTATTTATTTTTAGTATTCTTTTTAAGTTAGTAATTAGAATCATTTAAAAAGAGCACATCAATGGAATAAAATTAATGGGCAAGAGACAGAAAGGATGGAAAATGACAGCCCAGTGTTTGATAAATCTAAGAACATTAATTACAGGTCAAAGAACTTTTGTACAATAGGGAAAGCTTTAAATCCATTTGGCAGAAATTAGGATTGTAAAAATGTTATACAAAATAATACATCATCATAATAATATTGATAATAATAACCAGAAATTGTATGCAATCATTTTATCCTTTTAATAACCACATGATACTATAATATCATCCCCATTATACAAATAAAGAATCTGAGGTTGAGTTCATTGACTTGCCCAGGTCACAAAGCTACTAGTTGTCTCTTTTTGTTTGTTTGTTGGTAAGGCAGTTGGGGTTAAGTGACTTGCCCAGGGTCACACGGCTAGTAAGTGTCAAGTGTCTGAGGCCAGATTTAAACTCAAGTCTTCCTGAATCCAGGGCCTGTGCTTTATCCATTGTGCCACCTAGCTGCCCCTAGGTGTCTAAAGGTAGAATTTTCTCCTCAGATTTTCTCCTTTCCAAGTCCAGCAATTTATCTCCTTTGCCATTTAACTATACCAATCTCAAAATGGCTATGTGACCAGAATTTAAAAGGTCACACCATAAAAAGAAAATTAGAAGTATCTTTAATAACCATGGCTAAGGGGAAGTTCTTAACTAAACAAGGGCATAGGAGATCATAAAGCAAAATGGACTGTTTTGAGTCCATAAAATTACATTCTTTTCTTTTTAAAATTTGAGTTCCAGGGGCAGCTAGGTGGCACAGTGGATAGAACACCGGCCCTAGAGTCAGGAATACCTGAGTTCAAATCCGGCCTCAGATTAACTTACTGTGGTCACTTACTGTGACCCTGGGCAAGTCACTTAACTCCAATTGCCTCACTTAATTAAAAAAAAAAATTGAGTTCCAGAGTCTCTTCCTCCCCTACCCACTAGAAGACAAATAATATGATATCAATTACACATGTGAAGTCATGAAAAACATTTCTCTATTAATCATATTGCAAAAAAAGTGAGAAAATTATACTTCAGTTTGCACTCAGAGTTCATCAGTTTTCTTTCTGGAGGTAAATAACATTTTTTCATCATGAGTCTTTTAGAATTGCCTTGGATTACTGTATTAATCAGAGTTGTCAAGTCTTTCACAGTTGATCATCATTACAACATTGCTGTTATTGTGCACAATTATCTCTTGGTTCTCGCTTCACTTTGCATCAGGTCTTGCCATGTTTGTTAGGTTTGCTTTTTTTTTTTTTTAACCACCCCATCATAATTTCTTATAGCGCAATAATACGCCATTATAATCACATGCACAACTTGTTTAGCCATTCCTCAATTGATGAGCTTCCCCTCAGTTTTCAATTTTTTGCCACCACAAAAAGAGCTGCTGTGAATATTTTTGTACACATATGTCCTTTTCCTTTTTCTTTGATCTCTTTGGGATAGTAGTGGCATAGCCCTTTAAGTATAGTTCCAGAATTTATGTGCAGAGTACATCATGTGAAGTGCCAGGCTGGATGAATCAAAAGCCAGAATTAAGGTTGCTGGGAGAAATATCAACAGTCTCAGACATGCGGATGATACCATCCTGATGGCAGAAAATGAAGAAGAATTGAGTGTGTAAAAGCTGGCTTGAAGCTTAACATGAAAAAACAAAACAAAACAATGTACTAAGATCTTGGCAACTGGTCCCATCACTTCCTGGCATATAGAAGAAGAAATAGAAGCAATGAGAGATTTTATATTCTTAGGCTCAAAGATCAATGCAGACAGAAACTGTAGCCATGGAATTAAAAGACACTCCTTGGAAGGAAAGCTATGCCAAGTCTGGACAATATACTAAAAAGCAGAAGCATCATCTTGCCAACAAAGGTCTGTATAATCAAAGCTAAGGTTTCTCAGTAGCAATGGACGGCTGTGAGAGTTGGACTATAAGGGAGATGAATTTTGAATTGTGGTGCTAAAAAAGGCTTTTGAGAGTCCCTTAGACATCAAGGAGGCCAAACCAATCGATACTTAAAGACATTAATTCAGGCTATTCACTGAGAGGTGAAGTAGTGAAGCTGAAGTTTCAATATTTTGGCCACATAAAGACCCTGATGTTGGAAAAGATTATAGGCAAAAGGAGAAGGGGGTGGCAGAGGATGAGATGGATAAATAGTGTCATGGAAGCAATGAACATGGGTTTGGACAAACTTTGAGAGATAATGGAGGGCCTGGCATGCTATGGTCCATGCGATCAAGAAGAGTCAAACATGACTGAACAATTGAACCACCACATCAATAGTGATTTAGAGTATTTTTTCATATAACTATATATAATTTTGATTTCTCCTTGGAAAGACATTTTTGAAAGCTCATTAGCAAACTGGTCACCCCTCAAGATACTGACAGGACTAGAAATCATGCCATATGGGGACAGGTTGAAAAAGTTGGGAATATTTGATTTGAGGAGCAAAAAATTTAGTGAGAGACAGGATAGCTGTCTTCAAGTTTTTCAAAGGCCAAGGAAAAGTATTTAGGACTTGGTCGGCTAAGCCCCAGATGGTAGAACTAAGAGCATTAGTAAGAAGTTGCAGAATGTCGGATTTTTGCTCAACACAAGGGGGCGGGGCGGGGGGGGGCCCCCCGGAAATCCCTAACAATTAGATTTGTCCAAAAGTAGCAGGCAGGTCATGGCTCTCTCTCATTAAAGGTCTTTAAGTACAGGTTAGATGACCACTTATGAAGGATGTTGTAGAGGGGATTACTGAACTAAATAAAACTAAACAAGTGTCAGGGGAGGGGAAAGAGAACAAGCATTTATTAATGCTACTAGGTGCCAGGCACTGGGTTAAATACTTTACAATATTATATTCCATTTCCTTCTCCAGCTCATTTTACTGATAAGGAACTGAGGCAAATGGGATTAAGTGACTTGCCCAGGGTCATGTAGCTAATAATTGTCTGAAGCCAGATTTAAACTCAGGTCCTCCTGACTCTAGGGCCAGCACTCTATCCACTGTGCCACCTAGTTCCTTCTACAATATTCTATCTCATTTGAGATAATAACCTCTGGAGTCCCTTCCAGCTCTGATTCTGTGATTCCCTGTCCAGCTTACAACTTGGGGCAATAATGGCCCCAAATTATCTTTTTAAAAAACACCAGAACTCAGAGCTAAGTAAAGAATAATATCTAAACTGGTTACATAGATTCCAGGGCAAATCTTTGAAATAGACATAATTATTCTTCCAGGTCCTCAGAGTTGGGGATTTGCCTCTAAGATTCCTGTCATTTCAACTCTGACAACTAGTTTCCTCTCAGTCATAATCAAGTTAAGAATAGCAATTCCTCTTGTTGGTTTCTCCACTTTTTAAAAGATGAAATATTCATTAAAACAAGTTACAATATTATCAGCTATTCAGCTTTTGTAAGACAAGGTTTGTGTAGTTGAATTTCCCCATCACATCATATTATGCTTCTGTATCAGATTTGTTTTCTAAATTCATTTAGATTCCTCCTGACCTGGTGTTCTTTAGCTTTCTCCCACAACAATAGAATTTCTCTTCTCCATTCATCCTTACCCATATGCTCTTTATCATCTTTCTCCTCACAGGTTCCTGGACTTCACATTAGGATATTGGGATTAAGTGACTTGCCCAGGGTCACATGGCTAGTAAGTGTCAAGTGTCTGAGGCCGGATTTGAGTTCAGGTCCTCCTGACTCCAGGGCAAGTGCTCTATCCACTGCACCACCTGGTTGCCCCCCTTTTTAAAAAAATTAAAGGATATCTCCTTAATACACAGTGCTACTCTTATCACCTTTTGAGCTCTTGTTTTTATTTATTCTATTCCTTTGGAAGAAGGCATACCCCTTCAGAGCCATATTCACAAATTTCATCCCATCAAGTCTTATTCATATCTGGGCAGTCAAATTTGTTTCCTTGCATTCATTAAGAACTCTTTTTTTTCACTATGTATTTCCCACATTTTTGTCAATTTGTACATAGACATCAAAGGTGATGGAGTTTGTTGCTTATTCACTTATTGTTCATTGTACCTCATGGATTAATAGTGTACCTCTTACTCCCTATGTTAGTGAATATATTTTTATATGGTGTCCACAGATAACAGACGGGTTTCAAGGGATTCAAACTCTTGGAAGGAAATATTTATTTACATTTAATAAAATATTAAACAAATATTTATTAAATGCCTCTTTTGTGCCAGGCCCTGTACTGTGCTTTACAAATATCTCATTTGGTAATTTGGGGGACACTGCTATTATGGAGGCTCTTGGGTTCAGAGGCCTGAGTATCTCTGTCAGGGTCTGAGGGTAGATGGAGGTCAAGAATGTGGTGGGAGGAATCTGACTTGTCTGGCACATGCTGCCTCTCATCTCTCCTTTAGTGTATCTTGTTGATTCAACTCTGAATGAGATCCAAGTTCCTTCATTTCATCTTGTTCTTTCTATGCATCTTCCTTCACACTAAGTTCTCTGTTTCTACTTAGGTGGTGAGGCAGACGCAGAAAAAGGCCCAAACATATAAGATACTAGAACAGAAGGTGATATCCAGCTATCTCATGCGACCTTGTTCCAACTTGCCATTGCTATCCAGGTTCTTCACAATATTTCTCTGAAAGCTGGGATCCATTTCTTCTTTATCTGAACTCAGCCTTTGATTCTGTTATCAAAATTAAAAATTTTTTTTTTTGGTGAGGCAATTGGGGTTAAGTGACTTGCCTAGGGTCACACAGCTAGTAAGTGTTAAGTGTCTGAGGCCGAATTTGAACTCAGGTCCTCCTGACTTCAGGGCTGGTGCTCTATCCATTGCACCACCTAGCTTCCCCCTGTTATCAAAATTTAATCTTTTAGGGCTTCCCTTCTATCTTTGGCCAATTTCTCTTCCTCCCACTCCCTTTTCTTTGCCTGAACTTATTGAAATCTGCCATTTATATAATAAATGTTTTTCCTATTTACAGATAGAGAAATGGAGGCTTAGAGAGTTCACAACTTGCCTAAAGGCACACAGCTAGGAAATAGTGGGACTACAAATCTGATTTTCAGTCTCCAAGCCCAGAATCAGCTTTCATCAGCAGCTAATGAGTGTGCTTCATTTTATTGCTTTGGACATAAAAAAGAAAAGGACCAAGGAGGAGAATGTCATTACAGAATGGGTGCCGTAGGGATTACTAGGGAAAGGGCAACAGAGGGCTCTTTAAGGTATTGACCTTGAAATTGGGGGAGACATCACCAGAAATTGGGGAGCACCAACCTCATTTTTCTAGGCAGGGTCCAGACTGGGATTAGGAGACTACCAGCCAATGTGTACCTAGATTATACTCAGGTTAGGACAAACTTCGAGGGCTCTGTAGCTGTAGTAGTTCAGACATGAGGTGATGATGGCAGCGCCAAGGTGGTAGCAGCGTCACTGGAGAGAATGGGGTATATGTAAGAGAGATTGTGAAGACAGACTTGGCGTGACTTGGCCACTGATTAGATAGGTGTGGTTGTTTTGAGCCTGGGTGACTAGGAGGATGGTAATGCGCCCAATAGTAGTAGGGGAGTTAGGAAGAGGAAAGAATTTGGGGAAGGAAAGATAAGTTGCATTTTGTACATGTTGAGTTTAAGATGTCTACAGGACATCCAGATTGAAATATACAATAGACTGGAGGTCAGGAGTGAGGGTAGGGCTGAACTAATAAAAAAATAATAATCTTAACAATGACAATAATAATATTCATAGTGCATTTTAAGATTTGCAAAGTGTTTTACCTATATTGCTATTTCATTTAATCACAACGATCCTGGGAGGTAGGTGCTATCTCCATTTTACAGATGAGGAAATGTATCATTAATGAATGTATAAGTAGAGGTTTTGAATATATTTAAGGAGAAGAGCAATGAAGTGTCATTGTTGTGTCTCAGACTGACTCATTGTTCTGTCAGTGCAGTCTGAGTGAGAACAATGGGGAATGATCTTTTATACATGGAACCAATATGATTTCAGTGTTCTGGGGTTCCCTGGCGTCTTTCTTTCTTCCTCCATTCACCTTGTTGGTAACCTCGTTCAGAGAAAGTATCTGAGAAACTTGTTACATGTACATTTTCTAATTTCTCCTATGTACTTACATGCACAAGCTTCTTTGGAGTTCATACATGTGATATGACAAGAAGCAATTTGTCCATAATGATCAAAGGACCTAATGGTATCCCTATGGCTGCCTCCCTGTCATAAGAGGCGATGTGATGTGTGTATATAAAAGAATAGGGATTGGACCTTGGTTTCATTTACATAGGGAAGACCTGCATGAAGAAATTTCCTCTTCCAATTCAGATGGGCACTTTATCTGCAATTTCTAGTCTTGGCAGCCTAGGGCACCGGAGGTTAGGCGATTGTCTAGGTCACACAACCAGCATGTATCAGAAGCAGGACTGGTTGTCTCTTTGTGTATGAAAAAAGGTTATAAACAATAGAGTGCTATTAAATTTTGCTAATATTCTTGCTTACCCTGTTTGCTCACCTTTGATAGTTTAGGTTGGGGATTGATTAAGCCAATCAATCAATCACCAACTTTGTCCTGGGTTCTATATATACTCATAGGAGAGGATATCACAGAGTTTGGGGAGTAATTGTTCTTACTATACTTTTTAGTAAATATTCCTTTTAAAAAGCCAGTTTTCTGCTTGACTATTTGGTATCCATTGATGGCTATCATTGAAGAAGGGGAAAGAAGACTGATCAGGCTTGTGAGCTATATAGATTTAGAAAACTACCTCAACCCTCAAGGCTGACCCTAAAACTCTGAGGGGGAGATGTAGTAGCTACCACCCAGGGATCAGTTCTGCCAGTGTAAGTGTCTTTGGACAGTACCTCCAGAACTTGTTCTAACATTAACAAAGCAGAGCTGATCATTGCTGTAAACCAAAGAAAAAGAAAAAGAAAAAGGAAATAGAGGTGGAACAGAGAAGAAATCAGCCTTTGGTCCAGAAATCTCAGAGAAATGCAAAGTTTGGATTGAAAGGAACCCCACAAGACAAATAAACATGGAGGAAACCTGGATATACTTACCAAAGCCTATGTTTGGTTGGAGAGGAGAAGAGAAAGGAGAGAGTTAACGGGGTAGCTGAACCTGGAGGTTTTGTTGGAGCCAAGGGTAGACTGCGGAGAAAGATGTATTCTTTAATGTTTGAATCTAAGGAACACATCCTGTTTACCTTAGTTTCTCCCCTTTCACTATGTATGTATACACATATATAATCAGTTTTGCTAAAATGCTTGTTTTAAAAATGAAAATTTGTTCCAGCATTATTGATATATTAGGGAATAATTTGAGCATACTGCAAGTTTACTTATGTGTGATATTGATAACACAGACAACTACACCACTTCACAATAACTCACAAGCTGCAACCCTTCTCTGAAACCCACTTCTATGAGAAATCATCAGGTCTTTTTCAAGGTAAAGTGCTATTTTCAATGTATAGTTTCTAGCACAGTAGGGGATCTTTGCAGAAGAGAGCTGGACTGAACCCACGAACTCTACCACCTCCCCTTCTCCCATGGCTGTTGAATCTGGGAATTGAAGTTGCAGTCCATCAAAGTCCACTGTTTCAGCCATACTTGACTATGCCAGTCCAGGCATATGGAAAACAGGATGCAGGCTGAAGGCATGGACAACACCAATATTTATTGTAGTATTTATGTATTTCTTAAGCATTTAGCATGTGTTAAAAAGTGTGCAACCATTTTTATTAGGTTACTGTACTTTTTTATGTCACTGATGAAGTTTTTGAGTGTTAGGTCCCTAACCCCATTTTTCTTATGAGCCCTGAGGTTTTTGTTTTGTTTTGTTTTGTTTTTTAGTGAGGCAATTGGGGTTAAGTGACTTGCCCAGGGTCACACAGCTAGTAAGTATTAAGTGTCTGAGGCCAGATTTGAACTCAGGTACTCCTGACTCCAGGGCCAGTGCTCTATCCACTTTGCCATCTAGCAGCCCCAGCCCTGAGGTTTTTATAATTTTATATACTATAGTGATTTTTTAGGAACACAGATTGTATTATAGCAGAACTGAAAACTAACTGTATGCATGTATTTTAAACATTTCATTTTTATTTTTTTCTCAATTACGTATAAACAATTTTTTTTTTTTAGTGAGGCAATTGGGGTTAAGTGACTTGCCCAGGGTCACACAGCTAGTAAGTGTTAAGTGTCTGAGGCCAGATTTGAACTCAGGTACTCCTGACTCCAGGGCCAGTGCTTTATCCACTGTGCCACCTAGCTGCCCCTAAACAAAAATTTTTAACATTTGTTTTTTAAAATTTTGGGTTCCAAATTCTTTCCCTTCCTCCTTCTTTTCCCCCCTTCCTCCTTCCCTTACCCCTTCCTGAGAAGGCAAACAATTTGATATGGACTATACTCTATATGTACTTATTGATGCCTTTTGTTTTTATAGCATATTTATTTCCGAATATACTCCTTCCCCTTATCCCCCCACTCAATGTTTTTTTTAAAAAATAAACAAAATTCAATAAGACTAATCAACAAATCAGTTATGCCTGAGAATATATTCAGTAATCAATACCTATTGACCTCATACCAGTAATGTTGTGAGACAGGTATGGAGGCTGCACCAAATCTGTTCTCTCTCTCTTTTTTTTCTGTCCTGTGGGGCAATGAGGGTTAAGTGACTTGCCCAGGGTCACACAGCTAGTAAGTGTCAAGTGTCTGAGGCAGGATTTGAACTCAGGTCTTCCTGAATCCAGGGCCAGTGCTTTATCCATTGTGCCACCTAGCTGCCCTCCAAATCTGTTCTCTCTTGACATTTGTTCTCCTCTTCCCCTTGTGAGTAGTAACAGAATTTTGTTAACTGCTATCTCTCTGTGGCTCTGCTACTCTCCCTCTGAACTCTAGAGTAGCACAGTTTTATATTTTATTCTGTTAAGATTGCTATAGTAATTTTTCATTCTGCTTATTTCACTTTGCATCCGTTTACACAAATCTTCTTATGTTTCTCTGAATTCTTCATATTTGTTTTTTTCTCGGTTGTTATTGCTCAGTCATTTCAGTCATATCTGACTCTTTGTGACTCCATTTGAGGTTTTCTTGGCAGAGATACTGGAGTGGTTTACCATTTACTTCTCCAGCTTATTTTACAGATGAGGCAATTGAGGCAAAGAGGCTTAGGTGACTTGCCCAGGGACACTTAGTGCCAGGCCCAGATAGTGTCTTAGACCAGGTTTTTTTTTTTCAGGGCAATGAGGGTTAAATGACTTGTCCAGGGTCACACAGCTAGTAAGTGTTAAGGTTCTGAGGCAGAATTTGAACTCAGGTCCTCCTGAATCCAGGGTCGGTGCTTTATCCACTGTGCCACCTAGCTGCCCCCTTGACTAGGTTTAAACTCAGATGAGTCTTCTTTACTCCAGGCCCAGTGCTCTATCTACCATACCATCTAGCTGCCACTGTTTTTTTTTCTTAGACTACAGTAGTATTCCATTATATTCACATACTATACTTTGTTTAACTATCCTCCAATTGTTGGGCCTTGTTTCCAGTTTTTTTGTTATCACAAAAAGTACTGCAATCAATATTTTGTTGTATATAGGACCTCTCTGTTTTTTACTTCATTGGAGTATATGTTTGGCAGTGCAATATCTGGGACAAAGGTTTTAGGATGGCTTAGAACTTTATAGAACTTTTCTTGTATAAGTTCAACTTGATACCTAGAACTGTTGACTTAATTCACAGTTCTACCAACAATATATTGGTGTTCTTGCCTTCTCACAGCCTCTCCAGTTCCTGTTTTTGGTCATATTTTCTACTTTACATGAAGTGAGGTAAAATCTTATAGTTATTTTAATTTATATTTCTCCTATTATTTATTTTATATTTATATTTATTATATATTTCTTATAATTTTTGGTACATATTGTATATTTATATTTTTATACATATAGCTCGTTAAACAAATTGCAAACTATCAACAGCAAGCTATATACACATTCACAAATATACTTATAGATATATGAACAATGTTAATTACTGATATGTCTAAGGGCATGGAGCACTGCTTTCCCTCTTCCCACTAAGGGTTCCTCATCTTTTGAGTTTATTCCTGGATGGATCTGACCTCTAATATGGGAGATTAGGCTCCCTTTCTCATACTCTTTGGCTCTTTACATGCTCATCCCAATTGCTTAAAGCTTAGGTTTGGCTTATTTCTAAGGTTGCCCAAATGTGGGAGTAGAAAGGTATTCATGTACAATATGAATCAGGTATGGGATAGCTATTTCCTCTTCACAAAAGAAATGGTTAACATATGCGACATCCACAAAGACAGATTTATAGGAAGATTTAAAACAGGATATTGTAAATCTCAGCCAGGGATTAAGCTGCTTCTCCTGCCAGTGGTATCTTCTCTGATGTGGAATTTCTCTCTGTGGCCAATAAGCTCTGACCAAGGAACCCAGGATCTCCAGACTCTTCAAGGTTGCTTCCAAGACTGGACATGGTTATCTCAGGATCATAGTTTCTACCACCTATGTTCAGGCAAGGAAATACAAAGCAGAAAATGTAGCCAGGAATCCCAAGGCCTAGACCTAGTTCATTTAAAAAAAATTTTTTTTAATTTAATTTTTTTTGACCTAGTTCATTTTTTTTTTTTTTTGGTGAGGCAGTTGGGGTTAAGTGACTTGCCTAAGGTCACACAGCTAGTAAGTGTTAAGTGTCTGAGGCCGGATTTGAACTCAGGTCCTCCTGAATCCAGGGCTGGTGCTCTATCCACTGTGCCACCTAGTTGCCCCCGCCCTAGTTCATTTTTGCTATTTTTTTTTCCTAATGACAGCAGTAGTTGCCATGCTGAAAGGGTAGGGGAAAGGTCAATGCCTCTCTAACTGTCCCCTCATAGAAAATCTAGTGAGGAAGAGCTATTTGAAACATGGAAGAATTGAAGGAAAGTACACAAACTAGAAACTATCTTTGCTATTAAAACTGATGTGGCTTCTCCTCTGCTGCTGTCTGTGCTGCTAAGGAAACAATGGGAGATAGCCTTGTCATCACAAAGTTCAAGGTTCTTCAGTCTCGAGTCATATAATGGCCCTGGAGTCTCTGGAGATAGCCAGGGAACTCTGGAACATGCTTCCTAGGATGGCCCCTGCAGATACTTTTCCCATGTATGCTCTATGCAACTTCCATTACAATACATATATATATGTAATATGTATAATATGCATGTATGTGTTATGAACAATTTCATCAGTGTAAACAGCTCTTATAGAGTTCTCTGTAAAGTGGGAATAATAACAAGTCCTACTTCTCAGAGGTATAAAGATAAAATAAGATCATATTTGTAAAATGGCTTACAAAACTTAAAAGGCTATATAAATGCTAGCCATTATCACCATCATTTTTCTTTCTTTCTTTTTTTTTTCCAGGGCAATGAGGGTTAAGTGACTTGCCCAAGGTCACACAGCTAGTTCGTGTTTGAGTTCGGATTTGAACTCAGGTCCTCCTGAATCCAGGGCCAGTGCTTTATCCATTGCACCACCTAGCTGCCCCTACCATCATTTTTAAATTAGATTTGCTCAAGGTAATAAACCAGGGTGCATCAGAAGTGGGACTTGCACTCTGGGTTTCCCTATAACCCTCTCTTCATTATGCCATGCTGCCTCTCTTGCTCTCTTATTTTTGTGTTAATTCCCCATATGGTTTGGATATTGGATATTTATCGGATATAATTGATGCAAATATTGTTTTCCAATCAACAATTTCCCTTTTTATCTTAACTGGATGGATTTTTTTTTTCAGGGCAGTGAGGGTTAAGTGACTTGCCCAGGGTCACACAGCTAGTAAGTGTCAAGTGTCTGAGGCTGGATTTGAACTCAGGTCCTCCTGAATCCAGGGCTGGTGCTTTACCACTGAACTAGATTGATTTTTGAGAAACATTGCTTCTAAACTTAAGGAGTAGCAAGCTGTTGACCAATCTAGTGACTTATACTAAATGCTTAGTTTTGTGATTCTATAGAAGAATTGGAGTGGTGGCAGTGGTGCTGAGGACGTTGGGCTATTATCATTCCCATTAACATGACAGCTCTCCCTTCCTTACTACCACTTCATTGTTTACCTGTGATTGTTTACCACTGGGATGACTTTGGTTGGCTTTTCAACCTGAGCCAATATGGGCATCAATAACCAAACTGTTTGTTTACCAGCCCTTTAATGAAGCATATTTCCATCAGTAACTGGGGTACTGGGAGTAGGTGACTATTTTGGCATACACTGGTATAACAGCTACAACAAATCAAGAGAACTAGTCTAGGAAACTGCAGCCATTGTTGACAGCATTTTTACACCTCCCTCTTTTTAATATTCTAGGAGTAAAGTCGTGGGGACTTGTCTGTAGGAGAGGGAAAGGTAAAGAAAATATTTCAGGTGCCAATTGTGGTTGTTCAGATATAATATTTCCAGGAAAGTTAAGGCACGAACCATAATTTATGGATATGATGAGCTAGCTAGACAAGGGCTCTTCTAAGGATGCAGTGTGTCTGGCACATAGTGTTTGAAAAATATTTACTACCAGTGTGATCTAGAAAGTCTCAGGGAACTTGGTAGATTGTAGATAGGTCTATGTTTGTTTGCCACTTGCTGGTTACATGCCCAAACCATTTAGAGCCTGAAGGGAGTTCCAGAAAAGTTATGAACATAGTAAGAGAGAATCAACTAAGGTATATCTTGGCAATGGAGGTGTGAGATTGGAAGGATAAGAAGCAGAGGATGACCTCATGAATTGTGAACTTGATTATCTTATAAAATGTTTTCCCAATCTCATAGACTCTGTTCTGGTTCCAACAGGGTTAGGAATAAGTATAACTCAAGGTGAGGGAATGTATAGGGAATAACCACTCTTTGGGAGAGGTTCATGACCTAGAACAAATAATAATGTGCCTCTTATTCCTCTCCCTCCATTTACATTTTGATACCTGCTTTGTCTGGTAATGGGGGAAAAAGTTAATTGCATATGTGAGCTTCAAGCATTTTTCAGTACCTCCAACTCTTCCTGATTCACTACCTAATCACCTAGCTTTTCTTGCCCCAAGTTCTCAGACTGGGGTGATTTCTCTAATTCACTAAATCCTGGCCTCATTTTTCTCTGGTCCCCTAATGATTGAAAGGCCTTTGCTGATGGGATTCACGACCACCAAGAGCTGACTTGAAATTTTGGGAGTTTCAGGCATGTGAAGACCCGCATTAATGGAGAACCACTAAAGACTGGAAACCAAATACATACTTCATGTATGAGATATCATCTTATCCTCTCCATTGCTTTTGATATTGTCAACCACTCCCTTCTCCTGGATACTGCTTCCTTCCTCAGCTTTTGTGACATTGCTCTTTCTTGCTTCTTTCTCAACCTGTCTGATTGCTCCTGCATAAAGTCCTGCCTCCTAAGCATGGATATACCCAGGTGATCTGCACTGAAAAGTAAGTTAGATATGGTCTTACATGCCCTATGGATTTGGGGGAAATAGATCTCAAAGAACTTCTCTGTTCTCTCTATACCCCCTTACAAATTTATCTCATAGGTTCCTATAGTTCCTTTATGTGGATGACACTCTCTACTAAAGTCCCAGTCCCACAAACTCAACATGCCCCAAACTGAATTTATTATCTATGTTTCACCCTTCTGGCACTTCCTTCCCTACCAAACTTGGCCTTCCTCCAAACTTCTGTCTTTTTGTTCAGGGCACCATTATTTTTCCAGTCAACCTGAGATGCAACCTTGGAGTCATCCTCCATTTTTCATTCTTCTTCATAACCCCAATCCAATCAGTTTTGTCTTATTAGTTCTTCCTCCACAACATCCCTCCTATCTGCCACCTTCTCCCCACTCACAAGATACTATCATCCTAATTCAGTCCCTCGTCACCTTTTGTTCTACTAAATAATAATGTCCTGATTGGCTTCTAATCCATTCTTCATAGAGCTGCCATATAAATCTCCCTAAAGCGCTAATCTGACTACCACTTCCCAACTCACGGCTTTTCAGGGGCTCCCTATTCCTTTAGGATAAAATACAAATTCTTCAGTTTGATATTTAAGGCTAGGTTTTCACAAATCTGGTTCTAGTCTACCTTGCAATACTAATTTCCCAATGCTGCCCTTTACACACAGTATTCCAGCCAAATCGGCCTGCTTTTGTTTCCTTAACTCAGAAACTTGTCTCCGGTTTGTCTTCTCCAGCTTGTCTGTAAACCGACACCCAGAATTGAACACAGTACTCTAGATCAAAGCTTCTTAAACTGGGTCTCAAACCCACATGGGGTCACATAACTGAATGTGAGGGTTGTGAAAAAATTTTGCAATAATAAAAGATTAGGCATGCCTATTTTATATCCAGGGATCACATAAAAATTTCTCAGGCGAAAAGGGGTGATGAGTGGAAAAAGTTTGAAAGGTCCTGGTCTAAATGGAGTCTCATTAATGCATCACCCTCTGCATGAAGCCTCTCCTGATCCTGCTGATCCTCTCCTCCCAAATGACCTCTAACTACTGTCTGTCTGTCTGTCTATCATCTATCTATCTGTCTGTCTGTCTGTCTATCTATCTATCTATCTATCTATCTATCTATCTATCTATCTATCTATCTATCTATCTATCTATCTATCTATCTATCTATCTATCTATCTATCTATCTATCTATCTATCTATCTATCTATCTATGATCTATCTGTTTTGTCAGGAATTGAAGTCAAACCTACTGGCCAATAATTTTTAGATTCAATTCTCTTTCATTTGGGGGGAGGTCTGAGAGTTGCCTTTTTTCCGCTTCTGCAGTACACCTTTCATTCTCCATGGTCTTTTTTTTTTTCTCCATGATCTTTTATATGTCATTTACAGTGGCCCAGTAATGACACCTTACATTTCTTTTCAGTACCCAAGGATGAAGTTCATCTGGGCCAGGACACTTGAATTCATCACGGACAAATAGGTACTTTCTTACAATTTCCTAATTTATCATGGATATCAGCTCCCCATGGACCATTCCCTGACCTTCCCTACCCAAACTGGTTATTTCCACAACATAAGTCAATCTCCTTGGCAGGAAAAAAACAACAAAATAAAAATTTAACACTTTTTTTGTGTGTTTTATTGTCCTTGACAATTTTGCTTCATTCTGAGCTTTAGCATTCTTTACACTGCTTTTATTATTAATATCATGTCATACTTTTGTATTCATCCTGTTCCCTACCTTGTGTATATATCTTTTTTAATTCCTTGTTTATTGGTCAAATATCCTCTGCATCTACATCAATTTCTTTAGAAAGTTCCCCCTCTCCCTCCTCATCTGAATTGTTTTACTTTTATGTCTTCAGAATTATATTCTTGAATATTTCCCATCCTTCTTGGGCTAATTCTACCTATAGAATTAGTCTCCCTATCTTTTGAACTCAGCTCTGAAATTTGCTTTTCTTAAATTTGAAATGCTTGTTACATTATGCCTAACTTTCTTTTCCTTCTCTATTAAAAATTCTAGGAGAGAGTGCTTCTTTTCTCACAAGGTTCCAGTCATTTTCACCCCAAGGCTAGATCAATCAATCAATCAACATTTGTGTGCCAGGCACTGTGCTAACCTATCAGTGAGGATCATATTTAGAAAAGATTTTCTTCTTTTGTTTATTCCTCAACTTTTTGAAGGATGAGGTTATTATTATGTGAAGTCAAGAAGTTATTAGCATATTTGCTTTTGGCAGAAAGAAGGAAAATTCCAGCAGATGTCTGGATAATTGAAGTCTCCTTTCAGAATTATACCACATTTCTGTGCTAGCCTTTCTGTTTCTTGATATCCTCATCTATTTCTCAATGGTCTGTAGTAAAATCCAATGATACAATTGCTTCTTTTCCTCTCCATTGATCTTCACCCAAATACTTTCCACAATGTTTCTATCATCTGGATCCTAGATTTCTCACATAAGCATACTTCTTAATAAATAATGTTCCTCTCTTTCTCTAGCCTACTTTGCTTCTTTTAAATACAGCATACTCACCCACAGTCATAGTCCTGTCATGTGTTCCATCTCTCCATGTCTTAATATCCATGAGCTTAGTATCCAATTTTTCTTTTTTGTATTAGGACCTCTTGCTTGAATTTTGGGCATTTGTTTTTTAGCCAACTGATTCCTTTCTTGATTACTACTGATTCCTTTATTGAATTTCGTCTCTTATGGACGTGTGGGCCCCTCAACTACTAATGCCTATGGTTTCTAGCTTGAAAAAGTCATCCCTTCTTTTTATTTAAAGCCCCTTGGATTAGATTTAATAAACTCAAGGAAAATACATACTCCACTCCTGGCCAGGAGTCTATCAACTCTGTTTTTTAAAAAAATAATAATAATAAACATTTTTATTTAAAGTTTTGAGTTCCAAATTCTATCCCTCCTTCTCTCCCTCTCTAAGGCAGTAAGCAGATGCAGGTTATACATGTGCAATTATGTAAAACATTACTATATTAGTCATTTTGTATGAGAAAACTTGAATTAAAAAAGTGAAGGAAAGTGAAAAATAGCATGCAATAGCATTCAATCAATATCAGTTCTTTCTTTGGAGGTGGATAGTATACTTCATCATTAGTCCCTTGGGATTGTCTTGGATAATTGTATTGAGTCATTCACAGTTCTTCAAACGATATTGCTGCCACTGCACAACATTCTCCTGGTTCTGCTCACTTCACTATATATCACTTCATATAAGTCCTTCCATGCCTTTCTGAAATCTCTCCATTGTCATCAGCTCATCTAATGGCTGCCTCAGTACCCCTGAACAGGAAGTTACCAACCTCCATTTCTCTTTTTCCTCTGACACTTATTGGAAACACTTGGCTTCTGTGGCTCTAGTCTACCATTTTTTTTGGAGGATAAAAACAGGTGCTTCCTCTTCAGAACATCTGGTGGAGCATGCAGGGTAGACATTGTGTTAAGGAAGCTATAATTCACTTCTAGCCCCTCAAACTTCATATTCTGGCCTACTTTCTCCTCTTAGAGGCAGCTAGATAGTGCAATGGATAGAGTGCTGTGAGGGGAGTCAGGGAGATATGAGTTTAAATCCAGCCTCAAGCACTTACAGTAGTATGGCCCTAGGTGAGTCACAACTTCTGATTGCCATCAGTTTCCTCAATTGTAAAATAGGATCATAGCATCTGCCTCACAGAGTTGTGAGGAAAGAATGAGGTAATGTTTGTAAAACTTGTAGCACATAGTAGGTACTTTTAAACTGCTTGCTCCCTTCCCTTTCTCCTTTCACAGGAGAGGGATTCAGCAGATTTGCTAAGGACCTTGGGTCTCCTCCAGTTGCTCCAATTTCTATCCTCACTGTTGTATTTCAACCTTTTTCTTCCCCAAGATAAATCCAGCAAACCAGGCTTATGATCCTCTTTCTTCCCTATAATATTTTCCTTCCTTACTGAATTGAATCCAGTCCTGGTTTCCTTGCCGCCAATCTTTCTTCTTCCCTTCCTCCTCATCTCCCTCCCTTCCTGGGCTCTCTCTTTGCAAACACCCCCTCCACCATCACCCCCGCCCATCACCGTATGTCTCCTCAGTTCCCACTCTCTCCCACTCTCTGGTTCAGCTTGCCAGTCCGGCAGCTCTACTTTGGATCTCTTAGCCACCTGGTCCAGTTGCAAGACCTGGCAGCTGAGGAGGAGGAAGCGGAGAAGATCGCCAGGGCTTCCCACGGCCGCCTCGCCGCCCCCAGGGGTTGGCGGGGAAGGAGCAGCTGGGGAGCCCCCCCAGAAGCACTTCTTCAGAAGACAATGCACTCAGCCTTCCGTAACCACAGTCCAGTCTCCTCTTCCTCCGGCTCCTTTCCACCGCCCCCCATCGCTTCCCAACTGCAGCCGTTCTTTATTCGGGGGGGCTCCTACCGCAGCTGCCGGAGGGGCTCTAAGGATAGCAGCACCAGCACTAGCACCAGCACCAGCAGGGGAGGAGGAAGGAGACGAGGCAGGGGAGGCGGCAGCTTTGGTGGCTCCCCCCTAAGCAGCAGCACAGGAGTGGAGCAGGAAGGGGAAGACGAAGACGAAGAGAGCATCAGTATTAGCAAACCCCTGGTACCCGCCAGAGCTCCCCTGGAGCCCCCTGCTCAGGGAGGCACTCAGCTGATCGCTCACGCCGCCTCTTCCTCCTGCTCTTCCTTAAAGTCCACATCTACCTCTTCTAGTAGTATGACCGCAGTGGATTTTGCTGGTGGGGGTGGAGCAGGACCCATTGGAGGGCCAGGGGGCCGTGCATCCGGGGGCCCCAGTGGGCCCAGCGGTGGCAGCGGCTCCTTTTGCTGCTCCTGCTGCTGTTGTTGCTGCGGCCACTCATCCAGGCCCCCCCACAGAGGTCGGCGAGGCTGTTGTGCCTCTACTTCTGAGTGCAAGTGGGGTTACCAGGCGCTGTCCGTGGTGCTGTTGCTGGCTCAAGGTGGGCTGCTAGACTTGTATCTCATTGCTGTCACCGATCTGTACTGGTGCTCCTGGATCGCCACAGATCTGGTGGTCGTGGTTGGCTGGGCCATTTTTTTCGCTAAGAACAGCCGTGGCCGTAGAGGAGCAAGTGCCGCTAGTTCCCACAACCACTACCAGCACCACCACCATTCAGCCCCCCCACCTCTCCACCTGCCTGCTCCATCGGGCTCAGCTGTGGGAGCTGGAGCTGGAGGCAAAGTCCGGGCCCGAGGTGGTGGGGGAGGCCCGGGAGATGGTTTGGACTCTGTCGGGTCCGGGGGAGAATTCGCTTTTGCCTACTTGGCCTGGCTGATCTACTCCATTGCCTTCACGCCCAAGGTAATTTTGATACTTGGTACGTCTATCCTGGACCTCATCGAACTACGAGCGCCCTTCGGTACCACGGGCTTTCGTCTCACTATGGCGCTGTCTGCGCCCCTGCTCTACGGTTTGGTACGGGCCATTAGTGAGGCAGGCGCCCCTCTCGGATCCACAGGACCCCTGCTCCTGCAGCCCCAGCAGCACCGCGCCGCCGGCTGCTTCCTGGGCACTTGCCTAGACTTACTGGACAGCTTCACCCTGGTGGAGTTGATGCTAGAAGGCCGAGTACCTCTGCCTTCCCACCTGCGCTACCTGCTCATCTCTGTCTATTTCCTGACCCTCACTTCTCCAGTGTTCTGGCTCTATGAACTCAACACCGTCACCCCCAACGCTGCTCCTTCCTGGGGGTCTGGGGCAGGGGGCTGTAGCAGGCTCCTGAGATTGCTGGCTGGCTGCTTGGTGGATGTGCCCTTGCTGGCCCTGCGCTGCCTTTTGGTGGTGAGCTACCAGCAGCCACTCTCAGTCTTCATGCTCAAGAACCTATTTTTCCTTGGTTGCCGGGGATTGGAAGCCCTGGAGGGCTGTTGGGGTCAAGGGAATCTGGGTTCCCCTAACAGGATCCGAGGAGCTTACGGAGCCCCTCCCCCAGCTCCGCCCCCATCGCCCCCGCCGCCCACCCCTCAGGGAGGTTCTCAGTTAGGCCACTGCATCCCAGAGAATGACACGGGACCCCATGGCTACGTCAATACCCTGGTCGTCTCCTCCCAGAACTAAGGAAAGAGAAGAATGTTTTCTTTTATCTTCCTCAGACCTTGACTTCTCATACTTTCTACTTCCCACCCATGTTCCTACTTGTTCTTTCTACTTTTTCTTCATCTAGATCTGCATCAGGTTTTTCTTAAGAAGGATCAACCGCTATACAAGGAAGTCTATGGAGGTTGATTGGCCTTCCCACTACCATTTTATTCTGTAATTTTCTGGGGTGAGGAGCAGTAGGGGGTGAGGAAAGTGGGTCCTTTTAATCTATTGCAAATTCATAATTTTTTTTCCAGACTCAAGCCTCTAAAGTAACAGCTAACAAGCTGAAGATCTACTTCCCACTCTTGCTCCTCATCTTCTCCATCCCCACCAATAGACCTGATTTCCCATGAAAACTATGTTCATGTATAGTCATTGTAGGGGAAGGTGGAAAAGAGGGGAGATAATGGTAGAGGAAATTGAACGGTTGGTCAGCTCAGTCCCTGGGCTTGATCTCGGAAATGCCAGTCCTCCATGTGCCAGGCCCTCCATGCCTTGGCTGGTGATAATCTATATCCAAGACGTGGTATTGGATCCAACCACTTTGTTCTCTTCTCTTTCTCTGATGAACTTTTTGCAAGCAGAGAGAGAGCCTTGTATAGTACAAAGAGCACAGGCCTTGGAGTCAGATAACCAGAGTTTGAATCCTATAATACCTTAGGCGACCTACTTAACCTTTCAGGTCTGTTTTCTCACTTGTAAGGTCGGGCTAGATGATCTTAAAAGGCCCTACCAGTTCTTGATTTTTATAAGTGATGGCTATAGTACATGTTAACGAGTGAATGTGTATATGTGTATGTATGTGTGTGCTATTTGTCACTTACCAGATGACCCTTTCCAGTTGGTAAGAGACGAGAAGGAATGAGTGTTGCTCCCTCCCCCCCAACTTTTACTTGAACTTGACTGAATAGAAAACACTGGATCTGGAGTCAGATGAGCTGGGTTAAAATCCTGGTTTTGATAATTACTACCTTTGTGACCTTAGGCAAATCACTTTGCCTCTCCAAGGCTTGTTTCCTAATCTACATGCAAAGGGGTTGGTAATGCAGTGGAAAGAATGCTAGCTTTGGAGGCAAAGGACCTGGGTTCAACTCCCAGCTCTGCTACTTACTACCTGTGTGATCTTGGGCAAGTCACTTAAACTCTCTGAGCCTCAGTTTCCTCATCTGTAAAATGAGGGGGTTGGACTAGATGGCTTTTAAGGTACCTTCCAGCTCTAAATGTATGATTCTATGATCCCTAAATTCCCTTCCATTTCTCAGCCCTACAATTCTATAACTCATGGCTATGCATCCCTGAGGGAGCTGAGAGACTGGGAGCTATCCAGAAGTTTTCTGGCAGGGTCAGTTTCCTCCTGTCCCCTCCCAGTCCTGCTCTCCTCTCTGGCTCTGGGTGTGGTTTTTTACATTTCAAGGACCAAACCACCCTTTCTTGGGTGAGTAAGAATTACTACCTCTGTGTTTTGAACCTTTGTTGCATTGTACACTGATGTTGCTGACAAACACACACATAAAAAGGAGAAAGTTGAATTTCATTTTGTCTCTAGATCCTGCTGATTTGGTGCCAGTGATAAAAGGATCTGTGGACTATTAGCCACTAGAACTCTTATTTTCCCTGTGGCATGAATGTGTTTATACCAGGTTGTGGCTTAGAATGTATTTTCTTGGGGGTGGATATTTGAAGTAGAGATGGTTTTCCTAAGGGGAAGAGTAGGGGAGACTGACTCTTGCTGATGCCCCTTTCTAGGATCAGAAAGGTTGTGCTGCTTGGGTCAAGAATGGAGTGAGTTCAAGAGGATAGAATTGAGGGATGAGAGTGGATGGGTTGTGGTAAGGATGGGTAACAATGCTGTCAATATTTCTCTGGGCCACCTTTCTTGGTTTTCTACCAGTGGTGATTGATGAAGAAAGGGGCTTCTTACAACTAAGGGTTCACCTTGATTGGTGAGTTTTCTTGGCTTGTGACATCTGATATTTTGAGGGTTTAGGGTTTTGGGGGGGGTAAGGATAGGAAATCATAGGGAGCAAGGCAAGGGAAAGACTTCCTTTCCCTCAATTGCTAGCTGTCAATGAAATGGAATAGAAAGAGGAGAGAGAATGTTATAGGAACTCTCCTTTCCCCTCCCCTTCTTGATTTATAATGGATAGACTAGTTAAAGCCCTGGTCCTAACATTCTTTGGAAAGGTGACCTGGCATAAGAAAGTGCTTAGGATGGGTGGACATGGGTGACAAGCATAAGGAACCTAATCTGCATTCACAATAGGTACTTCTTAGGTTGTGGGTAGAAGCTAAGAGTAGGAACACAAGGTATATTCTGTGAGGAGCTTATAATGGTGACTGCCTATCAGGCTTTTCCTAGACCCTTTCTATCCCCTCACCCATTCATGTGGAGGGGAAAATAGGAGCCAAGTAATCTATCAGTAGCTCAAAGAAATGGTGCCAGTGAGCCTGGTTTTGCAGGAAGCCTCTACTAAAACATTCCCAGAACAAAGGGATATGTGTGTGTATACACATATATATATACACGCACACACACATACACGCATACATACATGTATACACATATACATATGTATGTATATATCCCACAAATATATCCCATATGTAAGTGTATATTTATATATATATATATATATGCAAAATGTCTAATCCCTTTGGAATTTGATAAAGAGTAGATGAGAAGGATATGGCAGAGGAAGTTTGAAAGGCTGAGAGTTTTGTCATTCTCTTCCTACTTGCTCTCCCTGCCCTCCCTTATCACTGACTCTAATATAAGGTTATTGAATTTTGGAACTAAGTGTTTATTTTCTTCTTTTACATTTCTAACTCTTCCTTGTAATCCTATCTGCTGAAGGGCTGGGGGCTTTGGCCCCAGATTTACCATAGAAAGCACAAGATACATTCCCCAATTCTCCTTCATCTCTTAACACCTTTCCATTTCCTGCTTTTCTAGAGAAAAACAATTCTCTGTTACATAAAATAAACATGAAAAGATAACTGCGTTGGAGCCTTGGTCAGCTTCCCAAATGGTATCTGTTCCTATCTCTTTTCTCCAATTTGGACAGTCTTGGTGCTGTGATTGTGACTATAAAAACCTCAGAATACTATTGACTTTTCTCATGTGATGCTAGAATGGATGTGAAAGAGCTGCTACCTCCCTGGGCATGGGTAAATGAAGTTTATATCCGAGAGAACCAGCCAAAAGCATTCCAGCCCCTGCCCAAGCAAATAGCCATCTTTTTCTCAGTTGTAAAAATGCTTTGAATTCTTGTGGCGTCCATGCCTTCATTACGGTGGGGGCCCATGTAGGCTCCGAGGCACCCTTATATCAATTCCCACTCTCATTGATGAGTTGGGGCCCTAGAATTTGTCTAGCTACACCTCTCATCTCCTCCTCATGGTTTAAAGGGTGATTATTTAAAGTCATTGTCTCAAGCTCCCCACTGATATGCTCTGCTCCCTTCCCCCACCCCAATTATAAATTGAGACAGCCTGAGGTAGCTTTTAGAAAGCAGTGTCTACTAAAGTGGCAGAACAGTTGGTATGAAAAAAACCTCTCAAATTCTGTAGTAAAATCTCCCATATCCACAGAGCCCAGGGAAAAGTGGGTTCAAGCTTAGAGAACACATATGACAAAGGGGTAACACGTGATTACTGGGATCCTTTTCTCCAATTTGTGGGAGGCTCAAGAAGTTCCCTTTAAATAAGATGAATCTAAGTTCATTTGTCCTTGACTTCTAATTACAAGTGTTACCAGTTGATCCCCAGACCCTACCGGGACACCAGTGGGAAGGTGAGAAGTCCAAAGTCTTCCAAATCCTTTGAAACTTATGGAGTTCTCCTCCAGCCAAAATTATTGGTGAAAGGGGTATCAAGGTGCCTCCTTCTCCCCACCCCACACCAAACCGAGCTAATATTTTTTCAGCGATCTCCTGGAAAGCTATACCTGCTTCAATTTCTGGAAAACCTCTCATCCTAGGTAATCTGATGTTTCTACATAGGACCTAGGGGTGTAATAGAAGACTGGAGTAGACATTGAAACAGACCTCTTGTCTAGCATCATATTCATTTCTTCAAATGGCTTTCAAAGCCTTTCTCCACTTAATCCAATGTCCGCAATTGGGCAACAATTTTGTTACTTATATCAAATGGGGGTGGGGTTGAGTAAGTCAGTCACCCCACCCTAACTCAATAAATTGCTTTCCTTCACCTTCCTCCTTCCAGATAAACAGACCTGGGCATCTTGTGCAAGGAAATAATTTGGTTAAGCTTAGCAAATGTGCTAATCATAAACATTTGATTATCACACTTACATATTGAAGTTGCTTATATATTTAAGGGTTTAGAGTGTGTGTGTATGCTCATTCATTACAAATACAGAGTGGAATCACCCATGTCAAGAGCGTACCTATGACAAATGTCAGTAAGGGACAATAACTTATTAACTGTTCACTTATATCCTAGGAGTGTATGTATTTATGCAATGAGACAACATCAGAGATCTATCTCTTCTATCTTTGTTGAGATGCTTGGGATTGTTCACCAGGGTATTTGACAACACTTGAAACTACTGAGCTTCACATCTAGTTAGTAAGAAAAAAAGTATGTTAAAATAAGAAGCTGCCAGATAGAGGGATTCCTTCCCAAACCTTCACCCCAGGGAATCTCCTCCCAGGGATGAAGTTCCCTCATCTGGAGGGCATATTCTATAGCTGGAATCTGAATATTATTTTCTATTGTTTCAGGTTTGAAAAAAAATGACTACTTATTTCCAGCAGGGTACAGAGATCTCTCCTTTTTCTGATTGCATTTTATAAGTGACACTTATTCATGGCCCTGCCTAAATGATTAATTGATCAATCAATACACATTTATTAAGTGTTTATTATGTGCCAGGCACTGTGGATAGTGATGTAAAAGGGTAACTCAGAGAGAATGAATAAAGGATTATGAGCTGTAAGGGGAATCTGTACCTCTGAGGGCTTCCCAAAACAAGATGGAGGTAAGGGTGGATGAAGGAAAAGGAACAGTAAAAGATGGTTCCCAGTAAGGATGACTGGGAAGGTAGTAATACCATTGGTAAAACAAGAGAGTCAGGAGAAGGAGCAAGTTTTCAGGGCTGGATAGTGAGTTTAATTTTGGACATTTTGAATTTGAGATGCCAAGTGAAAATATGATGGATACAGTTTTTAATGTGGTTCTGAAGTTCAGGACAAAGGTAGGAACTATAACAACTAATACTAATCAATAACACTTACCTCCCAGTATTATTGTGAGGATTAAAATGAGATAATGTTTGTACAGCATTTTGTAAACCTTAAAGCACTACATAAATGTTACCTACTATTTTTCTAAGTGGCACAGGAGACAGAGCTTTGGACATGGAGTCAAGAAGATGTGGGTTCAAATGTAGCCTCAGACACTAACTGTGTAACCCTGGGTAATTTGCTTAATCTCTATCCTGTCTCATTTTCCTCAAATATAAAATGAGGATAATAATAGCACCTACCTCCTAGAGATGCTGTGAGGATCAAATAAGGTAATGTCTGTAAAGAGTTTAGCAAAGTTTAACATAGTATAGAAATGTCAGCTATTAATCACTAACATTTCTATAACATTTTAAAGCTTGCAAAGCACTTCACACATATTATGTCATTTGACCAGAGATCAAGATGTAGACAGCATCTTCACAGATGTGTGACACAAGAATACCAAAGCAGGAAGAGAGAGAAAAAAGAACCAGGGGAGTAAAGTGTTAGGAAAAACCTTAAAAAGGTCTCTTGAGTATTTTCCCAAGACATTAGCAGCTCTTAACTTTCTGCTTTTCCATCCTTAATATTCAAAATATTTCTTCTCAAAGTTCAAGTCAAGCCTTTTCTTTCTTCTCTCCTAACCTCATAAAAACCCACAGAACAACAACAACAAAAGGAATTCATGAACACACAACATTTGTTAAATAGTCTGTGTAATGCCCTGTGCCAGGTCCTGAGGGCAGTGGGGGTATAGGTTGGAGGGGAGATACAGAAATGAATAAGATACAGTCCTTGCCATCATGGAGCTTATTTTTTGTTTTTGTTTTGTTTTTGCTTTGTGGGGCAATGAGGATTAAGTGACTTGCCCAGGGTCACACAGCTGGTAAGTGTCAAGTGTCTGAGGCCAGATTTGAACTCAGGTACTCCTGAATCCAGGGCCAGTGCTTTATCCACTGTGCCATCTAGCTGCCCCCCCCATGGAGCTTATAAATGAATACATAATAAAGTCCTGAAAATACAGTAAGACATAGAAAATGCTATGGGAGTTTAGAGAAGAGATTACTTCTGGCTAGAAGGGTCAGGGAGTCTGTTAAGGGAGAGAAGGGGGGCATTTTAAAGCTGGACCTTGAAGAAATTGGACAAATAATCCCAGGGATGGAAGTGGAGGGCACTCTAGGTGAAAGGAATAATATGAGCAAAATTGTGGAGGCAGGAAAATGCATATTTATATGTGGGGAGGAGATGAGGCATGGAGTCAAGTTTGGTCTTAAAGAAAGATGCATGAAAAGGAGTGATGGCAATTAAGGAATATATTTCCTTGATACAAGGATGGCTAAGGCTAGAGAAGGAGGACAGAACAACTAAAAATGATACTGAGACACAAGCCATCCACTTTTCTAGACTTAATTTTAAGGGTCAGAATTTTGACAGAAATTCCTAAATCACTTTCACTCTAAAATACATAAGCTGTAAATTGAACATGGGGCTCGGCATAAGTTATGGATGAAAACAAACCACTGACGAATGGTTTTGAGTTCCAAACTTGGCCTAGTAAAATCCATATTAGGAAAGAATCAGAATAATTCATTTAATCAGATTGTGCCCTCGACAATTATAAAGAAGTTAGGAAGAGTCTGGTTTGGACAGTCTGAGATGCCTATGAAACTTATAGGTGGCCATGTCCAGCAGGAAGTTGGAAATGTGCAACCTTGGCTTGGGAAAAAGATGAGGCCTGGGTCTGTAGACTTAGGAATCATCTGCTTTATAAGGTTGGTTATAATAGAGCCCTGGGGCTATACCTAGGGATAGGAGATGGTATGTGGGGGATGGGTGTACAAGGGAAACAAAGAAGGAACAGGTTAGTAAGAAAACCATGATAGCACTGACTCAAAAACCCAGGGTGAAGAAAGCAATACAGAAGAAGGAGATTTTCAACAGTGTCAAATGCTACAAAGAAGTTGGGAAGTTTGAAGACTAAGAAAAAGATGACTAGATTTAGCTCATCAGTGGCCCTGGAAAGAGCAGTTTCATTTGAGTAGTGGGGAGATGGAAACCAGATTGCAAGAAGATGAGATGTGAGTGGGAGGTGAGAAAATATAGGCGACAAGGGAAGGCAGCTTTTTTAGGCATCTGGCTGTGAAAGGGTTATAGGATAGCTTAAGGTGAAAGATCTAAGTATATAGAAAGGTTCTTAGAGCAGATCAGGGCAGTGAGGTGGCATAGTGGATAGACCATCTGGTCTAGAGTCAGAAAGATTCATCTTTCTGAGTTCAAATTCAGAGACTAGCTGTGTGACCCTGGGCAAGTCACTTAGCTCTGCCTCAGTTTCCTCATCTGTAAAAATGAACTGGAGAAGAAAATATCAAACCATTCCAGTATCTTTGCCAAGAAAGCCCCATATGAAGTCACAAAGAGTCAGACACAATTGAAAAAGACTCAACAACAATAGAACAGATTAGAGTCCTAAAAGCTTCTAGGGCATATTTCTCTAGGTTTTCTTACCTCCTACCCCTTTTCATCCTCTCCTATCCCCTCTTATTAAGCAGCATGATGGAGTGGGAAAAGCCTAGGAGACATGAGTTCTAGCTCCATTACCTAGCTAACAGTGTGACCTTGGGCAAAGTCATTTCATCTCTGGGCTTCAATTTCCTTAATTGTAAAATGAGTGGGTTAGACTACATGAGCTCTTAGCTCCTCTAGCTCTAATCTTCCTCCAATAGCAAGTGTGATCATGAAAGGGCAACGGCAACTGGAGCCTGGGAGATATAGGGAAGTGGCAATCTCACTAGCATCCATCACAAATTTATTTTTTTTCTTTTAAAAATAAAATTAGATTCTGTTCTGAAAATAAAACCTTGAGACTTGTGACATGCTTATAGTGTTTCTTACTTTAAAATCTTTCCTGTTCTTGTTCTCACATGAAATTCTCAAATGTCACTGTGATAGCTATCATTGCCTTATGCATTTGAATTTTCAAGGCGAACCCTTGCAACTAAATAAATTTGAGATATTTTGACTGCAATTAGGATGAGATCCCTAGGCAAGCATTGGTGCCTAGCCTTGTGGCCTGGACAGACTTCGGTTTATACAAAGTGAGAGACATAAAACACAAATGACATTTCTCCACCATCATAATAGGCTTTGAATGCCTTTTCTTTCTAAACTTTGCTAACAAGAGAGCCTGAGACTAGAGAAAATGAACTTTTGTGCTCTGCCCTCCTCTACTCCTCCCTAATCTGAAGTTTTTACCTATGGTAGAAAGCGTGAAGCCTCCTTGAGTTTCCAGGTACAATGACAAATAGGCAGTATTTTTAGGTTTTCAACAAAATCAAATTCCAGCATTTTTAGAGTTGAGACACCCACACTAATTCAAACACTGCTCCTTTAAATGGCTGTGAACTAGTATTATCCAGTAAGTACTAGAGAAGAAAAGCTACAATCAGTTTGATAAGTTGTTGGTTTTAATGTTCTCTCCTACCTGACAAAATAAAATTTAGACCCACTGTTTCCCAGAGCTAAGACCTAGCAAGTAAGTTGTGTCCAGAGCTAGATAGGACAATAATCCTTTGTGATCACCCTCTGGATAATCTTACCCTCTGGGCTAGTTACATAATTCACCAGATATTCTCTGATCAAAGACAAACACTGGACAAACTTAGGGAGTCCTGCAATGAATCAAACTTGTCACATGCTTGCTGCTCCCTCATTGTCAGGGTTACAGCTTACTGGGTAGCCACTAGTTTAAGTATTGAGATCTCCCTCTACTAGGGGTGGGACCCCAGCACATGTTCTATAGCTCCTCCTTGCTTGCCAGCCTTCTTCCTCAATCTGAAAATAAAACTTTATTTAATTCCTGACTCTCCTGTCTCTGGCCTGCTGTTTGGCTCTGGCCATTCATAGGTTAGAGGCTGGTTCTGATCTGGTTGGTATTTTGGTGCCAGAAGTGGGATTGAGCATGAAACTGGGCCAACCGGACCTTCCAGAGCCAGCAGGAGTGGACTAGGCACCACAAGAGATTTCTCATGAGTCCAGCTCCTCCTTGTCTGGAGAGTCTGTGAGGCCTTTTCCTGCTCCAATCCATCCCAAGCTATTGCCTTTGATCGAGCCTCCCTTTTCACAGATTAGAGGCCAGTTCTGATCTGGATGACATATCCAGCCCATAGGGTAATTGTTGAAAAGCAGGGATTGATTTAAATCTTATTTTCTCTTCCTTCTAGGCCAGTCCTTTGGGGGAAGGTTAGGACTGTGCTATGGGCAAAATTGTGAATTGTGTGGAGATTACCTCCTCTCTGTTTAGTACTAATTTCCAATATTCACCTGTTCCTTTTACCTTTATCCTCTAGCATCCCCTACCCTCATATTGTTTTAGTCCTAACCAGAAGAGGTTCTTAAAAATAAATTACACTTTGATCTTATTGATGAATAATAGCTTAATACAGCTTCTTCACTCAAGAGTATTTGTAATGTATAATGGGAAGCTTGTGGACTGCACTGCTTGGACTGAAGGAATGACCTGATGATGATGGAATTTCACAGGGTGAAGCACCAAGAATCATAATGAGCTCACTAAAACATAGAAGGTGCTTGACCCTACTAGCTAGTAAGAAAAAAATATTAAAATAGGAAGCTCTCCCCAATATTAGAGTTTCTCTTCCCACCCCACCTCAGTCATAGCTGGAGATATCTACCAGCATCCTGGACCACATGGACTGAGCTAGTTCTTTGCCTTGAAATGTATTGAAATTTCCCTTGAGCAGTGATTGGCTCAGAAGACATTGACATGATTTTCTGGTTGCCCAAATAACTACAAGGCCGTGCCAAGCTCCATCTAAGGTTTGGATGGCAAGGGAAGAATTTGCCATAATTTCTTACTGGATTTCTTGACTTATTTCATGTGGTGTAAATTTAGTTTTTTTTTTTTTTTCTGGAGTGCTTGTGAGCAGAGCCATCTGCTTCCATTTGGCTGGGAGGGGTTTTTTTTCCCCTTAAAATTTTTTAAAATTTAATCATCCTCCTTCAACAAAGAACTCAAAACACCTTTGGATGATATCCTAAATAGAACTGACAATTTGGGCTTGGGAGCAAACATGTCACCTGTATTTTATTATGTGATGCAAATATTCCAATCTAATTTTGTTTAAAAGGGGGAAAATGGCTAGTCATGAACACATGACTAGAAATGGAACCAGGAGTTTCTTCCACCTTGAATCCCTGAACATACTCAATGAATGCTCTTTGATGAAGATGATGTCATGCTCATTTAAAAAAATATTTTATTTCCCCCCAGTTACAAGTAAAAACAGTGTTAAACATTCAAAATTCTCTCTCTTCTTCCTTACTTCTCCCCCCTCCCTGAGACAGTAAGCAATTTGATATTATATATGAGCAATCATGTAAAAAATTTCCATATTAGTCATATCATGAAAGAAGACAGACAAAAAACCCCACAAAAAGAAAGTTAAGAATAATATGCTTTGATCTGCATTCAGATTTCATCAGTTCTTTCTCTGAATGTGGTTAGCATTTTCCATCATGAGTCCTTTGGAATTGTCTTAGATGATTGTATTGCTGAGAATAGCTAAGTCATTCACAGTTGCTTATTGTCCAATATTGCTGTTATTGTGTACAATGTTCTCCTGGTTCTGTTCACTTCACTTTGCATCAGTTCATGAAAGTCTTTCCAGGTTTTTCTGAAATCATCTTACTTGTTATTTCTTTTAGCACAATAGTATTCCATTACAATCATCTACCACAACTTGTTCAGCTATTCCTCAATTGATGGACATCCCCATAACTTCTTTTTTTTTTTTATGAGATATTTTATTTTTCCGTTACATGTAATGATAGTTCTCAACTTTTGTTTATACATGCTTTACAATTTCAGATTTTTCTCCCTCCCTCCCCTCCCTCCTCCCTCCCCTAGACAGCAGGTAATCTGATATAGGTTATATCTATATATCTCTATACATATACATATAGATATATATATATATATATACACATAATAACATTAATCCTATTTCTGCATTAATCCTGTTACAAGAGAAAGAATCAGAGCAGTGATGCAAAACCTCAAAATAGAAAAAAAAAACAACAGCACCCAAAACAAAAGAAATAATATGGTTCAATCAGCATCTATAGTCCACAGTTCTTTCTTTCTTTTTTTTTCTTGGATTTGGAGATCCTCTTCTATCATGAGTTCCCTGGAACTCTTCTGTACCATTGCATTGGTGAGAAGAATATAGTCCATCACAGTAGGTCAACACTCAATGTTGATGATACTGTGTACAATGTTCTTCTGGTTCTGCTCATCTCACTCATCATCAGCTCACGTAAGACCCTCCAGGTTTCTCTGAACTCTTCCTGCTCATCATTTCTTACAGCACAATAGTATTCCATTGTATTCATATACCACAACTTGTCCAGCCATTCCCCAATTGATGGGCACCCCCTCAACTTCCAATTCCTTGCTACCACGTAAAGAGCAGCTATAAATATTTTTGTACATGTGGGCATCCCCATAACTTCTAATTCTTAGTCATTGCAAAAAGAGCTGCTATAAATATTTTTGTACAAATAGGCCTCCCCTTTCCCCTGGCTTTTTTTGGGGTTCTCTTTGGGATGCAGATTTAATAGTGGTATTTCTGGATCAAAGGTTATGCACAGTTTGATTGCCTTCTGGGCATAGTTCCAAATGCTCTCCAGAATAGTTGGATCAGTTCACAACTCCAACAGTGCCGAATTTTCCCACCTCCTTCAACATTTATTTTCCTTTTGTCATATTAGCCAATCTGATAGGTGTAAGGTGGTACCTCAGTTGTTTTAATTTGCATTTCTCTAATAAATAGTGATTTAAAGTATTTTAAAAATATAATTGTAGTGGGGCAGTTAGGTGGCGCAGTGGATGAGGCACTGGTCCTGGATTCAGAAGGACCCGAGTTCAAATCCAGCCTCAGACACTTGACACTTACTAGCTCTATGACCCTGGGCAAGTCACTTAACCCTCATTGCCCTTAAAAAAAAAAAAAAAATATATATATATATATATATATATATATATATATATATATATATATATATAATTGTAGCTTTGATTTAATCTGAAAACTGCCTGTTCAAATACTTTGACCATTTATCATTTGGGGAATGACTTGTATTCTTATAAATCTGACTCAGTTCTCTACATATTTCAGAAATGAGGCCTTTATCAGAGATACTTGCTGCAAAATTGTTTCCCGGCCTTTTGCTTTCCTCCTAATTGTGGTTGCATTAATTTTCTTTGTGCAAAAACTTGTTAATTCAATATAATAAAATTATTCATTTTACATTTCATATTGCTCTCTTTCTCATGCTTGGCCATTAATTCTTTCCTTCTCCATAGATCTGACAGGGAAACTATTCCTTGCTCTCCTAATTTGTTTATGCTATCACCCTTTATGTCTAAATCATGTACTCATGTTGACCTTATCTTGGTATATGGTATAAGATGTTGGTCTATGTTAGTTTCTGTCATACTATTTTCCAGTTTTTCCAGCAGTTTTTGTCAAATGGTGCATTCTTGTCTCAAAAGTTTGGGTCTTTGGATTTATCAAACACTAGATTATGATGGTCATTTACTACTATGTATTGTGTACCTAATATATTCCACTGATCCACCATTCTTTTTCTTAGGCAACACCAGATTGTTTTGATGATTATCACTTTGTAATACAGTTTGAGATCTAGTACGGATAGATCATGCTCACTTTTAAGAACTCTTGTTGTCATCATATGTACCACCTATATCAACTTGCTTGCTGTCTCGGGGAGGGAGGAGTGAGAGAGAAAATGTAGAACTCAAAATTTTTTAAAAAATGTCTTTACATGTAACTGGAAATAAAAATATTAAAAAAAAGTTCTTGGGGCAGCTAGGTGGCGCAGTGGATGGAGCCCCGGCCCTGGAGTCAGGAGTATCTGAGTTCAAATCCGGCCTCAGACACTTAACACTTAATAGCTGTGTGACCCTGGGCAAGTCACTTAACCCCAATTGCCTCACTTAAAAAAAAAAAGTTATTGTCAAGACCTAAGCCCAAGGCTCCCTTCCTTGAATGAATAAAATTCAATGACTGGGAATGAATGTGTCCTGGGAAAAGCAGATATCATTCTGGGGGTAAATCATAGTCAGTTTGAGTATTCAGGTGTTTATTTCCCATCATTCAAAATAATACACAAGTAAATGTACAAGTATACAAAAAGACTCATAAAACATTGATGACTTTAATTAAAGGTAGAAGCTATGGGATGTCCTGAGTCAAAGAACTCTAAGAGAAAAGTCAGTAGTACCCTTACCTAGTAATGTGGATTGAAAAAAGTTCTGTTGGAAAGAATTTTTAGGAACCTTGACATTTGGATGGAAAACCCTGTGGGGTGGTAGTGGGTGTTAAATAAAGAAATAGCCCAAAATAAGGGAGAACAAAGAAATAAACAAGACACAATTATGCTTCCAGCTCAAGAACATCATCACTATGCCTCTGGCAATGGAGAAATCTGCCAAATGATATCAATATGGAAACATATAACAATATATGCTTCTTGAGGAGGTTGGGGGAAATTGCTTGGAAATTTTGGTAGGCTGAGACATTTTTGGCAAGAAGACAGTGTCCAAAGCTCTAGGTGAAAAGTGACTTGCTAAGGTGAAGCTATAGGACCGGGGCATTGTGTCTAGACTCTACCTTGTTCTTCATGTTGCTACATAATTGAATGGAACAAAACTGAGATGGGGGAGGGGCTTCACACCAGGAATTGTGAATTGCCTTAGCCACACTCAGGTTTCACCACGATTGTACTCTTTAAGTTTGATCCCACTCTTCCTGTGTCCTTGTGGAAGAGTCAGCCTCAGATTTATGAGGGAAATGTTTGTGTCTACTATTTTAAATTAGAGCTAATTAATTAGATCTACTGGTTGACCATTAATGAGAAGCACATTGGTGGAGGCTCTTGAAGAATAGCATTAGAAATACAAACCCTATAAGCAAAGGTACCAGTTACCCTCTGCTGATCCAGCCCTCATGGGGAAAGTGGGCAGTAGCTGTAACCGTTCAGCTCTCTGAATCTCAATTTCCACCTCTCTAAAAAATTGAAGGTTATAATAGATGATCTTTATGGTAGCTTGCAGCCTTCATGTCCTCTGAATTCTAGTCCATTCCAAGGGGTCAGTACAAGAATGGAGCCTTGGAATGCCATTCTGGTTTGTAGGAAAGGTAATCTCAAATACACTTTGAACCCTTAAGTCTGTATGATGACTTTTCCCCAGAAGGTTTTCCTCATTAAGTTAACATGCCAGTCTGTGGTTTTGCACTGTCAAAGATTCCTTAGCCATTTTCATACCTATAGCTCTTTGGGACTTTAAGTGGTTAAGGGACTTTAAATCTTTAAGTGGGACACTATGAGAACCCAGATCTCAATTTATCTCACGGAGTTGCAACTTTAGGGATCCTTCCCAAGTACCATCTGAAAAACTTCTTACTGCAAGTCAGAGAAGAGGGAAACCCTTTCCCATCACCTGTTTTATGTTTACATTAACACCAGAGACAGAGGTAAGGGTTTCAGATTCCTCTCCTCTTTTTCTGTTCTCTATCAATATTCTGCCCCTCCCCCCCCAATATGGGAAGGCAATAGGTCATCACTGGAAAGTAGCTCATAGCTCAGTGGTAAGTCATTGGGAAAGAGTTACACATATTTACAAAGTGGGTAGTTTAGGAAGAACACGCTTACATTTAGAAGAGAGGTAAGTTTATTCCTGAGCTTCTCGTCATTAGATAGTAGAATTATAGGTATGCATTTTCTTTTTCTCTCTCTTTGATGACTCATATCTATAGCACACCATTAGGATGACTATAATTCTGTAGATAATCTCCTTTCATCTAGGCAGTCCCAGTTAGAGTTCTGTTGTATCTCCTGGAATAACAGTTGCTGTTGAAGGTTCTTCAGATTCTCCAAAACATTGGGAGAGAGAAATTCTGTAGATATCTCTGCATCCTGCTCTTCCATTTCCTCTTCCTCCTCCTCCTTTTCCACAAACCCATCAGGAGGCTGTGGGGAGCTCCTGGAGATGTAGCCCTGATCAGACTCCACTGACTGCCTCTGTTCTTCCTCACAGGGTGTATGAGGGTTATTGAAGACCAGCTGCTGTCTTTCCCATTCCTCTTCACCTGGGATGCTCAGACTCTGCTGGAAGAGGGAGTACATTAAGCCTTCTAGCTGTTCTCTTACAGGAGCTGGGAGGTAGTTGGGGGAAGGCACTGGAGTACTTGAGAGAGGGGAAGCTTCAGAGTCCCTGGGGAGGAGGAATACACTGTTCCGATGGGAAACACTGGTCCCCATCAGTGGGACACATTCCATGTCATCTTCACCAACTACTACCTGTCGGCTGGCTTTACCATCACCATTCTTATGTAAGGGCTCCACCACAGAAGTCAATTGATCCTCTTCTATGGGGACTACCGTTTGATAGGTAAGTGTAGCCCCTTGGGGCAGAAATGGAATATCCAGTTTAGAGACCCCTTTTTCCTCATTGATGAAGAGGTCTACCACCAAATGGTCCCCAGGAGAAGGCTCCTGTATTAGAGGCATCTGTTTCACTATTCTCCCTCCTGCTGGTAAAGGTGACTCCTCAGTCATCTCTCCATTCAGCAGTGACGAGTTGTCTTCATCTTCCAAACAGAGATTCTCCTGTTCAAACCAGTTGGGGCATTTGACTTGCAATTCCCGGAACCTCTGTACTGCTTCCTTGAGCTGCCAGCCACTGGGGCTTTGGAGGTAGTTTTCAGCAGTGATCTCCCTGACCCGGTGCACCCGACCTGGTTCAAACATCTCTAGTTCCTGGATCCGGAAATAAACCTCCTCAAACTTCTCCATCAGAGGATATTTAGGAGTGATGTTGAATAGGTCGGGGATATCAGCTTCATCACTGATGCCATCAAAGTAGCAGACCACATACATTCCAAAGCAGGCTGGTTTCTTGAAGTCTGGAAGGATCACATTCATGGCAGCTGTGAACAGGTCCCCAGCAGGTTTCCACCTGTCATACCGGAGCTGAACAGCAGGCTCTTCCCAGCCAAGGATTGCCTGCCACTTGGCTCTGGTGCCTCGGGAACACAGGATGAGGATCTTGGAATTGCTCTCCTCCATTTCCTGCTTCTGTCGACTTACCCAAGCCATGACTCCCACCTCTGAGATCAGCTTCTCCTCTAACAGGTCCAGGGCCACTTCAGTGCCACAGACAGTGATGAGGAACTGAGCAAACTTGACCACCACATCCACATAGAGAGGGTGATCAGCCGAGTAAATGATCCAGACTTTCCGGGGCTTCAAGGGTGGAGGAGTCTGGTTGTCCAGGGGTAGAATTTCTGAAAGAAACAAGAATCCCCCCCCCCCAATATTTTAAATTGGTATCCTTCCCAATGCTGGTACCATTGGCTGAAATATGGAGCCCAAACTCATGAGCCAGTCCATCTACTGAGACTGTCAAATGCTTAAGGCTTTGTACTATGCTACACCAAGGAAGCTCATTTGTACTGGAGGAATCCTTGGCCTAAGCAGAGGTCTTTGCCTATTTTTGCAGATAGAATAATGACATTTTAGTGTAAAACAAATGCACTAAAACTTCTTTTAAACAGCATCAAAAATGTCTTTCCCAGGAAACTCCCTCCTCTCTTCTTTAGTTTCAGTACTCATACTCCCTTAACATTATAATTCATCACTGTCATAATTTTAAAAAGAATCAGAGGGGAAGGATCATGAAATGGAACAAATTCAGTATGTAGAGGTACTTCTTGAGAGACTTCAGAGAGGTAGATTTTGAAGTTACAAAGAAGAGAAAACAATTAGAGATGTATAAAAGTAGGCAGTCCCTAGAGATAGGAAGTTCTAGATCACTAGAAGACTTCAAAGGAAAGCTAGATAGTCACTTGTTGGGAATGTTATAACAGAATTCCTGTTTCTATATGGGTTGAACCAAATGGCTTCCAAGATTTGTCCCTAGATGAGTGTTATCGCCTCTTACTTGTTCTCCCTGCCTTTAATCTCTCTACCCCTCCAATCCATGCTTTATACAACTGCCAAAATAATCTTCCTAAGGCACAGGTCTGGCCAGAGTCATTCCTTTACTCAAAAACCTTTAGCTGGTCTGGGATATTATTTGGGATAAAAAAAAATTTTAAATTCCTCAATATGGCAATCAAAGCTCTCTACAATTTGGTTCCAACTTACCTTTTAAGCTTTATTTCATATCATTCCCCTTTAAACAATCTGTGTTGTAGCCAAATGAGACCAATAGATCTTGCTTGGACCAAATGTTCCATCTCTTGCCTCTCAGGGTTCATCCAAGTGATTCCACATGCTCTGATTATACACCACCTCTCAGAATCCTTAGCTTGCCTGAGGCTCAGCTTAGGAACCATTTCCTTTCTGAAGCTTTCTTTCATTTCTGGTACTATTGCTGCTCTTTATTCTCTCTCTCTCTCTCTCTCTCTCTTTCTCTTTTGGTGAGGCAATGGGGGTTAAGTGACTTGCCCAGGGTCACACAGCTAGTAAGTGTCAAGTGTCTGAGGCCGGATTTGAACTCGGGTACTCCTGAATCCAGGACTGGTGCTTTATCCACTGTCCCTGCTCTTTATTCTCTCAAATTCCCTGGTATTATTTTTATTCATGTACCTGTACCCTCTCAGTGAAATAACTCCTTAAGGGCCGAAGGGGACTGTTTTGTTTACATTTTTGTATCATAGCACAGTGCCTCCCATATAATAAGTATTTGATAAATGTGGTTGAATTAAATTCTTCAAACTCAGATTCTGTGAAAAGAGAATCACCTTGATTTTTCTCTAGAATGATTCTTTCTCTACCCTGATGTTTGGGGTTCCTCTGCCTAGGACAACCACTGTTCCTGAAATCCCATTGTGGATTCAAGGAAGTACTTTGAGCATTTTTTGTGAGGAATGAGTCCTTTGTGAGCCATCTCTTGAAGGGATTTTGGAGTGGTCTATGATAGGGGATCAGCTGTTACATCCCAAGCCTTTGAATTGCTGCTCTCTTAAGAAAAAATCCACCCCCCCAAAAAAAACCCAACCCAAAACCCAACCCAAAACAAAGACCAAACCAATCAATCAAACAAACAGCAACAAAAAAGAGGTACTTGCCAGGGTTTCTGGTGTCACTTTCAGGTTTATCAGAGGAAGATTCTAAAAAGAAACAATCAATTAGAGTAACAAAGGACTGGGTTATCTTATGCTAGAACTGCTCTCTTAGAAGGGAAATGGGGATGCAGTATGGAAAGACCTGGGATAGGAGAGTTCCTGTTCTTACTCCTTCACCTCCCTCTCCATAGTCCCAACTGCCATGAAAACTGAGAGGGGAAAGTATCACTGGTTCCCAGAGGGAAGCTTTGTACAATTCTGGGGCAAAGAGGAGCTACCCAGGAAGCCTAACTTTGGTCTAAAACAATGAGATAAATGAATGTTGAGCCCTAATCTGGGACCAAGTCCAGATTCAACCCAATTCCCTTGTAGACACTCTTCCTATTCCAACATTAGAATGTGCACTTCAGGGAGTGTATCTTCCCCAAAAGCATCAGTGCTAAAAGCTTAAGTCTTGCACAAATAAGTGTTTACAGGCAATTCTTGCTGAGTTCTTTATTGATATTTCCTCCTTATATCTTTTGAGGAGAGCAAGAAAAACAGTCTTCCTTATGCAATCCTAAACCACAGTGATGCAATGCTTAAAAAGAAAAAAGTCATCTCTTACTAATATGCATGTCTGCCAAGAGAGGACACAGAATTACCCAGGTCCATGAAAAAACCCAACCAAATAGTTAAGAGATCCATTTCAGTCTCCACCTTTTTAGCCTCTCCTTCCCCCACCCTATGGATGTCTACACTGGGTGAAAGGGATGGACGAGTGTTCTCTTTCCTAATTCCCATTCACTCTTGCAGAAATGGTCAAAATTCTTATAATAAAAGAGAAATTAAGAACTAAAGGATCTGGATATCATCCTACCAAGATAACCAAGACTTAACTATTATTCAATAATTATCCTCCTATGCTAATAATTTTCTGCCTTTTTTTTTTTTTTTTGGTAAGGGAAACTGTGGCTTGCAAAAGTAAAATGATGTGTTCAGGTGACATAGAAGATTCCACAAAAATTGGAATCAAATCCTTCCGAACCTCAGGCCCAGTATTTAATTTGCTAAACCCGTAACTGTGAGAATCCCAAACATTCAACCTGTTTCAATTACAGTGATTACAAATGATAGCATTTCATTTGTGGTTAACTGACCTCTAGGGGAACTCTAGGGGAACTCCATCCCAGTAAGGACTTATGGGAAATTCATCCATGGCCAGTGCACATGAGGAAAAGACAGAGAGGCAGAGGAGAACTCTATTTGATGTGGGAGTGAAGGGCTCTGAGTGAAGGGTGACCTGGCCTTAGCCTCACAGAGGGGGAATACACTAGGATACCATGGGGCAGAGGGGAGAAGGAAAAGATGGACAGCAATAGATGAAATGAAACACAAAACTCAAAGCTCAAGACATTTCAATGCCTCTGCTACTTTGCTCCTTACCAGCCTTCCTCTGAGTCATGCAAATGGCCAGGAAGATGACAGAGCCCACCAGCAGGATACAGATGCCAGTGATAAACCAGTAAACCCACAGTGACACATCATCTATGGTGAAAGGAAACCAGTGAGATAGAGAAGGAAGGACCTTATCTAACAACCCTGGTGCCCCTCCTTCCTGGTCCTTCAGAGTCTATGCTCCCTGGATTAATCAATCAATATTTATGATCCATACCACTGGGCATAAATGCTAATAGCTCCACATTCTAATATTTTGCAAGAATAAGATTGCAACTGTGGAAAGAGCACTGAACTTGGAAGTCAGGAGACCTGGCTTCTGGTACCAGCTCTGACATTTCTCTCTGTGACCATGTCACCTTTCATAGCCTCAGTTTCCCTATCTCTAAAATGGGAGTGATAATTGTATCATCTCAGAGTTGTGATGAACGTGCATTGTAAAACCTTAAAATGTTAAAAAAAAGGTGGACTTTTATTACATTAGCTTGTATGGTCTCTAAGGGCAGGGACCAACAGTGTCACATCAAAACTTTCATGGAGCTCTTAGTATTCAGGAAGCCATTAATAAATGCTTATTGGATTGAGTTTTGCAAGTGAGAAAGGTGACACAGAAAGGGAAAGGGACATCCCAGGGCCACGCAGCAGGCAAGGTGGCAGTGTTTTTCAAATGACGTTTAGGGCCATCTTGCTCCTCCACTGTCTTAGTCTCAAAAGGTGGCTACTTACATGGCACATTTGTGTCCTTGTACAGAGCTCTAGGACAAGGCTTGGACCTGCTTACCTGGAGGGCAGGCTGCAAAGTGAACAAAGAAAGGACAACAGGTAAACAAAAAGTTATAAAGCATCCACAGCACAGACTGGGAATCTGCACAAGCTCTCACCCCTTTCCAACTACTTCCACCCCATACCCCCAGTAATGAGTCAGGAAGGGACCCGTCTTACTGGGTGTTGGTGATGGTAGCACTGGGCAAGGGATGGACAGTGTGTGTCTAAGGCAGTCATTCTGACAACTTTTGAAGAATGGCTGGATCTGAGGAGTAAAAGAAATGAGAGAAGAAAGTCAGCCTTCGGTGCCTGGTATATCCTAGGCTCTTTAGTAAATGCTAGTTAACTGACTATACAAGAGACTATTTAAGGAACATCTGGAAATGATGTTGACTTCAAGAGTTTCCTTTAGTTTCAAAAAAATGCATACCCATAAATTTTAATGTCCAACCTTCACTAGCATCTCACCACATGGACGAGTACAACACAAAAACACTATAAGTGACCTCCCTCCAAAAATAATAGAAAGTTTCAAAATGGGTAAGCAAAAACAACACAAAAAGTGTAGGTGATTGCACATGCAAGTGGGCACTTCTGCCACTTAGGGAAATAATAACCACATGGTTTGACTTGAACAAATTGGACCGATATTGTTTGTTGAATTTAGCATGGAAGGTTTTGTTGCTATTAAATGTACTATAGGGTTTCCAAGTAACTCGTATCAAAATCTCCTAGCATGCAGAAGAGGATCAAAGGCTCCTCTTCTCAAGCCTAGAGGATTTCTACCCCAAATCGACCAAAGCCCATGTGGTAGATTACTTTGGCATGGAAGCAAACAGGGTAGAGAAGGAGCATTGAGAAAACTTTAGAGTGCCTTACTTGCAGAGAATAGATTTTCTCTACTTGGAGAAAGAACAATCCTGTATCCTCAGAGTTCACTTTGGTCACTGTAACTTCTTCATACCACCCCAAACAGCAGGAAAGTACACTTCTGCCTTTGACAGGGCCTTTCCCTGGATTCAGGGTCTCACCTGAACGCTGTACTGGCAGCAGGCATTCATATTTTGTAAGGGGAATGTGACATTTATCCGATGGTGGAAATCTTCTTGTCTGGGCTGGGGAGAGAAGGAAGAAAAAGAAGGGAATGGAGAGAAAAGGTAGGGTAGGGTAGGGAAGGGCATAAGAAAAAAAGGGAAAAGACCTCTATCAGTAGAATTTAGGATCTGGGGTTGTGATGACAGGAAGGGAGAGTTAGAATTGTTTATTATAGAAATGAGGAAATTCAGCTTCAGTGGGATGGAATAATTTCTCTAAAGTCATAGAGTTAATAAGAGAGGTAGTGAAATGAGCACTAGATTGGGAAATCAGGAAACCTGGGTTCAAATCCTACCTTGGACATTTATTAGCTATTGGACCCTGGGCTAACCTGGTTAACTTCTTTGTCTGTTTCCTTATCTGTAAAATGGGGAAAATAATACTTAGCCCTATGGAGTAAAGATCAAATGAAATAATGTATTAAAGCATTTTGTCAACCTTGAAGGGGTATTTAAATGTTAATGACAAATGGCAGAGCTAGGACTCAAACCCAGGTCTTCCCAGTTTCAGTCCAGCTCTTTTGCAGTGGGACTGCCTGAGGGAGGCATCAAGGTGTAGTTGGTTTGGGGCTAGTCTCAAAGGGCAGTTACCTGGGTAATGGATCGAAAGTCTTGAAAACAGCTGCTGGTGTTTGAAAAACTGCTCAGGAGGATGTTGTAAGTGGTTGATTCATTCCACGGGTTAAAACTGACCAACAGGGAGTTATTCTTCAGCCTTTCTCCTGTGATGCCAGGCTCCCATAGGCTTCCTGGAGGGAATTCAGGAAGACAGCAGATGAAAAGAACTTCCATCCCCTCCGTGGAGAGGTAGGAGATTGTGGGTATAGAATGTTACACGCTATCAGATGTAATTGTTGCATTTTGAGGTTTTGTTCTAACTGTTTTTCTTTGTTACAAGAGAAGGTTTTGTAAGGGGTAGTGGGCTGCTGTAGGAAATGACTGGTGTAAAATACAAAAGACACCAATAAAACTTAGAAAAAATTAAACAGATCTTTTCAAAGGTTGAACACTTGACCCCCTCCATCTCCCACTCCCACTCCCACTTCAAATTTAAACCTCAACAGCCCCGGAAAGGGGAGAACAATAGCAATTACCTGAGCTCACACAGGGGGTAGTCACTCTCATTCTGGGGTCCATGCAGTCTGCAAGGGAAGAAGAAAAGAAAGTCTACTAGGTATCAGGCTGTGAGGCAGGCTCAGGCTCCAAACCTTGAGACCAGCCTATTTCTTTACAGGAAAAACTGTTTGCTGGGGAATAACATGTAAGAGAGGTCTACTCAGTGATGAACCCCTCAAAATCCTTTGCGATTAAAGAGTTTCTCTTAGAATAAAAGTACTAATTGTCTTCTCAGCTCTAGCTAGTGGGCATGGCCCCCTTACAGGGGTCTTGAACTAAACTAGCCTATTCACAGTCATTAGACACTTTTGATACAAGGCCATTTTTCTTGAGATCATTTCAGACCTGACCCTTTCCAGTCCACCTCTAGAGCCTTCTAGATGGTCTTTTCTTACTGTTAGCAAAATAGGAAATCTTTTGATTTTTTTTTTTTTAGTGAGGCAGTCACACAGCTAGTAAGTGTTAGCTTTTGATTTTTTTTGATAGTAATCTTCTCACTTTTTCATTTCTCATTTCTTTTTCTTCCTCGGCTCTATACCATCTCAGTGTTTTCTTTTTCACTTGAGAAATGCTACGATAGGCTTGGAATAAGATTTACTGCAAAGAACTGGAAATTTTGGAGATGCTTGTTAATTGGGAAATAGCTAAACAAGTTGTGGTATCTGATTGTGATGGTATATGATAGGATGTACTATGCTACAAGAAATGATGAACTCAATGATCTTAAAAGCATGAATAGATGTGCATCAAATAATAAAGAGTGAAATGAGAAGAATCAAGAGAATGCTGTATACAGTAACAGGAGTATTTTTTTAAGAACAACTTTGAGTGAATAAGTAATTTTGACTATAAATACCCAAATTAACTATAAAGGGCATAAGAAGGAAGAAACTATCTGTGTCCAGAGAAAGAAATGATAAATATTAGTATGTATAGAATTATTTTACACACACACACACACACACACGTGTGCGCGTTTGCATCTAATGGTAGCCATCTCTAGAGCAGGTGGGGGGGAGGGAAGAAAAAAAGGAAAAAAAATTACATGATAACATATTTAAAAGGAACAGTAAGTTATACATAATAGATTTGAAGTTTCATGGGTAGTCATCTTTTTTATTATACTATGTTATGGAAATGCTTGTTTTATTCTACAAATTAAAATTTTAAAAATTACTGCATGAGTTTCCTCTCTGCTACAGGGAAGAGGTTGGGAGGCTCCAGAAAGGAGGGGGGCTCAACATTAACAAACATTGTTATTATTATTTTTGGTGAGGCAATTGGGGTTAAGTGACTTGCCCAGGATCACACAGCTAGTAAGTGTCAAGTGTCTGAGGCCGGATTTGAACTTGGGTCCTCCTGAATCCAGGGCTGGTCCTCTATCCACTGTGCCACCTAGCTGCCCCTATTATTATTATTATTATTATTATTATTAACAAACATTGAGCACCCTCTACTTGCCAGACCACAGGACTATGGATAGGCATAAAACATGATCCCTGAGCCCTCAAGGAACTTAAACATCTAGGTGAGAAAGCAGGTTGTATGTCTAAAAAGGTTATATTACAATAATGTTTAGTAATGCTAAGTGCAAAATTCATGGTACCATCCATAAGTGGTAGAGGAATACAGAAGAAGGAGAGCTCACAGGTGACTGGAGTGGTTAGGAAAGGCTTCACACAGAAGTAAAGTAAAGAAGTAAAGAGAGGAGTTTGGTACATGAAGAGGGAGAATTCCATGTAGCAAAAAAGGCAGTGAGGTAAGAGATTAGTTTGGAGAAGGCTGGGACAAAAGTGTGAGTGAGCGAGCAAGTGAGTGAGAGAGAGATATCTAATAATCTAATACCTGGCTTAGCATTGGACCAAGGCAGCATAAGTGATTGGAAACCAAAGTTTTTTTTTTTTTTTGAGAAGGTGATGGATGATATGCACAAAATGACATTTGTCATTTATACAAACTAGACCCATCACTTTCCTTCTCTTCATCAGAGTTTCCTCCATCTGTGACATGAGACAGATGAACTAGATAGATTTTTCTCTTAAGTTCCTCTCAGCTCTTAAATTTTATAATTCTATGATTCTAGTAGATATCTGTTTAGGATTGATTGGAGGTAAGGGTAGTGATTTTCCTGGAGTAATTACTCAATAAATGTGTTGGTTAGAAACCAGTTATGAAACAGCTGCAATTGCCCAGGTATGAAAGATATTGCAGTCAGAGGACATAAATTTGAAATTTGTCTGTAGCTATTTATTACCTAAATGATCCAATAAACATCTGCCATTGTTATGATTGGGGAATGGCAGTTTATTCAAGATAAGGCTGACACTGGGTGATTTTTGTGATGGTTTCCCTGGAGTTAGTTTTGCTCCCCAAATGGAGGGCAGGCTTTCTACAATATGCACAACTCTCCTGGAATCCCTCCTGCCCAATGCTGGTTTCTCAACAAGTCAAAAAGGGGTTCAGCTTGCCCTGAGGGGGATGAGCCTTCAAGCCAGACACTGTCAAGCAATTTAACATCTTTGACATTTGTCTTCTTCTTTAGGGAGATGCAACTTGACAACAGCAGTAATTATTTGGGTCTTGCTAGGTAGAGGAACTAAAGTCTGAAACAACTCGCAAGTTCTTTTCAAAAGCCTGGAAGTAGAATGAGGAAAGGTGTACCCGAACGGGGCGGGGAGGGGGTCTCTTACCAGGCACTTGGAAAGGCACAGACTCGTGGTTTGGATCTCCATTGGGTATTTGTTTCGGCAAGTGATGCACTGTTATCTCATATTCTTGGCCAGGCTCCACCACAAAATTACTGAAGGTGAAATGCCACTGAAAAAGAAAATGAAGAGAGTTAGAGGGGTGGATGTTATGACCAAATTATCTTTTCTATCCATGACAAAAAAACCCCCCCAAAACATCCCTCTCCCCACCTACCCACTCCCTCTGCCTCCAAGTCCAATAAAGATACTAATGTACGGTCTTTCACTGGCAGCAGGAGTTGTTTATGGGTAGGGAATCCCAACAGCCACAAGGTGGAGAAGAATTTGAGGCAAGAGATGAAATAACTCATCCCAACACCTTTAACTTTAGAACTCTTATGCAGCTTTTACAATGGGCAGCCTCGTGGGCCCATGGGAATAATAGATGGGAAGATATTAGGGTTATGAGAAAGCTGTCTTCTGCCCTCTTAGAGAGGGCAGGGAATTTCTTGAGAGTTTGGTAGGGTTGGGAATACAAGAAGTCACATGCAAACTCTTCTTGGGAATCAGGAACCTTCACGGTTTAGATAAGAAAGTTCCTTCATAACTACCCTAGCAGGTCATAGGAGGCGACTTCACTCTAAATCCTGTGACCTTCAGGGTCTCTGCCATTTATCTAAGCACCACCAGTAAAGCAGTGCAATCCAAGGAGCCAGGGCTGATTGGGGGATATTGGGTTTGTTTTTTATTTTTAGCCCTATCATGGGTATTAGAAAGGTCTCTTAGTTCCCCACTTTCATTTTGGGGGAGGTTATCCTGCCTTAGTCACCTAGAATGGTGGGAAGTTCCACTCATTAAAGATTAAATCTTGCAATTAGCTGCTTGCTTCAAAGACATCAAATTACAGTTACAATACAGTGATGAAGGAATCAAATTTTGAGCAGCCAGCTCAGTGGTGGGATGTTCATATGTCTGAGTACATCTCTAGCCATGCATTGCTGCAGCAGTGTGCTGGCCTGAGTTCTTTTCTTCTGCACCTTTTCCCCAAGCAAGTTCAATCAGAAATGAGAAAACAAATGGGAGGAGATTGAATAGGTGATGTTCTTCTCCCAACTTGTTGTCCTTTCTGTATGGTTGTAGTAGAGAAGTGGGAAAGGGTACAGCATATGATGTTACCAGGCGAGGGGGGTTCTGTATTCTCTGGAATCCTAGAAGAGCTGGATGGAACGTTTGTTTTGGGGGTGCAAGAAGGGAGGGAAGGAATCTATATTGGTAGTGTGAAGGATCTACTTCTGGACTTTCTTAACTTCACTATCTTTATCTGATAGTGTTGGTCCAGTGATGGGGATCACCTTCGAGCCACAGGTGAAAGACTTGCTGACCAGCTTCCCGAGACACCAGCTCTTCTTTGGAGCCAATTCAGAAGACCTAGCTCCAAGGTTCTCACATTTCATTACCTTCAAAATATTCACAATGGTCATTGAACTCCAATTAAACTAGAATGACTCCTCTATCTATACACAGAGACAAATCGTGTGTGTGTGTGTGTGTGTGTGTGTGTGTGTGTGTGTGTGTGTGTGTAAAATACAACCCTAAATTCTCACCCTATTCAAATCTGGTCGAAGTTGCTGCTGAAGTCGGTTTAGAAATTTAAACTCAACGCATAAGTGCTCATTGGTGCTCATCTGCAGCACTGAAAGCTCAGCTCCCTGAAGAAACAGGATGCTGCCTGCCAAAGAAAAGGAGGAATAGTAACAAACAGTTTTCTTCTGCCTCACCACACCTCCCCCCTTCTTCCCCTCCCCTTTTTTCACAATGTCTGGTCAAGATTATGAGAATCCTCTCTTTCTTACTTAACTTTTCAAGTTTAAGTAACATTTCGGCTCACCCTTGGGCTTCAATCCCTCCCACTTTCTAAATCCTCATTCTCTGGAGAGTAACAAAAGAAGCAAACTATATTTAACTATATTTAACTGAAGCTCTTTGGACCTCTCATGAGCAACAAAGTTTGGACTTTCTTCCAAGTCAGTGGTTAGTTAGAGATAATGAGCTCTAGGGGCAGCTAGGTGGCACAGTGGATAGAGCACCGGCCCTGGAATCAGGAGTACCTGAGTTCAAATCCGGCCTCAGACACTTAACACTTACTAGCTGTGTGACCCTGGGCAAGTCACTTAACCCCAATTGTCTCACCAAAAAAAGAAAGAAAGAATGAAAGATAATGAGCTCTAACTTTTCCTAAGCTAGGAGATGCACCATGATAGACATCCTTAAAAGTAACCTAGCGGGGCAGCTAGATGGCGAAGTGGATAGAGCACCGGCCCTGGAGTCAGGAGTACCTGAGTTCAAATCCGGCCTCAGACACTTAACACTTAACTAGCTGTGTGACCCTGGGCAAGTCACTTAACCCCAATTGCCTCACTAAAAAAAAAAAAAAAAAAAAAAAGTAACCTAGCCTTCTCTTAGGGGAAAGGGAAAGCTTCTCTTTACCACCATCCTTGCCAAATAAAATAAAATAAAAACATGGACTACTTGTAGTTGGTCAATGTTTAGTACTTATTTGCCAGGAAATTCTTGGGAAATAACCACTTGCCCATTTGCCAAGGCTGAACAAGACCATGCTGAATCAATAAAAGAGTGTCAATGTGTTAGTGTCATTTCCATGGGGAGATTGTGGAATATGTGGAGTAGTTGTTTTGGAGGGGGCTAGAACCATGGCTTCATTGTTATAGAGAACTCCACTGAAAAAACCTCTACCAATGTCTTGGAGACCTACTGGGGGGCACTGAGAGATTAATAGACTCAGCCAGGGCACAGTCAGTATGCATCAGAGATGACTTTTTTTTTTTTTTTTTTTTAGTGAGGCAATTGGGGTTAAGTGACTTGCCCAGGGTCACAAAGCTAGTAAATGTTATGTCTCTGAGACCAGATTTGAACTCTATACTCCTGATTCCAGGGCCGTTGCTTTATCTACTGTGCTACCTGGCTGCTCCAGAGATGACTTTTGAACCCAAGACTTCTTGTGTCTGATGTCGGGTTTGAATCCACATAGTCACAATTCCCCTCACATAGCACTGCTTTAAAGAGCTTACTTATAAATCAGTGTTACTAATGAATAAAGATGTGGGTAAATGCGTAATGAAAATAATGCTGGATTGAGAATCAAAGGATCTGGGTTCCACTCCTAGCTTGACAATTAATGAGTTGCATGACCTTGGACAGCCCCCTAATGTTTCTGAGCCTCAGTTCAACTATAAAACAATAGGGTCAGACCAGATGTCCTTTGAAGTCCCTTTTGGCTTTGATCCTTTGATCCTGACCCAGTTGTCAGAACCCAGAACCAGGAGCCAAAATTCAAATTTCAGTAATGAAAATGTTTGGCTTTGCAATGTTTCTGCCCATCGCCCCCTTGCTTACCATCTGTCCGTACTTTCCATTCAATGTGCACCACAGGAAACAGGTCTCCATTTCTGCTGTGTTCAAAGCCCAGACTGATGTTGACATCTTTAGGGTCAGAAGGTGTCATGTTGAGAGGATAAAGCCAACTCTCAGCCAGGCAGGTACCTGCAATGAGAGTAAAACTAGTTTTGTTTGTTTTTTTGGGAAGAGGGTAAAGAGAGCCAAATTGCCAAAAATAGAGAAATTTGTGGCAGGGCAAGCTAAAATGGGAGTCAGAACATCTGTGCCCAAGTCCTGACCCTGAGGTTAAGTGTCAACTTTAGGGGTTGAACCAACTGACCTCTGAGCTTTCTTCTAGTTCAAAATCTATGATCCTAAATTTGGGAGCTGATCTTTTTGGCTGCTCCAGGCCATGTGATCACTGGTCTGAAATATTTAATGATCCTGGAGAAGAGAGACTTTGTCTTAAGTGCTGTCACTTCAACTCTGTCCTGGTGTTGTTTTGAAGGTCAAATGAAATAATGTATATAAAGCGCTTTTAAGTGTTACTACATAAATATGAAGATGACCAAGAAGAAGCTCACTCCATCCCTTCACCATGGGTCACATTGGAACCTAACTCTGCCCCCCCCCAATTGGCTGCTTTCTCCCCAAACTTCCATTTTAGGGAGGATGACCATGCCCACCATGTCTTCTTCTTTCCTACCCAGGCTGGTTGCCTGACTCTGGACGTTCTCTGCCAGCCTGCACCCACCACAGCCATAGACGGTCATCTTTTCATCCCAACTGGCTTCTCTGCCCCAGGTTTTCAGCTTGCTTTATGTTCTCCTTGTGAGGTGGGACTATCTTTTTTTCTGCTTGTGTTTATATTCTCAGCACTTAACACAGTGACTGGTACGTGGTAAGAGCATAATAAATGTTGTTGACTTGACATATTTTATTTACCTCCAGAGAAGAAAATAAGACCCAATGGATGGTGTGTTATAGAGAGCTAAAACTTGACTTAATATGAGGCAGAATATTCCTTTTTTTTTTTTTGCGGGGCACTGGGGATTGTGACTTGCCCAGGGTCACACAGCTAGTAAGTATTAAGTGTCCGAGGCCGGATTTGAACTCGGATACTCCTGAATCCAGGGCCGGTGCTTTATCCACTGCGCCACCTAGCTGCCCTGAGGCAGAATGTTCCTAACAATCAGAACTGTCAAAAAGGGGAATGGGCAGGTGTGTGATGTAGTGAATTCTCAAAGACAAAAATGAGAGTTCCTCACCTCAAGATGCTTATTGAGGAGGAAAGAACACACACACGTAGAAGTATGTTCAAAATAAATACAAGGAAAATAGAAGATAATTTTGGGGGTGGGGGAGAAACGAGCAGCTGTGTTGGAGAAGGAAGCTAGAGATTCTTAGGTTATCTCACTGATTTGCACAACTTGTGAAGCAGATGCTAGTATTATCCCCATTTTATAGATGAGGAAACTGAAAGCTGAGAGGGTTTAAGTGACTCACCCAGGGTTGCAAACTATCAAGTGTCTGAGACAGGATTCAAACTCAGGTATTTCTGACTCCAAGTTCAGTACATCCTAACAGTCTGAGATTGAGGGAGTGCATTCTAGGCATGGGAAGGTGGGGGTTGCCTGTGCAGAAGCATGGATTTGGGAAAGATGGGAGCTGGAATGCTATATGGGAAGAACAGTGAGAAGACCAGTTTGGCCTTACCATAGAGTCTGGGGAGCCTGGGGATTAACATGTAATATGTAATAAGGCTGGAAAGACAGGTTGGAGTCATGGTGGGAAGGGTTTTAAATGCCAAATAGAGAAGGGTATTATTTGGTCCTATAGCTACTAGAGATTCTTTAACAGGGAAGTGACAGTCAGGGCTGTGCTTTGGGCATACCAATTGGTAAACTGTGGATAGGTTAGAGTAGGGGGAGACAAAGATCTTTAAGAACTTCGATGGTACAAAATCCCTGAACTCTGCCCAGAAAAGTTCCTTCTTTCTAGTTTCAAACAACAAGCAAAACCATTGGTATACCTTATGTTACACAATAATTGATTTTTTTTTACATACAATAATTGATTTTAATAGATGAATTTAGGGCAGCTAGATGGCACAGTGGATAGAGCACTGGCCCTGGATTCAGGAGGACCTGAGTTCAAATCCAGCCTCAGACACTTAACACTTACTAGCTGTGTGACCCTGGGCAAGTCACTTAACCCCAATTGCCTCACCAAAAAAAAAAAAAGGTTAAAAAAATAGATGAATTTAAATAGAATCTTTTAAAATACACTTAGGCAGTGGCTCTTTAAAGGAGACTTGGTGAATTTTTGGTAAAGCTAATAATAATTGTAATTTGTTTTGAAGTTCATACTGACATAAGAGGCATTCTTTTTTTTTTTTTTTTTTTTTTGCAGGGCAATGGGGGTTAAGTGACTTGCCCAGGGTCACACAGCTAGTAAGTGTCAAGTGTCTGAGGCCGGATTTGAACTCAGGTACTCCTGAATCCAAGGCCGGTGCTTTAACCACTGCGCCATCTAGCTGCCCCAAGAGGCATTCTTAAAGTAAGGCATACCAGTACCAGCTTGAGGATACTCTCTAGCATTAATTGTACTCGATGATGTAAGTGTGAAAGCCCTAGTGCTGGTAACTGGGGTAATGTGCTGCTGCCAGAACTTAGCAAATTATAATCATTTTATTAATAAACCAAAAGCGAATAAAAGAAAAGTTTGACTTACTCTTCTTGACGGTACAGTTTAACCTCTGTGGGAAAAACAAGAAGTTAATTACTATTTACAAATTGTAGTGGTTTTGAGAATTTCCCCCCTTCCTTGATTCCCTGAATGAAATTTTTCTCACCTCTGGCTGCTTTCAGGGTATCCATTACCCACCAACCCTCTTTCCATATTGTCTAAGATAAGAAGGGGGACAGATATGGCAACTGGAGGAAAACAAATGACCAGAGACAGGTCACTATTTCAGGACATTGTGCTTACTAACCAATCAACAATTTAATTTATTAAGACACTTTGCTAAGTGATAGAGATAGAAAGAAAAAAGTGAAACCATCCCTACCCTCTACATTCTCTACTTACATTCCTACGGGGGAGATACCTTTTTACACAAAGTTAAATAGCATGTTGTATATAAAATGAAGGCTGGGTGGTTATGGGAAGAAGGAGACAAGAATCTGGGGGCAATGAAATCAAATTTTTAAAAGGGCTTCAGGGGGCAGCTAGATGGCACAGTGGATAAAGCACTGGCCCTGGTAGTCAGGAGGACCTGAGTTCAAATCCAACCTCAGACACTTGACACTTACTAGCTGTGTGACCCTGCGCAAGTCACTTAACCCTCATTGCCCCAGAAAAAAAAAAAAAGGGCTTCAGATAGTTGTTACTTTAGCTACATACTGAAGGAAACCAGGTGAAGAGGAAATGTATTCCAGACACAAGGTAAAGGGCAAGTGTAAAGGCATGGAGATGGGAGATGGTATAAGGGTGTGCTAGAGCCAGCTCTAAGTACAAACTATTAAATTTTCAGTGTGCACATTTATACCTTAAAAAACAGTACTTAACAAATTGCTTACCATCTCAGGGAGGGAGGGAGGGGAAGGAGGAAGAGAATTTGGAAACTCAAATTAAAAAAAAAACTAATGTAAAAAATTGTTTTTTATAGGTAATTGCAGGGATAATAACATATTATTGAAAATTTTTTTTAAAAGTTAAAAAACAGTACTTAATACAAATTAGAACTTGATTTTTGTTTTATTGATTGTCTAGACTTAAAGTGTTCATACATTAAATTTACAAGTGTGTATGCATAGATTTTTTTTTTCTGGATAGCTGGTTGTTAAACATTTACCACCATGCCCTGTGTTGCCCTATAAACATTGTTTGAACACAGTAGGAGTGCAGCAGAAGGCTCAGGGAATGGTCATCACCAGACTTGATGCCTGGTGACAGGAAGCTAACAACAACAAGTGATATGTCTCTCTTTTAAGGTCTGCAAAGTGCTTTACATCCAATTACTTCATTTAAGCCTCACAGCACCCTTTGGAGATTTGAGTGTCCATGTGGAACAAAGAGTAGGTCAATATATCTAGATTCCAGAGTTCAAGGACTGGAATAGGAGGAAGCAATCAGGTTCTGAGCTGCCTTAGATGCCAAACAAAGGAGGTCATATTTGAATTACTGGTATTAGGGAGCCACTGGAGTTTGTTGAGCAGTGTGGGGCAGAGTGTGTGACATATCTGACCTGCACTTAAGGGAAATTACTTTGGTTACTGTGTGGAAAATGTTGAAGAGAGAGAGACTTGAGGCAGAAAGATCAATAAGGAGGCCATTGGGGTTTGAACTGAGATGGTACAGCCTGAATGGAGAGGAGGGGGAGTATTTCAGAGATGCTGTGGAGATAGAAGCAACTAGATTTGGGAGCTGCTAGGATACATGGGAGAGCAAGGAGCTGAGGCTGACCATGAGGTTGTGAACTTGTGTTCTTGACAGCAATAGAGAAGCTTGGGTTTTGGGAGAAAGTTACTGAATTTTGTTTTGGACATGTTGAATTTGCGATGCATACAGGACATCCACATGACAGTGATGCAGGACCAGAGCTTAGGAGAGACTTGGATAAGCAGATGTGGATATGCTGATCTTGAAGCTATCTGCATAGAGATAGGAACTGCTCACAAGGAAGTCAAAGTGAGGAAAGAAGATGGAGAGAGAAGAAGAGAGCCCAAGGACAGAGCCTTGAGGGGCACTCCACAAGTAGTGAGTGTGAGCCAGACAATGAATCAGTAAATCTGAGAACCAGGAAAGTGCTCAACAGTGTCAGCTGCTACAGAGGACCAGGAAGATGAGTCTCTCAGTCCAAGAATAAATACCAAACTCTTTGGCATAGCATTCCAGGTCTTTCACAATCTGGATTATACCTTCGTTTTTCCTCTAAGTTTTGTAAGTTCATTTTGCATTTATACAACAATCATTTCCCAATCTTCCCCCTCCTCACATTAAACCCACCTTTCAAACAAAAGACTTGGGTAAGACAAAATCAAATGGACACAGCAAGTCTGATGGTGTAGGAAATATTCTACATTTGTAGTCCCTCATCTCTAAAAATAAGAGGGAGGTGTGTTTCATCATCTCTTCTCTAGGATCAAGACTGCTTACCTATTTTCTAACCCAATCTCTCTCTAATCCCATACACATTCTCCCCTCTAACCAAAGTGTCTCTCTATGATTTGCCTCTAATCTACCTTTCCTGTCTTGTCTTATACTATTTCTGCCAAACAGAACTACTTGCTGTCTCTTGATTTCAACCCTTGTTTTCCCAACCCATGCTTAATAAATACTGCATGACAGTGGTGCAATTCTATTACTCTTCCTCAGCACCTAATATAATGCTCAGTACTTATTAAATGTTTAGTGAATAAATAAGTAAATAGTGATGAAAGAGTTGTCCTCTGCCCCAAACTGACTATTCTTTAAGAATAGCAGCATCAGGGGGCAGCTAGGTGGCACAGTGGATAAAGCACTGGCCCTGGAGTCAGGAGGACCTGAGTTCAAATCTGGCCTCAGACACTTGACACTTACTAGCTGTGTGATCCTGGGCAAGTCACTTAACCCTCATTGCCCCAAAGGGAAAAAAAGAATAGCAGAATCAGAAGAACTGAGTCAATTTATAAAAAATATGTCATTCCCAGTTGATAAAAGATCAAAGGATATGAATAGGCAGTTTTCAGACAAATCAAAGCTGTCTATAGTCATTTGAAAAAAATACTCTGAATCACTATTGATTAGAGGAATGTGAATTAAAATCACTCTGAGCTACCACCCCCATACCTATCAGAGTAGCTAATATGACAAAAAAGGAAACTGTTGGATATTGGAGGGAATGTGGGAAAATTTGGGACGCTACTGCACTGTTGGTGGAGTTGTGAACTGATCCAACCATTCTGGAGTGCAAGTATTGCCCAAAGGGGTATAAAACTGTGCATTCCTTTTGATCCAGCAATACCACTTCTAGGTCCTACATCCCAAAGGACATCCAAAAAAGGGAATAAGGCCTATTTATATAGAAATATTTATAGCAGCTCTTTTTGTGGTGGCTAAGAATTGAAAATCAAAGAGATGCCCATTCAATTGGGGAATGTTTAAACAAGCTGTGGTATATAACTGTATTGAAATATTATTGTGCTATAAGACAAGCAGGAAAAAACTGGAAAGACTTGCATGATGAATTTATGCATAGTGAAATGAAAAGAACCAGGAGAATATTGTACACAGTAACAATAATATTATTCGATGAAGAACTGTGAATGACTTCGCTATTCTCAGCAATATAATGATCCAAGAAAATCCCAAAGAATTGATGTTGAAGCATACTATCTACCTCCAAAGAAAGAACAGATATTGTTTGAATACAGACTGAAGCATGCTATTTTTCAATTTTTCTTTCATTTTTGTTCTTTTATTTGAATCTTCTTGTACAAAATTGAAATGTTTTGTATAACTGCAACCTATTACTGATTGGTTTACCATATCAGGGATGGGAGAGGAATGGGAGGGATAAATTTGGAACTCAAAATTTTAAATAAAAATGCTTTAAAAAATTGGGAAAAAAGGGGGCAGCTAGGTGGTGCAGTGGATAAAAGCACCGGCCCTGGATTCAGGAGGACCTGACTTCAAATCCAGCCTCTGACACATAACACTTACTAGCTGTGTGACCCTGGGCAAGTCACTTAACCCCAATTGCCTCACCCCCCAAAAAAAAAAAGGTTACATATCAACAGCTTGGTGCCCTTTGTGCAGCACCTATTGTGTATAGTGGTTTGTGCTATATAGGTATTTAATAACTGTTGAATAAATGTTGATTCTGTAGATTTCATAGGGAAGCCTTAGAGCCGACCGAGGAGGTCCACTAAGTTAGAAAGTGTTTGCTTACCTTGGCTAATCACAAAGGGTCCTATAAAAGCATCTTTTCAAATCCTTCATATTTTTACTATAAAACACCCCAAATTTCTCCAAATAACCAATGCCTTTTGCTTCTCAGCTGGCAAATCACCCACTACCCCGGATACCAAGAATTCTTGTTATTCTGATTCCTATCTTCTGACTCAGACACCAAGTAGAACAGTAAAAAGAGTATTGGACTTGGCATCAGGAGACCTGAGTTTCAGTTCCAGTTCTGTCATTTACCATGATTTTATCTCTGGGCTTCAGTTTCCTTATCTATAAAACAAGAGGATTGGACTACATTATATCTAAATTCCTTCTTCTCTAGTTGTGAGATATTCCTTATTATATATGTGTGCAAGAGACTGGAACAATGTTGTTTTTTTTTTAAAGATGCTCTCCTAAATACAGACCACTAACTGACACTTGGGTGTGCCACTTCCTGCAGACTCACAACAAGGAGATATTAACAAACACCCCATGTTAATGCTAGGGGCAGGAAGGAGATCCACCTGTGGGATGTCCAGGAGATCTCTCAAAAACAATAAAAAAAAAATCAGAGGTGGGCCATCACTTCTTAGTCACACCTCAGTGAGCTTAAGGTACTTCAGTGATGTTTGAACTGATGCTGGCCCTTGGCAATTTCCCTCCCTCCCCATTTTTCCCTTAAAGACCCAAGGTCCCAAGGAACCAACCAGAGATGAAGGAATGGCCATCCATTTCTGGGCTTGATATGTAAGGAATCGGGGTAGCTAAGTGGCGCAGTGGATAGAGCACTGGCCCTGAGTCAGGAGGGACCTGAGTTCAAATCTGATTTAAGATACTTGACACTTACTAGCTGTGTGACCCTGGGCAAGTCACCTAAACCCCAATTCCTCCCCCCCCCAAATACTACAATATGTAAGGAATCAGAATCTCATGTGGACTTTGGAAGACCCCAGAATTTAAGATAGATTTGCCTGTCCGGTTATGCACAAAACCTCTGCTTTTTAGACTTATCTTGCCGCTTGGCTCTGTACTCTCCTGCAACCCCTTGCCCCTAAAAGTACATTGCACATATTAGGAGCTTAATAAATATCTGTTGAATTAAGGCGTTCCATTTATTCAAACACACTGTGATACTGTATTGGAATTAATTCAACTTTAAATGTTTGGTAGAATTAACTTGTAAATCCATCCGGTCCTGGAGAGTTTTTTTCTGAGGGAGCTCATTGACAGCTTCACAGTGCTTATCTGTTAGGCCACTTTTTGTTGAACTTAAATAATCTTAGCAAACTAGCCTGTAAATTTCTCTAAGGTAGTTAAGTGTCTGTCTGTCTCTGCCTCAGTTGCTTCATCTGTAAAATTTGGGAGTTAGGAGTTCTTAACCTTTTTTTGTGTCAGAGACCTTTGGAAGTCTGGTGAACGTATGGACCCTGTAAACAATAATATTGAGTAGCCCTTCTCGCTTGTCCTCACAACAACCCTGTGAGATAGGTGCAATTACTATCCCCATTTTACAGATGAGGAAACTGAGACTCGGAGAGGTTAAGTGGCTTGCTCAAGGTTATACAACTTGCTGGGCCAAAATTCAGGACCCACCGAAAAGGTCCACTACGTTAGAAAATGTATTCTTGAACTCGGGGTCTTTCCAGACTCCAAGTCGAACTCCTTTTTACCTACTGTGTCACCTATTACAGAAATAATGCCTCTTAAATGTATAAAATAAAACACAGGCTTACAAAGAATCTACTTATACTGATTCTTAAAAAGATGTCACTCCCCCCCACCTCCACGCCCCGCCCCCCTCCGATTTCAGAACCTGCCTAACTCTATCCTCAGCCCCCTGGGAATTCGTTGGACCTCAGGTGGAGAAACCCGGGATTCGATGATGGTCAGAAGGCTTCTTTCCGTTCTAGATCCTCGGATTGTGCAAGCCCACGGAAGGAGCGCCTGCCAGCCTTCCTCTCCTTCAGGCCAGTTTTCTTCCTCTTTGTGCTTGTCTCGTCCACAAAACTCTCTCTTCCCCAGACCGCACTTACCCCGGGCCCTGGCGCCGCTTCTCCCTACTCTCGCCTTTCCAGCCCGGACTGTCCCCTGACTCAGCTGCCCTGGCCCAGGCTGTCCATCCCGGCCCTCCCGCCTGCCGTGTTGCGTGGGGGACTTACCGGCTGCGAGCACGCCGGCTCCGGGGTGTCGAGGAGCCACAGGGCCGAGCCGGCTGGGGCCAGCACTAGCAGGAGCTGCAGCAGCAGCCGGAGCTGCCGCGGGGGGCCGGGCGGCTCCGGGAGTGGAATGCCCATGGTCCCGGGCACGAGGCAGCGGCGGCTGGGGGGGCTGGGGGCCCAGCAGACTCGGCCAGCCGAGGCGGGGAGCGGCTTTCCTCGAAATGGTGACAGCCAGACTGGGCTCCGCGGCACCCTGCTTCCTGCTTTCGGCTGGGACCAGCGGGGTGGGGTTTGCGGCTGCCTCCCTTTCCGCCCGCCCCTTACCTGCCACACCTCCTCTAGCACTCTGGCCCGCGGTACTTTTAGGGAAGAGCCTGGCAAGCGTGAAAGAAACTTACTGGGAAGTTAGCTGCCTATAGAATAGCTGCTTTAAAAAAAAAAAGAAAGAAAGAAAGAAAAGGGAAGCATAGTATAAAGAGAGCCAGCCTCAAAGCCAGGAAATGCTAGATTCACATCCATCTCCTGCAGGTCTGTTTGGCCCTAGGCACTTTTCAAAGTTGCAGATAGTAGGGGGAGTTTCCTCACCTAGGAGTCTCCAAGTCAGATCCTATCCCATTTAAAAGACTACACTCTGCTTTCTCTTTTCCCATTGATCCTCTAGCACCTCTTAGGATTTAGAAAAAGCATCTCGTCCAAGTTCCTTCATTTTATATGAAAATGAGTCCCAGAAAAAGGAAATGACCTTTTCCAAGGGCTCATAGCAAGGAGATCGTAATCTAGAGCCACTTCTTGCATCAGACTCTTCCGGCCCCCCCCCCCCCCCATTATTTGAAGGTTTTCTTAGCAAACATATCGGAGTGGGTATGCCATTTCCTTCTCCAGCCAGTTCATTTTACAGATAAGAAAAGGAAACTGAGACAAGCAGTGTTACTTGACTTACCCAGGGTCAATTGGTCATGTCTGAGGTTGGATTTGCACTCAGGTCTTCCAGACTTCAGGGAGGGTGGGAGAAAAATTTGGAACACAAAAAGTATCTTACGTATAGTTGGAAAAAAAAAAGATTCTAGGGGCAGCTAGGTGGCGCAGTGGATAAAGCACTGGCATTGGATTCAGGAGGACCTGAGTTCAAATCCAGCCTCAAGGCACTTGATACTTAACTAGCTGTGTGACCCTGGGCAAGTCACTTAACCCTCATTGCCCTGCAAAAAAAAAAAAAAAAAAAAGATTCTGCAAGCTAGGCTTCAGCAATATGTGAACTGAGAATTACCAGAAGTGCAGGATGGTTTTCAAAGAGGCAGAGTAACTAGAGATCAAATTGCCAACATTCAATGGACTATGGAAAAAGCAAGGGAATTCCAGGAAAACATCTACTTCTGCTTCATGACTATGCTAAAGCCTTTGCACTGTGTGGATCACAATAAAATGTGACAGGTCGTCAAAGAGATGGAGTACCAGATCATCTTACTTATCTCGTGAGGACATTGTAGGCAGGCAAGAAAGCACAGTTAGAAGTGAACATAGAACGACTGATTGGTTAAAAGATTGGGAAAGGAGTATGCTAAGGCCACTATCATCACCTTGTTTATTTAACTTATATTCAGAGTACATCATATGCAAATGCCAGGCTGAATGAACCAAAAGAGAATTAAGGTTGCTGGGAGAATATCAACAACTCAGATATGTAGATGATGATGCCACTATGAGGGCAGAAGTGAAGAGGAATTAAGAAGGCTTCTTGATGAGGGTGAAAGAGGAGAGGGTCAAAGCTGGCTTGAAGTTTAACATAAAAACAACAACTAAGATCTCAGTAACTGGAAAATAACCAAAATGAACTTGGACAGACTTTGAGAGTTAGTGGAGGATAGAAGGGCCTGATGTCCAGTGGGGGTCATGAGAGGTCAGACACAACTGAAACAACAACAAAAAATATGAGTTGATGCTCAACCAGTATTTACTAAAGTCACAAATATTGTCCTTCCTCATTCTTTCAGTCCTCATCTTTCCTCTTTAGTATCCCTCACAGAGTCTAGTTCTTGGCCTCTCCCATTCTTCTCTTACCCTTTCCCATTACTGAGCACCTTTACTTATTCCATCTTCTATGGCCTAAATTAATCTCTCTTGTACCTGTTACTCTCCTTTTTCTTCAAGCACCATAGATTAGAATTAGATGAGACTTCAGAGGGCTAATTGGTCCAACCTCTTCATTTTACAGATGAGGGTAACTGAGGCCCAAGGAAGTTAAACGACTTGCAAGGTCCACACAGGTCTTAACACTTATATTGCACTTTTCAGTCGGTCAGCAAACAATTTATCATGCACCTGATATGTATTAGACACTATGCTAAGCATGAATGAAAGGTAAAAGACAGTCTTTGCTTTCAAGGAGCTCACAGTCTAATTTAAAAGGCAATGTACAAATATACAATCAAGTTATAGACAATTATGTTATAAATGGTTTTGTACTTTGTTATACGAAATTGAAAACAATTAGGAGGGAAGGCCCTAGAATTAAGGAGTATCTGGAATGGCTTCCTGTAGAAAGTGAGATTTTAGTTGAGTCTTAAAGGAAGCTGAGAGGCAAAGATGAGGAAAGAATATTGCAGGCATGGGGAGTGCCAAGTGCTTTAGCTGAAAAAAAAATGAGTTTTGGGAAAGTTAAGTGACTTGCTCATATCACACATCTAATCAGTTTCTGACCCTGGATTAGAATTTGGTATTCCCACCTCTAAATCCAACCCTTTACCCACTACCATGTGAAGTATCACAAATGACATTTGAATTCAGGTCTTGTGACTCATGGGTCAATAATCTTTCAGCTCCCTAAGACATTCTGCTCCTCCTTGGAGTCTTAGTGGGGTGATTGTGGTTGGGAGAAATAATTTGGAGGTTGGGAGAGACCCTAGGACTGCAATCTGGTTCGTACATTCCCTAACTCAACGACTACTGGGCATGAGGCTGCTTCTTAATAAATAATACTACTCAATAAACAGGTACTGTGGAATAATAATTTCTCTTACCATCACACCTTTATACATGGGAGATAATAGAAGACTGAAGGGAGCAGCTACGTGGCGCAGTGGATAGAGCACCGCCTGGAGTCAGGAGGACCTGAGTTCAAATCCAACCTCAGACACTTGACACTTACTAGCTGTGTGACCCTGGGCAAGTCACTTAAAGCCCAATTGCCTCACCAAAAACAAACAAAAAACAACAACAACACAAAAAAAAGAAGACTGAATAGTGTTCATTAAGCATTTGTAGATTGATTGAATAAGAAATGAATACTATATTAAATAACTCAATTAAAAAATTCAGCAAACACTGTGCTAAAGTACGCTGGAGATAAAAAAGACAAAAGTAAAACCATTCTCTGTCCTCAAGGAAGCATACTTATTCCTGGAGGAATGAAACGTATAGAAATAAATACAAAGGATATGCAAAACAATTATAAGTAATTTTCTAAGAAGGGAGAAAATAAAAACTCATGTGTTTGAGGGAATGATGAATGATGTCACATAGGAGGAGTGCCAGTGATTTGAATTCTGTGAGGTGGAGGGAGGCAGGAAATATATTCTATTCTTGGAGAACCACCTATGTGAACAAGAAATGGAGTGGGACATACCATATGGTATAGCAAGGTCAGTTTGGCTGGAATTAAGAATATGTGAAGAAATAATGTGAAATTATCAGAAAGCCAATACTGGGGGCCATATTGTAGAGGGCTAGGATGAAGAGTTCAATTTTTATTTCAGAGTAATATGCAGTTGATAGTCTCAGACACTTGACACTTACTAGCTGTGTGACCTTGGGCAAGTCACTTAACCCTCATTGCTCCACAAAAAAAGAAAAAAGGAAAAAAGTTATATGCAGTTGACATCTATATGAAAGATAGTTTGGAGAGTGTGGCAAATAAAATTATATGGGATCGACTATTACTGTCCCAAGTTTAGGGAAACTTAACTGGGGTTCTAATATATTTGTTACTTAGAAATTAGAGGCTACTGCACCAGTTTGGGGGCATTAAGCATTTATTAAAGCATATTAAATATTAGTAAAGTGAACACATGGCTCAGAAAGTTAAGGAGAGATAATGAGGAACCATAGTGGGCTGTGTCTGCTCCCTCTATGTTCCTGGGCCACGAGAGAAAGTGACTGTGTAAAGCTTCCTGCAGGTCAGAGGAGAGTTACACATTGCTCAAAGCTAATTGGCTAGCATAATTCAAATCTTTTGGTTTACTGGATTTTGAGTGCTGATGTCAGAGTACAGAGCCCTACAGGGGAAAAAACCTTCAGGTAGGTGTGGTTTTAATCTCTATTCACAGTCTAGGTCCAACCACATTTCCTTTGAAATTCTCCTGACTCTGGGCTGGCCCCAAGAAAGGTCTGGCCAGGCTCTCCTGGGTCTCGTAGAACCTTCCAAACACACTTTATTATTAATAATTTTCTCACAAGAGGAAAGAGATTAGGAGGGCAACCATTTTTGAAACCATTTCAAGAGTACAGATGAGAGATGATAAATAGAAGGGGATAAATATGAGAGATGTTGTAGAGATGGAATTGACAAAATTTGGTAATTGGGGGTAGGTATAAAGAAAGGAAAGAATGAAGAATGACTTTAAGATGGCAAACCTGGGGGCAGCTAGGTGGCCCTGGATTCAGGACGACCTAAGTTCAAATCGAGTCTTAGACACTTGACACTTACTAGCTGTGTGAACCCCTGGCAAATCACTTAACCCTCATTGCCACGGAGGCGGCGGAAGGGGGGGGGGCAGGGAAAGATGGCAAACCTGAAGGACTGAAAGGATAGAGTACCTTCAGTAGACAGGGAAATGTGGAGAACTGAGATGGGATTTGGTGGAAATTGAAGGCCCCACTAAAATTTTCTACTGATGTCTTTTGTTTTTACCTATTTCCCCCTTGAATACAGTCCCTTCCTCACCTAACCAGTTTTTCCTCATAAGAGATATTAAAAAGTTCAGAAAAACACCACCTGACTCCACAACCACATCTGTAGTCTTCTACTTTTCTATCAAAAGAGGATGGTATGTTTCTTTGTATCTTTCTTTCATAGCTAAACTTGTTCATTGAAATCACGTAAAGATTCATTTTCACTTTATTGTTAAGAACTCCTTTTTGGTCTGTCCCAGTTTGAGAGGTCTATGGTACATCCAAATGGAGATGTCCAGCGAGCAGTTTTGGCAATGCAGACTCAGGACTAAGGTGAGAGGGAGGACTAGATATTTAAAGAGTCTGTTACATAGAAAGGGAGATGATGAGATCACCAAGGGAGAAAGAAGAGAACCTAGGACAGATATTTATACTTAATGAGCGGATGGAGTGATGAGAAGAAAGGAGGCTGAGAAGGTGAAGGCTGACTTAGGAGGAAACCCAGACGAGAGATGGTTAATCCAGGATGGAGGTGTTGTCAACAGAGTTAAAAATTGTGATTAAGCAGTTAAGAGATTGCTTGTAGCTTTGGAGAGGAGAATCTTCATAGGCATCATGCTCTAGATGAGACATCAGAGGTCATCTTGAGTGGTACAACAAATAGCATGCTAGGCTTGGAGTCAAGAAGACCTAAGTTCAAAACTTGTCTCAGACACATACTAGCTAAAAGCAGGCAAGTTGCTTAACTTTTTCCATCTCAGTTTCCTCATCTGTAAGAAGGAATAATAATAGCATTCACCTCAAAGGGCTGTTGTGAATACCAAATGAGATAACATATGTCAGCCATTTTACAAGCCTTAAAGTTTACAAATGCTAGCTATTATTGTTTCACAGTGAGAAGGGATGTGAAATGATTTTTACAAGGTCACCACAGGGAATAAGCATCAGAGACAAAATTTGAAACCCTACTCCTCTAACTGCATAATGTTAAGGGCTAAAATTCTAGCTAAACTGTCTAAAATATCTAATGAGTGGTCGCCAATCAATTACAAGTTTTAGCAAGAGTTAGACTTTTAAGCATTTATTAAGGAGAATAAGAGTTTGGTAAAGAGAGAGAAAAAGGCCTAGATTCCTATCTATTAAAGGGAGAGCACATTTTCTAGCTCCCTTCTCCGCCAGCGTCCAAAGGTAAAGAGCCCGAGACTCCGCCCAGTCTCTTCCTTCCTCCTCCCACTAGTCCGCGTCACTTCCTGACTCCAGGTCATGCCCTAAAGACCTTCCCTTCATGGGCAAGAAACATCCTCTACAGTAAGTATCCAGCAGGTGGCGTTATTCCAATCGTTACAGTCCCCCCTGTTGTTCCTCAAGAAACAAATGTTTCCTTGACGGAACAGTAAAAACAATATGATAACTATTGCTAACTAATAATATGTGAACAACAATATAGAAAAGGAAGAGAGGAAAGTTTTGTCCAGAAGGGGCGATTTTTTTTGACCTCATGAACCGACGCTTTGACATTAAGTCTTGCAAAGGGAGGGCCTCTGCAGAGAATACATGTTACAGATGGTGCATATTATAACAGAAAGAGAAAAAAAACCAACAAAAAGAACAAATCAAAACTGTTCATTTAAAGTCTCTGAAAGTCTTTTCTCAGATGTCCTCTAGGTGTAGTCGTGGAATGGAAGTCTTTTCAGGGGTTGATGTGTGGATGCTGGTAATCAGCCAGGAAAATTTCCTACAAAATTGAGCTTAACAGAACTTTAAAATAGCTTTGTCAATAATCAAATCAAACAATGAAAGTTCTCAAAAACATGTCTAAGGGAATTCAGAATCTTAGTTGTTACACATGAAACATATAATAAAACAAAAATTGAACCATTCTTTAAAATTATAATATTACTATAGTCCCCCCCTTATGGAGGGTAATTGAGAAGACAATTGCTACGATATTAATTATTAAAAATAATTTTTATCTTTGTTTCATCACTTTTTGCATCATCTGCCTAATTATCCTCATGCCACTATGAGAAATTAAAAAATCTAATATAATTGGTAACAGGTGTCAAGGCCAAATTCAACACTGTATTTATCATGACACCTGAGATAATTATGGGGGTTACCATAAAAGAACAGAGAAATGATGGGATATGAGCATTCCCACACTTGAGCAATATGTACTGCCCATACAGTATGCCAGGTCTAAAATAGGTGGATGGAATATATGTCCATGCCACCGAACATATTGGAGGAAACTGAGTCAGACTTAATCAGATGCATGGGATTGAGATGTCCATGGCATCAGGCATATAGGAGGGAGCATAGAAGCCAGGTGTAGGAGCGAGATGGGTGGGATGAATACTTCCAGCCATCTGTACAATATTGTGGGGAAAAATAAAATAAAATATTAAACCAAGAGAATCCAACCTCAACATTTGTCAAAAGCCGTTCCCTCAGCCATACCTTGACTTCATGCATGTCTCCCCTCATGTGACAGTTCAGTGTCTGCTCTTGCATGTATTCCTCTTGTGATTGGATGGCATCTTGGCCAACTGGCATCTGATAACTCAGAATAAAGGCAATTAATGTCTTAAATGATAAGTTCCCATAATCCAAGTCTCATATGGATTTAAAATTGAGGATAAAAAATGATTGCAAAAAAATGTGAATACATCTTGACTCAAAATATAATATACAATTACTTTTGTGAAAAATCAGAACATACTTAAATACAAGTTAAAGCACAACAGAATCTCAAAGAACTTTTTTTTTGAAAAAAGAAAACTTTTACAAATGTTCCCCTCTTTTTTTTTTTTTGGGAATATGCTTATCAAAAATAATACTTCTAGAATCAATTTACACTTGCCATGGCAACCAATTTGCCAGGGAAATGCTTTAAAGAGTTTGATCAAATAATCAGTTGAGAAAAAATAACAAAAACAAACAACTCAGAACATGGGAGCACAATACTCCTAGAATTAACATTGTATTATGAAATCAAAACCATCTTGCAATGTTTCAAAATTAGATAGACAAATGAATAGAAGAAAATACACATGGAACAATAAAATACAGTGAAATTCAAACTAAGGAAATCTAAATGAATATGAACTTAATATCAATAAGAGTATTATAAAATATAAACTTGATCACATGACTATAAAAAGCTTTTACAAATATTCTCCTTGTTTTAAAAACTAAGTATAAAACACAATCTCAAAAGCATGAAAATCTCTATGAAAATAAACCCATACCATTAATGTCAAAATGTATATATAATAGCATAGAAATCCTATGTAACCTCTGAACTGACATTAATACTCTGAGTGAATTCAGAACACTTTTGATTCCGATATCTAAAATCCCCAACACTCATATCAATACCTTGCTGCTTACTTCTACATTTCTCTAAAATATATACCCTTCCATGGCAAAAGAAGCAGAGTCTTGAACTATGTTGATGGTTGTCATTCTTATTCAGCTTAAGTTTTTCTTCTTTAACCCCTTTATATTGTCTGTCAGTCTTTTCACCATACAAATGCTTTATAAGATTACTAATTAAAGACAAAAGCAGGTTAGCAAAATTATGAACAAAACAAGCATATCTGGAATTTAAAGAGTTTTCTAAGATTGTCTCAAAAGCACAGCCAGGCCAGGGAAGGGCTGAGCCTGAAGCTGCAAATGCAGGTAGAAAAAGTTGAGCATGCGCATCAGATCTCTGGACTTCCCAGGCAGGGGAAGCTATGGGCTTGGCCATAGGAGGAGTAGAGGGTGGGGTCTGGGGAGGAGGGGAGGGACCACCGCAATTTGAATCCGACTTGATTTTGAACTCAGGCCTGGATTCCTCTTCCCCCACTTTGCCTCCAGGTGCTAGGGGATTAAAAGCTTCTAGAGGGTGGGTCATTGCCTCCAGGCATGCAAAATTAGAGCAACAATTAGTGTTGGAACTGGGAAAAGCAGCAGGAATCTCTTCAGGTTTCTCTGAAAAAGCATGGTTGGGAGAGGGAGAGATATTTCCTTGTGCGAGTAAATTGCTGGCTCTTTTAACAAAAATAAAAAGAAAAATAGAAAATCCACAAAAACAAAGCATTAACATGATCTTATCTCCCATTTGTCTGGTTAAACAGACTAAAATCAAAAATAGGGTAATTAGGGAGTTTAAAAGGTCCATTCGAAAAATTTTAAAGGGAAAACACAGCCAGTGCGCCAGTACTTAGCAATTTAAAGGGTAGGGGAAATTTCTTACCCAACCGGAAGATCAGAAGTGAGGTTCAGCTCTCCTCTTCGTGGTCAGCCATCTGTTAAGGGCTAAAATTCTAGCTAAACTGTCTAAAATATCTAATGAGTGGTCGCCAATCAATTACAAGTTTTAGCAAGAGTTAGACTTTTAAGCATTTATTAAGGAGAATAAGAGTTTGGTAAAGAGAGAGAAAAAGGCCTAGATTCCTATCTATTAAAGGGAGAGCACATTTCTAGCTCCCTTCTCCGCCAGCGTCCAAAGGTAAAGAGCCCGAGACTCCGCCCAGTCTCTTCCTTCCTCCTCCCACTAGTCCGCGTCACTTCCTGACTCCTGGTCTTGCCCTCAAAGACCTTCCCTTCATGGGCAGAACTCCTCTACAGTAAGTATCCAGCAGGTGGCGTTATTCCAATCGTTACAATAACATACTATACCACACAATATGTCCAGAAGTGGGCTTTGAAGTCAGATTGCAAAGAATTAAGAAGGGAAGTGGGTTCAAAGGAAGGGATGAAATAAGGAACTGGCAACAGGGGAGAAGAGCAATAAGACAAGAGCTGCTTTTAAATTAAGGACAGAAGAGACCTGGGCATGTTTGTAGGTGGCTGGGAAGGAGCCAGGGGGTAAGGAGTGTATGACAGTATAATACCAAGAGGCTGAGTCAGAAAAGAGACTGTGAACATGTTAGTAACTGCTGGTAGGAAAAAAAATGGCACCAGGAAGTTAGTGGGGGCAGAACTGAGAGATAAAGATCTAGTCTTTGATTTGTCAGCTTGTCTGTCTATCTGTGCAGATGCTGGTGATGCCAAAGCAATCAATCAATTACTTTTTTCAGAACAAAGTTAGATATCACAGAAGTGAAATTCTTTCAACTGAGACTCAGATTGCTCAGTTTGGTTTAACTTGCAGGCAAGTTAAAATATACAAATGAGCTAGGTCTTTTGCATAAACCTTTTTATCCCCTGCTGCATAGGGATTTTCCTGCTTCTTGCAAACTTCAAATTCAATTGAGGAATATTGGCTCTACTCTGAAGCTAGGTGTGTTTCTGGCAGGGCAAAATGTGTGGAAACTCTAGAGAGGTGAGAAACCAGCTATGGAGGCCCAGGTCAATTCTTTTTTTTTTTTTAGTGAGGCAATTGGGGTTAAGTGACTTGCCCAGGGTCACACAGCTAGTAAGTGTTAAGTGTCTGAGGCCAGATTTGAACTCAGGTCCTCCTGACTCCAGGGCCAGTGCTCTATCTACTGTGCCACGTAGCTGCCCCTCAGGTCAATTCTTAAAGAAACAGCACCTCCCACTGCCCCAACCCCCCCCCCCTCCAACCCCCCCCCTCCTCCAACCCCGCAAGGTGTGAAGGCTATGAAAAGTGTTGGCCATCTGGTGTGAGGTAAGTGTTATGATAGCTATTATGAGCTGGCTGGATCATCATCATTATCAAACCCCTTTTGAACATATGGTTTGTTTATTGAATGAGGCCCCAAGGAGACCAGATTGTAATACTCCTTGACAGCAGGGATTATGTCTAATCAAAATTTTATAACCTGTCAACATACCTAACACAGTGATGGGACATGGTGTGAGCACTTAGTAAATATTGGGCTATGATATGGAGGAGGAAAGGGTCCCTCTGAAACATATGACATGTAGTAGCAATGATTCCTAACTTTTGCAGAGTCTTGTTCCCTGTTCCTTGGGGGTATAATTCCACTTTACTTTCTGGAATTCTTGGGTCAATTTGCAGCTCTACCAACAGTGCATTAGTGTCCCAGAGCCCCTTCAACATCTTCCATTTTCGTGCCTCCTATCTGACCCAGAGATCTCTATTTGCATAGGCTACCCCCCTTAGTTCAGGCATCTCATCATTTCTCACATGAAGTATTTTCCATGGTCTCTTAATTGGCCTCAAAATCTTTTCTCCCATTTAAATATAATCTTCTACATAGCTGTCAAATTAAGTTTCCTTATGCATGTGATTCCCCTACTAAATAAATTGTAGTGGCTCCTTCTTGCTGCTAAGATAACATATAAACCCCTCAGTTTACAAACATGGCCGAAAAACGATCTTTTCAATCCTCGTGATTATAATTGCCCTTTTCACCCTCCTTACCCTCCAGTACTATCCTGCCAGACTGGCCTTCTTTCTCTCTGTTCTTCGTCCATTTCCTACCTCTATGCCTTTGAGGTGACATAGCTAGAATGTCCAATGTCCTTCCTCTTCTCACTTTCAATTCACAGAATCCTTTATTTCCCTCAAGATGCACTTCGAGTACCACCTTCTACCTTGCGCCTTTCCTGATTTCCCAATGACTAGTATCCTACCTCCTTTTACATATAACTGGCTTCAATAGCTTCTTTCCCAGAGACAACAGATACTCGTAAAAACATAGGATCATAGATTTAGGACTAAAAAGGGTCTTAGAAATCATTAAGTTATAATACTAACATTTTTATGGCATGAGAAAACTGAGGCACAGACAGGTTTAAGTGACTTGTCCTGGGTCACACAGTAAGTATAAGAGACAGAAACGGAACTGGAGACTTCCTGAATCCAAGTCTAATCTTGAAGAGGCAATGGAATCTTGTTCAGCTGCCCTTTAACTATCATTCTGTTAGGAGTCTCTTTAAGCACTGAAAAGTAAATGGTCATTCTGGAAAGTAACCTGTCTGGCTAAGGGGAGACTGAGTGAAGTACAGAGAGAAAAGAGTATGGGGGGGGGCAGGGCAGTGAGGGTTAAATGACTTGTCCAGGGTCACACAGCTAGTAAGGGTCAAGTGTCTGAGGCCGGATTTGAATTCAGGTCCTCCTGAATCCAGGACCAGTACTTTATCCACTGCACCACCTAGCTGCCCCAGGATAATTACATGTTGAGGGACCCCTGTGGAAATTTATTTTGATTTGGGGACCTTACCTTTAGTCTGAGATTAGAAAGCCTTAGGCCCTCAGGGTCTCTTCTGTGTGGGAGGTGCTGGTGCCCCTCCCCATCAGCTTCAGCTGAGCCACAAAGCCCCGTGGGCTGTACAAGACCCCAGGCCAGACAGCTGGGGGAAAAAAGCCCCCAGCTCCCTCTGACCTGAGTGGACCTATCCGAGAGATCCCGGACTCATCTAGGCCGGGCTCTGGCGTAGCCTGTGCTGAGGCACGTGATGCTCAAGTGTGTCCCCAGCCGCAGCCCTGGCTGGTGGATTAGCTTGGTGTGTGGGTGCAAAAAGCCCCGAGATTTGAGTGGAGAAAAGGAAAATATATATAGACTTGGGAGTTAGACAGGAGGGGCGGCAGATGAGAGACGGGGGCTACAAGGACTCAGGAGAAGGCTAAAGGACTAGGAACAAGGAGGAAAGGCCGGCGGACAAGATTAGAGGGGTGGCAAAAGAGAGGCCATAGGGCAGACTGACAGAGCAGACAGACAGAAGGTCGGTGAGATAGAAACACAGGGGTTCAGCAGTGGCAGTAAGGAGAGGAAAGTTAGAAGCAAGGGGATTTACAAAGTGAAAGGGGCTCAGAGTTAGAATAAAGGACCTGAGTGCCCTAAGGCAAGAGGTGGCTAAGGCCCTTATTGTATTAAAGAAGTTCCAGGCACAGCAGGTGGGAAAGAGGCAGTAGAAAGAGATGCACTGCAATGCAGTCAGGTTGTACATTTTATTTCCTTGTATTCTTAATTCTAAATAGTATCTCATAAATAAACTCTGCTTTGATTATTTAGTTAAGAGGCTTCTTTATATTTTGCTTATCAATTTGGGAGTGGAAGCAGTGTGGTGGAACTTTATAAACAGCCCACATTAAATTAATAGCAGTCAGATAGCCAAATAGTCAAAAATCCCCAGATTAGTCCTCCAGTCAGATTAGCCCCCCAAATTAGGCAAATCAGTAAAAAATATTTCTACACCCCATACTACACTGGAGGACAGCCCTGTTACATATGGGATCTCTGTCTATAGGACTATATATAATTTCTGGTTGCTTTCTTTTTGGTAAGAAATTGTGGGGTTTGCTAGTTTTTCTAAAAGGTGGGACAATTTTTTCTCTATATGTACTTCTAAGCTTATTGGTAGCCCATTGTTTCTAAGTGGAAGTCCTTGAGTAGACCTTTTTAATTCAAATAGCCTCAAGCTTTGAATTGTTATTAAAAATCTCAGCTTTCAATTCTATCAGATGTATTGTTTATACATTTGCTGGCCTGAATTGTGGAATGAATTTAAATTGGAATTGTTTCCTGTAAACTGGGTTTACAGTTTGGATGCTGTATGAGATAGATGGACTTGAGTCAGTTTAGACTCTGAGGATGGGGGTCTGGAAAGTACCCAGCCCCCAGTCTCTGTTATAGTCAGTTCCTTCTGTCTCTAAGTTTTATTGCTTGTTAGTTCCATTTGCCCCTGCTTAGTCTTATTGCTTGTCAGCTACGTTTTAATTTTACTGCCTATAATAAAAATCGTGTCTTTGGCTTGCCTGGTACCCCTCTTCTCTCCCCCTGCATACATGCTAGACCCCCAGTCCTTGTCATGAATTAATTGTGACCAGATAGAAAGATGTTTCCTGCCTCTCCCTTTTTGACATTCCTAAGCCTTATCAGCACCTGGTGTCACTACTTACTCCCTTCTTCCCTCTTCCCTTGGTTTGACCTTGCTCCCCCTCCCCTTTCCCCCTTGTTCCTGGAACATGTTTCATGTCTCTATACATTGATCATAAGCTAACCACACACCCTGGGTGAGACAGGATTGGATGTTAGATTGTGAGCTCACCCAGTGCATGTGGGGACTTTCCCCCCACCTCAAAATTCCTATAAAAATCTAAAGCATGAGCCCCTTATTGTGGTCTTCATTTCCTGGTATTGAGGTCACCCATTCTCATGAGAATGTAATAAATCTGTCTCTGCTTGACTTGGTGGTCTCCTCGAGTTATTTGGGTAAACTGAGGCAGTTTGTCCCAAACAGATGCTAACAAATTTTTTTTTTGAGAAACTTTGGAGGATTTCTCAGACTTTTTTTTTGAAGTTGGTGAATCCAGAGGTTATCTCTTTTGTCTCATTTTTTACATGGTACTTTACATTTTAATGGGCCTTGGGCAAGCAGTGTGAGGCAGGGGAAACTTCTTGAATTGGAAAGATTTTTGTAGTTTTTGTTGGGGTCAGTTCCTGTTTCAGAAGCCAATTTTGTCTGCATTCTGGGAAACATTTTTTTTGTTTGCCTTTTTTCTTCATAGGAAGTAGATATTTTTTCCTTTAGAGGTCATAAATAATTTTGTTTCTTCCTGGTTATAACAAAGAAAAAAAATTAAATGTAATTTTTGTGTTATTCATTTATTTTTTGAGGTGTAACAAGCTTATCCAAACTAGTTTGACTTCATCTTACTGTTATTTAATTGCTGAATTTATTGTTATGTTATATACTATTGGGTTGGGACATATTAAGGAATTTGGGAGTATTAAAGTTTAAACTAGCTAAAGGATGGACACAACTTGAGAAGTAAGGAAGATGACTTCTGGGGACAGAGCCAAGATGGTAGAGGAAAGACATTAAATACATAGAGCTCCTGTCACAATTATCCCCAAGATAGCAATAAAACAACCCCTGGAGTAACAAAACCCACAAAAAGAGAGGGTGGGATTATTTTCCATCCAAAGACAGATTAGGGTGGGGGGTGCTGGGCTTTAAGAAGAGTTCAACCTTGCAATTATGCCAACACAGACCTGAGGCACACTGCGCCAGAGGAACTTACAACCCAAGCCTCTGAATTATCTGTATCACCAGCATCTTCTGGAATTAAGATTATGGCTGAACAGCTAGCCGTGGGAGGGGGGGAATACAAGGGTGTCTGCGGGACCTAAGGAGGAATTCAGCTATCCCATCCCATCCCTGCAGGGTACCAGGAAGAAATCTTGAGTGGTGGGTTGTCCGGGAGGGGGAGGGGTGCAGGCTCATTGGAGGCTAAGAACCACCACAGCACACAAAGTTCTGCTAGCTGATTAATTAGCAAGTTAGCTTGAGGTTACCTTCAGACCAGAGAACAGGCCAGGTGAGAGAAAAACCTGCCCTCCCCCAAACCAAAACACCTGGAACCCTCAAGCTTGGGACAGTATAGCTTGGAAGTAAGGCCCCACTGTAAGAGGGAGTTAAAAGTCAAGTAAAAGATGGCAAGATGAGCAAGCAAAGAAAGTTGAGAACTATAGAAAGTTTCATTAGCAACAAGGAAGATTAAGGGGCACACTCAGAAGAGGATAACAACCTCAGGGCCCCTACATCCAAAGCTTCTAAGAAAAATATGAATTGGTCTCAAGCCATGGAAGTGCTTAAAAGGGACTTTGAAGAGAAAGTAGGAGAGATAGAAGGAAGATTTAGAGAGGTGGAGGAAAGAATGGAAAGAGAAATGAGAGTGATGAAGGAGGATCATGAAAAAAAAGTCAGCTTGAAAAGCCAAATGGAAAAAGAGATACAAAAGCTCTCAGAAGAAAATAATTACCTAAGAATTAGGATTGAACAAATGGAAGCTAGTGACTTTATGAGAAACCAAGACACAATAACACAAATCCAAATGAATAAAAAAATAGAGGGCAATGTAAAATATCTCCTCAGAAAAACAGTTGACCTGGAAAATAGATCCAGGAGAGAGAATTTGAAAATCATTGGACTACCTGAAAACCATGACCAAAATAAGGTTAGACAGTATCTTCCAAGAAATTGTCAGGGAAAGTTGCCCTGATATTCTAGAAGCAAAAGGTAAAATTGAAATTGAAAGAATCCACCAATAACCTCCTGAAAGAGATCCCAAAAGGAAAACCTCCAGGAATATTCTAACCAAATTCCAGAGCTCCCAGATCAAGGAGAAAATATTGCAAGGAGCTAGAAAAAAGGAATTCAAATACTGTGGAGCTACAATAAGGTTAAAACAAGATCTAGCAGCATCTGCATTAAAGGACCGGAGGGCATGAAATATGATTTCCTGAGGGCAAAGGAACTGGTACTATAGCCAAAAAATCACCTACCCCGCAAAACTGTGTATAATCTTTCAGAGGAAAAAATGGGACTTTAATGAAAAAGAGGACTTTCAGGAATTTGTGATGAAAAGACCTGAACCTGAATAGAAAAATTTTACTTTCAAATACAAAATCCTAGAGAAGCATAAAAAGGTAAACCAGCAAAAAGAAATCATGAGGAATATTAAAAAGGATTAAACTGTTTACATTCCTACATGGGAAGATAATACTTTAACTCATCAGAACTTTCTCAATATTAGGGTAGCTGAAAGGAATTTACTCAGAGGACAGAGGTCTGAACTGAAATATGAAGGGATGATAACTGTAAATATTTATTTTTTGTTTATCCTTGTTTTTTGTGGGGCAGGCAGGGTCGGGTGGCTTATGTCAGCACCAGATTTGGGCTTGGGGCTCCCAAGTCCAGGGCTGCTGCTTTGTCCATTGTGCCACCTAGCTAACCCATGATGCATCTTTAAAATAGGTTTAGGGATAGGAGGAATGCACTGGGGAAGGGGGGACGGGAGAGGTAGACTGGGGAGCAGGTAGCTCACATGAAGGAAACAAGAAAAAGCTTATGGAGGGGAGGGGAAGAAGGGGAAGGGTAGGGGCGTGAAATGAACCTTCTATTATCAGACTGCCTCAAAGAGGGAATACATACATACCCAAGTGGGTATAGTAATATATTTTTCCTGAGGGAAAGTGGGAGGGGAAGGAGATAAGGGAGGGGGGAGAGGGGAAGGAAGGGCAGATTGGGGAAGGAGCAGTAAAAAACAAAACACTTCGAGAAGGTGAAGATGTTCTGCATTACTGCACAAGTATGACATATTGAATTGCTTGATTTAATAGGGAGGGTTGAGGAGGGAGGGAGGAGGAAGATTTGGAACACAGAATTAGTTCAAAGACCTTAATCTCATCAGAATGGGCTTCAAGGAGGGGATAACATACACACCCAATTGGGTAGAGTAATCTATCTAACCTTCAGGAGGGGAAGAGGATAAGGAGGGAAGGGTAAAAGAAGGGTGGGCAGATTGGGGGAGGGGGAGTTCATAACTGTTATGGGCTCAGCGTACCCCTGAAGTTTTCTGGGGTAAATAAAAAGAACCTTCACCTTGAGAAACTAAACCAAAGGACAGATACACCTAACCAGTCTCCCCCACCCCTCGGGGAGATAAGATTAGGTGTGCCCGCTGCCTTTGTGGCCTGAGGAGGACAGAGATGGCTTGAGAGATCCAAAGCAGCCCCTCATCCAACTTCCCCAAGCCACCACCAGTGGGGGATGGTCCTCTCCCAATAAGGGAACTTTCCACAGTCAGACGATCACCTCATCGGTCTACCATAGGTCCTCTATAAAAGCATCTAGCCACACCTCTGTGCCATGCCTTCTCCCCATGAGAAGAAGTCCAAGGATTTCTCTCTTGGTTTCCTTTCTCTAGCCCCTAAATAAACTATTATTTTATTCTAATTGGATTTGTGTGCAAGAGGGTGTAATTCTTTAAAGAGGAATTCCTAAGAACCTCTATCCCAACTTCCCACCAATTTCCCCATAAAAATAAGCAATTATTTATTGACTGTCACAGGGGAAATAGGTGGTGGTGGGTTCCTTAGGTATATCTCTGTAAAGAATTACACTCTTGCACACAGTCCAATTAGAATAAAATGGTCTTTTATTTGTTCCTGAGAGGCAAGTTGAAGACAGTCTCAAGGGGAGAAGATGGCTTAGAAACAATCTCCTCTCCAGTGAAAGAAAGGCATAAGCTTTTATAGAGGATAGATGGGGTGACCACCTGACAATGGAAAGTTCCCTTTAGGGGTGGGGAAAGCTTGAATGAGGGGCAGGATAGGAAAGGCTTGAATGAGGGGTGGTGGTCCCAACTTCTGGAGTTATCTTTGTCTGTCCTTCAGTTTAGCCTCTCAAGGAGAAAACTTCTGAGTTATCCTAGACCCATATCATTAACCAAAGTGCAACAACACTGATAACAAGGACCAGAGCTAGAGAGATGAAACACCAAAGATTCACAGTCAAACAACCAGTAAGTATTTATTAAGTGCCTACTATGTGCCAGGCACTGTGCTAAGCACTACAGATACAAAAAGAGGTCAGAGACAATCTGTGTCCTTAAGGAGCTTACAATCTAATGGGGGAGACAATAAGCCAAAGACTATGTACCCCCCCCCCCAAAAAAGCTACATACATGATAAATAGGAAATAATTAACAGAGGGAAAGCATTGGAAGTAGTAGAAATTGGGAAAGGCTTCTTATAGAAAATGGGAGTTTAGTTGAAACTTGAAGGAAGCTAGAGAAGCCAGGAAGTAGAAATGAGGAGAGAGAGCCTTCCAGGCATGGAAGACAGCCAGAAAAAAATGCCAGGAGCTAAGACATGGTATGTTTTGTTTGTGGAACAGTCACAAGGTCAGGGTCACTGGTCCAAAGAGTCCATGGGAAAGAGGTATAAAGTATTGAGATAGGAGTGGTGGGGAGGGTAGGTTATGAAGAGTTTTGAATGCCAAACACAAGATTTTGTATTTAATCCTGGAGGTGATAGGAAGCTCCTGTAGTTCAAATATGATACATGGTCATATTGTACTTCAGGAAAATCACTTTAATGGCCGAATGGAGAGATACTTTGAGGCAGGCTGACCCACTAGTAGGCTAGTGAAATTGTCTAGTTGTAAGATAAATAAGGGCCTGCAGCAGAGGGGAGGATGTCAGAGGAGAGATGTTGCAAAAGTGGAATCTATAGGCTTTGTCTTCAGATTAGATTTGGGATGAGGTGTGAGAGAGAGGAGTCTAGGGTTAAATAAGTATTAAATTCAATAAACATTTGCAAAGTACCTACTATGTGTCAGACACTGTACTAAGCATTGGTTAGCATGCCTAGGTTGTGGGCCTGGGGGACTGGGAGGATGGAGATGTCATGAACAGTAATAGGGAAGGTAGGAGTTGGGGAGGATTCAGGAAGAAATATAATAAGTTAAATTTTGGATATGTTGAGTTTAAAGTGTCTACTGAATTTCCAGTTTGAGCTGTTTGAGCTGTAATTGGAGGTCAAAATTGAAGTCAGTAGAGAGATTTAAGAATCATCAGCATAGGGCGGGGCAACGAGGTGGCACAGTGGATAAAGCACCAGCCCTGGATTCAGGAGGACCTGAGTTCAAATCTGGTCTCAGACACTTGACACTTACTAGCTATGTGACCCTGGGCAAGTCACTTAACCCTCATTGCCCTGCCCCCCCCCCCCAAAAAAAAGAATCATTAGCATAGGGATAATTAAATCTATGGGAGCTGATGAAATCACCACGTGAAATGGTATAAAGGGAAAAGTAAAGAAGGCCCAGAACCCTGAGGGTTCTCCTTTATCTGACTTAACTCCTTTTCAATACCTGTAATCCTCAAAGGATTCTGATTGGTCAGGCATATGGGAGATGGACAGTTGTCTCAGCCACTGAGATCTCAGCTGAATGCAAAGCATATGGAAGGGAAAAGTTCTAAGAAGGTGGGCAGTTGGTGTGTGTGTATGGGGAGAGAATTGGGGATCTGAGGCAGCAGATCAGAAAAAAACAGGGCTGTTGGAATAAAGCAGATGATAGAGGTAAGATGGATACCCTCTTCCATTCCCCCCCCCCCCCAATTTATCCTAGTACTTGACTGTTAATGATCAGAATATAGGTTTTGGCAGGGAATCTAGTTTTCAATGGACTGGTGCCTAGTTCTCCAATTGCCCTCTGTGGGAATGGAAAAGACATAGGAAATCTGGAAATCAATCCCTTCTCAGTTGCCTGGTGAGAGTGAGGGAACTTTTCCCCTTTCCCTTTCCTTTTCCTTTCTAGGTAAGACGCTTGCCATTCCCCTTTCCCTCCTGATTCTCCCATTGGTCTTTCAGTTTTATGGTGTGGTCTTGGGCAAAACTGTTAAGTAGATGAGGTTTGAATTTGTTGCCTCCTATGCCTCCCAGCACCTGTCCCTCCAATTTGAGGTATCCTTTGGGTACTCCCTCATCTGAGGACTTGATCTCAGGCCACTGCAGATACTATCCAGACCTACTGTCTCTGGTCAGTGTCTCAGGCTTTTCTTAGCTCCCCACACTTTGCCTCCATAGAAACACTGGTCCTGTGTCACAGCAGGTAAGAATTATCTAATCTGACAAATATGAGAGAGGACTAAGGAGGAACCCTGAGGTCATCTGTTATTTGTGTACATTTTAACAGTGGACTTCTGTAGGCAATGCCTTTATGGTCTATTAATGCCTCACATATTGGGGATTTGAGACCTCATTGAGAGTTATCTTGAAAGATGGAAGTTGGGGTGGGTACTTTTTTTTTTGAGAAAGTCTTATAATATGTTTGAAATCCTACTGTATAGGAGGTCACAGTCTGACTATGTCATTGATACTGTTAGTCTCCCTTAAAGACCTCATCTACCCCCACAGCTTCAACTCTCATCCTTATAAGATAACTCAAAAAGTTTGATGGGAATCTCTACCTTGATCTATCTATCTTTTTATACTCATCATACCTTCTATAATACTATTTTGAATATATATTTTATCTTTCCTTTTACTAAAAGGGAAACTCAATGAAGGCAAGGACCAAGCCTCACAGAAAATAACACAGTGCTTTGCATATGTATATAAACATAGATACATGTACATACATATATACATATATGTAACTTAGGTACCCAATACTATTTTAGTTTGAATACAAGTTCATGTTCAATATAGGTCATACTCTTAAAATAAGATCTGTTTGAAAGGAAAAATTATTATACAAAATATATTAACTATGAATATTAAAATTAATTTTAATTAAAATAAAAAGGGTTTACTAATTTTTATGGTAATTGATCTTTGTCTTCATCATTTCCATTGTTCTTCCTATTCTTCCCACTAAAAGTAAAAATTATAGGTCACATTCAGGATTAATATAAGTCACCGTTTTGAGGGCAGGGGAGGGGGGAGAGCAGAGGGGAAGTACAGCCTATGTGTGAACCAGTAGAATAAATGCTTCCTGAATGAAAATGTTAATGTTAATATGTCTCTACTTAACCCTATAATGTCAATAACGACTGGGTCATTTTTCAGTGAACAAGAAAGTATTAAGCATTTAGCTGTAAAAATGAAGCTCAATATTCTGGTTCAATGAAAGGAACAATTGGATAGATTGGTCATAGGATCAAAGCTAATAGCTAGCAATAGCTAGTATTTGTATAGCACTTTAAGGTTTGCAAAACTTTTTATAAATATTGTTTCATGTGATCAAAGGACCATAGGATCTTATACTTAGAGGTAGAAGGAACCCTTGGAGGTCATGTTGTCCACCTTGCTCATTTTGCACATGCCAAATAATAGGACAAATGCTAAACTTGTACCTAAAGATGACAAAGAAAATAGATTTTTGAGAGAAAAGCATTTTCTTTATGTGAAACAAAGCAGTAGGTAAATATAAAGAAGTGTTGTCAGGAAGCAGATTCATGGCCACTGAGTGTGTAGACAAAGAGAAGCAAATTAGAATTTGATCCTTATCTTCCTATAGATCTGGAAAAGAAAAAAGTGTTTTCAAGTCCCATGATGTCTGGTGGAGGAAATAAAGCAACTCACAAGAGCTTATTAATAATTAGATCGAATAAATACTTGCTGAGCCCTTTTTGTCTGGAAGGCACTGTGCTACATGCTGATGGGGGATAGCAATAAAATGGATAAAATTTAGTACTTATTCTCAAGGAAACTCTGGAATCTCTACTGAAACATAAGGTAGGTTCTCTAAGAGAAGGCAAGCGTTGGACACAGACCTATGAGAGCTAATAAATTTTACTCTCTGTTGGACCACCAGTTGGGTGGTGGAGAAGGTAATAAATAACATGTTTCATGTTAGGAAACCTCAATGTTGCTTTTTAGAGTGGGGAGCAGGTAAAAATCAATAAACCTGAGGTGGACTCTCTCTGGGTGTCTTCTGATCAATCCTTCTCTTCTATTCTTCTCTTCCTTTGCTGAGCTGCTATTAGAATTCTGCTTGAGAAATCAACACCTCCATTCCTGATCCTGGCACCTTGAGGAGATGGCTACAGGAGTAGCAGGTGGACAGATTCCTACATTTCTCTCTGTGGCTGGTGAAGAAAATGGATACTATAGTGGGCGACTGTTGTGGTTTGGCTTTCTTGGAGTGTATGGGGTCGTGATATATGTAGTTCAAATGCCCTGGTCTTCAATCAAGACTGACTTCTGGTGCCAAGGCAACATCACCTTTATCTGCACAGTGCAATGCTTTGAGAGACATTTTAACATGGCTGTGGTAGGCCTTTGGTATTTCTTCTTGTTTATCTTCCTAGCCACCTTTTTTCTCATGGAGTTCTTCATTGTTCAGATTCTACCCAGGCAAAGCAACATGAAGATGATAGAGTCAACCAGTGAAGTGGAGTTGGGCTCTATGGTGGGAATACAGGAGGCCACCCCATGCCAGAAGAAAAATGTACTGAGTATTGAACAGGAAAAGATGTTGCTGGGTTTATACCTCTTCTACTTCTTCTTGCAACTCACTTTTCAGATAACATTTCTGTGGATCCTTACATACAGGCACCTACCCTTGGTTAATGGCTCTCTCATTGATTGTAGTACAGACATATGTCTTGGCCCCTATCAATGCCTGGTGAGGGGTACCTTGGAAAAGCGCATGTCCATTTATACCTTGATCACTTTGTCCACTATGATCATCATGTTCTGTCTGGTATTCTTTCTATACAGTGCCTATCACTATTTAATAAAAGCAGGGATTATACACAGTCACTCAAATGGAATTTGGGGAAAATGAGGTGTGGGGATGGGCAATACCCTCTCAACCCTTTTCCACTTATGCCAAGAAATTTTGGTTTCCAAAAGCATTGTGTTGGTTGCAAGGCCTCTTCCTATCCATAATTTTTATTTTCTTTTTTAAAATAAAATAAAATAAAATAAGATGTCTTTATTGTCTCTAGTGGCCAGGCTGTTAGAGATGCCCTTTATTTCCCATCATGCTCCCCTGCTTCTACTACAAATACTGAAGTTGATAATATTGATGTTAGTACAAGCTAATTTAGTGGGGCAGCTAAGTGCACAGTGGAGCACCAGCCTTGGAGTCAGGAGTATCTGAGTTCAAAAATGGCCTCAGACACTTACTAGTGTGTGACACTGGGCAAGAAACTTAACCCCAATTGCCTAACCCCCCTCGGCCCTCATTATTTGCTCATTTAAAGGGTATAATGTGATGTAGGGGATAGAGAGGCTCTGGATTCAAGTTCTGCTTCTGACACATCCTGGCTCTGTGATCCCAGACAAGGTATTTAAGTCCTCAGTGCCTCAGGGCATAAGTTGCAGACCAGTAGCTGATCTGAATTGGTGGAGGAAATTTCCTCAATAAGAGGCTCCTATTCCAATGAAATCATAGGTTGAGAAAAAAAGAAACCAAGAGGATATGGGAAGAAGCAATTCAGAAGTATGGTCTCAGATTATTATTTTTTTTGTGGGACAATGAGGGTCAAGTGACTTGCCCAGGGTCACACAGCTAGCCAGACATTCTTCTTTTTTTAAAAAAATATTTATTTAATGTTTTGAGTTCCAAATTCTATCCCTCTCTCATTCCCTCCCTCCCCTCCCCCTTCCCTGATGTGTTAAGAAATCAGATATAGGTTATACATGTGCAATTATGTAAAACATCATCATATTAGTAATTTTATATATAAAAAGACTCGAGTAAAAAAAAAAGAAAACACAAAATAGCATGCTTCAATCTGTTCAATCAATAACAGTTCTTTCTCTGGAGATGGATAGTGAGCTTTATCATTAGTCCTTTGGGATTGTCTTGGATCATTGTATTGCTGAGAGTAGTTAAGTCATTCACAATTGCTCATAGAACAATAATAATGCTGTCACTGTGTACAATGTTCTCCTGGTTCTGCTCATTTCACTATACATCAGTTCATCTAAGTCTTTCCAGGTTTTTCTGAAATCATCCTGCTTGTCATTTCCCATAGCACAACAATATTCCATTACAATCATATACCACAGCTTGTTTAGTCATTCCCCATTTGATGGGCATTCCTTCAATTTCCAATTCTTAGCCACCACAAAGAGTTGCTATAAATATTTTTTGTACAATTTTTTTCCTTTTTCTCTTTTTCACAGTTAACTGTTTCCCTCCATCCTATTCCCTTCCCCATGATATTTACTATATTATTTATCTTCTTTCACCCTGTCCCTCCTCAAAGGGGATTTGCTTCTGACTGCCTCCTCCTCCAATCTGCCCTCCCTCCTTTCCCCCTCCCTCCTTATCCCCTTCCCCTCCTACTTTTCCACAAAGTTAAATAGATTACTCCACCCAATTGAGTGTATATGTTAATCTGGCCTTAAGACAACTCTGATGAGATTAAGGTCTTTGAGCCAATTCTGATAAGTGTAAATTTCATTCACTGCCCAGTTCCTACCCCATCTCTGCCCCTACTCCATAAGCCCCTTCCTGTTTCTTTCATGTGGGATTTCATCCCATTCTCTCTCTCCCTTTTCCCCTCCTCCAGTGCAATCCTCTCACCCCTCAGTTCTACCCTAACAATGTCATCATGGGGCAGCTAGGTAACACAATGGACAAAGCACCCACCCTGGATCCAGAAGGACGCAAGCCCAAATCTGGCCCGAGTCACAAGACACTCACCCACTGCTTGACCCCAGGCATGTCACCCAACTCCAACCACCCCATAAAGAAAAAGATAAAAAATAAATGCTTTATAGATATCATCCCTTCATAATCAATTCCTACCTGTGCCCTCTGTCTAAATTTATTTCTGCCCTAATACTGAGAAATTTCTTATGAGTTAGATGCATCATCTTCCTATATATGAAAGTAAGCAGTTTAACCCTTTAACATCCCTCTTAATTTCTTTTTCCTGTTTACTTTTTTTTTTTTTTGGTGAGGCAATTGGGGTTAAGTGACTTGCCCAGAGTCACACAGCTAGTAAGTGTTAATTGTCTGAGGCTGGATTTGAGCTCAGGTCCTCCTGATCCAGGGCCAGTGCTCTATCCACTGTGCCACCTAGCTGCCCCTTTCCTGTTTACCTTTTTATGCTTCTCTAGACTCCTGTATTTGAAAGTCAAATTTTCCATTCAGTTCAGGTCTTTTCATCATGAATACCTGAAAGTCCTCTTTTTCATTGAAGTCCCATTTTCCCCCCTGAAAGATTATATTTAGTTTTGCTGGGTAGGTGATTTTTGGTTGTAATCCCAATTCCTTTGCCTTCTGGAATATCATATTCCATGCCCTCTGATACTTTAATGTAGAAGTTGCTAGATCTTGTGCTATCATGACTGTGGCTCCATAGTACTTGAATTGTTTCTTTCTGGCTGCTTCCAATATTTTTCCTTGACCTGAGAGCACTGGAATTTGGCTATAATATTCCTGGAAGTTTTCATTTTGGGATCTCTTTCAGGAGGTGATTGGTAAATTTTTTCAGTTACTATTTTACCTTCTTCTTCTAGAATATTAGGCAAATTTTCCCTGAGAATATCTTGGAAGATGATGTCTAAGCTCTTTCCTTGATCAGGGTTTTCAGGTGGTCCAATGATTTTCAAATTATCTCTTCTGGATCTATTTTCCAGGTCAGGTGTTTTTCTGAGGAGTTATTTTACATTGCCCTCTATTTTTTTATTCATTTGGATTTGCTTTATTGTGTCTTGATTTCTCATAAAGTCATTTGCGTCTATTTGCTCAATCTTAATTTTTAAGCAATGATTTTCTTCAGAGATCTTTTGTACCTTCTTTTCCATTTGACCAATTTGGTTTTTCAAGCTGTTGACTTTTTTTTTTCATGATCCTTCTTCATCACTTTCACTTCTCTTTCCATTTTGTCCTCTACCTCTCTTACTTTTCTCTCTACCTCTTTATCTTCAAAGTCCTTTTTGAGCACTTTTATGGTTTGAGACCAATTCATATTTTTCTTGGAAGCTTTGGATGTAGGGGCCCTGAGGTTGCTATAGTCTTCTGAGTGTGTACCTCGATCTTCCTTGTCACTAAAGAAACTTTCTATGGTCTGCATCTTTCTCTGTCTGCTCATCTTGCCCCTCTTTTACTTGACTTTTAACTCCTTCTTAAGGTGGGGCATTGTTTACAGCATGTACTGTCCCAAGCTTCAGCGGGCCTAAGGGGGTATGATTTAAGGAGGAGCAGGTTCTTCACTCACCTGGCCTGTTCTCTGGTCCATAGATATCCCCAGGACAATTTGCTAATTAACCAGGTAGCAAAACTTTGTGTGCTATGGTTGTTAGCTCCAACAAGCCAGCACCCCTCCCCCACCTGGGCTGCTACCACCATTCAAGCCTACTTCCTGTTTCCCAGCAGGGGTGAAACACCCAAGTTCCACCTCAGTGCCAGCAGAGACCCCTGTAGTCGCTCCCTGGCAAATCGCTCAGCCCTCTCACCAGACTGTGAGCTTAGTTCTAGATGACATTGGTACTGTAGCTGATTCAGAGGCTCTGGGGGTCTCTTTCTCTGGTGAGGCCCATCTGGGACTGAATCTGTGTCAGTGTAACCTTGGGGTTGGGCTCTACTCCCACCATGGCACAGCAGCCCCCTCCTGCTGACCTTCTAAGCCATTTTTGGCTGGAAAATGATCTCAGCCCATTCTTTTGTGGTTTCTGCTGCTCCAGGAATTGTCCTATGTCATTATTTAGAGGTTTTTTGAGCAATTGTGTCGTGAGTTCTGAGAGCTTACTGCCTTTTCTCCACCATCTCCCCCTGCAGTTATTCTTTTGAGAGAAAGAAAGACCAAGAAATTTGTTCATTTCTATTAGAAACTTGGGGTGGAAAAAGAATAAATTATAGTGACTTAGGCTTTTGCCTATGTAGTGTTTTAGCCCCCCCTCTCCTCACTTTTGCCTCATCTTACCACTGCAATACATCCTTTGTATTTATGTAAAAATAAATTTAAAGCAGAAAACTTCCAACTTGGAAAAAGTGTCAAATAACTAATTTATTATTGTCTCCTTTGACTTAGGAGCAATTTTAAAACTGAAGGACATTCTATTGTTATGGAAGTTAGAGGTATAATAGCAAGAAGGTTGGATTTTGTGATGTTTAAAATCTAAATGTGGGTTCTAATCTGCCCCACCCCCAGTTTCGGGGTTGGGGGTAAGATGGCTAAAATCACTGATAAATTCAGCAAAAGTTTAGGCTTTTAGGTATTTATTAAAGAGTAAAGACAACATGGGATCCTGTAACGCCAGAAAAGTCTATCTACTTTCTGCTTTCCTCTCTTTCTCTATCTGCCTTTTCTCTGTCTCCCACCAAGCTGAAGTCCCAAACAACAAGAGGGACCCTCCTTTTTCTCCGTCTCCCACCACGCCAGTTCCTCCATGAAAAAGAGAGATCCAGCAAGCTAACCTCCACTTCCTAGTTCCTGTCTCCCTCCCCAGAAGGGGAGGTCCTTCAAGCTGATTGGTTGAGAGTGGTCTCCTGCTGATGTCAGTAGTCCACAGCCTTTGAGAAAAAACACATCACTCAGGGCTAGCCAGGTGTGGTCTCCATCCAATTACCCTTAAGTAGCTCCTCAGTTTCTCAGTTTCGCCCAATTCAAACAATTCTAAATCAATCTTCCAGTGCGACCCGTGGGCATCTGCCAGATCTCATTATTTTATCACAACTTTTTGTATCACCCTCACAGGATTGCTGAGAGGAAAATGCTTTGTAAACTTTAGGAGTTAAATGTAATTTGTTATGTATCTCATAAAAGCTCTGGGTTCACTTTCCCAACAAACCCACACTCTGACTAGCAGGTCAGGTTTCCAGACCAAGTCTAATGCCCATTTCAGAGTCCTAAGACGAATGATCCTGAGAAGTTAAATCCCCCTCAATATCATTGCCAGTTAATATTTCCCCAATAGCATGTAATCCATGGTTATTGTCCCAATATAAATTTACCATTTATGAGCTCAATAGCATCTAGGTGGTGGTTACTGCCCCAGTATAGTTTGACCAGTTGATCCCTCTTCAGGTCATAAACACTGGAGAGAATGGACTGAAACTTAAAATGGTGATACCTACATTGTCTCCTACTAAGCTCATTTCTGGGTATGGTCTAGCCAACAGATGAATCATTCCCTTGCTGGCAGGATACCATGTTTGAGCTATTAGATCAATATGCTATGGTATTCTGTTCCAGCCTCAGGACTAGTTCCTCACTGGGATTTCAGTTACTGAACCTCTGGTTTGCTCTTCTGACTTTCTGAAGCTCATCAATTCTGTCAACTAAACTAATTTACCTAAGATCTGAAAAGGATAAATACAACAGAGGAGACAGAAAAACAGTAGTGCCATGCATTCATGGCCAGATGGCAACCAGGTGAGAAAATTAAAAAAGCAGTTGTGACATCAGCAATGTGGTGCTGCCACTTCGGCTGCTGTTACTTCTCTCCCAACCTGGAGGCTTATAGCATTTCCCCCCAGTTCACCAGAAAGAGGGAGTTTGTTCATCTATTCTGTTCTTTTGTAGGCACACTCAATTGTAGCTCAGCAAGCCAATTAATAGGTCTTTTGTTGCTTTAAAGTAGGTGAATAAGAAGTAGTTATAGTATACATGCACACACTCCAAAGTGAGTCCAGGAAGTATCCCTTTCCTTTCTTCCCTCCACAGCACACATTTCTGGAAACAGGCTTACCATACCTCCAGATGGGTTAATTTGCTTTCTCTAAGGACTGGAATCTCATTGACCAATCCTCCCAGTATAATGATCATATAATCTAACACAGCCCCCTACTCCACTGTAAAAGCATTTTGAGCTTTTGCTTGAAGATTGTCAGTGAAAGTGACTATTTTGTGAGGCAGCCCATTCCATTTCTGGTTAGCTCTAATTATTAGGTTTTTCCTTACATTGAACCAAATTCAGCCTGCATGTAAATTTCCATCAGTTGAGCCTATTTTTGCTCTTAGGCAAGTCACTTATGTTCTCTGTTCCTCCACTTTCTGATGTGTCAAATGAAGGGGCTTCTGAGGCCCCTTCCAACTCTAGACCTATCGTCCTCTTCCATTTTATAGAAGTACCTGTAGGTGAGATGTGAGATAGCTGTCTAGTTCAAGTTCATTTATAGACTTACCACCCAGAGATCTCTTTGAAAGGAAGAGTACATAGGGTTAATACATCTTAAATTCAAGTTAGGTAGCTACCTATTTTAAATACTTACCTAAAAAAAGATGAATTTTCAAAGTCCACAGAAAACATAAATGGAAAGTTAGGGAACCTCAATTTCTTTTTTTATTTTTTTGGAACCTCAATTTCTTGAGTAAATCCATGTGCTCTTGGGGAGAGGATATAGGGAATTGGGGAAGATAGGAAGTTAGGAATAGAGGAGAAGGGAGCAATTGGTGAAAATGTAGTGGAGCTTTTCAGATGATATAGAATTCTTGGGACTGGCTACCAGTTAACTTCTTCCCCTTCAACATATTTCAGTTAAGGTTTTTGGACATTTTTTTTTTTTATGGATACACCTCTAATCCTATGATTGAATTCAGTGGGAAAGGGGGATTTGCCTTATAAGCCATCTCAGAAAAGAGCAAAGTGATATTGTAAAAGAGTGCTAGAGTTTAAGGACTGGATTTCTGTACTGGCTGTCATTTCTACATACTTCTTAATTTTCCTTCAAGTACCTAGAATTTGTCAAGTACTCCCTATTTCCTCAAGTACCTAGAATCTAAGTTCCTCAACTTACTCATTTCAGTCATGACCTTGGCTCCACACATGATTTTGACCTTGATCTTGCCATTACCCACATATGTACCATGTTCACAAACTGAAATTCCCTCATTTGAGCACAATCTATTGTCATTCCACCCCTCACTCTGCCTTTGCAGCCCCAGACCCTGTCCTTCATCCACACTGTGACTTCCAATCCCTCATTCCCTAAGGTCTTTCCCAGACCATCACTCTTGTACTAGCTACACTCACCTCTCCTCTCCATCCTGACCCCTAGATGACCCAGTTCAACTTTACATTTTCCTCTTGAGTTGATTACCTTTTCATTGTATTGCCTATCTTGCCCTGCCAATTCTCAGACTTGGTTCACTTCTGATATCATTTACCTTTGGTCCTACTCATATGCTGCTAAATGAAGCTGTGATGAGGTCAGCTACAAATTTGTATAACCTCAACTGGTTCCTCACACTTACACACCCCTAATGAACTCATTATCCCACTTAATGCAGCAGCTCTTACATACCTCATACTCAACCTTACCTTTCTATCTATCTCTAGTTAACCTCTTTGTGGTTGAGGCAAAGTTTATTTTACTGGAAATATTTAGAAATGAAAGAGCAGGGGGCAGCTAGGTGGCACAGTGGATAAAGCACCGGCCCTGGATTCAGGAGGACCTGAGTTCAAAACCAGACTCAGACACTTGACACTCACTCGCTGTGTGACCTCGGGCAAGTCACTTAAGCCCCATTGCCCTGCAAAAAAAAAAAAAAAGAAAAAGAAAAAAAAGAAATGAAAGAGCACATTATATTATAGTGTCTGTGGATACAGACACTGGGAGGCAAAGATGGGGAAAGCTGACCATTTCTTGGTACTTCTTCTGGGTCCTCCTCTTAGAGAAAATTAATTTGGTCTTTTGAATCCAGAAACCCACAATCTCTTTCCCTCATTGAACATCTCCCCTCTCTCCCCAAATTCTAGGATAGCTTCTCCCTTTTATACAAATTGCTTTGGGTGTCAATTACACAAGGCTTTGATTGAGTGAAGGAGTTGTATGGTTCTTCCCTAACCCAAGTATGATCCAGTCAAAAAGTGTTCAGGCGAGGCACTTGAACCAAATGGGGTGGTTTCCGCCAACTCTTAGATCTTCCTCCCAGTTTTGATATTTACTGTTCTTAGACTCTTCCTTTTCTAGAGTTTGTTTGGCAAAAGGTGAAATCCTGAATAAGGAGGATCTGCTTTTTTCTTTGTCTTCCAGTTTGTAATCCAATCCCAGAATTAGTATTCTTCCCTCTCCAGAAGATTTAAACTTCTGGGTTGGGATGGATATTCTACTTCAGTTCCAGTTCTGAGAGTTCTGATTCTAGTTCTTTTCCTGAGTTGGGAAGGAATACAACTCTTAGGATCTTCAGTGACCTAGGTCTCCCTTTCAAGGCAGTCATAATGGTTATTACATTCATGTAATAATAACATTAGTAGGTTATAAAAATAGACATTAATTTGTAACAATAAATTAAACACAGTTAAGAAACTATACAATACATCCAAGCAAAAAAATCCATCCCCAAATAATAATAATAACAATAATAACATTCAGTAATTATTATGTGCATCTGTCAATAAATGTTATTTCACTCAAAATGCCCATTGGTGTTGTCTGTAACTGTTTCCCCACTTTCATCCTGGAATATCTAAGTTAGTATGGTCACAAGTCAGATAGCCTTGATATTCTCTAACCTGCTGACCTGTCTGCCTCATACCAATGCTAGTTGATGGTATGGACTGATTGTACTCCTCATCAGAACTAAAGTCCTGCCTTCCTAAACTTGAGTTCATGAAAGATTAATTATTTCTTGCTACAGTTCTACATTCCGGATCCCTTTTATCTATCTGTCTGTCTGTCTATCTATCCATTCATTCATTTATCTATCTATCTATTTATTTATTTTTGGTTTTCCTATCTTTTTTTTTTTTTGGTGGTTTTTTTTTGGGGGGGGCAATGAGTTAAGTGACTTGCCCAGGGTCACACAGCTAGTAAGTGTCAAGTGTTCAAGGTTGGATTTGAACTCAGGTCCTCCTGAATCCAGGGCTGGTGCTTTATCCATTTCACCCCTGGATCCCTTCTTCTAAAGTAAGGTGGTGGGTAGCAAGGGAAACTGTAGTCTAGTGGCTAGGCACCTTTCAAGCAAATTTTCTCTGATTTGCTTTATAGGGAGGAGAAGATGCCAAGGTGGGGAATGCATTTTTGTAAAGCAGGGATAAGTGAGTAGTCAATACCAGGAGGGTGGGGCTAGGGAACTTTGGGTAGGCTGTTCCAATCCTTTGTTTAGCCAGTTCTGATCCTGCAGTAAGATGTGGCAGCCAAAAGAGCTAATGGAATCTTAGATCGCCATAATTGCATTAATATGGTGTCCAGATCCTGGTAAGAATACATCTGGCACATTATATCTAGTGCTCAATATCATGGTTTAAATGTATAATTGACAAACTGGAGAACATTTCCAGATGGAGGCCATTCATACATTTATCTGTTCAAGTTGGAGATGATTTTGATGTGTGCTCAAATTATTCCTATGTCAGTTTCTTGCTTGTTATGACATAGATTCATTTTTTATGATGCTATTTGCTGACTGCTAGGTTCAGTGGCATCACATTTTTTCCTTAGAAACAAGAGGATCCTCAGTCTCTAACCCAGTACAATCCTCTACAGGGCTATTTAAAGGCCTATTCCTAGCATCTAAGTTTAGACAGTTGGGATCTGGACTTTTCTCCACTCTCCACTTTCTATTTGCAGCTCTGCTTGGTTTGAACTTTGAGGAGCATTCATACATAGAGGAAAGGGTAGGGGGAATGGATATCTCATTTTTGATTGGTCAGATCAACCCAGAGTACCCAGATAAGTGATTCTCAAATACACAGATGTGTCCTTGGGAGGCAGACAAGAATCTGATTGCTGTTTCTTCAATTATTTTGGGCTTCAAAACAATTTGTTGTCTAAAACAAGGGGCATCCTTTTGGTTGTTTTGGATAGCCTTTATTGAAGAATACAGAGAGGGGGAGAGAAAGAGAAGTTAGCATAGTTTTAAACAAACACAGTAGCTCCCCATAACTTCTCCTGAACTGGAAATGGAAGGGAAGAACCAGGAATTTGCTTTATATAGATTCAGACTTCTGTCACAGACTTTTTGTGTGTTTGTGTGGGGGGCAAGGAGGGTTAAGTGACTTGCTCAGGGTCACACAGCTAGTAAGTGTCAAGTGTCTGGGGCCAGATTTGAACTCAGGTCCTCCTGAATCCAGGGCTGGTGCTTTATCCACTGCACCACCTAGCTGCCCCTTGCCACTTCTTTAAGAAGCATTTTGTAATCAAATTTATAAAATATCAAGTTTACTTTGGTAGATTGATTCCTAAATATTTTATCCTTTTTTGTAGCTATTTTTTTTTAAGTGAGGCAGTTGGGGTTAAGTGACTTGCTCAGGGTCACACAGCTAGTAAGTGTTAAGTGTCTGAGGCCAGATTTTAACTCAGGTACTCCTGACTCCAGGGCCCGTGCTCTATCCACAGCACCACCTAGCTACCCCTTGTAGCTATTTTTATACCTTACTTTGTAGCTATTTGTAACTAGTAGAATTTCCTTTCCTATTCAGGCACCCTGGATTTTTATTATCTAGAAAGGTTTGTTTTTGTGAGTTTATTTTATACTCTGAAACTTTGATGAAGCTATCATTTGTCTCTATTAAGTCTCCATTTAAGTCTATATCTTTTGTTTGTGCTCTCCATATTGCTATTTATTTTTTAATATTTTTTAAATGATGTGTTTAGCTATTTCTATATTTTTACACTTATATGAAATTTCTCTGTATTCTCATTGTCTTTATCTTTATTTCTTCTTTAATCTCTTTGTGTTCCTCTTGGAGGCAAATCTTCTGGAGTACCTACCAGGTTTCAGCTCTCTTTTCTAAATGATTTCTAAGTGATTATCCCATTCTCTTCCTCTCTTTCCCTCAGATTAATCTATATGTAGAGAAATAGTAGATCTATTTTTATAAACATGTCATGTTTTGCTAAGAAAGATGTATATTGACTCCATTCACAAGATTTCATAGATATTTTGGCTCTAAATTCTCCTAAATTAATTTCTATATTTTCCCTTTTGCTTATTTTCTTGGCTAGATTGTCCAGCTCTGAAAGAAGAATAGGAAAACCTCTTAGTATTGTTGTATTATTATCAACGTCTTTTTTGCCATTCAATTGCTTTTTTTCTTTTCAAATTTAGATTCTATGCCATTTGGCACATATATCCTAATTTTAATATTGGTTCAGTCTACAATTAGTCTACTATTACTTTAAGAATAATGTCATTTCCTTGTTTTTATCTATTGATCTAATGTATTTTTCTTTTACAATTGTCTGACTACAATTCCTGCTTTTGTGGGTTTACCAGATGCATAATGAATTTTATTTTAGCCTCGTATTTTGATTTTGTGTAGGCCTTTGTTTTTTAAATATGTTTCTTGTAATTTTCATATTATGGGGTTTTGTTTTCTTTCTTTTTTTTTTTCAGCAACAAACATTTATTTTATTTTCCAGTTACATGTAAGGGTAGTTTTCAACATTCATTTTCATAAGATTTAGAGTTCCAAATTTTTCTCCCTCCCTCCTTCCCTTTCCTCCCCCCTCCACAAGATCGCAATCAGGTTATATATGTACAATCCACAAGTGTTCTTTTTATCAGTTCTTTCTATAGGGTGCATAGTAAGCTTCCTCATTAGTTCCTTGGGATTGTCTTAGATCATTGCACTGCTGAGAGTAGTTAAGTCATTCACAATTGCTCATTGAACAATACTGCTGTCACTACACACAATGTCCTCCCAGCTCTGCTCACTTCTTTCCAGTTTTTCTGGGATCATCCTGTTTGTCATTTCCTGTAGCACAAGACCATTCCACTACAATCATATAGCACAGCTTTTTCCATCATTCCTCAGTTGATGGACATTCCCTTGATTCTCAATTCTTAGTTTCCACCAAGAGTTGCTATAAATATTTTTTGCACAATTTCCCCGCCCTTTTCTCTTTTTCATGATTACTATTGTTAACTGTTTTCCTTCCATCCTATTCCCTTCCCCATGATATTTATTCTATTATTCCTCTTGTTTCATCCTATCACTCTTCAAAAGGGATTTGCTTCTGTCTGTCCCCTCCCCCACTCTGCCCTTCCTTCTTTTGCCCCTCTCCCTTTATCCCCTTCCCCACCTATTTTCCTTCAGGGTTAGAGAGATTACTCCACCCAATTGAGTGTATACATTATTCCCTCCTTGAGCCAATTCTAATGAGATTGAAGTCTTTGAGCCAATTCTGATGAGTGTTAGGCTCATTTACTGCCCACATTAAATAGATTACTCCACCCAGTTGGGTGTGTCTGTTAGTCCCTCCTTGAGGCAGCTCTGATGAGTTTAAGGTCTTTGAGCCTTTTCTGATGAGTGTAAAATTAATTTACTGCCCTGCTCCTCCCCCATCTCTTCCCCCACTCCATAAGCCTTTTCCTGTTTCTTTCATGTAGGATTTCACCTCTGCCCTTCCCCCTCCCCCAGTGAATGCCCTTCACCCCTCAATTTAACCCTAAAGATGTCATCACCTAGCTAAGTGACACAGTGGACAAAGCATCACCCCTGGACCCAGGGGGATCCCAGCCAAAACCCATTCTCAGACACAAGATAGTTGCCCACTGTACGACCCCCAGGTATGTCCCCCAGCTCCAATTTTTTATGGTTCTCTAGGGTCTTGTATTTGAAAGTCAAATTTGCCATTCAGTTCAGGTCTTTTCATCACAAATATCTGAAAGTCTTTTTCATTAAAGTCCCATTTTTTCTGCTGAAAGATTATGCTGAGTTTTGCTGGCTAGGTGATTCTTGGTTGTAATCCCATTTCCTTTACCCTCTGGAATATCATATTCCACGCCCTCCAGTCCTTTAATATAGAAGCTGCTAGATCTTGTGCTATCCTGACTGGGGCTCCACAGTACTTGAATTCTTTCTTTTTGGCAGCTCGCAATATTTTCTCCTTGACCTGAGAGCTCTGGAATTTGGCTATAATATTCCTAGGAGTTTTCCTTTTGGAATCTCTTTCTGGAGGTGATCAGTGGATTCTTTCAATTCCTATTTTAGCTTCTGCTTCTAGAATTTCAGGGCAATTTTCCCTGAGAATATCTTGGAAGATGATGTCTAAGCTCTTTCCTTGATCATGGTTTTCAGGTAGACCAATAATTTTCAAATGATCTCTCCTGGACTTATTTTCCAGGTTAGCAGTTTTTCCCAGAAGATATTTCACATTGCTCTCTATTTTTTTTATTGATTTGGATTTGCTTTATTGTGTCTTGGTTTCTCATAAAGTCACTGGCTTCCATTTGTTCTATCCTCATTCTTAGGCAATTATTTTCATCAGAGAGCTTTTGTACCTCCTTTTCCATTTGGCCAATTTGACTTTTCAAGCTGTTGACTTTTTTCTCATGTCTTCCCTGCATCTCCCTCACTTCTCTTTCCATTTTTTCCTCTACCTCTTTAACTTTATCTTCAAAGTCCTTTTTGAGCACCTCTATGGCCTGAGACCAATTCATATTTTTCTTGGAAGCTTTAGATATAGGGGCCCTGATGTTGACATCTTCTTCTGAGGGTGTCCCTTGGTCTTCCTTGTTACTGAAGAAACTTTCTATGGTCCTCACCTTTCTCTGTCTGCTCATCTTGCCTTTCTTTTACTTGACTTTTAGCTCCTTAGAGTGGGGCACTGTTTCCAGACTGCAGTATCCCAAGCTTAAGAAGTCCCAGGTGGTATGATTTAAGGAGAATCAGGTTCTTCACTCACCTGGCCTGTTCCCTGGTCCTTAGATGACCCCAGACCAACTTGCTAATCAACCAGCTTTGTGTGTAGTGGTTGTTAGCTCTGACGAGCCTGTGCCCCTTCCCCACCTGGCCCACTGCTACTCAGCCTACCTTCTGGTTCTCAGCAGGGGTGTAAATTCCAAGTTCTGCCTTAGCACAAGCATAGACCCCTGTAGTCTCCCCTCTGCCCAGGGCTTGGCCCACTCACCAGACTGTGAGCTTAGTTCCAGACAACACCAATGCTTCAGCTTATTCAGAGGCTCTGGGAGTCTCCTTCTCTGCTGAGGCCTTCCTGGGACTGGATCTGTGTCTGGGTGACTGTGATGTTGGGCTCGACTCCTGTATCAGCATAGCAGCTCCCTCCTTCTGACTTTCTCAAGTTTTGTTTTCTAATGCATCCTGCCATTTTCTTACATTTTATTGGATTATTTAGTCTATTCACATTTAAAGTTACAAGAGTTAAATTTTCATTTTCTTCTTTGTGTTTCTAGAATTAAAGTTTGCTTTTTAAAAAAACACTCCCTTCACTTCTAAAGAAATGCTATTTCTCTATGGTTAATTATGTTTAAACTATTTTTAATGCAACCCTATTCTCATAAACTCTTTTCTACCTTTCCTTCCCCATTCCTGTTTATTAACTTTTTTCTAGTTTGTAGGTTTTACTTAAATTGTTGATTTCTTTTTCTTTCATTATTTACTAATTTCTTTTTTTCACTTTTCCTCCTTTCCCCAACCCCTCTCATTAAGTGGTTAATTCAAAATCCACTCTTCTCCTTTTCAACTTCTTATGCTATTCCTTTTCTTTTATCTATGCCCTTTCTAAGAATACTTTCTTTGTTCTACTTATTAATTATCTTCCCTCATTGTCTATCCTGAAATTTTATTCTTTGATCCATTGTCTATATTTTTATTCCTTCTTTAATCTCTTTGTTTTCCCCTTAAAGGCAAATTTTCTGAAGTACCAGGTTTCTGCTCTCTTTTCTAACTGATTTCTGACTTCATTGCCCCATTTCTTTCCCTTTCCTTCCTTCACTCAGAGTAAGTAGCAGTTTATGGGGGAAGCAATGTGGATAGAAGCAGTGCCCAATGCTAACAAATGCTCTGTATCTTAAATTGTGTAGTATAATTTTACTTTCCTTCCCCATCTGATCTTTAGGTCTGTGTTCCCCATTATTCTGTATGTCAGCAGCCCCTAAAAGCTCACATATTCTTCCTCCTGATGCAGGATGTTGTCCATGGGACACAACATTCTCTCAGAGAAAGTGTTTTTTCTAGTGCTCCAAATACCCATGGATTAAATCTATAGTGTGAGGGACTCATCCACCCTTTTCTGGCCACACACTTTTTCACCCATGGAAATGCTCCATTATTACAACCCACCATTGAGTTGAACCCACTATACATTTCATTCTCCTATTTTTGATCTTTTTTTCTGCTTTCTCTCTTATGGACTTAAAGTATATCATTGATTCCCTCCTATACTTCACTTCTTTCTCCTGATTTATGTATCCCCCCCATTGTAATTTTGTCTTATGAAATACATTATTTATTTAACGGTGGAGGATTGTGAAGATTAGTCCACAGTAATCCAACTTTACTTCTATTATTTGTTTTGTTTTGTGGGGCAATGAGGGTTGAATGACTTACCCAGGGTCACACAGCTAGTAAGTGTCAAGTGTCTGAGGTCGGATTTGAACTCAGGTCCTCTGAATCCAGGGTTGGCTGTGCCACCTAGCTACCCCTGCTTCTATTATTTCTTGAAATTCTGCTTACTTCTTTATTCCCTTGGGTACTTACAACCACCCCTGCCAAAACCAATCTTCAACCCCTCTTTGTTTGTTTGTTATTTATCCCTTTCTCTTTTGGTCCCTCTCCTTGTCAGTTCTTATGTTCTACTCACATCTTCCAGTGGCCTCCCCCCCCCCCCCGTGCCCCGAATGTCTCAATTATTTCTCTCTTAGTCCATGTTTATCTTCTTTTTCATTGATAATGATGTTCAGGTATGCCATTTCAGCTGGCAGCTTGAATGCCTTTTCTTTTCAGAGTGTACCATTCCATTTCTTTCTGTTGGTAAGAACAGCAGTTAGTAAAGGTAGGGAGCCAAATGGATGCATTTCCATGGCTGCAGCTTTTTGCTACATTAATTTTTGGAAAGAAAAACATGTCCCCCAAAGGGAGGGAGAGTGAATTTCTTGGCAAGGGAAAGCCCTGCCCATAAAAGCTAAGAGGGAATATTTGCCCATAGTGGGATGGGATATTGGAAGTGCCCCTTTAAGCCCAGCATCCTTTTCATTTAGGTTCTATATCAGGACAAAATGAGGCACTCACAAGTCATTGAACAGTTAACCCAAGGAAGTTTACTTTGCCCAAACCCAGTAGGGATATTTAACAAAGATACAGTTGTATTTCTTCAGACGTGGTCTCCTCCTGCCTCCCACCCCATCTCCATATAGAAACAGAAGTGGGCTTCAAATCCACCAAGACTGAGGGGCCCAGAATCCATGTGGCTGGGACTTTTTAATGCTTTATATGACCAGGAAGCTGCCAATCATTTCTTAGAGAGACCAGGTAGTCCTACCCCAGGTTGGCTGGGAGGTGGAGTAGGGTGGGAAAGGAAGCTGCATTAGGTCCCAGGGTCAGCTTAACCTCCTTTTAATAAAATGTATAACCAACACATATAAGATTATATGCCAGGCAATGTGCTAAATGTTTTACAAAGATCACTTTTGATCCCCACAACAACTTTGAGACATAGGTGCTATTATTTTCAGCCCATTTTACAATCAATGAAACTGAGACAAGGAGAAATTAAAGTGACTTGCCCAAGGTCACATAGATGGCAAATGTCTAAGGCTAGATTTGAACTCATATCTTCCTGACTTTAGGTCCAGAGCTCTATCCACTATCCATGTAGTAAAAGAAAAACCTGCCCCATTTTGTGGGTAGAAGGAAAGAACCTGTTTCAGGGAAATGGCCGATCCTATCACAGGGGGAGTGAGTATGTTAATAGGTAATTGCATCAGTGGATATTTGACAGCTCAGCTTGCTTAGTTCCCCAGCTCCACTTACTGCCTATACAGGTCTAAATTCTATAATCCTATGATTATTAGCTACCGAGACTAGGGCAGAATGGTTTGGTAAAAAGAAGGTTACAATGAAAGAGATGTGGAGAAAAACATGTTTAATAATCCTTAGAAATGACTTACAATGAAGGAGAATAATAGCTATTGTTAAGACACAAGGAGAGTTGGAATTCCATAGTGGATCCACCCCCCCTCCACCCCTCCCCCCAAACAAATGAGACATTTGCCTAGTACAGGTCTATGATTTGATGTTTTTCCAGGGGGAGGAATAGGGAAGAAATAGAAGTAGGCTGAGGCGCTGGACATTCTACTTTTTGGCCTGGGGTCCTAAAGATTTAGTCCCACTTGTAGCTTTACCGTGTAGCTGACAAAATAAGATAGCTGGGTGGGTCATTGTGTAGAGCCCTAGACTTGGAGTCAGGAAGAACTGAGTTCAAATATGACTTAAGACACTTATTAGCTGTGTGACCCTGGACAAGTCATGTAATCAGTTTCTTCTTCTGTGAAATGAGGAAAATAATATCACACCAACTACTTCCCAAAGTAGTTGTGAGAACAGTGCCTGGCACATGGTACATGTTTAATAAATGCTTGTAAAATCTAAAATCCATAAAGAAATTTTTGAGGAGTGTCACTAGGGCCTGAGGTTTGAGCAACCTGAGTGTTTTCTTTTGTCAGCAAATGACATGTAAAGAAGAAATACATGAAGACAGGATCTGAAAGAATCAAAGAAATGCCCTGTGGCATAAAACCATCTTAAATACTTTTTATTTTATGTGACTTTTATTCTATTTATTTTATTATTTATTTATATATTTATTATTCTATTTATTTTATGTGACTTTTAATTACTGAATTTTTTCTAAAAACAAAAAAACCTAACCGTGTCTCTTTTTTTTTTTTTTTTAAGTGAGGCAATTGGGGTCAAGTGACTTGCCCAGGGTCACACAGCTAGTAAGTGTTAAGTGTCTGAGGCTGGACTTGAACTCAGGTACTCCTGAATCCAGGGCCGGTGCTCTATCCACTGCACCACCTAGCCGCCCCCTAACCGTGTCTCAATTGAATTAGGTAAAGAAGGGTTTTTTAAACAATTCTTAGAGCAAGAACACTGGAAAATTTGGGTTCCCACAGGCCAGGGGAGTTCTCTTTCTAGAAAATCTGGAAGGAGCATCGTATTTAGTGTTAGACGACCTGTTTTTCCTCACTGCCTATTTGAACTTGGCCAAGTACCTTCCCTTTCCTTTTCTCGAAAGGACTCAAAGCAGAAGGTGGGGTTATATTCCCAGCTCAGCCACTTTGTGTAACTCAAGACCTTGTACAAATCATTTATTCTCTCTGGGTCTCAGTTTCCTCATTTGTAAAATGAAGAGGCTGATCTAGAAAATTTCTAGGGTGCTTTCAAGTCTCAGCTCCTGTGATTCCATAGGAGGCAGAGGGTGGAAATGGAAGGGTACTATTAGAGAGAGTAAAGGCAAACCCTGGGATTTAGTAGTGAATGCTGTAGGTTTCTCAGACTAGGGTGTTTCTTTTCTCAAGTCTCAGAGCTAAACTCCTAAGCAAGAGCTTCTATTGGCTCCAATTCCATTTTGTGAGCACTTGAAGGGGAGCTTGGCTTAGAGCTTGAGTATGTGTTTGAGAAGAATCTCACCTGCCTTAGTCTAGGTCATTGAGAGGCAGTTGGCTCTCACTAGGTAATAGGTTTGAAGAATGATTTGCCCAGAGGTCTTTCCGGTAGAATGAGCTGTTTCGGGGCAGCTAGGTGGCGCAGTGGATAGAGCACCGGCCCTGGAGTCAGGAGTACCTGAGTTCAAATCTGACCTCAGACACTTAACACTTACTAGCTGTGTGACCCTGGGCAAGTCACTTAACCCCCATTGCCTCACTAAAAAAAAAAAAAAAAAAGGAATGAGCTGTTTCTTGTCACTGGAAGTGACCTCACTCTGAGATCTGCTAATACCAGCAGGCTTTGTAAAACTATTTTCCAGGCTACACTGGCAAGGATAAGGTTGACTTGGAATGACATAAATAACAGTCATCTCTTCTCTTCTTTCCCTTGATCACAATAGCTGACCGCTCCTCCCCCAAAACTAGGAATTGCTCAGCCCATCTAGAAATAATATTTAACTATTCATACTTATTAATGAAAAATTCCCTTGTGCTGTGTAGAAAAAAATGTCACCACAGTTAATTCAAAGAACCAAAACGGTTCAACTAGTGTGTAAACGTAGCATCATGACCTTTGACATAGTTTAATACAAACAAGGCAGTCAGCCAGGTAAGTTAGCTAAAAGTGTGGACAAAGAGCCCTTTTTTAATAATAACTTAATAATAATGGTACTAATAATTACATAGCACATCTCTGAACATATTATTTGATTCACACAACAACCCTGTGAGGTAGGTGCTATTATTTATCCCCTTTTTACAGATGAGGAAACAGAGAGGTTAAATGACTTGTCCTGGATCACAGAGCTAGTTAAGTGTCTGGGGCAAGATTTGAGCTCAGATCTTCCTGACAATAAGTCCAGCACCTCACTCCTCCTCACACCTGCCACATACATCCTAATTCCCTGACCTTTCAGATCTTGAGTTTATCCATTTCTCCTTGGGGACCAGAAGGAAACAGAGAATAAATACCAGAACCGAAGTGAGGAGGAACTAATCAAGCCAGCAAGGGGTAGAAACCTCTCGTGTAAGTAGAAAGGGCTCTGGAATCAGAACCTAGGTTCAAGCCCCAGAATTTGTGACCTTGGGTAAGCCATTTAAAAGGTCCTGTGCTTCAGTTTACTCATCTGCAAAATTAGCTCAATACATCCCACTTCATAAAGATTTTTTTTCCCTTTGGTGAGGATAAATTAGATAAATGTATGCAAAGTACTTTGTAAGTCACTAACAAGAGAAATGAGAGCTATGATTGGTATTCTTCTTAAATTAATGAAAGCTGAAGAAAAAAAAAATTCTCTTTCAAGGAGAGCTGAGAATTTGCCCAGGTTAGCAGACCTGTGTATCTGTATTGAGGGCCACCTCTAGGTAGGATTTAGCATCTGGGCCAAATTCTAGTTTTCACTTGTGTTGTTCAACATGTTTATGCTGATGAAATCAGATGAAAATGGATATTAAAGTAGCCTTGAAAGGTAAAATACTGAGATTGAGGTTGGGTTTGGTTGCCAAGCAGCAAGCCACATCAAAGGCACTTTGATCCTGCTGGGCATATGTAGAGAGTTTTTTGTTTTGTTTTGTTTTTTAAATGGAGAACCTCTAGGTGTAAGAGCCTCAGGTCTTTCCTGGAACTAGCCAGTCATGCCATTCTGGCCTCCTGAATTACTACCCGAATAGCCAACCTCCAAATACAGGCCTCATTCTCCTTAAATTTAATTTATGTCCTGTAGAAATTACCCCAGAATTCAGACTAAACTATGCAGCCAGGAAGACTTGAAATGAAGAATTGACTTGACAGAATCCAAGATTCTCGGAAACTTTTTTTTGTGGAGAAAAGATTAAAAGTTTTTTTTTCTCCCCCCAAATCTTCAGATTATTGTGGCAGATTGAGGATTGGCAGCAAGGCAGGACACACTGAGAGTGAACTGGGGAGGGGCAGGTTGTGGCTGCCATTGCCCATTTTTGACTCCAAAATCGACCAATTGGGCTTACCTGCTCTATGGCCTTCTTAGAATCAAGAAAAAAGAATATCTCTATATGTCTCAATATGTTTTTCTTCTTCTTGACGGTAATTGAATGGAAGCTTAATCTCAGCCACTTTATATTCTTTAGAATGACGCCACCTGCTGGAGACTTACTGTAGAAGAGTTCCGCCCATGAAGCGAAGGTCTTTGAGGGCAAGACCAGGAGTCTTTTCTTTGGCGTCAGGAAGTGACGCGGGCTAGTGGGAGGAGGAAGGAAGAGACTGGCGCTCGGTCTCGCTCTTTTTCCTTTGAGACTCTGGTGGAGAGTGGAGCTAGAAATGCGCTCTCCCTTTAATAGATAGAAATCTAGGCCTTTCTCTCTCTCTTTACCAAATTCTTATTTTCCTTAATAAATGCTTAAAAGTCTAACTCTTGCTAAAGCCTATAATTTATTGGCGACCACTCATTAGATATTTTAGACAGTTTAGCTAGAATTGTAGCCCTTAACACTAGATTAGAGCATATGATAGGTCATTATGGAAGGTTTGAGGAAGAACCTTCCATTTTTGTCGTTTATGAATGCCCTCTGTTTTCTCTCCTTCTTCTCCCAGTCAGCCTTTGGCCAACTCCCTGCTTATTAGCACCTTCACTAGATTTTGGTCCTATTGGTAAAGAGAAAAAAACTCATTTTGCTACTTGTAAGCAGAATGACAAGGTTTCATGGGAAAAGACACTGCAACTGTTTATTGACATTGGGTTGTCATTGGATTCCAATGATCCATGTTACCCCTCCCCCTCTTCCCACCTCCCTTGGCATAGATTTGGTTTTATTTATTTATTGTTGTTTCCTCTGTAAAAGAGGAGTTGAATGAGAGGGGCATGAAGTAATTAAGATACAATTAAACCAATCTAGATATTGTTAAGAAATTTATTTGCAATTTTGTGGTTTTTGTTTTTTTTTTTAAATAACATCATTCCTTAGATAAAAATGCAATCTTACAGGAATATACATAGTGTCCCACACAGAGATGACCCTGAAACTTTCTTTAAAGGGTTGGCCCTTTTCAGATTCCCTTTGCCTTTCACACAGGGTGAGAAGGGGAGGCAGGCGAGGCCTCCAAATGACAGGCTTTAATAACAGTGACAAACTGTACAGAAATATTTACAGGAGCATTTCTGTGAAATCATGGAGACTGGATGGGGTGAAGGTGTATGTGGAAGTTGGTAATGGATTGGTGGTAACAATAGAGGCACTGGTTATGTCTCTGAGTTAAGGGAGGTTGGGGACATGAGTGTGAATGGACATGGGGGGAGAAAGTGGTTGGTCAAGGCTTAGGAAATTCGGTAAGGAGTAAGTCTGGTGCCATTTATTCCAAAGGGAGGTTTTGTTCAGCAACTCTGTGATATTAAAATGAAACAGCAAAGTCACAAGACTAGCATTTGTAACAGATGATATGATGCTTGACCAACTGGAAGACTCCCCCCAAGTCCCACCCCCCTCCTATTTTACTATCCCAGGCAAAGTATACATTTTTTCTTGATTCTTTCTCAGTCACCACCAGCATAGCCCCACCAGTAAGAATGAATTCCCAATATGGTCATATGGGTGGTGCTGTGGACCATTGAATCTTCCTCCCAAGAAGCTTTGAGAAAAGCATCGCCTGTTCTGGGAAGGGCAGCTAGTTGTAGAGGGTGAGCTAGGGAAAATCCCAAGATGTATGAGTCTGAGTCTACAGGGAATGAAATGAAGCTACAAAATACGATTGGGGGTGAAAAGTCTTTGTTAATGCAGATGGTGAAAAGAGTTTGTAGCATTCAGTTCAATGAAGATGACTTTCTGAGGGAGCCCTTTAGACAGGACTGTTTGCCCTTGATTCTCAAGTTTTATAACTTTGGTGAAGTCTTTTCAAAATGGGAAGTTTGTGAATGGTGTACCATAGGATCCAGTGATCAATTCCCCTCTAATATTTGTTGTATCTCTTCGGATCAGAGTCTATCCTCCTTTTTGCCTGAGTGAAAACTCAAGTAATACCTCCTGAAGATGAGTGAAAGCAGACTGTTTTCAGCTTTTCCCATCACCCAGCTGCTTCATTCCTTTGAATCTCCTTCTTCCTTGTTATACTGCCAAGACCTTTCCCATTATTAGGAAAAGAAATGCCAAAGACATTCATTCCCCTGGCATGAAAACCTCTTACGAAGAATCTGTTCACTGGCTAGCATATTCCTTCTCACAGAAGTTGTCCGCATGTAACACCTGCATATGTTCCATGTAGAAGGCCCTATGGAAATATGTATTTTTTCTGCATATGAGCTGTATACCTGATTTTTGGTTGATGAATCAGAAAGAAAAAAAATGACACACTCAGCTAAATGCTATCTTTCCCTATCTAGATGACTTATGGAAGCTGAGCTATTCTGATTTGAAGAATGGTAGTATTATATGACCCTCATAGGAAGGGGTTTAGTTTTGCTGAGATGATATTTCAAGTTTTTACTTCATTCATGGTTGGGCCATCTATGTCCTACTGGAGAGTAGAGGAGCATAGAATTTTCACAGAAAATCCTACTCCTCTCAGCTCCCATTGTTGAATTGGTCTCTGTCTGAATAAATCCAATTCTCATACTTTTTTAGAAACATAAAAAAACTCATCCAAATATACCAGAAAACCCCATTGGCCTTTGACTTCTTGATCACCTCATTTCCCATTAATCACAGGTCTCTTAAGAGATGAGGTGAGAAAAATCACCTTGTTTTTTAGCAGCACAAGAATTTCTCAATATAGATAAATATTTATTCATTTTGACCAACCTATGTTGTTTCAAAATTCTGGTTTTCTCTGTGTGCCACTTTATACAGCATCTATCCTGGCAGGACCATTAAAATAATCTATCTGGGGTGATGGCTAAGCATTTGACCCACTGTTTTGTCCTGCAGGAGATCATTTGTATATAGATGTGCTATGTACTGGTAGCTTAAACGTTTTTTGAAGTAACTCAAACACAGAAGACCCACCCATTTCCTAGGCTGGTGTTAATCTTAACAGAGTAAAGAAACATTGCTTTGAAAAACATCAAGAGATATTTTAAAAAATGCATTTGTCATTGGTTAGTTGTTGGCAGTGATATCATTATGGAGAGGTTGCAGTGGAAATCAGAAAACAAAGCAAAACACGTATAGGCTACTACTTTTATCTCTCTCTGTCCATAGTCTATGTGAGGGTTGGAAAAGGGGGATAGGGAAGAAACAAGGGGGATAGGGAAGTCAGAAAGCAATTTAACTCTTGGTTATAACATGATGTTGCCTTTACCCCATATGTCAGTAAAAAGGCAACTGGTGGATAACCAAATCTGAAGTGACAAGAAATTCTGTGAATTCAAGCTCTCTTCCTACCTGTCATTCCTGATGGGAAAAAACAAAGAAATACATCTGATGTGGGGGGCAAGGAGATGCTCTAGCAATAGCAAGAAGAGGACAGCCTGGGGAAAGGAGGAGTTTATAGTGACCCCAATAGAAATATGTCCGTTTCCTTCTAAATTGTATGATCTAGCTGAGAGGATGAAAGGACAAGCTAAGAATGAAATAATTTCTTATTCCCCCTCCCCACACCCCCTTCCCCGAAGGAGACACTATACGCTCTTGTAAGTCCATACCAGCGGTTTCTGTGTAGTGATTAGACTGAGAAAGCAGGTGTAGCTAGAGGCCTTCCCTTTCATCTTCTTCCCCTTCCTAAAGGACATAGGGACTCTTTGTTCAGGTTCAGTGCTTTGTGTATGTTAAATCTCTAAGTAGAAACAATTTCCTTAAAGAATGGGATTGCACCCGATAGCCTCTAAAGCCCATTTGTGCCTCTACTGCTTTTCTTTGGATACTGTAGTTATAAAACTGTTGATTTAAGAAGGACCTCCAGGATAACATTGATCTCTCTTCTCTGTATTTCCAGGAATGGAAGTGCCATCCCTTCTAATTACCTGCCTGAAGGTAACTATAGGATTGAACTGCTGCTTATCAACAACTCTGCCTTAAGTCTAAGCTAAAACTGGCCTGTTCATATTTTTGCCATCCTGTCCTTACTAGTGATAGACAATATTTAGCCAGAAATCTCCTTAAAAACAACCCTCAGCCTTTTAAAACTGAGGGCAGAGACCACGACTAATTTAAACTGTCTCACTCCTAGAGCCTAGTACAGTGCTCTGCACACAATAGGTGATTAATAAATACTTGCTGACTGACTGAAGGATGGAATGGTGTGCTCTTCATTTTTCACAAAGATAGAAGGACATGGATTTTTTTCCTGTTCTCTTATTCTCACTTAGGGGACTCGTGGAAAAGGATGGCTGACCTAAGGTAATGGGATGGCAGCAACCTTGCAGAGAAGAAGCCAATATTTGAAACCTAAGTATCTGATGAAATAGGAAACAAGTGAGGAGAGGGGAGAAAAGACAGAATCTTGGTAGTCTTCCTCCTTGGTCAGAATCACAAGAACCCTGGTTCCCTGAAAAGAATGAATGTTTACTATTTCCACAGAGCTGGGTATATGGCAGCAAGGACTAATGAATAATCCAAGTTGTGGAAATATTCATTAATGAAGCTTGAGTGATAATAATGAATTTCAGTTTTGCTTTTGGTCCTAAGAAATCTTATAGAAAAGGTTAGCTATGGGAGATAACTTACAAGACTTTGTTTGATTCATAATGTGTCTTTCTTTTCACTGTAGGCCACAAACCAATGTCTAGAAAGAAAACAGTCTACTTCTGAAAGATATCAATGGGCAAGTAAAAATGGAACATATAGTTCCTGAACCTAATATATACTTCTTTAAGTCTTCAACCATTAGCTGCTTTGCTTCTGTCACCCCAGATGAATGTGCAAAAGGTTGGTGAATGTACCCTGCAAGGTGGTATCTGGTCCCTGGGATCCAAGTAGGGTTTCTATTCTGCCATGGGAAGAATGAAACATTCTGGTTTTCTTTTTGATGTATTCAGATTTTACCAAACCACCATGATTGGTATAAGATTGGCAGACCATGAAATCAATTTAAAGACCCATTGATCTAGAAAGGAAGAACTTTCTGACCATTAGGGCAGAATAAACATATGGTTGGGCATTATTATTATCATCATTGCCTTGTAGGGTACAGAATTGAGTTTCTCTGGTTTTCTTGAAAGCATTTACTCTAGGGAAGACTTGGGAGTGTATGCACAGGATAATTTGACATGAATGTTAACCTAATAGTCTCATGCTGCAATATGTTATGAGTTAGTTGTGTGGCTGAGAATTTCAGAAGAAAGTAAACAGCATGAAAAGATAAGCATATTACTCTAAGATTTCCATTTTTTAAATCCAGGAACCAATTGCATGGAAAGTACCTCAGGCCTTAATGAGTTCCTCTCTTAATCAGAACAGAGATCCCAATAAAGGCAACTCCAGGGTGGTGGCCATAGGATATCTCAAAAGACCAACAAACCAGAAAGCTTAAATAAGACAAGTCTATAGAAGCACTCATCCCTTCACTTCCTTTTCCAATCCACTTTGGACTAAAAACTGAGCTGAAGATTTTTATCTAGCAGGATGTCTTCCTGAGGTAATGATTCTTCTTACTTCTTTTCAGATCCTTTTCGAATCCTACATGGTAGGAAGACTCATGTTCTCCATAGAATGAATGAACTTTTCCAAATTTTAACTTCTAGCTCACATTGTTCACAGGAAGGACCGAAAGAAAACTGGCGACTAGAAGAGATTTAAGAATCCAACCTCATACTCCCTAATTTGGCCCCTTTCCTACTACCTGGTAAAAGTGTTGGGAAACATGTGAAGATAAAAGTACATGCATTTCAGGCATATGTCAAAGGGCATAGAATAAAATGCTTCTAACATAACCTCTTTTTCCAAAGACATTCTAAACTGCCTGCTCTAACTCCACAGGTCCTTTCTGTCACTCCCTGGTGGAATAAATTAGTCCAGGATACTTCTTTGATGCAGAATGTGAGTGGGGATAGAGTAATTTAGTCTTCGGGCAATGACAACAGTCCAGGCCTTGCTCAAGGTATTACCATAAGTTTTTTTGAGGAGGGTGACCTCAGAGTAACTGCACTAAATAACTGCTCCCCAGCATACTCAGGAAACTGCTGAGGGAATTGAAAGAGACATTAGCCACATCCTTGGGTGGGGTGGGTAATGGTGCTGATGTTAACTCAGCTAAATAGAATTGAAAGCTGGGCTTATAGCGAGTAGACTTCCTCAGGCATGAAGGATGTGTCCTTATCTTAGATAGAGGAAGAGCATCAATTGAGAGGATTCAAGCAGATTGGAGAATGTGAATACCAGAAGAAAAAGATCCTGGTTTCTGAAAGCAAAGTTCTGCACTGAGCTATCTAACTGTACCATTCTTGAAGGAGAGAGGGAAGAGGGAGAACAAGATATGCAAAATCAGTCATCTCCAACCCATCCAGCTGAGAACCGCAGAATAGTTACTTACTCCAGTAATGCTTTTGCTTATTGTACATGGTTTTTTAAAAAAAGTCTTTCCCCTTCCCCAACTATACGCAAAAAAGCATTTAAAGAGTCCACATGGAAAGCTTATCACGCTCCAAATACAAAATGGTTTACTTTACATGCAGCCAAATATACAAGAAGTGAATTCGAAAACAAACTTAATTCAATTCATTATATTTGCTTGGCACAATTGCAATTCAGTTTTAAAAAAATATTTGAAAAATACTGAAACTGACCTGAATTCAAGTATTACGGTTTCTTCAACAGAAACATTATCAATGCAATAAAACATCACATGGAATATATATCGAAGCAAAACTCTTTCTTGGGTTGTTTTTCCCCCCTTAAATTACTGTTGTTATTTTTCATCTCTATACAGTTTTAATGCCAACATGACTCACAACTGTAGTTAAAACTAATATTATTGCATTGTTTTTGCATATCTTGTGGAACAGAAAATGCAGAGAGTTACTAATTTCCCTTTCAGAAACAGAGACAGCGGTTTGTTTTTGCATTCAAATGGCCCCAGAATCAGATCTCCCAGTAGGGCTAAACCAAAGAGTGGAGAACTGCACATGCATGCACGCATACATACACATACACACCTATGCAGTATCACCCAACTCAACCTATTAGGCACATCAACACACACACATACATACCTCTATCTCTGGCATCCATGAACATATCCAATTGAAAATGAACCCAACTCAAGCACTCATATGTGCAAGATTACATTGAGTGCACTGCCTACTATCTTTAAATTATAGAACAAAACACCCACCCCACCCCCCAGGTTTCTGTTACTACCAAAGGAAAAAAAATAATAAAGTCTTGGGCATACACAAATGTTGGTAAAACTCTCCTATAACCGCTTCTAATGAATTTCCAATGGGGAAAAAGAACCCCTCCTCCCACCATCACCAAAAATAAACAAGAACACAACTGTTTAAATAATACAATGAAACCAAACCTGATTTACATTTGCCAAAGTGAAAATGATAAGGTGGGTGGCTTAAAAGCCCTGTAAACACTCTCCCTCCTCCCTGAACCCTCAGAAATCAAAATTAAAAATGGAACATGCTGCCAAGAAAAATATCAAAATGGCAAAAACAAATGAGCACTCTACAGAAGCCCTGTGCCACCTTACTTTGTAAGGTAAGCTACATTGGCGGGCAGTGCCAACTCCCTATAAGCCTTAACATCTCAGCACCACTATTAACACAGAGCTTTATGTGGTTTGTGCAGGCAATGTGACCCCAACCTGAAGGGGTGGGCATGGCCAGAGCTGCCTGCCCAACCACCTGGGAGCCTTGGCTTGTAGCTGCAGTGGTACCTCTTTAGGCATTCCCCCTGCCACCCTCCTGCTCCCCTCTCCTAAAAGCTCCTGCCATCTCTTTCTTCCTCTTCTTCCTCCCCCTTTGGCAAAATGTTGGGATCTTCAGCAGAAGTCATGCCGCCATTTCCTTTTCCAAATCCATTAGGCCCTGGCTCTATGGAGACAGTGAGGCTCATACAGAATATGTGCAAAAATGATTTTTTTTTTACAAGCAAAGTTGAAAGACACCCATTTGATGCAGGGTCCTTTTGGTGAGGGTGGCCCACAGGAAACTGATATCATCCTTCGTGCACAAATAGGCAGCTGTCACTTTCTGGTTTAGGGCCTGAAGTAAGGAGGGGGCAGGTACCTGTGCTCTTCCTCCTCCCTCCCTTATTCTTCCACCTCCTCACCACTCTACACCTGTGGACTGGGGTTGTTGGCTTCTCTTTCCCCTGAAAAACTCTCTCTCTCTCTCTCTTTCTCTCTCTCTCTCTCATATCACCACCCAACTCTGTCTCTCATCCCAACAGAAATGAATGAAGAACGCTGTTCCGGTTAACTCCAGGTCACGAGAACAGTGAGGCACTTCTGAAACGAACCTATTAGGAACATTGAAACAAATTAAAAAAACACCCCGAATCATGACGACCCCAGCAACTACAGGCTGCTGATGTAAACCCTGCTGTCCTGGAGTTCCTCCTCACTCTTTCGACATTCGGGGTTGGGCATTGCCTCTTCCTCCTCACCACCTGCTTGGTCCTGCCCCGGGTCCCTGCAGTTAACAAAAGGTAACAAGTTGCCATTGGGGCTCTGCTTGGTGCCACCACTGAGGATATTGTCAGCCGCGTTCTCCATTTCCTCTATTGTCATGTCACAGGCATCAGCAAGTTCTTGGGTTGTGACTTCGATGAACTTGGGATCTTGAGCAAACTGTCCCAGTCCTTCTGAAATCAAGACCTGAGGAGGAGACAGAAAGATAGCATAGAAAAAACAAATGAGGAAGTCATCATGGAAGGTGGGCTTCTTTCTTCAGTACCGTGGCAGTGAAGTAGTGTTCTGATGGCCCGTGGCCTTAGGTTAAGCTCCTGGGGACTCTCCTTAGGGATTGGCATCATCAATATATGACCTATGATCATAGACCTAAAGCTGGACCATGCAGACTAGTCCAACCACCTCATTTTGTGGATGAGAAAACTGAGTCCCGAATGAGGTGAATGAATTTGTCTAAGGTTACATAGTTAGTGACCAAGAGAGATGGGATTGTAACCCCGGGCCCTCAAATCCCTCGAATCCCAGAGCTCTTTCCACTGTACTGACTACGGCCAGCCATGGCTACATTTCATATTCCCTTTGTCCCCCAGCCACCTAAGCCAGTAACATCTAGTATTGACTCAATTGTAGTAGAATCACAGACTCATAGAGAATCTCAGAGGTGGAAAGGACTTCAGAGTTTATCTTGTGCCTCCAGAGTAATTCCCTCAAAAACATCTTTCACGAATGATCATCCACTGCCTGGGAAGACCTCCCAGGTGCTGTTCCCTTTCAGATTACCCTTACTCTACTCTGTAGATATCTCAGACAGAACTAGTTATTTACATGTTGTCTTCCCAATTAGAATGTTTCTTGTTGTTGTTGTTTCTCAAACAGTACAGTGTCTAGCACCATAGTAAGCACTTAAAGGCTTGTTGACTGAGATTGACTGGCATGAGGAACTCACTGCCTTTGGAGATAGCCCATTTCACTACTGGACAGCTCTACTGGCTAGACATTTTTCATTATAATGAGTAGAAATCTGCTTCTCTGAAAATTCTGCTTAGGTCTTCCAACAGCACCATGTACAATAAATCAAATCTTTTCCCCATGTGATTGAAGACAGTTATACAATGGCACAGCGAAAAGAGGGCTAGATATATAGAGCCAGAGGACCTGGGTTTGAATTGCACTTCTGCTACTAATTACCTTTATGACACTTCTCTCTTTTTAAAAAATAGTATTTTATGGGGGCAGCTAGGTGGCGCAGTGGATAAAGCACTGGCCGTGGATTCAGGAGTGCCTGATTTCAAATCCAGGCTCAGACACTTGACGCTTACTAGCTGTGTGACCCTGGGCAAGTCACTTAACCTTCATTGCCCTGTCCTGCCCAAATAGTATTCCCCCCCCCCCAATTCTATGTAAAGACAGTTTAAGCATTCATTTTTATAAGATTTCGAGTTTCAAGTTTTTCTCCCTTTCTATCTCTCCCGGTGAGCGTTTTTCCATAGGTTAAATATGTACAATCATGTAAAAATATTTACATATTAGCTTTGGGATGCTTCTCTGAGCTGTTCTCTCAGGTTCCTTCTTGCTCTAAGTATGTGATCCTATGTCTGTGGTATCATGGTTTGGAGAAAGTCTGTTCTAGGTGACTCATGCTGGGAAGAACCTAGTATATTTCCTGAAAACTTGGGAATCAACACACTGGTTCCCAATTCCTAGAAGCCTATTGTAGTTCATGTGATACTTCACAGCTTTGAATGTTTTAGCTAGAGAGGCCATAATCATGAGAAAAAATGATTATTAATAATACTGCAAAGTATTTTGTGCATGTCATCTCACTATGTTCCCAGGTGGCATAATTTGACCTGCAGTTACCTTTAATAACTACTCCCTGTGCTTTGAGAGATGCTTGATTTTACTAAATTTAGGTTTTTTTGCATTTTGTATCAGGGTTCACTTGGTCAGAGTCCTTCAAAATCTGAAAAGCCATCAGTCTTATTATCCAGGATTCCCAGGGAAACTAACTGGTGGACGAACCTACCTTCTATACGGATCAGGGTTCTCAAGTTAATGTGAGGGTCAAGCCTAGTTTGGTTAGGTGAGTTTGTATCCAATTCCATTCGGAAAAGAGCTGATATTCATCATGATATTTGCTTTCCTCCTTTCTCAAGACCCCTGACAAATCTCTTCCATTTCCAGGAGCTGCTGAGAACAGTGCCATGGCTTCTCCCTCCCTTGTTCCCTAAGGGGTTGATGCCACATACCGCTTCAACTAGACTGCTAGCACTGCCATGGAATTGTCTGCCAGCTGCCCCAGACTGGCTGGGCACAGTGAGGGAGACTGGCCGGGCTCTCCGGGAGGTGCTGCCCCTGCTGCCTCCACAGTTGGCATTCTCTGCATACCAGGAGCTGCAGTGGATTGATGGGAAGCTGCTGTTGAGCTTCTCATTGGACTCTGCTCCTTCTAGCCACAGTGTAGGAATGGGCTGTAGGGGCCAGGCTTGGCCATGAGGAGTTGCTGGGGGGGTGGCACTTGGCCTGGGGAATGTGGTGTTTGGAGAATGGCTTCTCTGAAGGAGAGGGCTGAGGCCTGTCACTGCCAATGCCTGCAGACACAAAGGATGCAATTATGGTCAGCAATGAAGACAGGAGATCATGGACCCCTTTTTCTACCAGTGGAGGTGATGGAAGACCCCAAAATGAGATGCTAATACTGTTCCACCTCCCTGAAATGCCCACCTAGCCAAGATCGTCTCTCCTCCTCCCTCACCCATGCCAGCCTGAAGGGATCTCTCTTTCCTCTGAACTCCTGAGGAAGTTATCTGTACCACTCATCTGTCAATTAATGAGGAACTCTACCATTGCTGCTCTGCATTGTTATAGAAGCCTCATTTAACTTTTTACTTGTTCATGTCCCAAACCAAATGCTTGAATGCCCATGAAGAGTAGTTCAGTCCTTATGATGGATGATCTATGGCAACAGAGGGAGAGAACTGGCCCCAAGTCCTGGACCACTGACCTTTGTCCGCAGAAAGAAAGCTGCTACTGGCATGTCAGAGCCTCAACAATGAGGCTGCTGTTGACCTTTCTCATACTGATTTCCTATTGCTTCTCTTCACAACCTCTCTACCCAAACTGGACCATTATATACATAGCTCAATACTCCATTTCCTGCCTATGTATATTTGCATAAAGCTATTCCTCATCCCTGGAATGCATTCCCTCCTTATTGCTCTTCATAAGCCTTATCTTTCTTCAAAGTTCAACTCAGGCCTCATCTCTGAGGAGGCTTCTTCTGATCCCTCTTTGACTTCCCTCATTCTATACTTCTCTTCTTCTTACAACATCAGTTCCTTCAGGATGGGGTTATTTTGTTATCCTTCTTAATAAGGGGAGGCTTGATAGAAGTTGTTGAATTGCATTGTTACCTGGGTCTCCACCAAGGGAAGCTGCACTCTTTACCAGGGCTCCCACCTACTTAGGGAGAATTGGTGGCCCTACTCTAAGCATTTTCTTATGGCAGCTCTTCCTCAGGTCTTAACAGCTTGAGGGGCTCTGGAAACTTGGGGAAAGCTTCACCATTACAGTTTCTCAATAATAAGAATTCACACTTCTACAGTACTTTAAAATTTACAAAGAACATGCCTCACAACAGTTACTACTGTACCTGATGCATAGTAGGCACTTAGTAAATACTTATTGACTGACTAATATTAGTGCAAATATTATCCTCATTTTACAGATGAGGAAAGTGGGGTTTATAGAGGTGAGGTGACGCCTAAGTTTATACAGGTTGTGTCACGGCCAAGATTAGAGCACAGGCATCCTAACCCTAGCTGGGTCTACCAGTCTATCTTGATGCTGTCTCTCTAGAGCATCCCCTGCCTTCACCACTCTTGCAGAAGTATGAATAAAGTTGCGTAGGTATGAGCTTGTAGAGACACTGACAAAGGGTTTCATGCCCCAAGGAATTGCTCAGCCTGGTCTTTGGGGCTCCTTAGCCCCAGTGGTCAGTGATTTTTTAAGAATGGTTACCTGGTGATGAACCAGATGCAAAGGCAGCACTGTCTTCTGAGAGATGTCTCCCCCTTGGTTCTTTTGTCTCTTTAGACATTCCAAATGGAAGGAGGCTCTCCGACCTGCAATGCCAATCCCAATGAACAAGAGTCAGAGTTTTATCATCCCAGAACTTCTTGGTGGCTTGCAAGATATTCCACGTCTTTCTGGAAAGCATAAGGGGAGCCAGTGATGGCTGATTGCTAAGCACCGCCTCTTCTCCCACCCTTAGCCCTGATGCTTAGTGACATTTTGTAGAATGTCCTTAAATCTCAAAGTCCCATCCCTCACAAGTCTTGTCCCTGGAAGCTCTGCCCAATGGTTCAAACTTGGGAGTTTGCCTAATTTCTGTCGTGGAGTGTCTGACTGATTAGAATCTTTTCCCAGCTAGCCCATAGTGCCTTGGGTAGTATCATCTTGGGATCCCAGGGAGGAGGACTGGATTACACACAACCTGAAGTAGACAGAAAAAAAGTGGAAAGCCTTTTTATATTAGTACATTTGAAGACATGAAAAAAGGGATTTGTTTAGGCCTAATTTTTCAGTTATATTTTATAGAACAATGTAGTTTCATAAATATGAGCAGGTTTCTGGAAGAAAATTTCCCCTTTTAAAACTGTAAGTATAAAATTATGTATACATTAAAAGTAGTTAGGGGCAGCAAATTTCTAGTATGAAAATAAACTTAACTACTTAATTTTGTTTCCAAATTCCCAGTTCCTTCTTTATATCTGGGATATTCTCTTCCCTTGGGCCAACATCTTGTCAATATATTTCAAGCTCAGAGGTTTCTGTGGCTCAAAGTTGTTCTGTGGCTAAATTAGTTTAGAAAACTATTCTCGGGGCAGCTGGGTGGTGCAGTGGATAGAGCACCGGCCCTGGAGTCAGGAGTACCTGAGTTCAAATCTGGCCTCAGACACTTAACACTTACTAGCTGTGTGACCCTGGACAAGTCACTTAACCCCAATTGCCTCACTAAAAAAAAAGAAAAAGAAAAAGAAAAAGAAAAAGAAAAAGAAAACTATTCTCATTTAACTCACCCAAAGTTACCAACTTTTTTTTTGTTTTGTTTTGTTTTTTGTGGGGCAATGAGGGTTAAGTTACTTGCCCAGGGTCACATAGCTAGTAAGTGTCAAGTGTCTGAGGCTGGATTTGAACTCATGTCTTCCTGAATCCAGGGCCGGTGCTTTATACACTACCATCTAGCTGTCCCCGGTATCAACTTTTTAACTTCTCTATACCATCCTTCTCTATCCTTCAAGCTAATTTTTTTTTTTTGAGGCAATTGGGGTTAAGTGACTTGCCCAGGGTCACACAGCTAGTAAGTGTTAAGCGTCTTTGGCTGGATTTGAACTCAGGTACTCCTGAATCCAGGGTTGGTGCTCTATCCACTGTGCCACCTAGCTGCCCCCTTCAAGCTACTTTTACATATATGATCTTGTATTTTAAGGAATGGGGGAGGCAAGGAATAAAGCTGTTGGGGCTCCTGGGATAGTTCCACACATCAGGTCACCTGTTAACAGGACCTTTGGGGAGGTCTGGCCACAACAAGGGGAGGAGGTATGATGAGTTACCTAGGGAGGAAGAATGGAGGAATCCTCTCTTCACCGATTGCCTGGTTTTGTCTTCTGGTGGTGTCAGCTGTCTATTCTCATCATCCTGATAGGAAAGCCTGGAACAAAGAAAACTCAGGGTTTGATTGCAGAGGCCAAGTCATACTATTTCCCACAATGAATTATGTGCACAGGGTCAGAAAGCCCTAGAGGGCAATCTGTCAGGGAATTTGTTCTTTGTGTACTTTTTCAGAAGGAAGAAGGGAGTAGAGATGAGTTGCTAACAGTGGAAACTTTGTCTTGTTCTGCTTGGTAGGGGCTCTCAAACATGTTTTTGCCACTTAACTCACCTTGGGGTCCGTGTCCCATTATAGAGCAATCTGGTCAAGTAGTGACCCTGATTACCCCATCAACCTTGTCTTCAAAAGCCTGACTGGCCTATAGGATACACGAGCTTCTCAGGAAAGCAAGGATAAGCTCTAGTTGTCCTAGCAATCTCCACCCACTCCTTGCTCACCAGGACCTCGCTGTTGAGTAGTACATTGTGCTATCGAACCAGCACAGATGTGCTACAGTAGGTCATCCCCTTCTACAACTTGTCCCAATTAAACTGGGCAACAGCACAGAAGGTTTTGGGAGTCTTTGACCCCCTTGACCTTTCATTCCTAAGCTGAACTTTTCTCTGACTTGAGCTGATCCCACCATTTTGGGCAAAGGACCACTGGCTCACATCTCAGTGAGATCAACTGGCTCGCCTGCTGTATTCTGTGTCCTCAGTCACATGCCTTCATAGGTCTTGCTGGGGGCGGGCCTCCTCTGGGGCACCACCACAGCTATCCGGCTGTCCCGGGAGTGGGACCTATGGAGACAGAAAACAAGATGCAATCAGGAAGATGCCAATCCCTGGCTGATATCTGCACTAGAATAAAGAAAGACATTTCTACTGTGATATTACTGTCCCATATTAAATTAGCATTTGAGACACAGAACATGGAATCTAGAAAGTCATGTTGTAGAAAGAGCCCTGGATTGTAGTCAGAATCCCAGGTTCCTGTCCTCATTCTATCACTTAATCATCATGTGATACTGATCTAGTTATTTTACTTTTCTATTCCTCAATTCCTCTTTTTTTTTTTTTTTTTGGTGAGGTAATTGGGATCACACAGCTAGTTAAGTGTCAAGTGCCTGAGTTCAAATTTGAACTCAGGTCCTCCTGACTCCAGAGCCAGTGCTCTATCTACTGTGCCACCTAGCTGCCCTTTGTTCCTCCCTTCATAAAATAAGTATGCTAATGCCTGCCCTATCTACCTTCTACAGTTTTAATGGATAGAAGAGTCGATGTGAAAAGGCTTTACAAGGTCAAACAAGATTTGAGAACCCAAGCACAGGGCTCTAAGAAGATCATCAGCTTCTATTTCTGATCCTCCTTCCTGCAGGTCAGGGGCAAGAAATGTTCCTCCTCTCTGCATATCTGGGCATAGCCAAATGACTGGAGACTCCTCTAACTGTATATTATTACCCTGGAGGTAGAAGCAACTTGGCAAAAGGTTTAAATGAGGAACAAGGAGCTAAGTTGGAGTTCTCTGCGTATTGAGAAAAAGGTTAACACTATCCTTGAGAATTCTCTGAGTCTTCCTCTGTGTTTTTTTTTTTTTTTTTTGTTAAATACAGAGACAAAGCACAGTATTGTGGATAGAGAGTTGGTCTTGAAGCCAAGAACACCTGGGTTAAATTCCTGCTTCTGATGCATATTGGCTATATGAACCTGGGCAAATCACAGTTAGGTGGTGCTAGGCCTGGAGTCAGGAAGAATTGAGTTCAAATCCAGTCTCAGACACTTACTACCTGGTTGGCCTTAGGCAAAGTCACTTAATCTTTGTTTACTGCTATTTTTTCAATTGTAATGATTAGTTCAAATGATGAAAAAATTCCCCGCACTAGATATTATTCTCATTTTCATCCTACAGATATCTTTAGTATCTGTCTCACAAAGTGATTGTAAGACTTAAGTGAGATAATGTATATAAATGTGAGTTATTTATTGGTCTTATCATGCCCATATTCTAGATGAAGAAACAGAGGTTTGGAGAAATTATGTGATTTTCCAGGGTCAAACAATAAGTGTCATACTTGTGATTAGAGCCCAGATCTCTCCCAACTCCTTGTCCAATGCTCTTGACACTCTACCAACATGGAGAAATTAGTGGAGTTGGTAATTGTAGCTAGGAAAGACTTGACCCTCTACTCTGTTCTGTAAAGGAAATCTAACCTGAAAGCTTCCCCTAGTAGAGGAACAGGAACGTAAAGGAGGTCTAAGTGCAGAGGGGAAGGGTTTGAAGTAGACAGGCACTTTACACATATTATCTCATTTGATCATCACAACAATCTGGAAGATAGGGACTATTATTATCCCCATCTTATAACTGAAATTGAGGCAGAAAGAGGTTAAGTGAGTTGCCCAGGGCCAGACAGCTTATGTTTGAGGCCATATTTTAACTTCCTGACTCCCGGCCTTGTGCTCTATCTGTTTTGCTACCTAGCTGCCTGAGTGGACATTTTAAAGTCAACAAGGCATACCCAGAACTCAGTCTCTACTTGGTTCCCCAAGCTCCACCCTCCACTCTGATTCCTAACTTCTTTATTTCTGTGTATCATACTCATTACAACCTCAGAGTCATTGCCCACTCTTCTTCAGTCCAAATCAATTACCTAGTCTTGCCAGTTCTACTTCCACAATATATCTTGCAGCTGTCCCCTTCCCTCCACTCACACAACTATTATCCTAGTTCATCCCTTTTCACTTGGACTGCTACATTAGCCTTTTTTAGTAATATTTTATTTTTCCTCCAATTACATATAAAAACAAATTTTAACATATATATTTTTAAATTTTTGAGTTCTATATTCTCTCCCTCTCCCTCCCTGAGACAGTAAGTAAAACTGACATAGGTGATACCTGTGCAATCATGCAAAACATATTTCCATATTAATCATGTTATGAAAGAAAACACATACAAAAATTAATGAAAAAATAAAGTGAAAAAAGTTTGCTTTGATCTGCATTCAGACTCTATCAGTTATTTCTCTGGAGATGGATATTATTTTCTACTGTGAGTCCTTTTGAATTGTCTTGGATCATACAATTGGGAGACTCTCCCTCAGAGCTCTCTGACTGCCCATTCATCCTTTACCCAGGTGCTAAATTGATATTCCTAGAGTATATGTCTTGATGATGTCACTCCTCTGCTCAGTGGCTCTCTATAGCCCATAGGACAAAATATAGACCTTTTTGTTTGTCTTTTAATGCTTTTTAAAATCTGGCTCCAGCCCATTACAGTTCTCATTCAGACATTCATTTCCATCAAATATGGTTCCCCATAACATGACATTCTATTCCTTTCTCTGTACCTTTTCACAGGCTGCCTGCCCCCCACCCCCATACCTGGCATACTTCCCCATCTCACTTCTGCCTTATAGGATACCTACTTAGCTTCCTTCAAAGTTCAGTGCCACCACCCTAGAGGAAGTTTATCTTGATTCCCTATACCCCTACCCAGCCCACTGCTCCCTCTTTAATATGTACAAAATAATACAAATTACTTTGCATATTTTTTGTTTTTACTTATCTGTGTACATGTTGGGGTCTCCTTTGCCCTTTCCACCTCAGAATGTAAGCTTCTTGAGGACAGGGACTGTTTTTCCCCTCCCTTCCCCCAGCATGATATCTGGCACATGGTGGACACTTAATAGCTACTTTTTGTTTGTTTGTTTGTTTGTTTTTTTAGTGAGGCAATTGGGGTTAAGTGACTTGCCCAGGGTCACACAGCTAGTAAGTGTTAAGTGTCTGAGGCCGGATTTGAACTCAGGTACTCCTGACTCCAGGGCCAGTGCTCTATCCACTGCGCCATCTAGCTGCCCCTAATAGCTACTTTTTGGATTGAACTGAATAGTCAAAGAGGGGGAAAGAAGGTATCCCAGGGGTTTTGCTTTTCTTTTTCAATGGATTGGGGAGGGTGGAGGGAAAAGTTTCGGAACAGAAAATGAAATACAACTTGAATTTAAAAAAGAATAGTGGCAGGAATAATAGAAGGGAAGATATGAATGGGAGAGATATTGTAATGGTAAGAATAATAGGGTTAGGGTGGATAGGAGGGTGAAAAAATTAAAGGCAGCACAAAAGTTTATGGGGGATGGAGTGAATGATGGCACCATTGATAGAAAAAGGAGGTCAGAAGGAGGAGTATAGACAACGTGAAGGGTCCTATGAAACAGAGATAATAATACTTGCAGTACTCCCTTCGCAGAATTGTTATAGGGAAAAGTGCTTTGTAATTTTTAAAGTGACACATAAATGTGAAAAATTCTTTTTGTTGTAACTGATTAGTTTTAGGAGTATTGAACACAGTCAAGACAGGCATGATGTCCTAGGTAAAGTTACTTAAACTTGTTTTCTTAAGTTTCCCTTGGTTTTATCTACTAAAAAAAATCTGTTTTCAGTGTTTCAGGTATTCAGTACTTTAGTAGCTCCATGATTTCACTGCTGGGGATGGAGGGAATGATAAAAAATATAAGTCACGTCTTAGCCCTCAATTCATTTAGATTTGATAAACATTTACCATGTTAGGCACTAAGGATATTGTGGACATGAGCTCTGTAATGCTTGCATTAACCGGACAAATATGTCAGTGTCCCTTTTTTTCATAGAGGAACCTGACAATAGAGTAGCGCAATTAGCCAATCAGGAGGACTTCTGATACCCAGGACTGCTTGACATACCAGTGATTCTTTGCAAAGTGAACTTTAGCTGAAGTCAGAGATGTCTACAACTCCTGAAACCAGTCTTGACTAGCTCAAGAGAGAGCAACAGACATCTTGGTTTCTGATTTATCTAAAGAGCTGCAAACATACTGCTTTCTGATTTGTTGTGTTTGGAGATGTCTCCTCTCTGGACCACCACTTCCCTGATGTTGTGATACATCATTTTTCTCCCTTAAAATGCCACCTCCTTAATCATAAACACCTCACCCTTTTCCCATTTCCCTTTGAGCAGTTGAGAAACTATCTGTTCCAGCTTGCAAGCTGCTTCTTCTCAGGCAACAAATACAGTTATAATCTTTGTAAACTGTTATCGGACTCTGGGTCATTCCACATCTCCCTTTTTGGACCTAGGGTTTCTTCCATTTTAGCAGTTCAGAGGAGTTTTTATTTTATCAATATAAATGTGAAAAACATCTACCTCCTTCTTCATAGAACTTATAGTCTAATTATGAGAACTCATATTTTTATGGTAGTTTCAGGTCTACAAACTTTCCTTACAATGTCTGTATGAAGCAGGCAGATGAAATAGTTTGTCTATAGTTATGGGAATTCAGTTAAACTCTTAGGGAGACTTGGCATGTACACAGATGGTATGAGACAGGTTAGAATATGATGGAGGCAGAAGGAAGACAAAGACAAATGATTATAGGAATATTTGAGGAAGGAGAGAATGCTTTCATTTGGCATGTGTGTGTGTGTGTGTGTGTGTGTGTGTGTGTGTGTGTGTGTGTAGGCATCGTCGGGGAGGTGGTGTCTGAGGTGGCCTTTGAAGGAAGAGAAGGATTTTGACTGAGATGGGAAGGAGTGTGTTCTAGATGTGGGAGATGACTTGAAGGAACACCTGTGCTATCCTTATCCATATTTTCCCATAAATTCTCCACTGAGGCTCAACTTCACATGCTGGTGTCATCTCTGTAGTTTTAATTTTAATTTAAAAAATTTTTTGCTTTTTTATTAGTTTTTGCTCTCTTAGGAGGGCACTAATGCATTATTCAGACAAGGTGCCTTTTTAAATAGAATAAGGGATGGACCTGTGATTACATTGGACTCCCCAGTGAGGAAACTCCCTTCACTAATGTAGGTTAGCATCTTCTCTGTGACTTCTAGTCTTATAGAATCACCTAGATTCCTAAGAGGTTGTGACTTGCCCAAGTTCACAAAGACAGTATGTGTCTGTATATTTTTTTGGGGGGCAGGTGAATTTGAAGCCAGACCTCTCTGGCTCTGTATTCATATCACCACATGGTCTTTTGCCTTTATATAAGTGCAAAAAATCAACCAGTTCACTTTAACCCCTGGTCTTCCTTAGATCATCTTCCACAAAAAAAGGTAAAAAATTATAGTCTTAAAACAAAAACAACTCTGTGTGTGTGTGTGCATTGTGTGCATATGTGTTTAGACCAGATGCTGTTGAAGATCCCAGACCATGTGATTATGTGACTATCTCTATGATTAGGTTAAACAGTAGGTAATAAAAAGAGTGAAAAATGGTGCCTTAGATGGAAGCAGTGTAAGACTTCCTTTCCCCAAACAGGGCACGCATCTGGTGGCCTGCAGGATCATTTATAGTTCTTACATTTAATTTATAGTTCTTACATTTATTTTCCCCTGGAACAGAAATCAGGGAAAGGAGCAGAAGAGAGCTGGTCTCTGAAAACTATCTGGTGGACAGACATTATGGTAGTTTGTTGACCCTACTGTCTGTGGGCTGTCTCATCCTGAAAGAATACTAAATAAATATGATATGCAAGTGTGTCTAGGGGGATCCCTCTTTTCTTCTGCCTTTCTTCCTTCTTTCCTTAGGGGATAGGAAGCTGCCAGTATACATCATGCTCTGACTCTCCCAGGTAGTTCCAGAGGTGCACAGCATAGAAGACACCTGCCATCATAACATTCTACATCAATACCTCCTGGTGCCATTAGGGAGCAAGTCAGGAAGGAAGACAACACAGCTAAGACCATTTGGGAAGGGAAAGTCTTATGTATATAAGAGGCAAAATAAGTAGGGTCCCTCTTTTTCTTCTTCTTCTCCTCCTTCCCCATCAGATGCAAGCATTTGTCGGCAGGTACCAAAGTCTTTGAATTCACAACTAAAATACAAATTGTTCTGGGAAAGGTGACACAGGGACAACTTCATACCAAGGTTACTGATAACAGATCCTGGGGAGAGCATGTTCTAACAAAGGATGGGAGCCCTAGGGTCATTGAAATAGAGGAGAAGGGGGTGACTGTGGGAGTAGGAGGGGCAGAAACAGAAAAGGCTTCCCCCTTTATGGAGACACTGACTAGTTCACAGTTTTGCAGAATAAACAATTATTGGGTTTTTGCACAGGTGGGCTTTTGTCCTTATTTTTTTTTTAACAATTGTATAAGATGTCATTTGGGGGTTAGGGGAGCAGGGGAGGGAAAAGGAGCAGCAGTATCATACAGTTTAGCCACTTAAGACTGTCCAGTAGCTTGACATTATGGGGAATTCCTTATATGTGGTGAAGAGGTTTTACTGCTCCAAGAATGTCTGCCATGGGAAACAGAGATTCATCATGTCAGGTGTGAGGCCAATATGGTGTCTACCCTCTTCATGACATCCCAGGGTATCATTAGACACACTACAAGCCTAAGGGAAAATGGGCAGACTGTGGGGTTGAATTTTCTGTCTTTGTCTCTTTCTCTCCCTCACCCTCTCCTCCCCTAACTTCCTTGGCTAAGTTCCCACCAGGCCACCTTGCTTAGGCCCCACATACTTCAAACCCAGATCTCTCCACCTGGCTTACCTCCTGGAGGTGAGCTTCCATGCTGTCTCGTGTACCCGGATGGCAGGGGACAAGGGGGTCCCATGGCCCTCCACTGTGCTGACCGTACTGGGGTAACCGGTGGGACAGGGGAAGCGGCCCAGGGCAGTGTTGTTGGCGTTGTTGATGTTGGCATTGGAGCCAGAGGATGAGTAGCTGCTGGGAGTGAATGTGGAGTCCACCAGTTTCTCATGGGATGGTGACTCCGTGTCGCCTTGGCTGTTACCCGCTTTGTTGATATGCAGTGGGCGCTGGGTGGTGAAGGTCTGGGGGAAGGAGCTTCGACCATCGCTTTGGTAGTAGCTGACATGATTGCCAAACAGGCCACCGGCCCTCTGTAAGCAAGACAGGGTAGGAGTTGGGGAGAAGATAATGTTCCCTCAGCTGTCTCCTCCCCCTCCTTTGGAGAAATAATCCTTAATCAGAATCCCAGGAGTGGAAAAATTTTGTCCCCTCTGCCTCTAGGGTTGCCCATACTAGAAGCTAAAATATTCCCCAGAACAGGACCTTATCACCCAGCACAGTGCTTGGCACAGAGTCAATGTTTAATATATGCTTATTGACTCAAAGACCGACTGACTGATTGACATGGTCACTCAAGAGTAGGAGGAACCTACACTTTGTGAAATAACTGGGAGAAATAAAAGGGACAGAATTAAAGGGACCGAAGTTAGAAGCTAACATCCCAATAATTCCAAAAATTGTCTAGGAATTTAAAAAATTAACCCTTTAAAGATGGGGATGACTTTCAGGCTTGGATTTGCAAAGTATTCCCAGATGGTCTGCTTGAATATGAATCAGCTTTTAGTTGGACCCTGAGCCAGTGGTGGGCAGTTCATCTTTTCCCTTCCAAGCTAGATCTCAAGAAGGGGTGGGGAAACCAATAGATTCATGCAGTTATAATTTTCCCATCCAGTTTGGGAAGATAATAAAGACCAAGAATCTGCTAGGCCACATTGTTCAGATACAATCTGTCCTTCTCCTAGGAGGCCCCTCAGAGTTAAAGAAATTCAACCAACATTTTCTCTTAATAGTCTTTTCCTGTATTGATAAAGTATAAACTTCTTGAAGGTAGGTCTTGTCTCATTTTTGTCCTTGAATCTCCAGAGCCTGGCATAGTGCCAGGCTTCTCAAATGACTGACTGATTATCCCTAGTGGATGAGTGAGTGGCTATTAACAAGCTGATTACTTTTCTGACACCAGGATGTACAACAGTTTGATGGGAGGGCTTTTTCAACTTGTTGTATTCTAAAGGAAGGGAAATTATATGAGGCCTTGGTAGTATGGTTTCCAGCAGAGATATATTTCCCTAAGTCAATTTGCTTTTGATTGAGGAGAGAAGGGAAGGAAGGGAGTTGGGGCACAGTAAAAAGAACATGGAACTTGGAGTTGAAACTTGGTTTGAAAGCCAGCTCTGCTGCTTATTGCCTATGTGACCCTGGACAAGTCACTTACATTTTCTGGGCCTCAGTTTCCTCATATGTAAAATGAAGGAGGTAGAATCAGTTATCTCTAAGGTCCCTTCAAGCTTAAAATCTATAAACCTATTTATGAGCCTACAAGAGTTGGGGGAAGGGGAGAGAGAGAGAGAGAGAGAGAGAGAGAGAGAGAGATGGGAAGATGATGATGACGAAACAATAGTCTCCTCAAACTGAAGAAGGACCTCTCCTACCTCCCTCCTAAGTTCTTGCCATCTCTCTGGGGCTGAGGCTTTTGGCAAGGAGTCCTGACACAAATACAGTCAGAGAGCTCTTCTCTGCTATAGAGAGATCCTGCTTGAAAGGTCCACTTCCAAGTGCAGAGGAAGAAATCCGTTCCCTGAATGGGGAACACTCCTTCCAATCTGGTAGTTGACTCTTTCTTCCCCTCCCTCCTGCTGCACTGCTGGTATAGCTTGGAGTCAGAGCGGGAGCAGAGGGTGGGTGGAGTAGATGAGGAAAAGGATGGGAAGTAGAATAATGAGAGTTCAACACACAGCAAATCAGGCCTATCCAGTTGATTTTTTTTCTCTGTCCACTTTTTAAAAAATGGTACTGGTGAGTCAGGCATCTACCTACCCTAAAGATGTCATCTTCAGAGGCAGCAGAAACAGCTTCCTTCATAGCCTTGTCCATCTCCTCCTCAGCTGTCAGGTCCCCAGAGATGGCCCGTCGAATCTCTGGTCCAATGTCATGCAGTGTACGAAGACCAGCCTAGAATACAGCCAAGTGGTGTGAAGACCTTCTTTTCTCCATGTCACAGCCTCTCACATCCAGGTTATATCAAGCCAGCAGTTGCCCTATTACCTGGACTCCACCCTTGATGAAACCACATCTACTGCTTCTCTGTTTAGCAAGTGATCTGTGCGTACCTGTTTGTATTGAACTATATCTGTCTGTATCCTTTCTTTTATCAGCTTGTGATCACATTGAAAGTAGCACCTAGTACAGTGTGGGAACTTCACTGAGGTTAAATGATCTGCTATGAACTCTAGTCCAGATGTACAGCCAGCAGACCTGTGGAGGGGAGAGAGCCCTCTCTCCCCAAGTCTCTTTAGTATAGCTGTTGACTGATAGTTTCTATAGTGTATAGTGAGGTGAGGTACCTATAAAAGTGGCATCATAGAAAAATGGGGATATCCATATCATCTTTGGGATATCCCATATCCTAGGATGAGCATGATTCCTTCTGGTGCATTCAGAGGGTGAGAGGAAGGTGGCATGTCAATCTTTTTTTTTTTTTTTTTTTTTTTTTTTTTTAGTGAGGCAATTGGGGTTAAGTGACTTGCCCAGGGTCACACAGCTAGTAAGTGTTAAGTGTCTGAGGCCGGATTTGAACTCAGGTACTCCTGACTCCAGGACCAGTGCTCTATCCACTGCGCCACCTAGCTGCCCCAGCATGTCAATCTTTAGAGAACTTGGAGATTAAAGGCAAGCTTTCAGAGGGTTTGGAAACCTCTGATGGCTTCACTCTGTAGGGCTGATCTTGAACCCATGGGCAACAGAATCATGTTTAACGAGTGAGAAGAATGTGTATGAGGAAGAGGATATCAAGTCTGATGAGTGTGCTCATTCTTCTCTTTAGCCCAGAAGCTCTTAATTTTTGGGATCCCACTTAGAATCCATGGGTAGATTTCAAGAGTCCATGAACTGGGATAGGATATTAAATTACATTTTAATTTTTTATCAGCTTTTATCTAAAATTTAGCATTTCCTTCAATTATGATTTTATTTGTGGGTTTTTTTTTTGTGGGGCACTGAGGGTTAAGTGACTTGCCCAGGGTCACACAGCTAGTGCCAGATTTTAACTCAGGTCCTCCTGAATCCAGGGTCAGTGCTTTATCCATTGTGTCACCTAGCTGCTCCCTCAATTATGATTTTTAAAAAACCACCATTATTCTGAGAAGAGGTCCATAGGCTTGTTTTCCCCAGACTGGCAAAAGGGTCCATGACACACAGAACAGTAGAGTCCCTGCTCCAGCTTCTCACCTGTAGAGATAATGCATTCCTCTGGGAAGGCTTGCCCACTAGCCCTTGTTCTTTGCGCTTCTTAAATTTTCGGAAATATTCTTGGATTAGGAAGGTGGCGTAGAACTTCCCAACAGTCACTTCATCATCTGAGAGGGTTGTGTAGTACCAGGAGAGGAAGGTTTGGGAGGAAGCAAAGTTAGCATGGGCAGCAAGGAATGTAATTTCATGTTTACTATTGGTAATTCCTGCTTAATTCTCATTAAGTTCCAAACTCCCAGAAAGTTGAAAGGGACCTCAATCTGGTCTCACTCAGTGAATGAGGCCCATGGGGGTTAAGTGAAGAGCCCAAGGAAACACTTTGGGATTTCAAGAAGGGAGTAAAAGGAAGGGAAAGACAGGAGCCTAGACCTGACTGCCTTTTCTCCCTCCTCTGAGCTTAAGTTCTATTTTCTAACTGGAAAGTGAGTTTTCCTACCATTAAACTGAAACTACATCCTCCAGAGTTACCAATACTCCTTTTTTTCAATCAATAAGCATTTATTAAGCATCAATTATGTACTAGGCTCTAAGCTAGGTGCTGCAGATACAAAGAAATGAAATGATCCATACCTCCAGGATTTATGTTACATTCTGTTTGGGAGGTGGTGGTGGTGGTGATATGTGTATGTGTGTATACATACATATAAATATGTATATATAATATAATATTTTATATATTACATACACACATGTGTGTATATGTAGGAATAAGATACCTATATATAGTACAAATTATAATACACATATATATATATGTATGTGTATATGTGTGTGTATATATATATATATATGGGGGGGAATTTGGATAGCTTTTTTTTTTTTTTTGGTGAGGCAATTGGGGTTAAGTGACTTGCCCAGGGTCACACAGCTAGTAAGTTAGTATTTAGGGTCTGAGGCCGAATTTGAACTCAGGTCCTCCTGAATCCAGGGCCGGTGCTCTATCTACCGCACCACCTAGATACCCTTGGATAGCTTTTATATAGGAGATAGCACTTGTACTGATCCTTGAAGGAATCAAGGAATTGTATAAGGCAAAGGTGAGGAAGAAGCACATTTCTGGCCTGGAGGACAGCTTAGGCAAAGGCTTGGTGACAACAGAAGAAATATTACAAGGAACAACCAACAGGGACAGTTGGCTGGGACTGTATAAAGGGGAATTATGCAATGAGCTTGAAAAAGGAGACTAGAACCATGTTGTTAAAGGTCTTGACTGTCAAACCGTGGAGTTTTAATTTTATTCTAGAGGCAATAGGGAATTTGCTAAGCTTCTTGAGCAGCAGAGCCAACAGTTTGGATTTGTGCTTTGGCAGCCATGTGAAGGATGGAGAGGCAATGCAAGAGACTGGAGACTGGAAGAATAATTAGGAATTTATGGCAATTGTCCAGGTGGAAGGTGATGAGAGCCTGAACAAGGGTGGTGACTGACTGTATGGGAAATAGACAGATATGACATGGGGAAGAAGAATCTACAAGACTTGGCAACTGATTACATATGAGGTGTGAGGAAGAGGGAAGAGTTGAGGATGATTCTGAGGTTGCCAACCTGAGTGACTAGAAAAGTAGTGTTGTCCTCAACAAATATAAGGAATTTAGGAACAGGGAGGGATTGAGGGTGGAGACGAAGAATTAGTTTTGTTTTGGACATGCTGAATTTGAGATGCCTATGGGACATATAGTTAGAAATCTCTAATTGGTGATGTGGGATTGGAGATCAGGAGAGAGACTAGGACTGGATATATAGATCTTTGAAGAATGCAAGGGTTACCTACTGTGGAAAGCAAAGTCAGTTCTTCCAGTTGTTACAGTGCCCTTTTCACCAGAAAAAATTATGTATTTACTTTGTATATATGTTGTATTTATTTATTTGTGTATCTGCTATTTCTCTATTATTTAGATGTGCCTGGCACACAATGGATGTTTGATAAATTCTTGCTGGATGAATGAATCAAGTCCCCTAGACACCCAAGATCAGATACAATGTATTAATTCCATATTTGAGGGATGGGTTAGGCAACTGAGAACCCTGCACTGCATCCCATCCCCTGCCCTGGCCCCCAGTCAGGTTCCTAAGAGAAAAACTTAAGTGCCTTCCCTTCTCTAGGCACACCCCTTCACCAAGAGACTAAGGAAGGGGGGAGATTTTCAGTCTAAAGCTGGTGAGATCTGGATGACCTTTCCTGCTTCCCAACTTTTCTACAAGCAGAGCTCATAGATGCTAAAGTGATGGTACCTTTATCTGCTACATTCTTAAAGGAACATCATTCCCACTCCCAAATAAGAAGGCCATTAAAAATTCTGCCCAGGTTATTCTAGGATAAAATAAATTATTCTAGACAAAACAATAATTGAAGTGACTTATTTTTCAGAGTCAAAGTTCCCTAGAAGATAAACAGAGATTTGTCCAGTTTTCTGTGGGAGAACAGTTACTTTGGGGCTTTCACCAGAGTTCTGCTTGCTGCTCCTGTCTAGCATATCTTGGTATAAAGGCATTTGCTTGGCCTGCTCCACAGAGGTACATTGCTCCAGTCTCTTTGAGAGGGCTTGCAAGTCCCACATAAAGGATCTGGAGACACTTTCCCCCTCTTATGATTCCCCAGGTCCATTTGATTCAAGACCAACCAGTTAAGCGTTTTCTTCCTGGGGCTCCAGGGGACATTAGACAAAAGTGGGTATTCAGGAAGAAATACCACTGCAGCCTAGGAGGGAGCAAGGAGGGAGACCCTCAGCAGAACACTTACCGCCAGCTGGGGGAACCACCTGGTCTAGGAGCTTCATGCTAGTCCGTTTCCAGATCTTCTTGATAATTGCTCGCAACTCTTCATTGGCTTGTTCCAGGTTCCCTGAAAGAAGGTTTGATAAAACACTGTCAGCCTGGGGGAGGGCCAGTCTAAACTAGAGGGCTATCTGTGGGATGGGGGCCTCTAGTTTCCACTGAAAACAACTCTAGTAACACTCTAACAGGTCACATGCAGGTATATCTTTCTGTCTTTTCCCTCTCTTTTCTCTTCCTCTGTGCTAGAATTTTTCATCCCCCAACACACACACACACACACACACGGGCGCTACTACTTTTGTTTAGTTGTTTTTCAGTCATGTCTGACTCTCTGTGACCCTATTTGGGGTTTTCTTGGCAAGGATAGTGGAGTGGTTTGCCATTTACTTCTCCAGCTCATTTTACAGATGAGAAAACTAAGGCAAACAGGGGTAAGTGACTTGTCCAGGGTCACATAGCTAGTAAGTGTCTGAGGTCACCTGAGTTCAAATCCAGCCTTATAGGCTTATTTAGCAGCTACCACTATAAAGGGACAGAGGCCATGAAATTTTTCATGAAATATTTCAGAAGGCAAGGAATGTAGGATTAAAACCGAGAATAACCTACCCTGCAAAACTGAGTAAGATCCTAGAAAGAGAAAGTGGATATTTAATAAAATAGAGGACTTTTAAGAATTCCTGATGAAAAGACCAGAGCTAAGTAGAGAATTTGACATCCAAACACAGCCCTCAAGAAAAGCATAAAAAGGTAAATAGGAACAGGAAATCATAGGTGACTAAACAAGGTCACACTATGTACAATAGATAAGCAAATGAGCACAGATTTGTATGAACTGATGCAAAGTCAAGTGAGTAGATCTAGGAGAATAATGTATAGAGTAATAGCAGTATAAAATAACTGACACACATAGGAACCATATGACTACAATTATAAAATCCTCTTCATGCTCATGATGGGAAATGCTTTCCAAATCCAGAGAAAGAACTATGGAGTCTGAACACAAATTGAGGCATACTCTTTTCACTCTCTTTTTGTTTTTTCTTTCTCCTGATTTTCCCCTTTTGCTCTGATTTTTCTTTCACAGCGTGACCAACGTGGAAATATGTTTAACATGATTGTACTGTATAACCTAAATCAGATTGTTGTCTTGGGGAGGGGGGAGGGAAGGGAGGGAAAAATTTGGAACTCAAAATCTTACAAAAATGAATGTTGAAAACTATCTTTACATGTAACTGGGAAAAATAAGATATTATTAAGTGAAAAAAAAAGAAAGATAGGGGCAACACTGCATATCCTGTCAGACATGGTCAATGTAATAGCTGTTTGTGCTTAATTCTTATATTAAATAAGAGCTCAAAGTATCTTTGGAAAGGATGATACAAAAAACCCCAAAATGAATTAAAAAAATACAGTGTGATGATTCATCAATTCATTTGCAAAAAAAAATTAAAATGCTCTTCAAACAAATAAAGATCCTAAATAATTGGAGAAACATTAATTGCTCATATGTAGGCCAAATCAATGTAATAAAAATGGAAATACTAGCTAAATTAATTTACTTATTCAGTGCCACACCAATCAAACTACTAAAGAATTACTTTATAGAGCTAGAAAAAAATAATAAAATTCATCTGGAGGAACAAAAGGTAAAGATGTAATTATCAAAACAATTTAGTCATGGATGAGAAACAGAAAGGTTGATTTCTCCCACTCATATTTCTGTCGCCTCCCAATTTTAGATGCACTGGTTTTGTTTATACAGAAAGTTTTTAGTTTAAGTAATTAAAATTATTAATTTTGCCTCTTATAAATTTCTCTACCTCTTGTTTGGTCATTAACTCTTCCCCTACCCATAGATCTGACAGGACATTTCTTCTATGCTCCATTAATTTGCTTATAACATCACCCTTTATGCCAAAATCATGCACCCATTCTGAGTTCATCTTGGTATACAGTGTGAAATATTGGTCTAAACACAGTTTCTGCCCAACTAACTTTCCAGTTTTTCTAGCAGTTTTTGTCAAATAGTGAGTCCCAGGATGTGGAATCTTTAAGTTTATCAAACAGTAGGTAACTGTGCTCATTTACTTTTGTTTAACCTCTTCTCAGCCTTTGCTGGATCTTCATTCATGTCATACTCAATGATGGTGGGTATCCCCCAAGGCTCAGTTGTGGGCCCTCTTCTCTTTTCCAATCTATGCTGATCTCCTCAGCTCCCATACCTTCAACGATCCATGCTATGCAGATGATTCCCTTAGTCTTTTTAGTCTCTTTCCTAAACTACAATCTGACATCTCCAATGCCCTTTGGATATCTCAAACTGGATGTCCTATGGGCATCTCAAATTCAATATAACCCAAACAAGAACTTTTCTTTACTCCCAAACCCTGCCTTTCCCCCAACTTCTGCATTATTACCAAGGACATTACCTTTCTCCCAGTTATTCAGGATCCTAATCTTGGTGTCAACCTTAACTCCTCACTTTCACTCACTTCACATATACTATTTATTACCAAATCTTGCCCTCTCTGCCTTCAAAACCTAGTTTAGTCTTTGTCCCCTCTCACTTGGATTATTGCAATGGCCTTCTAAATGGTTTCTCTGACTCAAGTTTCTCCCTGCTCCAAACTATCCTCCCCTTGGTTGCCAAAATGATTTTTCTAAAGCATAGGTCTGACCACCTCACTCCCCTGCTCAAGGAGCTTCAGTGGCTCCCTATTACTTCTGGGACCAACCTTTAGTTGGCATTTAGAGTTCTTTGTAATTCACTCCCCTTCTATCTTTCCAGTCTTCCAGTTACTTGCATGCAGTTCCTTGAAAATGACACTCCTCTCATTCTTTGTGTTTTTTTGTACTGCTTGTGCCCCATGCCTGGAATGGTGCATCTTCTCACAGGTTTGCAACTCAACATTCACCTTCTGCAGTCCCTCCAGCTGCCAAGATTACCCTTCCTTTTAGATTACTTTCATTCAACTTTGTATATATCCTGTATGTGCCTATTTGTATGTTGTTTCCTCCATTAGAATGTGTGCTTCTTGTGGGGCAGCTAGGTAATACAAGTGGATAAAGCACTGGCCCTGGATTCAAGAAGACCTGAGTTCAAATCCGGCCTCAGACATTTGACACTTACTAGCTGTGTGACCCTGGGCAAGTCACTTAACCCTCATTGCCCCCCCCCCCCCCCCCCGCAAAAAAAAAAGAATGTGTGCTTCTTGACAATAGGGACTGGCTTTGTTTTTGTTTTTGTTTTGCTTTGTTTTAGCCTTTCTTTGTAACCCCATTGCTTAGCATAGCAATCCTTTTTAACTGATTCACTGGATAAAGACATGGATGGCATAGGTGGAAGGGATAGGTAATACATTGGATGATAAAGTCAGGATCCAAAAAGATCTTGATAGTATACGGAATTGGGACTAATTCAATAAAATGAAATTCAAAAAGGATAAATGTCAAGTCTTATGCTTAGGTTAAAAAAATTGACTTCACAATTACAAGATTTAGTATTGTGGAGGAGGCATGTTTGGACAACAGGATATTAGTGCAAGCTCAATATCAATGTGATAAAATAGTCAAAAAAGTTGATGTGATCTGGTTTGCATGAAGAGAGCCAGAACTCCCAGGAATAAGGAGGTAATAGTCTCATTGTGTCAGACTCAGATCTGCTTGCACTGAGTGCGGAGTTCATGCCATAGAATATAAAAAATATGAATATGATTATAGAGAATATAAGGAAAGATCTATACACATTTAGCCTGGAGAAAAGAAGACTCAAGGGCCAAATTAGTTAGTTAGCCCTGTTGTCTTTGGCTTGGGGGGGTGGTGTCACAGAACTAGGGATGATGAGTAGAAGCTACAAAGGGGCAAATCTGGGCTTGGTGTAAGGAGCAATTTCTTAGCAATGAGAGCTGTTCAGATCGGAATGGCTGCCTTGGATCTGAGTTTTACCCCAACTCTGAAATCTGATTCTGTGGCCTGGTCACAGACAATGGGTCTGTGACAGTTCTTGGAAAACAACTGGAAGAACAGGTTCCTAAGGCTCCTTATTTTTTCCAAAAGTGTGCCAGGAGTGAGCAGTTAAGGATCTATCATTATCACAGAACCTTGAATACAGTCACCTTTGGGGATCAGCATGACCCCTTCCTACATTGGATCTCTACCAGTTGTCAGAGACGGTTGTTATCACTAAATGGGACTCTTGGAGCACATATGACCTAGTTCAGTAGAAGTGGTGAGAACTGGATGATGGTTTTCTCAACCTAGTATGACCGATATTAGCTCTGTACCATATAGATTAAGTAATGGTCAATGTGGTTTTTCAGAGTTTCATGAATTTGTTGTTTTAGGACCTCCTGGACCAAAGGGTGGGGTTTCATTTCTATCATATCCTATTCTACTCTTGGGATCCAGCTGGTCCAAACTGGTCTTCCAGGACCTATACTGGTATCCATTTGAGAAACTAAAGCTCCACCATATAAAATAGACGGGCAAGGATGTCATATGGATTCACATAAGAAGCGTGTACTATGGTGGGAGACCTTTATCTATAGCAGTTTCTTGTATTAGCACAGCTTAACGCTGCTTTGACCTAGGTTTCTCTGCTAGGCTCCCTCATCTAACTTTGCAGCAGATGCCCAGGGTAGAAGGCGCATTTCATGACCAAAAACCTCCCACCCTAGTTCATCTCTGTTCCTGTCTTGATGCAATGCAATTAGTTCATCCTAGTGGTTGATGCAGCCAATATTGCTAGCTTCTCATGGGCCATACTGCCCTTCTCTATGCCCCAGCCCTGTGGAGACTTCTCTTGAAAGGTGACTGATGTCAGTCACATCTGAAACACAGAGGGACCAACGCAAAAGGCATGATATAATTTTCTACCATAACTATAGAAACTTAGACTACCTAGCAACTCAGTAAGTACCCTATCCACTGGGCATGAGATTTCAGTATGTTTAAACTTGCTATCCACTCTCCCTCATTCCAATTGGGTAGATATCCTTTCATTTAAACCTAAATCTCAACATCTGATGGATACATCACCTCACACGTTTTCTTCCAGACTATATATACTTTCCAGTCACTAAATTTCAGCCAGAGCTATTAGAGCAAATTTATGGGCACTGGTGGAAAACCTACCTTCAGGCCTAATTATCTGTTCTTCAAACAGGCATGATATTCACACCCAAGGAAGAGCTGGTGTCAGTGGGGTTACTGCAATTTCACTTGTTCTTTAAATCCTCCTTAATGAGGACAACGAGATAATGATCTGTCCCTGCTATGAGAGGCCAGAGACCAGCCATATGGCATTGTTCAAGATGTTATACAACCAATGATTACTTATGACTTCTGGGACTGCAGCTGTGACATGACATCAGCTAGTGTGTCGGCCAATCAATCCATAAGCTTTAGCACTTAACATGTGTCAGGCATTCTGCTAGGTACTAGGGATACAAATATAAAAAAATGAGATGATCTCTTCTTCTCTCAAGGGACTTATGTCCTGCCACCTGTGTTCAGGCCAAGTGTGCAATGATCAGAAAATGGGTTTGTTGCAATATCTGCTAACTCCCTTTTGGGAATTAGTAAAACTAGAAATCAAAACATACTTTTCTTCATCCAATGGGATACTTTCTTATCTTGGCTTCTTAAAGATCTCACAGACTCCTCTGGGTTTTTTATTTTCTATTTGGCAAAATAGACTTTCTGTTCCTCAACTTTTGGATCATAGCATTTGGGAGATTCTGTGGAATGAACTCAGCCTGACACACACACACACACACACACACACACACACACACACACATATATATATATACTATCTATAGCTATCTATCTATCTGTCTGCTAATACTATATATACTCCACCCCTTATCCCACTTTGAAGATTATCTAATTTCTCATGCCCAGGTGATTGATAGCTTTGCTTCTTCTAGAAGCATTCCTGGACTTCTATCTATCTTCTCTGAGGTTTTAGCACTGGTTTCTGGGCCCTGAGTGAAATTTACAAGAATAAGAGCCATTTTCCAATTGATAAATGGTCAAAGGTAGGTAGTTTTCAGAGGGAAAAAAATCAAAGCTATCAATAGCCATATAAAAATGCTCTAAATTACTAATAATTAGAGAAATGAAAATTAAAAGAAATCTGAGGTACCACTTCAAACCTATCAGATTTGCTAAGATGACAATGAAGGAAAATGACAAATATGGGCCAGGGGTATGGGAAAATAGGTATACTAATGGTGGAGATGTGAATCAGTCCAACCATTCTAGAAAGCAATTTGGAACTGTGGTCCAAATCACCATTCATCTGTTCTGCCTGTTTTGGTCTTCCTACATGTCATATTTCTGGAGTGTACTTGTTTTGAGTCTGGTTTCTATTTCTGTCTGTTTTTGCTCTTGGTTTACCTTGGCTGACTCTAACTGACATCTCTGATACATCTTGCAGCTTTCAGGTATCTTCCTTCATTCAGTCCCTCTTCAATCCTCTTTAATCCCTACTTGAAGGGGGTTGATATCATATAAGTTCCTTTCCAGCTCTTTAAAAACGAGGGGAGGTTTTATTGACACAGAATCATATGATGCTAAGATGATGTCTGACCACTTCATTTTAAAGATGAGGAAACTGAGGTTCAAAGAAGTTAAGAAATTGCCTATGGTCACAGAGCCAGTTAATGCTAGAACAGAACTAGAACTCAGGTCTCCTGGTTCCCAGTCCACTCTCTTTTTTCTCCAAACTATATAGTTGCTCTGTCAACAGTGGTTGGATAAGCTGTTCTATAACTAGTCAGATTACAAATGGTTGAAGGGAGGGGCAGCTAGGTGGTGCAGTGGACAGAGCACTGGCCCTGGAGTCAGGAGGACCTGAGTTCAAATCCGGCCTCAGACACTTAACACTTACTAGCTATGTGACCCTGGGCAAATCACTTAACCCCAATTACCTCACCAAAAAAACCAAAAACCAGAAACAAACAAACAAAAAAACCCCCAAAACCCAAATGGTTGAAGGGACTAGATCTCTTATTTTCTTAAACACACTTTATATGGTGTCTGACACACAGGAGGTGATCATAAAATGCTTATTGCCAACAACGACAGCACAGTGGGATGTTCAATTGCTCCCAAGTCATTTACTTTACTTTGACTTCCCTGACTATTCCCTTCTACCAAAGGGCCTTTTAAAAATAATTTTTTTAGGCTTAACAAGTTTAATAGGTTATATGGTTATATATATATATATATATATATATATATATATATATAAAATAACATTTAAACATATTTCTGAATTAGTCATGTTATATGAGAAGAATCAGAGCACAAAGGAAAAACCTCAAATCAGAAAACCAACAGCACCAAAAACAAAAGAAATAGTATGGTCTGTTCAGCATCCATATTCCACAGTTCCCTTTTTTCCCCCTGGATTTGGAGAGCCTTTTCCATCATGAGTCCTTTGGAACTTTCTTGTTCCATTGGATTGGTGAGAAGGATCTAGTCTATCACAGTTGATCAACACATAATGTTGATGATACTGTGTACAATGTTCTTCTGTGTGGAAATTTATTTTGATTTGGGGACTCTACCTTTTAGGCTGAGATTAGAAAGCCTTAGGCCCTCAGGGTCTCTTCTGTGTGGGAGGAGCTGGTGCCCCTCCCCCTCTGCTTCAGCTGAGCCAAAAAGCCCTGTGGACTGTACAAGATGCCAGGTCAGACAGCTGGGGGGAAAAGCCCCCAGCTCCCTCCACCCTGAGGGGAGCTATCTGAGAAATCCTGGGCTTGTCCAGGCTGGGCTCTGGTATAGCATGTGAGGCTCGAGCACTGCCCGCCCCCTCCACCAGCCACAGCCCTGGCTGGCAGATTAGCTTGGTCTGTGGGGGCACAGGAAGCCCCGAGATTTGAGTGGAGAAAAGAAAGATATATATATAGACCTGGGGGTTAGACGGAAAAGGGAGACAGACTATAGACGAGAGACGGAGGCTGCAGGGGCGCAGGAGAAGGCTAAAGGACTAAGAGCAAGGAGGAAAGGCGGGTGGACAAGATTAGAGGGGCGGCAAAAGAGAGGCTGAAGGGCAGACTGACGGATTAGACAGACAAGAGGTCGGTGAGAGAGAAACACAGGGGTTCAGCGGTGGCAGTAAGGAGAGGAAAGTTAGAAGCAGGGGGATTTACAAAGTGAAAGGGACTCGGAGTTAGAATAAAGGACCTGAGTGCCCTAAGGCAAGAGATGGCTAAGGCCTCTTTGTATTGAAAAGGTTCCAGGGGCAGCAGGTGAAAGCACCCGGGGAACACAGTCAGGCTGTACATTTTATTTCTTAATTTAAAATAGTATCTCATAAATAAACTCTGCTTTGATTATTTAGTTAAGAGGCTTCTTAATCTTTTGTTTATCAATTTTGGGAGTGGAGCAGTGTGGTGGAATGGCCCATACTAAATTAACAGCAGTCAGATAGCCAGTCAGTCAAAAGTCCCCAGATTAGTCTTCCACTCAGAAAGATTAGTCATCCACAGTTTAGTCCCCCCCAAATTAGGCCCAATCAGTAAAAATATTTCTACATCTGGTTCTGCTCATTTCACTCATCATCAGTTCATGCAAGTCCATCCAGGTTTCTCTGAACTCCTCCTGCTCATCGTTTCTTACAGCACAATAGAATTCCATTACATTCATATACCACAACTTGTTCAGCCATTCCCCAATTGATGGCATCCCCTCAATTTCCAATTCCTTGCCACCACATAAAGAGCAGCTTTAAATATTTTTGCACATGTGGGTCCTTTTCTCTTTTTTATGATCTCTTTGGGAAAAAGACCAAAAGTGGTATTGCTGGGTCAAAGGGTATGCACAGCTTTATAGCCCTTTGGGCATAATTCCAAATTGCTCTCCAGAATGGCTGGATCAATTCACAGCTCCACCCACAATGCATTAGTGTTCCAATTTTTCCACAGCTTCTCCAACATTTATTATTTTCCTTTTTTGTGATATTAGCCAATCTGATAGGTGTCAGGTGGTACCTCAGAGTTGTTTTAATTTGCATCTCTCCAATCAATAGTGATTTAGATAATTTTTTATATGGCAATAGATAGCTTTGATGTGTTCATCAGAAAACTGCCTGTTCATATCTTTTGACCATTTCTCAATTGGGGAATGACTTGGATTCATATAAATTTGACTTAGTTCCCTATATATTTTAGAAATGAGGCCTTTATCAGAAGTACTGGTCATAAAAATTGTTTCCCAGCTTTCTGCCTCCCTTCTAATTTTGGATGCATTGCTTCTGTTTGTATAAAACCTTTTTAATTTAATGTAATCAAAATCATCCATTTTGCATTTCATAATATTCTCTATCTCTTGTTTGATCACAAACTGCTCTCCTTTCCAAAGATCTGAAAGGCAGACTATTCCTTTTTCTCCTAATGTACCTATGGTATTACCTCTTATGTCTAAATCATGTACCCATTTTGACCTTATTTTAGTAATAAGGTGTCAGATGTTGGCCTTTGTCTAATTTCTGCCATACTATCTTCCAGTTTTTCCAGCAGTTTTTGTCAAATACTGAATTCCTATCCCAGAAGCTGTGGTCTTTGGGTTTATCAAACAGTACATTACTAATGTCATTTACTACTGTGTCTCCTGTGCCTAGCCTATTCCATTGGTCCTCCACTCTATTTCTTAGCCAGTACCAGATAGTTTTGATGACTGCCGCTTTATAGTAGAGCTCCAGATTTGGTACAGCTAACCCACCTTCCTGTGCATTTTTTTTCATTATTTCCCTTGATATTCTTGACTTTTTCTTTTTCCAGATGAATTTTGTTATTATTTTTTCTAGCTCTATAAAATAATGTTTAGATAGTCTTATTGGTATGGCAATGAATAAATACATTAATTTAGGTAGAATTGTCATTTTTATTATATTAGCTCGGCCTATCCATGAGCAATTGGTATCTTTCCAGTTTTTTAGATCTGATTTGATTTGTGTGAAAAGTGTTTTGTAATTGTGTTCATAGAGTTCCTGGGTTTGTCTTGGCAAGTAGACTCCCAAGTATTTTATATTATCTACTGTTACTTTAAATGGAATTTTTCTTTCTATCTCTTGCTGCTGGACTTGGTCATGTATAGAAATGCTGATGATTTATGTGGATTTATTTTATATCCTGCTACTTTGCTAAAGTTGTTAATTGTTTCAAGTAATTTTTGAGTTGATTCTCTAGGATTCTCTAAGTATACCATCATATCATTTGCAAAGAGTGATAGTTTTGTTTCCTCCTTGCCTATTCTAATTCCTTTAATTCCTTTTTCTTCTCTGATTGCTAAAGCTAACATTTCTAGTGCAATATTAAATAATAGAGATGATAATGGACATTCCTGTTTCCCCCCTGATCTTATTGGGAAGACCTCTAACTTATCTCTATTACATATAATGCTTGCTGATGGTTTTAGGTAGATACCACTTATTATTTTAAGGAAAGCTCCACCTATTCCTAAGCTCTCTAGTGTTTTTATTAGGAATGGGTGCTGTATTTTGTCAAAAGCTTTCTCTGCATCTATTGAGATAATCATATGATTTTGGTTAGTTTTCTTATTGATGTGGTTGATTATGTTAATAGTTTTCCTAATGTTGAACCAGCCCTGCATTCCTGGTATAAAACCCACCTGGTCATAGTGTATTAGGGCCTTTTGCTTTCTAAGATAATTCAACATTAACTAGGATATGTGTTTGTGGGATGAGGTCAATACACCTACCTCCACCTATACCTATTTTGGGACTGCTTTGGGCCACACTCACCATCTTGTAGGGCTTCCCTACAAACACTTCTGGACTTTGCTGTAAGGTCCCAAGACTGAAAGTAATTGGGCTATGGTGCCAGGTGGTGGGATGAGTCTTCCAACAATCAGAACAGTGTAAATCTATAAATCTGGATGCCAGATTCATCTTGTCCCTAGGAGATGGGCTAAGTCTTTAGGAATGTACACTCCACTAACTTGAGTGTGGTGGGTAGGGGAAGAGGAATATTTCTTTGTACTTTAGAATAAACATGGTATTAAAGCTGCATTTTACAAACGCATCTGTCCAGAGTAAGAAAACCCTATGAAACTATGATCATATGATTTAGAAGTAACTTGGGAAAAAAAAAAGAAATAACTTGAATAAGAATGCACAGCAGGCTCAGTACAATTTCTTTGATATATAGTGATTTATACCTATGGAATCAGGCTATTTCTGTCCATGTTTCTTCCCCATTTCCTATGGGATGGGGACATTTTGGGAGAAGGGGGTCAAGTGTGACAAGACTGTCTTACCTTCTGTTTTGATTCTCAGGGCTGTTCTGACCAGGGCAAACAAGGTGGCATTGAACATAACAGTCCCATCACTGTTCAGAGGCATGTTCATGGATACCAGGCGCTGTGGGGAAAGGGAAAGATTAGAGCCTTTGGTCTTATTTTCCTCTCCCTGCCCCCTGCCCTTCAAGAACCGTTTCTGGGGTTTTTTTCCCTCTTGTCAGATGCAACATACTGGATACTGCCTATATAGTGAACTGTTTGAAATAAACAGTTCTCAAAAGACTCACTAAGCTATTATGACAGGATAATTATGGAGCCTCACAGTTCTGGAGCATCATGGAGCTTGGTAGTTTATTTAGTATCTTGTAAGCTTGAAAGCAGAGGGTGTGTCCTTTTTCATCTTTGTATCTCCAGAACACAGTATAGCACCTGGCACACAGTAGGTGCTTAATAAATGTTTGTAGGATCAGATGGAATTGAATTGGTGCACAGCTGTAGTCTTTTGTGTCCATTCAACTAGGCATTATCCAAAAGTGCATAATCTTGGTATTATATTGTACATCTTCTATCCTTCCTTAGTCCTCTTCCCATTGTCCATTACTCAGCTAATGAGAAACTTGAGCTAATGAGCACCTTAACCAAAGAGTAAGAATAGGGCAAGGAAGAAGAAAGGAAACTCAAATGAGACTTTCTAGCTTCTCTAGGGATTGTAGGTCCTCAGTAGGGTCATAGTGCTGCCATAGTTTATAGTCCCCATCCAATGTAGGGAATGGAAACCAAAAACCTGAGAAAAAACTCAATATTGTTCTTAAGTCTATGTAAGTTTAAAGGACAGTAGTTCATAAGGATGGAATGATACTGCTTAAACTTTCATGGAGTTATGAAGATGGACTAAATCCAGCTTCTTTTAACTTGAAGATTATATGACTATGGTTGGACAGTTAACATCCTCATTTAGGAGGCAGAAGAAAGACCCAAATTAGGAGAAGCTGTTACTAGCAGCTAGTCATCAAAAAGGCATCCTGGAAAATATGTCTGGATTCTCAAATGAAGTCTCTGTGATTCTTATCAGGGTACCTCTCTCTCTTTGGTCTCAAATTGACCATCTGGGCAAATTTAGGAGAATGTGAGATGTTACCCTCTTTCTATTCACTCTGTTCACTCTTTCTATTTTCCCATTACAGAGTCATAGATCTTAAGAGTCAGAAGGGACTCTAATGGATCATTTGAGTCGATCCCCTGTTTTGGTATACATGTTTTACAAATCACATAATTAAGACCCAGAATGGTTAAATGACTTACCAAAGGCTACACAGCTAGTAGGCATCTTGTCTCCCACCCTTTCTCTCTTCTTCTCACATTCCCAATTGTGTCCTCCTTTATATACTACAGGTGTGGTATTCTTCCTACCTAGTCTTACCCAAATCTTACTTACTTTGCATGCTACTCGATGAGGGCAAAGCTTTCCAAACCCTAGTGGGGGCTGGATCCTCCGGAGTAAGGTCACCACATCTAGGTGTTTGATTCGACCCCTGGAAGATGAAAAAGAACAGTTAGGAGGGCACAGTCTCTACCCCCAACCTTTCAGAAGCTTCATCAAATGGTGGCCTCCAGGGGAAAGTGCTATATAGTTGCATCTCAGTGGGCTAAGCTTTTTTCAATATTAAAAATAGCATGTAATACTCCATTGTCAATGGTTGCATGCTGAAGACTTAGATACAATTTTACCATTACTCCAATGTTTTAAAGTAAAAGGATTTTAATAGTGTAACTCAAATTTTTATAGATTCAGTTGACTGATCTCCAAGTATTTACCGAATGCCTGCTTTGTGTGATTTATTGTCCATGATTGAAGTGTTGGTAGACTGGTGTGTGATGTAATGTCAAGCACACTGGAGGTGGAGTCAAAAGTCCTGTGATTAGTGTGTGACTACACATGAGTGTGATCCCTTTGTCAGATGATTCACATGACTGTCAAAATCCTATATAATGTAAACCTTTAAGAACCTGGAAGAGGGAGCCCTCTCTCTCTTCCTCCCTCCCTCCCCTCCCTCTTTACTCTCCCCTCTCCCCTCTCTCACTCCAAAATGATTTAATTCATTTCTTTCAAAAACTATTTTAGGTTTGGGGTTGGTTCTCATGAGCAACACTGATCCTCAGACAAGAAACCTACAGGCTGTTCCTTCCTACTTCTGTGTTTAAAGCCTTTCCATTGTGGAAGACCTTTCAGAGGTGATGCTCCCATGGCATTGCTTTCAAGAGCTCCAGGTCATCTTAATTTATTGGTGAAGTATCAGGGGAGGATTTTTGTGTAGGTTACAAGTCATAAAGTTGTATGTAGTTCTGAGATTTTTTTTTTTAACATGACTAGTCCTTAGCTGCTTTTTTTTCCTTCCTTCCTTCCTTCCTTCCTTCCTTCCTTCCTTCCTTCCTTCCTTCCTTCCTTCCTTCCTTCCTTCCTTCCTTCCTTCCTTCCTTCCTTCCTTCCTTCCTTCCTTCCTTCCTTCTTCTTTCCCTTTCCTCCCTCCTCATCTCATCTCATCTCATCTCATCTCATCTCATCTCATCTCATCTCATCTCATCTCATCTCATCTCATCTCATCTCATCTCATCTCATCTCATCTCATCTCATCTCATCTCATCTCATCTCCCCTTCCCCCTGCCCCACCTCTTTCTCTAATCTTTCAGGTTGGTAATATTTCATACTATTTCCAATTGAACACTAAAGCCTGAGTTGAAAGCCTTTAATCCCAGGGTAATTTTCCTCACTCACAGCCAATACTTGTGCAACACTCTCCACATCTTCAGTATGGCCCTGTGTGCTATTGTAAATATTAGCTGAGACATGTCATGAGCTATCTTTCCTGTGTACTTACTTGGCTTCAGGGTCATATTCTGCCCAGATCCTTTTGAATTCATCCAAGTGATGGGGACCTAGGATGGACCAGTCTCTTGTCAGGTAGTCAAAGTTGTCCATGATGACAGCTACAAACAGGTTGATGATCTGCAGAAGGTACAAGGAGGAGCTTTCAGTGACCCAACCTGTGCACTCCTGCCATGCTTCTGCCAACACCATAGTTCTCTGTTAAAGATGAGGGATGGGGGAAGCATGGCATGGAGCCCTGCTCTCTGGGCCCCTGAAGGGATAATGGTGCTTCTTTTCCTTTTAGCAAAGTTTATCAGTTAATCTTTTTTTGGTGGCAGGAGTAAAGACTTCCAAACATTATTTGGCACCAGGAAACAACCATTCAAAACCCTGATCCTGGCAATTTGAATGTTGGTGGAAATATCAGCCTTCTTAGGAAGCCATGTGGCAGGCTATCAAGCCAAGCTATTAGCCAGTGTCCAGGGGCTACAGACATTCTCTCCTCAAGTAAGCAAAGTATAGAAAAGTAGTTTTACAAAGGTCAGCAGGTAAATGCTCTACTTTTTCACGGGTCCCAGAATCTTAGAAGGGACCATAGATAGCATCTAGTTCAACGTCCATCTGAAGCTTCTAGCCCAAAATCTTCTACAAGGTGTCTTTCTGCCTCTGCCTAAAATTCTTGTGATGGAGAACTTACTACTAATGAGTCAGTTTATTTCCAGTAAACTTAGAGTCATGGGGACCTGAATTAAAATCCTACTTCTGACATTTACTACTTGTATCATCTAGAGAAGGCCACTTAACCTCTCTAGGCCTCAGTTCCCTCATCTGTAAAATGAGGGGGGGTGTGTGGACTAGATGATTTCTAAGGACCTTTTCAGTTCAGATCTGTGTTTTTCATTGTCAGAAATGTCTCCCTTATACACAGTCAAAATCTGTCCACTTGTTACTCTCAATCACAGGGGTTATGCCACCAATAGTCAAGAAGGAAGTTGTCTGGCATTTGGGTAACTACTTGAGTTTCTGGCCATGGACAGGTCTCTGATTTCCTCACTGTCTTTGGACAAGCTTGCTCTAGCTTCATCTTCCTTAGCCAGGTCCTTCTGTGGCTGGCCTCAGGCTCCCCTGAGGCTTACCCACCCTCAGGGTTTGAGGAACTCTGGAGTAGAAGGCTTATTTCCATAGCCTTGGCCAGATTGGGTCAGGGGTGGGGTGGGGGTGCTTTCAGAATCAGCTCACCAGGAAGGCACAGAGCATGTAGAAACTGATAAAATAAAACACCGCAAAGCTGCTGCCACAGAGTGTCTCTGCTTCAGTACTGTTACTTGGCTCAGACTCAGGGGCACATTTCTTTCCTGGCAGACAGGCTAGCATGATATCTTGCCACGCCTCCCCTGTGGCACACCTATGGGGGGAGAAGAGAGGCAAGGCAGGATCAAAACTCAAGGAGGGACTAGAAAACACTGGTGGCATTGCCAGTAACATTATCAGTTGTGTTTAAGAGATGCACATTTTTGTTATGAGAAAGAGTAATGCCTATAATTAAGAAATTCAGCTGGAATTATGTAAACAAACAAATTGAACAATGAACAACTACCACTAAAAGCTCCAGAGCCAAAGGAGAAAAAACCCCTCTATCATATTATGTCACCATTATATTCACAAATTACAATAATTATAGCATCATCAAAAGGGTCAACTTTGGCATTTGTGAAATATGAACTTTCTGTGTACTGTGATTTGAGGGACATGCAAAACATTTTTAACCACTGGGCTAACACACTGCCTTAAATTACATCATTAGACACCCGTTCCTTTAGTTCTAGGCAGTTTCTTCAATGCAAATATTCCTGTGGGTAGATAACATTAAAGTTCATCTTAGTATGAATCACTTTATTGAATTCTGTGTCTTGGGTACTTGATGAGTTGGTACCACCTAAGTGAATGTTGAGTCACTGAATACCAGAGAGCTCTCATGTAAGGAGGATATGATGAGAAAAATGGAAGACTCTGGCGGGAGAGTAAAGACTAGGTGGGGATGAATGAGTGGGAAGGGAGCGGAAAGAAGCTCTGCTTGAGTAGGGGAAGCTGACAATAAGGCTCAAGGCTGGAGCTTATTGGAAGAGGGTTTTAGTCCCATTTGTTGCCCTTTAGCGACACCTAGAGCTTAAAAGAGGTGAAGCATCTCAGAAATATTTGTCCAAGGGAAAGAAGTTTTATAGTTCCATTGCCCAGGAAGAGATGCTAAGATCCAGAATCCTGATGGGTAAAGAGTTTGGGAAGCTTGTTTGCCTTGTTCAGAGGGTCTACCTGGGCTTTTTTGGGGGGAGCTTTGTTTGCTATAACCTGATTAAATGATGTAGCATCCTGGTGAGTGAATAGCTCTGCCCACAGAGAGCCAGCCTGGAGAGCCTGGGAGTTTTCTGGCTTAAAGGGACCTATTAGATAAATTAAGATTGTAACACTTTTCCAGTATCCTTTTTAGAATCAGTGTAACTTAAAAGAGCTTGCTGTTGGTTGGAGAATTTTTAAAAATGAGGATTTGCCCAGCTGGAGTGGTGAGGGCCAACAAATAAGCAGCTAGCACAGACACAGCTTCATGTGGCACAGATGGTCCTGAATGGACCAATGGACCAATGACATCTAAGTCTGGAGTCCAGGGTTGTGAGTTACCCTGGGCAGATGGGTCCTCACTCATGTTCTCCCTGCCAGTGTGTATGTATGTGTGTGGGGGTGTGTGGGGGGGTGTCCATTCTTCCCTGTAGATAATATGCCTTGGTAGGAAAGTATGACGGAGATTTGTGTGTGAATTGTATACAACTATGATTCCTACATTTGCTTTAATAGATGAGTAGCTCTGTTGTTATTATTTCTTCTGCTTTATTGCTAAGCAAATAGTTCTGTTTATGATCCAAAAGTATAATCAAGACTGGTTCTGTAAATGGAAGCATGGTAGTGGTTTAGCTTGAGAGCCAGTGTTGAGTAGGGGAAGTATATGCCCTCACACTAGGGTTATCCTAGGAGCCTGAGACAGTCTGAGAGAGTATTGTGATGGTGGTCCTTCTCTGTCTGCCAGTGAGCACAGGTAAGAGTGAATGAGCAAGCCTACAGGATGAAGAAGTATCTATGTGCCTCCTGGTGAGAGTTATGAGGTACTACGGTGTAGGTGGCATTGTACCAGGGCTCATATTTTACATGGCATGAATGTCAATAAGAAAAGAAGACAAGGGTGTAAAGTAAGGCCAGATCAAGAGAATAGGAATATGGAAAGGGACTAAAAGTCAAAGTGCGGATGGAAAACTGAGGAAGGAGAGATAGATGGACAAGAGGTTATGATTAGAGAGAGGAGTTGCAGAGTTAAGGGTGAGGTTTTAGATGTGACAATCCCTGTGACTTTCTGAGTTGGAATGAGGATATACATAGTTCATTTTTGGTCACATCCACAGGGGAGTGACTTGAGAGACTCAGGTGCTTACCCTGCTAGCTGGAGTGTTTCCCTTCCCCCTTCAAAACAAACAAACCAAGGGTGCTACAAATTTTTGAGGTTCTTCCTTTAATCTTGGGCTTGAAGGGGGCTTTGAGGAGGAAGCTAAGATGAAGAAAAGAAGTAGGAAGCAAGAAGTAAGAAGCAAGAATCTCTCACAAGAAAGCAGAGAGCCATGGAGGGCAAACAATAGAGGATAAGCTATAGTGAGTGACTGCAGTGATACCTGATGTAGGGAGGAGAGGATGATCCAAGCATGAGATATGTCCTGGGTAAAATATGTTTGATCACTGGCCAGGAAGAGAGCTCTTACCTCACTTCTTTTTTCTCTCCAGGGAGAGGCATAAATGCATCATGAATTATCTACTCACTTTAAATTTTCTGCTTCCCCCTGAGTTTAGGAAGCATTAGCCTTTGTTCTAAATATGCACATTTACTTCTAAGCCTTTAAATGTAATTAAACTGTTGGTCAATATAAACCCAAACTGTCTATTGTATTTTTACATAAGACTTACTATACATGAGGGTGGGGGAAGTCCCTGATTTAGAGATGAGAATTTGGTTCAGTTATGGGGCAGGGGGAGAAGGGCTGAACCTGGGGTCTGGAGCTACATATTTAATAGAGATGAGTTTAATGGATTGTTTCAATAAGTGCCCCAGAAAGGGAGCTGCTAGGGAAGCTCCAGCCACAGGAGCAGTTGAGGGAGTGACTCCCCCCAAGTATGAAGCTCATTCTCCCAGTGGGTTGTGATTCACGTCAGAACCGGTCTTGCTCTCCAGTGACACCTGGTGGTTTTTAAGTGTTTACAGCAGCCCACCTGAAGAGTAGAAGCACAGCTTGAGGGAAGGTCTGGAAGTTGTTGTTCCGATTGATTTCCGTAGTATCGTTCAGGGCGATTTTGCCGAACACCTAGCAGAGGGAAGAAAGCGCCCGTGACAGGGTCGGTGGAGCCCCCATTTCCCATCTAGAACCCATAAATGCTACTTGGCTTTGTCAAGTGATCCTAGGGTGAAGTGATTTTCACGTGGCAGGCTAGACAAATTCCCATGATGCCCAGGAAGCAGCACTTCCAGGATAGCAATCCACAACTGCACTCTCCAACCTTTATCTCCAATTTCCCCACCTAATTATTTCCCCCCACTCTACCATCTAAGTGCCCACACGATTAACCTCTGAAGGAGTCTGATTTAGCTTCCCCAACTAGGATTTCCTGCTGTTAGGCAGCATCAGAATCAGAACTATAACTAGCAATACTGATCTTGGGGCAAACACCACCAAAAAAAAATTTATTATTTTTGCTAAATGTTAAGTTCAGTTATTTCAACCTGCTGCAGGTCTACAAGTACTACTGCCCCTAAAAAAAGTCAGCCCTTTGAGGGGACTGTGATTTTTATCTTTGTATCCCCAGTACTTAGCACAATGGCTTGCACAGGGTTTACACTTCAAATTTATTGACTCCAACCATCCTCAGTGCTTTTAAAATTCAGGATCCTGGGACAAAGCTCTGGTGGTAATGACTGGGCCCCAGATGTCCTGCCTAACAAACATCTTTCAATTTTAGTTCTTAAAACAGGGAATTACCTGAAATTTGGGAAATGTGGAAAGGTTTAATAAGGGACTCAAGGTTTGGGCAAGTTTGATTTATCCTTTGCATGTAAATTTGCAGTTTTTTGCTTTTGAGTTTTCTAGCTGTACTTACCATTTCATTTTTATATTCTAGGTTTTATTGTAAGCATTTGTTGCTCTGTTCTATTGCATATTAGTTGAATTGATCTGAATTCCTGAAACAGCCAGTATTTATGGGGGTCTATGAAAAGGAACTACATTCTTTTTGGCTTTAATTTTTAGGGACTTTGAGATTAGAGACCAGGGGAATCTATTGGATTTACTCACAACAGGTAACATGTCAGTGCACTGGGCTGGGCCTGGAGTTCTTGAATTTCCCTTTGGGGAAGAGGGTTGTTATCTGGAACTAGAGCTTGGACAGCTTGGTGGGCCCCCATATTGGGGAAAGATCGAAATTTTGGAAAAAAGCAAAACAAAAATTGCCCTGCTTTGTCCAAGGTGAAGCTTTGCTGTACGGAAGAAAATCCCCCTTCCCCAATGACTTGAAGACAACAGCATTGGGCCCTTAGGTTGCTGATGGAATGTTTTTCACCATGTTTGACTAGGACAGAGATTCCTTTCTTCATGTTGGGAGAAGATTGTCCAACTTCTCTTAGTTTATCTTAGTCTGATAAGGTTGTAGAGGTCATACTGTGTATGCAGAATTAAGGTATGTTTCAAAATGTTTAAAGAAAAATAATTATCTTGCCTTTTAAACCCATTCTGCCTCCAAACTTCATTACTATCAAGGCCACTTTTCTAGTTACCCAGGTTTACAACCCAAGAGACATTTTTATCTTTTTTTCTTTCTTTAAACCCTCTACATTCAATCCGTTGCCAATTTTATGAACTATCCACATTACATCTTGCATCTGTTTGCTCTCCATTCTAATCCCATTATTTTAGTTTAGGTCTCCTCTCTCATCCTCTCTCTCCTTGGGTAATCACAACAGCCTTTCTGTTTCTGGTCTACTTTATTCTATCCGTTCTCTACACAGCTGCCAAAACAATCTTCCTAAAGCACAGGGTTGACCGAGTCAGTTATCTGCTCAAAACATTTTGGTGGTTTCCTATTTCCTCCAGCATAAAATACGAATCACTTGGCCTGCCATTTGAAGCCTTCAACAATTTGGCTTTAACCTACAAAAGCTGGGTTACTTGTCATCCCCTAAATTTCTATCGCCTTTGTGTACTTATGAAGTCATCACCCCCCTATTCCTGGAATTCGTTGCCACATCTTCATTTCTTAGAATCCTTAGCTTTCTTCAAGGCTCAGTTCAGGTTCTACCACATAAACAGGAAATTTCCTTATCTCTTCCAACTCCCCCCCCCCCCCATTTTAGTGTGTTCTCCCTTTCCAAATTACTTCGTGCTTATTTATCTTTCGTCTCTGAAGTTGAAGGTAAGCACCCTTTGGACATCCCTATTAGTTCTCACGGAGCCATCCACAAAGCAAGCGCTTAGTGATTGCTGAATTGGATTTCAGGCACTGATTAGCAAAGGATATGCGCCCTTTTAACACATCCTTGGGGATGCAGCCCCTGAAAAGGATCTATCACAGAATTTGGCAATAATTCTCATGATAGTGTTATGGGAAGATCATGGGCCCCGGTTGTTGAGTTGTCTGGGGAGGTCAAGGAACTTTTTCCTTGAAATCTCAGGAGTTTTCCCTTGAAATCAAGTAGGTCTCTCCTTGAACTCAATCAAGGACATACACACCCAAAAGAAATTAGCGGCACCAGATCGAACTGAGCACGCTCCAGGACCACCACCCCGCAGTCCAGCACTCCTGACTACCTGGACGAAGTAATCCTGTTGGTTGTGACTAGAAGACCACCTGGATGAGGTAATCCTGTTGGGAGAGACTACACCAGGAGAAGACCACCTGGAACCGCCCACCAGCAGACTGCTTGGACCCATCAGGACAGAGTTAATGCCCTTCACCAGATTGCTCATGACCGATCTCTCCTACCCCAGCTCAACTCCAGAGAACCCCCAGCCCCTCACCAATAAGGGACATTCTTACCCATGCCATCTGAACCCTATAAAAGGGCACTCCCCGAGCTAGTCAGGGAGGAAAGCGTTTTGTTTCTCCAAAACCTTCCTCCCGGCCAGTTTCTCTTGTACCCCAATAAACCTGTTCTTTTATTCCTAATTAGGTCTTGCTCGAGAGTGTAATTCTTTACAGAGGAATTCTAAGGACCCACGTGCTCCCTCCCCATATCAATAGTAGATGAAAAGCTTTGGAATCACTGGGAAGGTGGCTCAGAGATCTTACCCTACCTTGGGTTTGCCTAACAGTGTTCTGCATTACAGTACTTACTAAATGTTTGTGGAATTTATTGTGTCTATTTGGTCCCCCTCCCCCCCAAATAAAAAAAAAGCTGAAAGCAATGATTAGATCTGGCACAGAGAATTCTGTTTTGGACTCCAAGGGGCAAAAAAAAACAAACCCTCAGGTAGATATTGTGGAGGGAAAGGGGAGAAGAGAAAGGAGGAATAGAGAGCCAGGAGGAATAGAGAGGGAATGAAATAGATGGAGAAAGAAGGGAGGGAGAGAGGGGTCTGTGTGTGGCCTCAGAATCACAGGTGTGCGAATTCTTGATGTCTCTCCTCTTACCTGCATTCCAATGACAGCGTAGATGAAGAACAGCATCACTATCAGAAGAGCCACATAGGGTAGAGCCTGGAGGAAAGTGAATAAGACTGCTGTACTGCAGCCTTTCATGAAAACAAAAAAAACCCCTCAAAACAAACCAAACCAAAACAAAAAAACCTGGTCCACTGCATCCTGCCCCACTCCCAGGAAGATGTATTTTTGCATAGGCAACCAATGCTGGATACAAGATTCCACCCATCCGAATAAGGACCTGGTGGACCTCTTGAAGCAACCTTGGGGTACAAGGGCCACCTGGCATAACAAGGACCAGGTGAACCCCTAGGGAGGGAAGTCAAAGAGGGACAAAGAGGGAGATCTTAGCAGGAACAGGTTGGACTAGATAGTATCTGGAGTTCTTTTTCATTCTGAGATCCCGTGACTGATTCTCTGAAGGAAGGCCCAAAAGATGAGCCGTGGGATTCTAAACCCCAGCTTGTTTCAATTGCTTTCTGGGTAGCCTGTAACTGGGTCTTTCCAGGCCTCAGTCCCTTCTCTGGAAGACACAAAACAAGGAACATGCCTTGTGCTGGAAAAAATTCTTCTCTGAAAGTGTTAGCTTCTTACCACCACTAGATGTCAATGCAGATCCACATTGAATAAACTTCACATCCAATCTCCAAGGCCCACCCCTCCCCCTTTAACTGGAGGAAGCACTGTTTTAGCTCACCACCCATCTTCCACTAACTCTACCCAGAGGTGCTGGGTCTTTGGGTCCCACAGGTCTCTAGCTCAGGATTGAGCTTAGAGCCACACTGCCTTTAGTCTTTGTTCTAGTTGGCTTAGGGATGTAAGACCTCTGTGAATTTCATGACATTTAACTTCTCTGGACATCAAAGGACCATAGACTGGGAGCTCTAAGAAACCAGAGGTCATTTAACCAACACGTTGAGTGGTTAACATTCAGCGATCACACTGTTTGAGGTACTGAAACTAGCACCAGCTAGAAAACAATGGAAACGTACTCTTCTTTTGGGTCCAAGCCTTGACACTTATACACTTGTTTCTCAGTTCCAGCAAGCCTTGTGCCTGGAGTGGTCAAAGCATAAAGCAAGCCAGATATAGCTAGGACCCATTGGGTCTTTGATATTTGTATTGGATGATGATCTTAATAAGACTTTATAGTATGTTGTTATATAATATATGTATATGTGTGTGTTATATAATATATATGTATGTGTATATAATATATTTATAAGGGTGTTGTTTTGACTATGCATGTTTTCTACAAGGTTTTGTTTTTCAGTTGGGCTAAGTGAGGATACAAAACAAATGATTAATAATTGAAAAAAAACAAAAGAATTTTTAAAAATCAGGTTTTGGAATTTGGGGGCATATAGCTACATTTGGTCCAGTGCTGGTTTATGTCTCTCAGCTTTGACTCTGGGTCAAGGTAGGTGTCTGAGGGCCAGATATTCCTTTCTCCTGTGGGGGCTTCTGACCAGGTCAGAAATAGATTCTACCACATTTCCCCCAATGATAGAGTCCAGTTCTGAAGACAAAGAAGGTCATATTTCAGTGTTGTTGAGTTTTCTTGATTTGAGATGCTTGAGCATGGTGCTGAAGGTCTAGAATAAGATTCTCCTCCCTCCCAATACATTGTCAGGGCTTCTCTGCAGATGGAAGCCCAACTATAGTTCACATATGTTCAAGAAATTCAAAGTCCTTAACCAAAGGATGGTAGGTTTTTCTCAACCTTCAAATTTATAACCTCATTTGCAGCCATGTAGGTGTAGTCCTCTTTTTTATAAACATTCTAACTCTTTTTCTAAATAGGGGAAACTATGGCAGGCAATTAAAAGAGGAATTACCTTGCCATATTTATTTGAAGAACACAAGTACCTGTACCTACTAAGTCAAATGGTGCTCATCCTTCTCTATTAGGGTAATGTTGGAACTCTTCTCTCTTCCTTGGCAACATTTATTTAGTTGAATGAATAGTACATATGCTGAAATACATTCATCTCTGAAGAGGAAAGTGACAACTACTTAACAGACATATCAAATATGCAAAGTATGTCTTGTTTAGGGGAAAGAGAGAGAACAAATGAAATGTCTAACATCTCTCCTCAGTCAGGTGAGGAAATCCTTTCTTAGGAAGGTAGGACAGGAGGAAAGTTGTTGCTGGCAGGAGGAAAGAGAGTGGGAATACCTGGAAAGATTTGATGAAAGTCCAGAGCAGGGTCCGGATGCCTTCCCCTCGGCTTAGCAACTTGACGAGACGCATAACCCGGAATAGACGGAAGAAGGTGATGGAGATCCGGGAGTTCTCCTCTGCATTCTGGAATCCATTGGCAACATGAGGTAGTAGTTAACATAGCCAGAGAGAGAGGGGTTGGGGATGGAGGGTAGGAGCCCTGCTCCAAGAAAGCAATGCCTGGTTGAGGCAGGGGATTGGTAAGGGTGGGGTGGGGTTAGCTGCACTCAGTTTCAATGGATTCCCTTTCCTCTTTCCCAGAATCTGTTCTTAGGTTGTACACAGAGCACTCCTGGTGAGTCTCCGTGCTCAGCCCTTCCGTTAGTCCTGCATGCTACATAGCAATCCCAGATTAAGTTATCTCTAGGCAGGGTTTTTTGCAGAGCCGAGCCAAGTCTAGGTATTCCTAGTGTATATTCCCTGTAGTCAGGACTTTATTTCTGAACACCTCCTCTCTCATCCCCTCGCTTAATCCCCTCTCTTTTTAAACCTTAAATCCCAAATTTGGATGTAGTTGAAAGAGCTTTCACTTTAGTGACTGAAGAAAGTTCAGAAGTAATTACTATTATGAAAGTCTCTGATTCTAGGACTGGTGCCTGACCCCACTGGCATACTGGGAAACCCTTTGATATTTGTGTGAGGTGATGATCTTAACAAGATCTTAGTAAGACCCAATAGGTTACTTCTGGCTGTCAAACTCATGCTACAGCATTATACTGCCCTTAATCTTGCACTGACAAGGGGCTCCAAATCTTGAGTGGACATTGTCTATGGATCAGGACTTTGTGCATAAAGGACTGGCATTTTCGCCTTCCACTGCTGCCATTGGCTCTCCCCTGACCAAGAAGTCTCGGTGGCTCTGTGGGAAGCTGGAAAGGAGCATCGTTCTAGGAGGCTTATGTTCTCAATAGGACTGGAAGAGCTAAGTAGTATCCTTGGGGGAGTCTCTTTATTTTGTGGGGCATGAAGGAAGAAATGGGCAAATTAGACCAAAATAGTCTTGGGGCTTGGGGCTCCAATGTGGGCTTAAGGATGGACATTTAGTTTTGTTTGCCCCAGGGCCTTGGACAACTAGTGCCCAGGAGAATGAGGTGTGGTGTTCTTTTCTCATTCCCTGCTTCTGGAACTGAGAACTTCATAGCTTACATAGAAGTATGTAGTCCCACCACTCTCTTCCCTTTATCCAGTTTGGCTGCTCTGCTCTGGTGGTAAGTATCTCAAAGGGTCACTGTATCTAGCCTTACCACCCTCCCACCCTCAAACTAGTGCAGCTCACCCAACCCCTGCCACTGCCCCTCCTGCTGTCAGGACCAGGAGAGAACAAACTCATTAGATTTCCTGTTGTTGCTTCCAACCCCACATCTCTTCACACCTCCCATAAAAGAGGAAAACTCATCAGCCCAAGGGCAGCTGTATTTATCTTACTATTGACCTCACCAACGTACCATTTTCCCTGATTGGTTTGCAAGAGATGTTAATTATTTCCTAGCAAGTCACTCCTTAGCTGTGTCCAAACTTCAGATATCTGCACTGAAATGAATTTGAGACCTTACAAACAATATTTGTCCAACTTCATGGCTTGTTGACCAGCAATAACTTAAAGGCATGTATGTGGAGGATGGAGGCTTTATTTCCACGTAACCCTCATTCTTACTCAAATTGGGACAAAAGACCCTATAAATGGGCAAGAGACAATTGGAGACACCATGGAATGGGGTTTATATTCTTTTCTTTGGGCAGGATCATATCTGAACCATCTCAGTAAATAGATGTCTGTTCTACTCCCCAAACCCTTCAGGAAGAGAGATTTCTTCCACCCAGTCATTTTGTCCACTCCAGGAGTCAGAAAAATTTAGAAAACACCATTTCTTCTTTGGGTATTTTTGTTTCTCCCAATTACAATATTCTGGGCATCTCTGGTAGACTGCAGAAGGTACTGCTGGGGGATGGTAGGAAACAATCTTTCTCATATCCCTAGGTCTCTAGCCTGTATATTTTGAAGCCTTTGATGTCCTTAATCTCTATTTCTATCACCTGTGTATCTGCTTGAAATTCTATGTTCTTTTCTTAAAAAGAGGTTGACTTTCCCCAGAGGTGTTTGAAGAGAAAATTTAAGATTTTCTAGCTTGGCTGTCAGTTTCACCGTGTTCAGGAGGGAAGGAAAAATGTAAAGAGAATAATCCTGAGTGGGAGATCCAGCTGCGAATGTCAAGAGTTTGAAAAGTTGGTGCCACTGGGGCATCTCATTCTGATGAGTTTAAAAAAAAAACAACCCCCAAAAACCAAACCAAATCCTGCAGAATGAACCCTTCTATTTCCCAGAACTCTCCCTGTCGGCTGTAATCTGCTAGTGCTGTTCAGTTTGTAGAATAAACACATTTCTTCTTTAGCCACTATAATTTCCTCTAATAAAATGAATTATGATGCAATAGGAAGATAGCTTCAAGGGCTATCACTGTGCCAAGGGCTAGAAAAACCCAAAGCACAGGTTGTCAGTTTCCTCTCACCTGAGGCACAGGACTCAGGATGGAATATCCTGGAGAACGGTTCAGTTCAATTGATTAATCCTAATGAGTCCCTAATATTTCTTACCTTAGATGCTCAGTAGTTACTGCCTACTGTATAGCCTAGAACAGGGAATTGGCTTGGCCTTTTCAAAGTGTATACATATGCAAACATTACATAGGAGGTAATTCCTCAGATAAACACAAAGGTTAATATCAGGTCTTATGACATTTTTTCTAAAGGACCCTCAGGTAAGTACCTCCCCCATCCCCAAATATCCAATCTAGTCTGCCATTCTCATGCCTCCATGCTATGGGAGATAGATTTAGTCTAGTCTTAAAGAAGGGAGAGAAATGTCTGAACCTCCCTTGGTAATTAATCCTAGTTTAAGAAGCTCCTTTTCCTTTTCCTTCCCTTAAGGGAAATGGAAGCCAAGTAATTACTGTGACTAATTTATTGAATCTTTGATTTAACAGTCTTTGATGCAGATTGCAATCCCTCCATGTTTCCTTATTCTGTGTAATTCTTCTCCATTTTTTCTCTCATAAATTCTGCATAGAGGAACAATCTACCATGCTGGAGGTTCTTGTTCTTTTAACATTTCAAGGGGGTGGGGATCAATATGCCACTTAGTTGGACATATATTGTCTTGCAACATGAGCTCCTTAGAAAATAAGGCAGGCAAATAAGTGCATTAACCCCTAATATGCTTAAAATCCATTTTTTTTTTCAGCCTTCTTGACCAGCTGGACTAGCAACATTATTTCCTCCATCTTGGATCAAAGTTAGATATCATAGCCAATTGAGTTACTAGTGTATCTAACAGGAAATGGTCTCTGGGTCTTGTTCTCTCCCAGTAGCTCATTAGAAAGGCAGGACAACAGGGAAGCTTCACCCGAAGGAAAGCTCAGGACATATGAAGGTAAAAAAACACCACCACATGTACAGCATTTTCACAGCTCATGTGACACCAGGCGGGTATGGAAACATGGCACAGTGGATTCATGCAGAGGGAACTCGGGGCTCAGAGAGATTCTTGTGACTGGGGTGGACAACAGAGTGAGAAGTGTGTTAGGAGTGTCACAGAAGCTGAGAGCGTGGTCTGTATGTTTGGTCTTACCATAGTGGGAGAGCATTGGGTATGTTCAGCTGGCTTTAAAGGAAGGCAGACAGAGATAAGCTGTAATAAGTCTCCAGTGAAGAGGCCCTACAATTCTAGGTCTTGGCTAACACAGGAGCAACACTGTGGCAGAAGAGGGCAAAAGGAAGCAAGTGGCAAAAAAACACGAAAGAGTAGGCCTGTCAGGTTCCACGTTGTCCCAGGAATTGTATAGTGTCTGGGTATGACTGCCATTTTAGAGCTCTCTCTTACTCCCCCTCAAGCAAGCATTAGGAAGAACTTCCCTTATCCCAGGACTACATCTAGCCACTAAACAGATCAACTGACTGGCCCATGCTATCTTAGATATGTAAATTATGTTATCTTGATTTCCAGTTCAATACTTGACTACTCTCTGGGCAAACCAACTGAGGAAAGCTTTGTTTATGCTTTATCCTCATCCTTTCCCTTTTCTCTTTAGGCAAAGACACTCAAGCACTGGACAATGGACATCTGGAACTTGAGGAGGGCTGAGATTTGTTGATTCTTGTGGAATCTGAGGAAAGAAGCCCCCTCCTAAACTTTCAAGAGGGCTGATACCCAGAACTTAGTCTTTAGGCAAGATGGCTGCTATCTAGGCAGTAACACTCCTGGATTACTAGAATTTAGGTCTGTGTGATCCCTCAGAACACTCCTTAAAAACCATTCTCTGGGGTTCAACTGCTGAATTCCTTTGACAATAGAAGACCCAGGAAATTTATCTATAGATAGGTCTCCCATGCCAATATCTTCCCACAATGTTTTGGAGTTTACAGAGGAGGAAAAAATTATTGGGTGCCCCCATCCTATGGATCTGAAATTAACTGTGATAGGCTTCCTACAGAGGCCACTTCTGAGAGATCTGAACTGTTGATCCATAGTTGCATTTTTTAGTTTTTACCTTCCTCTTTCAGGTGGTTGCTCTTATGTTTTTGTTTTTAACGTACAAACAAGGAAAACATGGGATGGAATTTCTACACAATGGAAATGTGCCCAGCTAGACATTTTCTTACAGTTTCTGAAAACAATTTTCTGTTATCAGGTTTCTCAACTGATTTTTCTTTTCTTTCCATAGAAAGTTGGTAGCTTGGTTTTTGTTTGTTTGTATTTTCAGGGGTGGGGTGGCAGTCAAAGGAAGGAAAGGAGATAGAGGATTTTCAGGTCATTTAGAAAACACAGTTTGGACTTTGGGTTTCTGCTCTACAATCATTACTGGCTGCCAAGGTGATTCCTGGTTGATCCATTTCCCTGGTTTGTCTGGGGTCACTGGTATCTGGCTAGTATGCTGAAGCATAGCCCAAATAAACAAGGAGACATACATATGTACGTATGTACACACACACACACACACACACACACACACACACACACACACTCCAGAAAGGACATTTTATTATGTCTATTAGTAATGCATGAAGAAAACCTTTTGCAATGATTTCCAATGCCAGACTCTGAGTGACTTGGTATTGCTAAAGGAGCAGGGTGTGTCTCTGGGGCTCTTCTATCATCACTAGGATGGTTGAGCATTAAGAAGGAAATTCCCTGTTCCCTGATTTAGGAGAGTAGGATTCAGTAAACAAGATCCTCTGCCTCCTCCCCACCCCCAATATAACATAGGATCATAGAGTTAGAGCTGGAAGGGCCTTTGGAGGCTATCCAGTCTAGTTACCAGGGAGCCTGGGCCTTTGGCCTTCTCTTGGTTCCATCCAGTGGCATGGAGTACAAAAACAAGCAAGTTACTCTAATGCCTGGTTATCCTCAGGTTATCCCCTTCTGCAATATGATCAAAATGGAGACTAGTTTGAAAACCCACTAAAGCTCTTTAGTAAAGTCATCAAATCAAAAAATCCTTTTGGAAAACCTAAAAAGTATATGGTATTGTGCTTATGTATTAGATACTTGTCCTCTAGAACTTCCAATCTGTTTCATGTGTTGGTTTGTCCCAATGTTACTTCCCGGATACTCTCCTTCTTGTTCCTTAAGCCTGGCTTGCCAGTAAATGACATTCATTAGTTATGTGAAAGATGGACATGGCTTTCATTGTGTTTACTGATGGCAACTTTTAAAACGACCATTTTGGGAAACCATTTGCCAATAGTTTGCAAGGTAGTCTGAATTCAAAATGGAGGGAAGAAGCTGAAATTCATTCATTCATTCTTTATGGGTCCATTCTAGAAAGGAAACACTGAAACCCAGAAGGAATATATACGTAGCAAGTGTCCTTAAAGCCTCTGCTTATGGAATTCCTGAGCCCAGGGACTTTTTAAACCTTTTTCTTCTGATGGGAACCATAAGTAACCCTAACCCTAACCCTAACCCTAACCCTAACCCTAACCCTAGCTCTCTCAGCCTACTTAAAATGACCAGTTTTTAATGGGGTAATGCCTCCATGAACACTACCTACAGAGTGAATTACTTGCCCAAAGTCTCTTTCTTAACCGGACTGCAATTTTCTGGGGCTGTAAGATACTAGAGTAGTTAACTCCATTTGGCATAACTCCATTTGTAGATGCAAATGGTGTGACTAAGAACAGGTTATTATCATTCCGTATCCAAGAGACAGCAAGGTGAAGTTTTCAGAGACTCCTACTGACAGGTTCCAGCTGTAGGTTAAGGGAAATTTTTTTTTAAAAGCAAATTACTGTACTTCAATTTATTTATGCAAATTACCTTCATTTGGCATAACTGCAAAGTGAAATATGGACAGAAGTGGAGACTTAATAAATGATCCATTTTTTCCTTATGGCTAAGAGTTACTTTTGTTCCTTGGATTTTTTTTTAAGTTCCAGGGGAAAAATGTAGAGATTGTGAAGCATGTCTTAGAAGATGAAATCTCTTCTAGGATTGTGTTTCATGGACTGTATCTTTTCTAAATTTTGTAACTTCTCTAGTACCTAGCCCAGAGCTCTGTACATAATAGGTGCTTAATAAGTGCCTGTGGTTGTCACTGTTGTTTTCTTACATTTCTCAGTGTTCATCCCTAAGGGATGGGGGCCCCACATGTCAAAAGGCTGATGAGGCAAAATTCCCATTAGGATAGGGATAGTGAGAGGATGACTGTTTGGCTTTCAAATGCTGAAACTGGTTTCCTAATCGTTTCTTTTTCCTCCTGTAGTTAAAAAACAAACAAGTATCTCATAGCTATATTGGGGAGTTAATTTGTTAATTGTACATGACTAGTAGGGTTGTGAGATGAGAGTCAGTGGTGTTGCCTGATCTTTAGTCAGAATAGGTCTCTATGACCAATGACTGTCATTAACTAGTTGGTTGATGCTAGACAAGTCACTCTAGCAGGTTTTTTGGTTTGGGATTTGTTTTTTTGGGGGGATATATCAAGTGGTGTAAGGTTCCTTCTAGCTCCAGGACCTTGACTCACTGACTCTCAAGAGGTCTGTTGATTGATTTTATGGGAGCCTGGGAACTTGGATGGAAAAAAAAGACATCTTTATTTTTTACTGACCTCTAATGCAATTTAGTAGTGCCTTCATCTTGGTCTCATTGTCCTTAAAGGGTAGAACTAAGAACATGGGGTAGAAGTTGCAGAGAGGAAGTAGATTTGGGCTTTAGGTCATGAAAAATAGGTCTATAATTAGAACTGTCCAGAAGTGGAAATGAGTGGCTAGGAGGCAGTGACTTCTCCCCCTCCCCAGTCGAGTTCTTTAAACACAGGCTGAATGGTTACTGATTGGAGATGTAGAAAGAACTCCTATAAAGGGGAGCTAATCCTGGTTTGAAGACACAGGCAGAGATAGAGGGGCTCAGCAGGGGACCAGAGGACTTGAGATATACTTGGCACCAAAGTTTGAAAGCCAGACTATGAACATAAGTAGCAATCATCAATAGGTAGAAACTCTTAGGAACTGGGGTGTCAGGATTGCTGAGCCTAGAGAAGTTAGAAAAAGGTCAAATGCTCTCTGAATAGTGAAGTATATGGAGACAAAGCAGAGTACTTTAGGATTGGCATGTTGATTTTGATTGTGGAATGAGGATCAGAGGCCAGGAGTGAGAAGAAAAGGAAGCAGAACAAAGGGATAGAAAGGAAGGGAAGAAAAATGGTTAAAAACCAGGGAAAATAACAATGGGAAGGTAGAAGGTCAGAAGGAGGCAGCTCACATTCCTCCTTCCTAACCTGTTGTGTTATGCTCCCATTACAAGTGTTCTTGGCTTTGTCATATATGGTTATGTTGAAATCATGGGAAGAAGAGGGGTTCTCCATAAGTGACCCTTGTTACAGGTATCCAGACCACTTACTTATCTTCAGAAGGGACTACTGAGAAAACCTAAGGTTTCTGGTAGCTTCCCAATGGTGATGTTTCCCCCTACCCTAACCTTTATGTTCTGAAATGCAGAAGGCTGCCCTATCTGGCCTGAATTAGCAGCTAAATAGCTGACAGCTCAAATGGTTGGCACTAAATGAAGTCTCAAGGGTCACCATATACCTGTCCTAGCAAAATTATGGGCTCTTTTGTTTGCCAAGCAAACATGTAGGTAAAAAAAAAATGTTATAAAATTGCCATGGTGTGTTTTTTGTTCCCTTAGGGATGATGAGCTGCACCCAAATCATTAAAAAAAAATCACTCAGAAAATCCACACAGAATAAATGAACAAAATGTGTTTGTCAGGAGCACTAAAAATATCATAATTCAGGATTCTTGAAAGAGTTAGTTATAGGGACAGTGAGAAAGAAGGACAGTGGGAGAGAATATTATCAATAAGGATATGGGTTTGTGGAGGGTCAGAGGAAATGGTTATGTTTTTTCTTCTCTCTACAATCTGTTATGGGGGGTTGGTTTACTGTTAGGCACTTGGGAAAGGCGAGAAAACACTGACCCTCTCTCTCTTTGGTTAACATTCTTCTTGGTGCCCAGCTATCCTCAGGTAGACTACTTACCTCTCTTTGCCCTGATGGTTTTCTGGCATATGACAACAACACAAGTCTAATCTGCTGAAAGGCACTGACCCCTTGGTAGATGAACACCAGACTAAAGATTCTATAGTTGAACTACGCCTTGGGTCTCCTTCCTATCCCTATTTTCTCTTTGGAAGAAGAAGCTAGAAGAAGTGTGTGTGAGAGTGAGAGTGTGTGTGTGTGTGTGTGTGTGTGTGGTGGGTGTGTGTGTGTGTGTGTGTGAGAGAGCGAGAGGAGAGAGAGGAGAGAGAGAGAGAGGAGAAAGAGAGAGAGAAAGGAGATATAGGGAAAAATAAAAAGGGGAAGAGGACCTTACACAGAGATAAAAGTAGGGCTGGAGGTGCTAGAGAACTCTAGTGAGTTTACAAATTTAAGATGTTCTCAAAAACAGAGGGGGCCCTATGAACTTGGGATCAAAGGCAGCAGTTCACTTTTATTATTTATTTATTTTATTTTATTTTTTGCGTTGGCAATGGGGGTTAAGTGACTTGCCCAGGGTCACACAGCTAGTAAGTGTAAGTGTTCTGAGGCCCGATTTGAACTCAGGTCCTCCTGAATCCAGGGCTTGGTGCTTTAATCCACTGTGCCACCTAGCTGCCCCCCTAGCAGTTCACTTTTCTTTTTTTTTTTTTTTTTGGTGAGGCAATTGGGGTTAAGTGACTTGCCTAGGGTCACACAGCTAGTAAGTGTTAAGTGTCTGAGGTCAGATTTGAACTCAGGTCCTCCTGACTCCAGGGCCAGTGCTCTATCCACTGCGCCACCTAGCTGCCCCTAGCAGTTCATTTTGAAAGCAAAGGATTTGGAGAAGGCTCCTGGTAATTTATTTGGCCTACTTCTATTTCTTCCAACTGTATTTGACCTTAATGAGCCTAGTTAGTTTGGAGCCTATAAAACTAGCTGCATGATCTTTGGAGACCAAATACTCCTACCAGCTTACCTCATAAGGCTTAGTGCTTTCTAAATCTTAAAGTGCTTTCTAAATATGAATTATTATTCTGTGCCTTTAGGCCAGACACCTTCCTTTAACAGTCTGTTGAGGCCTATGGACCTCTCAGAATAAAAGTTTTAAGTGTATAAAATAAAATACATGAGATTATAAAGGAAACCAGTGATATTCAAATTAAAGCAGTGAGGTGGTACAGTGGACTGAGCACTGGGCCTGGAGCCAGAGAGACCCAAATTCTGTTTTATCACTAACCTCCTTTAAATGAATGAGTTTCTCACATGATTTTTTTTTCTACCAATAAAATATTTATTAAAAAAATACTAGGACTCCTACAGGAAGGATTTAACTGATCTCTTTCACTTATAAATATTAAAGTCCCTTCAAGAGGGACTATTGATTTTGTATACATTTGCCAAAATTAGCCTAAAGACTCAGCTTTCTAAGAAGCTGCCTGCATAAGCATCCGAAATGTCAATACTTACACAAACTAGATCCAACCCAATTGCCAAATTACCATTTTTCTTCGGTTTAGATTCCATCAAGCTAATGCTTAATTTAAATAGAAGCCATTATTTATAGTGATATCATATTATTTTCCTCTGAGAGAGAAACTGGCAATAAAAAGAATATAAGGAAAAGAGTTTCAAGGGGATGACAAAGATAATCATTCCCTCCGTCACCTTTCTTTCATGGACTGGATCTATCTGCCTTAAGTCATGACTAACTTCCTTAGGTTACTCTTCCTCTTCTCTATAATTCATGCAAATACAATGCCAATGGTACATGAAAAAACCAGTGAGGAATGCTAGACTTGGGAGTTAGGGATCAGAGGACTCACTCTGCCCCTGATCTCTGCTCTCTTGGGCAAGCTATCTTATCTCTTCAGGCCTCCATTTTCTTAGCTATAAAACAAGTGGGTTGGATTAAGATCTCTAGGGTTCTTCCACTTATGGTTCTATGATTCTAGAATATAAACTACTCACACTTTCTAATCTCACCCCCTCCACTGGTGCTCCAGTCCTCAAACTGAACACGAGTTCAACTGCTCCATTTTTCCCCTTGCAGCTGCTTTGGCCACCAAGGAAGATAAAGCTGGGGTCAGCCACAGTTGTGCCCTCTCTCCAGCTCCCTCCCCAGGAGGGGGGGAGGAAGAAAGGAAGGAAGGGCGGGCCCAGAAGCTGGAGCTGTGTATGCTCTCTGACTCAACTCTGGTTGGGTGGGAGGATGTTGCCAGCGGCTCTTTCTCTGACTCAGGCTTTCTCCCATCACTCCAGAAGCAGATGCCAGAGTAGGGACCAGACTTCATTCTTCTCTGCTTTGTGTGTATGTTTAGAAAGGATCAGAGAGCAAAGGCAGTGGAGAGTTCCTGCCCATCTGGGCCAGAAATATGGGGCTGACTCCAGGGACTGGAGATAAAATAAAGAGCTATTTCTGCAAATGTGATGGCTATGGTTTTCTCTTTTGGAGACTATCTTCTGACAGCTGCACCTTTTCCCTTTCTGATATGAAGTTTTCTTCTCCTATTTTCTTTCCTAAACCACAGATGTACCAGGCATGTTGATAGGGCTATGGATAACTGGTGTGCTTCCCTTATCCTTCATGTGCATACATCAGTCATTAGAGAAACTGATCCTGTGTTCATGGAACACCTATTGTTTGGACATGGCTTTTCTTTTTCTTTTTTGGAGGCAGTGTCTGAGGTTGGATTTGAACTTGGGTCCTCCTTTTTTCCATGGCAAGTGCTCTATCTATTGTGCCAAGCAGCTGCCCCTTTTTGTGGTTTTTCTTACTGAACAATGGCAGGGTCAACAGACATTGAAAGGTTAAATAATTCTCTCAGGGTATGTGGCAAAAGACTTAGAAAGGCCTGAGCCTTGGTGAGAAAGTCTAAATAAAAGCATAAATACCTACTTTAGATCCATCCGAACCCTACTGCATCAGGGTGGTTCCCACAAACCTCTACTTTGTCCCTGTGATAATTTAGGAATTCTTGGCTTAGATAGGTCTTCCTTCTTTCTCATCACTGTTCCTCTCCTAGCCTGCACACTAGTCTTGTCCTAGTCTAAGTAAGACTCACAGATTGTGAGAGCTGAAAGGGATCTTAGTGCTCCACAGATCTGAACACCTTCATTTTAGAGAAGAAGAAACACGTCCAGGAAGGTGGTGAAATTTAGTACCATTGTGGTAGAATTAAGACTGGAACATGTTTCCTTTCTCTCTCTCTCTCTCTCTCTCTCTCTTTTTTTTTTAGTGAGGCATTTGGGGTTAAGTGACCTGCCCAGGGTCACAGAGCTAGTAAGTGTTAAGTGTCTGAGGCTGGATTTGAACTCAGGTCCTCCTGACTCCAGGGCCGGTGCTCTATCCACTGTGCCACCTAGCTGCCCCTGCCTTACTCTTAATTCAATGCTTCTCCTGCTTTACCACAACACCTCTGCCATCTAATTGGCAGCGTCCACAGTCCCAGCCCAACTTAGTTAATGTGATGAAATAACCAAGGCTAGTCTGAATCTCTGATCAATCTCATTTCTACCTATAGCTTTTCCTATGGAATCTAGGTGAATACCCTGTTTCCCATTGTTATCACCATTGAAAGCTCTTAGGAAACATCTTAGGGGCTCTTTGATTCCAGGACATGTATAAGCCTGAATTTTATTACTCTGGTTAGATACAACTGGTGGTATGGACAGAAATGCAGGCAGGCTTGGGTGAAGTCCATTAAAGGAAAAAAAAGAGGTGCTTAGGAGAACTAGGAAAGGACTGAGAAGTATCCCCTTTAGACTTCGGGCAAGCAACTTAATTCTTCTGGGCCTCGCTCTCTTCATCTATAAATGCTAGTACTAGACTGAGCTAAAGAGGTTGAGGTCAAGTTGCCCAAGTTTACATCTGGGCTCTCTTCCACCTTCTGCTAGTTGATAAATGGTTCTCAACATTTTAATTGTCAAAACAAAGAAATGGAAGGAAGTCCTGGAATCTTTTTTGCAAGTCTTAATCTTGGAACCCTTGACTCTACCTTGATGCACCAAGGCTTGGGATAGTGGCTTGTTCCTTTTCCTGTTACTTGGTGGGAGAGGAGAAATGTGTTCCTCATGTCCCAAGTTGAGACTTCAATGGATTCTCCTATGGAAACATTAGGGGCAGCTAGGTGGTGCAGTGGATAGAGTGCTGGGCCTGGAGTTAGGCAGACCTGAATTAAAATCTGGCCTCAGATACTTACTAGCTCTGTGACCCTGGACAAGTCACTTAAATCTGTTTAACTCAGTTTCCTCATCTATAAAATGAGCTGGAGAAAGAAATAACAAATCACTCTAGTATCTTTGCCAAGAAAATCCTAAGTGGGGTCAAAAGGGTCAGACACAATTCATAGAAATGTTACTGTATATTGTGGTTAAGTTCTATTGTGCCTTCGGTCTGGAAGTATACTTTAGCTATGCTATGAATTAGGAGGGCTTTTCTGGGCTAGCCTAACAACCATCATTTATAACATTGTTACTGTGGGGAAATCCAGTCCAAGTTCCATCTTTGTTTATGAAGTTTTGGAACATAACCTTCACAAGTTGGGGACTGGTTTGATTGCCTTTCAGGAGACATGTAAGGTGTATTGGTCTTTCTCATTCCAGGGCTACAGAAGAGTCTGTGCAGAAACTAGTCAGTGATTTATTGAAGAGGTTCCAGGGAATTCAGGTGTCACTCAGAAAAGTAAAGCCCCCATTCTGGGTTCTTTTTGCCCAGCCATGGCTCACTTTTTGGGTTACCATCTCAAAAGTTTAGAAGGATTTCAGAGGTCACTTAGTCTAACCTGAACAGGAATCTCCTCGGCCACATCCCCAACAGGTTGCTACACTATTTGAGGGCCTCTACAATGAACAGATTTTATACAGATGAAAACCTTGACAACTGACATTATATTCCTGATGTTCCTTCTTCACGGGCTTCTGCTAGAACCTTCTGACTTTCCTCTTTTCCAAAGCCCAAACCCACCCTCCCTCCCTTCCCCCCACCTGGGGTCTCTAACACCTTACCCCCCCACTACTGTAGAATCTCATAGGGGGAAATACTAGTGCTGGAGTACTTTTGTTTTTTTGGGGTGGGGGGTGGGGCAATGAGGGTTAAGTGACTTGCCCAGGGTCACATAGCTAGCAAGTGTCAAGTGTCTGAGGCCAGATTTGAACTCAGGTCCTCCTGAATCCAGGACTGAGTGCTCTATCCACTGCACCACCTAGCTGCCTTGGAGTACTTACTTCTAATGCTTAGAGTCATAGCCAAGGACTGAGAGCTGGAAGGCATCTTAGAGGAGGATCTTGAGGGTGGGGGGAAATTAGTATCCTTTGGGTCTCTGGGATATGTCCTCTCCTGATTCACTCCTAGTGACGAATGAATGAATGAAAGACAATGCATTTGCTAAGTGCTTGTCTTGTACAAAGTACTATGCTGAGTGTTGGGCATACAAATTGAAAACAGGAAGCTTATGACTTTGTTCTCCTCAAGTTTCATACAGTATAACTTGCTTATGCACTTGTTATATAATATTGTATATTATAGTCATCTGAGTTTGTATATTATCACCCTAGCTGACTGAACTTCCTAAGTGTAATAACCATGTCACATCTACCCTAGCACTTACCACACAGTAGGTGTGTAGTCAATCTTTGTGGAACCGAATTAAAACAAACAAACAACATGTGCATTTGTGTCTGTGGTATGGCTGGGAGAGTTTAGAGAATCATAGAATTAGAGTGGGAAGGGACTTCAGAGGTTATCTAGTCAAATTCCCTCAGAGGCCCCCAAGAGGTTTTAAGAAACCACCCAAGATCACACAAGGTAGTAAGTTCCTGGCAGAGGTGTGATTTGAACTCATGTTTCCTGACTCTACATCGAGGACTCTATTGCTCCAGGACCTCTAGAATCCAGGTCTTCAGACTCCAAATCTACTGTTCTCTTCCCTAAGGAGCAGCCATCCAGGCATGCACAAGCTTCTGTCCTCATTTACAACCTCCAAGCCCCACCATACTCTTGGAGCACACAAATAAACTAAAAGTAGGGATCCCAGGTGGTGAGCTTTGGGAAACTTGGGCACTTTCAGTCAGTCACAAGACCAAATTTCTTGTGTATCACCCTTGAAATTACATATTTGAGGGGGCAGCTAGGTGGCACAGTGGATAGAACATGGGCCCTGGATTCAGGAGGACCTGAGTTCAAATCTGACCTCAGAAACTTAACACTTACTAGCTGTGTGACCCTGGGCAAGTCACTTAACCCCAATTGCCTCACCACCACCACCACCACCAACAACAACAAAAAAAAAAAACAACAAAAAAAGAAATTACAGATTTGGGGGAAGAAAGGGAATAAAATGGGCCAGGGACTTGACTCTGACCTTGGCTTTACACAGTGTCTTGAAGGCCTTATAGCATTTATTATTGTTCAATTGTCTCAGTCTCATCCTACTCTTTTTGTGACCCCATTTGGGGTTTTCTTGGCAAAGATACTGGAGTGGTTTGCCATTTCCTTCTCCAGCTCATTTTACAGATGAGAAAAGTGAGGCAAACTGGGTAAAGTGACTTGCCTAGGGTCACACAGCTAGTAAGTGTCTGAGGCCAGATTTGAACTCAGGAAGATGAGTCTTCCCAAGTTCAGGTCCAGAACTACATTCACTGAGCATTATTATTGGTATTATTGGCAAGAAGCCTAGATTTTTGGGTGAGGACTATCATGGGAAAAAGGGTCCTAAAGCAGTGGCAGTCCAATTTATCTGATGTGTGGGATTAACCATGTGGTGACTGGAACTCCAGGAGCAAAAAGTGGGATATGTGAAGGAGAAGGGTGGGGGAAGGGAGTCCCAGCATGGAATTAGGGGTAGGGAGGACATGCCTGTGAAGGGAAGGTGGCTAGTTGTGGATCATGGTCACAGATTAGGCTACTCTGGACTTAGCTTCTGCTGGTTCCTTTAGTCTCACTCCTAGTTACATAGAGACCCAAGTCCACAAAGAAAGAACATCGGCTAATTTCCCCTTTCTCCTAACCTGTCTGTTCAGGGGCTAAGGAAGGGCTGGGTAAGAGGAATAGATAGACAGGAATGGGATTGTGGGGGAGTCACTTGTCTCTCCTGGATCTCTTTCTTTACCTAAACCTCTTACAAACAAAATCCTTTGCTCTCCCTTCAGAGAAGGTGGTGGTGGTTGTTTTTTTAAACATATCCAGTAAGGAGGGGAATGGGAGGATGGGCAGTGCTGATCACTTTATTATTATGATTATGATTATGAACAACATGCCCGTAATATGTGGAGAGGCAGCCTGGAGCAGTGGAAAGGACTTGGGAGTTGGAGTCAGGAGCCTTGACACTAGCTGGGTAATCATAGGCAGGTTTCTTTGAACCCCCATTTTCATACCTATAAAATGGGTATAATAATATGTATACTACCTAGCTTATTCTGAGAAAAGCACTTGGCCCACCTTGAAGTGCTATATAAACGGGACGTCCATTTACAGTGATATTTTAAGGTCCCTGAGCTCCACTGCTCACTGTCTTTCTCAGTAGTTGGATACTTTAGATTCTGGGGATTTGTATTTGTACTCTCTCAGCCATGATACAGACACTTTTTTCCCTGCCATTTAAAAAAAAAATCTCTCATCTTTTTTCCTACATTTGTCTCAGTTCTGTTTAAAGACTATAAGCTTTTTGAAGGCAGGAGTTCTATTTACTATTTCTATTCCTATTTAAATAAGCCATTTAACAAAGTAGTTGCCAGGCAATGGGGATACAGAGACAAAAACGAAAATGGTTCCTGCCTTCGAGGGGCTTATGTTATCTTCTTATAGAAGTAAGCCCAGGGATCTCTGTACACAGTAGGTGATCTGGGTACACTTGGTCACTGAGTGACTGGCACTGGTAAACACACATTCAAATCAACACTCAAACACTCAGGGGCAAATCTCTTTTTCCTCCACTATCTGACACAGTAATCTTAATTGACTAGGCATCTCTGGTGTCCCTTGCACCATCTCAGATGTGTACAAAGGAGTTTAATATATGGTCCCTCCTTTGAAAGAACTTACACAAACCCCACTTAACCGTCATACAGAAACAACCAGACACAGGATTCCTTTCATACCAGAGGAGGGACAAACCTCAGATATTTGACAGAAAGGGGATACCCCAGGAGTTTTCTCCCTAGAGTTCATAATCAGGAGTTGGGGATACTTGGTAGCCCAAGTGTAAACCTTGTTAATAGGCCCAGTTCAAATACTAGGCACAGGCAATGCCGCATACCTGTCCATCTTACGTATATATAAACACAATATCTCCTGCCCCCATACCACAACTCCTCATCATGACTACATAGGCACCTGGTTTTACCTGGAATAGGCTATCAGGGCATCACTGAGGGCTACCGTTAGGGTTAGAATAATATCTCTGTGACTGTCATTAAGCTATTGCAAGTAATGAACAGTCAGAGAGACTGACTAGAGATAGATATCAGAAGGTCTGAGGGCTCTAGGGACTTTGGGAATAATTCAGGATTCTCCAGCAGACAAAAATGGCAGGGGATGGGCAGGGTAGAAGAGGAATCTTAAGATTATCTGAGGATCTGCATCCAAAGGAACATGATGAGAAGGTACACACACATTTGCACACACACACACACACACACACACATATGACAAGACACATGGGGTCCCCAGAGATATACAACTCTCTGGGGTCAGAGGAACAGGGCTGACTCCTCATAAATCAATTATAGTTTTAAAGAGAGGTGGCACAATTGAGGGGGAGGGCAGGCAGGGGAAGGGAAGGAGAATCAGAGAAGGATAAAAGGAGAACAGCTATTGGAGGGCATTCCTGCTCTTCCCAAAGTTCACCTGCTAGAGGTGGAACAGAGTTGTAGGAAGGGAAACAAGGCAGCTATTTTTTTCACCTTGGCTGGGAGTATGGGAACCAAATAGAGTAAAAGGGGAGATAGTAGGGACTGTACTGGGTGGGTGGGGTCATTTCAAACATCTTAGATCAAAATTCATTCTAAAACTACTGCTTGATGCTGTTATTCAACCACTCACTGGATCAGAGGCGTGTGCACACATCATTAAGGTTCTTAATTAAAAGAAAAATAATGACAAAAAACACATGTTAAGAAAGACTTGCCTATAAAGAGAGATTTAAACATGCCAGGTAACAAAGAGACATGTGCAGAAATTGATAGGAACTGTATAGTAGGAGGGAACTCTTTAGAGGGGATGCGGCAGAAGGCCGCAGAATGCGGGATGCCAGGGTCATCTTCCATCTGAGGCTAGGGTGAATGGGGACAGAACTGAGAAGCATGCCAGGGAACCAGCTGCCTGGTTTTACGATCAGAGCCACGTGGTTTGATAAAGGCTCTGTCAATGTGCTCTTGGAATGGACCAAACAGAGATCTGAGTGTGATATCTGACCACTCAGATCAACAACTGATCCAGAGGAGAGAATCAAGGGCTCCCCCCTCCCCCACAACTTGAGGAAGGATTCCAGGAGGAGGAGCCAGACAAGCTTTGAAGGCTGTTGGAGCTTAAATGAATGGGGACCCTAGTCAGGATGCTCCTTGGCTCATGGAAAGCTAGAGGAAGTGAGGATCGCAGCTTCCATTCTTTGCATGGCCCACCTCGAAAGAGTTGATGCTCAGCAGGCTGTGGGGCGGAAAGGGCTGGGATGCCCAGGCAGTCCTGGCTCTCCTCTAAAGAAGGAGGGTCAGGTTGGGTACACATCCTTGCCCCAGCAGCTGCCTAGCAGTTGGAAAACTCCCACCTCTTTCTCATTCCACATGCCCCTGGCTGCTTCCTGCCATACAGTTTTGATTCATGCCAGGCTGATTATGAAGGGGGGGGGGTGGAGAGGAAAGGAAAAGATGCAACAGTTAAAAAACAAAATAAGGAAAGGGGAGAAAAATCTGAACTCATTCCCAAATAAGGAGGGAAAATAATCAAATGAAAGCAACAACAAAAAAGAATCATTTAAATAAACAACAACAAAAACAAAACCCAAACAAACCAAGCCCCCTTAAAAAATAAAAAAGAACATAGGAGGGGGGAGGGGAGGAAAAATTGCTAAAGACAAATGAGTGTTAGAGCAGGCACGGACAGTTAGGTACAGACGCCATTTACTTACGTTTACCTCGGTGATTGCTATATCAACAATGCTACCCACAACAATCAAGGCGTCAAATGTATTCCATGCATCACAGAAATAGTGCTGCATGTGGCAGAGAAGCCCAGGAGAAAAAAAAGAGAAGAGAAAAAAAACCAACAAAACAAACCAACAACAAAGGAAGAAAAGAAAATAAAAAATAAAAAAAAAGCATGAAAGGGAGAGAAGAGAAAAAAATAAGAAAAGAAAGAGGTTACGGTGGGCATCTCCAATCACCTTTTTCTTTTTCTTTTTTTAAACCACTCTATATAAGTCTGGCAGCTGAAACCTGTGTCACGTTCGGTTCGAAGGGCAGGCGGAGAGGACTGACAAAAGGTGGGTTAGTTCAATGGTTACAAACACTCAGATGTGTAGGCCCCTGCGGGTTGGCGGGAAGGGAGCCCACCCGCTCCCTTCCAACTCATTTCTGTGCACTTAGGGCCCATCACAGCAGGGCAGAGCTGGGACATGTGGGAGGAAAAAAAGGAGGAAAAATTCCTGCTTTTTTCCCCCAGGAGAAGTACGGCGGCAGGTTCAACAAAAGCAATGACTAGAGGGTGGGAATGGGGGAGTACAGGAAATAAACAGAGAAAGGAGAGAGAGAGAAAGAAAGGGAAACAGAGGAAGAAAAGGAGAAGGAGGTAGGAGAAGAAGGAGGTATCCTGGGAAGGGTAGAGTAATACTCACATTAGTCTCACTGAGAATGACGTCAATAATGCTGCCAATTACGATCAGGAAGTCAAAAACATTCCAAGGATCACTAAAGTAACCCTACATAAGGGAGGGGCAGGCAGGATGGGGATTAAAAAGGAATGTTAGACAGACGAAAACAGTGTCACATCACCATTAGCATCACCGTCCAGGCAGGCTACTGGAGTTTCATACCTCAACATTGTGTGGCCAGGAGCAGGAGGGTAGGGAAAAGGGTGGTTGTGGGGGGCTAGTACAAGTCCTCTCCCCCTACCTTTTCCTTGCATCCCACCTAATCCCAGCATCTCTCCTAATCCACCCTCCATAAGGGCAGGCAGGAGAAAGGCAGCTGAATTCCTTTTCAGGTATATTGTGTTTGGGAATTAAGGGAAAGGGATGGGGATAGGAATGGGAGCAGAAAGTTTAAATTGAGATTGTCCAGGAATATGGCTGGTCTGTATTCCCCACTCCTGCTCAGCATCTCCCTGTCCTTCACCCTACCAATCCTTACTCCAGTTTTTAGTGGTTAGCAGGGCCCACCTCAGAGACTGCAGTGAAAGGGAACTGGTAGTCGTGATCAATGGGGCAGTGGCCTCATGGATGATGCTATAGGATAAGAGAAGCATTGAAACCAAGACAATTGCACCCAAATGGGATATCTAGTCTACTTAGCTCTGAGGTAGTTCACTGACACAAAGGGTAGACTAAAAAAAATAAATGATGGCTTAGATGAAGAAAATATCCACAATGAGCCAGACCCTCTTCACATCACATACAAGTGAATCCCTGTCCCAGCCTTCGCAGGTTTTGCTATTGAAAGGACATGTAACTCTAGTTAGTCTCATGTGTAGGCAGAGTGTGGGCATCATTTCAGGGCTGATAAATATCCTTCCTCCCGCTCCCCACCCAGTATCTGTTGATGCCCAGAATTCCACAGTTAGATATTGATTCCTGGGGAGAGGTAATATATTAAACACCTCAATGCAAATGACTTTACCAGATTCTTCCCAGAGACTACGTTTCCTTAGGGATAAAGGTGAGCAGGTTATTGGACTTCTAGAGATGATAAAGGGAAAGAGGAGATGTAATTAAGAAGGAAAATGGCACAGAAAATGGAGGAGGGAAGCTGAGGATGCCTCGAAATTCACCTAGTTCAGAATTTTGTCTGAATTGGTGCTGCCCAGCATATGAATTTGGACATGGACTTTATATTTTAGATCGAGAAAAGGGGGACATCTCTATGTCCCCAGATGACATCTGTGGATATGAGGACAGCCTGTCAACAGAGGGAAGGTGGTCCCATTGTCTCAACACTCTATCCTCAAAGCTGTAAACTGATGGTTTCTCACTAGGTACCTGGGGCTTCCCTGCAGCACTCTGTTGTCTATACTGCCAGGCTATCATTTTCTCTTTTGTGTTGTCAGGATGGGATTCAGGAGTATACCCTGAGAGCCACAATCAGCAAGTTTGGTGCCTGGTGCTATGGGTAACTGTGCCGGAACCATTAATGTCACCCCACTAATTAGGGTGAATCACATGAAATGTGCCCACAAATCAACTTTGAAATTCATGGAATGAAAATAATGCAACTAATTAAGACAAAAATCATTTGGTTGAGCTTGAGAATTAGTGGTGTAGAGAGAGAATCTCAAACTTGGGAAGGGACCTCAGAGGGACCCTACTCCAGCCTATGGGATTGGGGATTCCATCATAAGCATGCATAGAGTGCATATCAGGTGTGCTGGCACACAAAGGGTGGGGCTCAGATCCTGTTTGTCATTTCCCAGTGGCCAAATGGGAACGCTTCTCGATGGTGTGCTAGAACACACCTGGCCACTGCCTACGGATTCTGTGCTTTTTCTATTCCACAAGAAAGGTCTTTGGAAGACAACAGTGGGAAAATTACTTGAACTTGGTGAGGGGAAATGTTACAGTTTGTGGAGGGCAGGCCAGAAAGAGACTTGTCTGCTTGGAAAAAGAGAGAAGGGAGGGAATTCCTTAGGGAGGGGGCTGTGAAGATAAGTTGGAGCTTTCTTTATTGTATGGAGGGAGGATGGGAGGAAGCTTCCCATAGCTATTTAGAGCCCCAACTTCTTCCTTATGCTTTAAGAGGCCCCTGGTCTCCTCACTTTCTTTTATGTTACTGAAGGAGTGCATGTATTAAATTTTTGCACCCTCTGAATCCCCCCTTCCCCATAGGGGTGGGAATTCTAGGAATTAGTGATGGTGGATATGAGGCTATTGAGGGGCAGAGTCAGAGGTTCAGACTGCACTATTCATTTTCCCTGTGCTTATCTCAGACATGTGGCGGCAGGCCATCAGGGAAATACCCAGATGTCCCCCAGGACAGTTGTAGTTGTGTTGAGGCCAAGGGTTGCTTCTCTGTGACTTGAGCTTATTGGCCTTTCATGGAATATCTCCATGTAGCTTTTAAATGAGCTCTTTGAGGTATCTTATGTGGTAAAGGACACCCCCTCCCCATTCCATTTCTCAGGCTGAATATGGAGCCACCTGACCAACCTCTTAAATCAGCAGGTGCCAGGCATTAGAGATCCTTTGGGTAGGATGAAACCCAGGAGTCTGATTCACAAATTCTTCATGAATAAACATCTCTTTACCACAGACTCATTAAGAGTCTACAAGATAATTTCACCATTTCCGTCACTTCCTCAGTCATTTAATAAATGTGCATATATATCATATATATTTATGTTTATATATATGTATTTTCATAAGGCAAGAACTTGGGTTCTTTTATCTCTTCTTGGCTATATCCAGCTCCTTTAACCTCCTAACTTCCCAGCTGTGTCCTGTTTCCAGAGGGAATGAAAGACATGTTGTCCTAGGCGGCTGCTATTCTTAATGTGGAAAGTCAGGTCATGGGGAAAGGGTGAGCCTCAATTCCCAGGCAGTTCTGCCAAGGGGAAGTAAAGCCCAGCCTCCAAAGGGGGTTGGGAAGAGCCAGATGGTGGAGCAGAGGTTGATGGGGACAGGGGTTAGGTGAAGGTCAGATTGTGTCATGGCTTCCTTACTGGCCCTCTGGAGCATTTCAGAAAAAGCCAGAGTCTCTGAGACAGAGACAACTCTATTCCACACACCTAGAGCAGGAAAAACAAACAAAAATCCCTTCCCAATTCCTTATTTTTTTCTTTTGGGGAAAAATATTTGGAGCCTTTTTATTTCATGGAAGTGAGATCTGGGAGACATAGAAAAGGAAGACTCACTGGTACTTATGGTTCTTTCATTTTTTCCTACTCTCAAGATTGGATTTGTGAAAATACTATCAAGTCTCTCTGAATACAAATGCCATCATTGTGGGCAGAGCAGGCTGTGACTCAACTAAGGGGGAACCCCACCACCCTACCCACACGTTAAGTTTTATGATCTGATAATTCAAATTCTGTTAGCGGGGAAGGAGAAGAGGAAGGGAAGAAAAGAATGGAGAAACAGGAGCTAGATCAGAACCCAGAAATGTTCAGCATCCCACCTAGAATACTTGGCAACAAAACAGTAAATGGATGAAGGGGATGGGGGAGCGGGATTGAGGCATGTGTTTGGAGGGGAACCGTGGAAGGAATGAACTGGAGTCTCTGCATCCATCTGAGGGACCTGAAACAAAACTGGTGAGATGGGCCCTGGTCTGCCATGTCACTGAAAGGGGGAGAGAGGGAGAGGGAGGAAGAGAGGGAGAGAACAAGACAAAGGCAAGATGTTGAAAATCAGACAAACAAGGAAAGGTTAACCAGAATAGCTTCCCTGTGCCAGGAGAGCAGATGAAGCTTAAAGGGACTCTGTCAACCTCCGGGTTCCCTGCCAATTGTCTCTATTCTCCTTGGACTTTGGAATGGGCTTCAGAGTCGTGAAGCCCAAAGAAAAACGTGCCAATTATCCCCTCTGCCTTTTCCTCTAGTTTGGCTGGACTGTCCTTGGGGCAGTGCCTCCTGCCCCATTCCCACTAGGCTGTGTTTCTTGGAATGGCCAGAGCTAGCTGGCTCCTGGGCTGGATTTTCCTGGTTTGCGTCAGGCCACTTGAGCAGATGGTATCCACTGACTTACTGCTCAAAGTACCTTTATCATTTTTGTCAGCCATCAGAGGCCTTTATCAAACAATTACCATGATTCTTTGGACCCAGCCCTTTTGGAGGTCACAAGCACAGCTTGAAAGTGGGGGAGTGGGAGGGAGGGAGGGTAAAGGAGAAGGGAATGTTGACAGCGTCCCTTTAAGAGCAGTTTATCTTGATGACCTCCCCATCCCAACTCCCTTCCCACACCAGTTCCAGTTCCATTTTTACCCCCTAGCTTCCTAGCCAGTTGACCATAATTATCTTCAGGCCAAGCTAGATCTCTCTTATCTCTTTTCTATTTTCACTCTTCTTCCCAGATGCAAGGGCACCCCTCCCCATACTGCTGCTTAGGTTGTCCATGGAAGCTACTCTGCAAACACCCCAAATTAGCAATATATGAAACCCAGGAAAGTCTAATTCGATAATTTTTCTCTGAAAAATATCCCCTTCTGCTTTCCTGATGCTTGTCTGGAAATGTTAGACAGGAATAGGAGAATGAGCTATCTTTTGGGAGGTGGAGTATGAAGTATCATAGATACTTTCATTTAAAATAGAAATATTTCCTTTAAAATAGAAAGTATCATAGATACCTTCCTTTAAAAATATCTCCTCCCCTCAAAAACTTTCCCTTGGAACTAAATTATATTGGTCATCCTTCCTTCTCTGGGGTGGGGTTGGTCTTTAGATTAAAGTCTGCAAATTGTGCCATGATGGAGAATGTGGTGGAATTGTTGATTTTGACCTTACTACACCTCTCTTTGTTCACCTCACAGCCAATATGGCTGAAGTCTTGCTTAGGTAGTGATAATGCATTCTCTCTTTCCCCTTCTTTCCACTCCCCACTCCCTACACCAATTCTGAGGTTTGGGAGAGATAATTAATTTCTTCTCTCCATCCTCTTTCATCTTTCTCACCATCCTCAGGATATGGAGCCAGGAGACAAGATGTCTCTCTTTTTTCATCCTGAATGGGAATCATACCTTTGAATCCAACTCCAGGGATATGAAGTCAACTTTTAATGACCCACATCATTAAAAAACCCAAAACTTTTATTCTATTTTCCTCTCATCTGTCAGAAGACCCTAGAATTGTTTTCCCTTATCTTCCCTGTTCCACCCCAATTGACACATCCTGAGAGAATTCAGATTAATTTATTTTGAGCAAAACATCATTATTAAGATAAACTTGCTAAAAAGTATTGTATAAAACATGTCCAGATCCAAATTCAAAGCATTTTTAGATTAATCATTATTTTGGATTATCTTTCATCAGTGAAGATAATGGAGGGTTGGTTGACTTGGGACTTGCTGATTCAAAGGCCCTGAGCTTATGAAGTGCAGAGAACCCTCTCCCAGCCCACCCTCCTGCCCTTGAACCCAGTTTAATTCTTCTATATTGTCTTCCTTGCCTTGCCCCAAAGGTCAGTAATATGCAGTGACTGGAAAGGAATTTTGTCAGGTCTAATGTGGAAAGTAGGTGGGGATGTTGAAGCTAATATGAGGATGGTGAAAGGGTGCATGATGAGGTTTTGTTGTTGTTCTTTATGACCCCATTTGGAGTTTTCTTGTCAGAGATACTGGAGTGGTGTGCCATTTCCTTCTCCAGCCCATTTTACAGATAAGGAAACTGAGGTAAACAGGGTTAAGTGACTTGCCTGGGGTCACACAGATAGTAAGTATCTGAGGCCAGATTTGAACTCAGGAAGATGAGTCTTCCTGACTCCACGTCCAGCATTCTATCCACTCTATCACCTAGCTGCCCTATATGGTATGGTGGGATGCAAGGCGGCTAAACCCTACTCATGACTCCATGGGTTCTAGTTCTAATGAAGAGATGACTGCAGTATACTCAGCAGCCCTTATCACTATTATCAAATTGCTGATATTCTTTTAGCAAGAGGCATTAGAGAAGTGAGAGAACTTTCTGTATACAGGACTAACTGGGTTGGCTGCTGTGAGCTTACTGTATTCTAGACTATTTTATTAAGAATCTACTGTAGCATGTCTGGAGATAACCAGGGTTTCTAGATAGCTATGCCTGAAGAATAGATACTCTTTTTTGTTTGTTTTGTTTTTTGAAGAATGGGATACTCTTAAAAGGTCTTACCTCCTTTGAAAGGCTTGGAGAACAAGACCCATTTCTGTTATCAGAAAACTAGACTAAGTTTAAGGATCCTTCTTATATCCTTCCACGTGGGTGGCAGGATGGTATATATTTTCTGCTATACTCATGAAGACTGTTTACTAAACCATGGAGGGGCTGTGACATATTTCAGTGCTGGAGGTGTCCAGACCAACATGAACCCTTTGGGTACTGAAGCACTACCTTTGTTCTTGGAGCCTTAGCTCCTCCTCATTCCCATGGTGTATCCATAGTAGTGCCATCTACTAGGCTTTTCCCAACAGCCTTATGGTGGTATTTCAAATAGGGATGAGGCCACTATGGATGCACTTGCATACTTTTTATGTACTCCTTGAGACTGTGCTGTTAATTCTTAGGCAATTTTCAAGTTATGACTTATTCCATTGTAGGAAATCATTATCTGATTATTCACTTTATTCATTCTCACACACTTATATAAGAAAGCACCAGTGGAGAAGCAGGAAACTTCAGTGATTACAGGGATGATGACTATAAAACTTTGTTGGGTCACTGATGTCCCTAGTGTTTAGAATGCTGGTATAAATTCCTCCACCAATTCAGACCCATCTAACCCTAAAAACTGCTCCTTTCAAGTGATACTAAGCAAGAAACCAATAGATAAAGGCACACTGGGGAGCTGTGATTATCCATTAGTGGGGTATAGGTAGACCTGAATTGAAGTCAGATGATTCCTGTTGGAAGCCAAGTCCCTGCGGAACTGCTAAAATGAGAGAGCTGAAGCAAAGAAAAGAGGCAGCACGATTTGAAGTGACTGCATGGAAATAAAAGGTAAGAGATAGCTAAAAAGGGAAAATAATTGGAAAAGCAGGTAGATGTAGATACTAGTCAACAGAGAGAGGGCAGAGATGAAAGAGAGAAGCAAAAAAGAGAGGAGAGAAGAGAGAAAGGGAGAGGGAGAACAGGAGTGGGAAAAAAAGAGAGGAGAGAGGTAGATACACAGAAAATGAAGAGGAGGAGGAAGAGAAGAAAGATGAAGAGGAGGAAAAGGAAGAAGAGGAGGAGGAAGAAGGAAGAGAAGAAGAAGAGGAAGAAGGAGGAGGAGGAGAAGAGGAAGAAGAAGGAGGAGGAGGAAAAGGAAGAGGAAGAAAAAGAATAAGAAGGAGGAGGAAGAAGGAGGAGGAAGAAGAAGAAGAAGAAGAAGAAGAAGAAGAAGAAGAAGAAGGTGGTGGTGATGGTACTGGAAGAGAAACAAAAAAAATTAAAGATGGAGAGGAGTACTGAATAGGCATATATTGAAAGAGGATGTCTGGTGGGGGAACAAACAGTTGAGAGAATAAGAGAAATGGAAAGAGGGGATAGAGAATAAGAAATTGGGGAAGTAATAGAAATGAAAATTCACCAGTCAGGTCTCAGTGCCTCTGAAGTAAACCTGCAGGCATAGACAAAGTAAAGAAGCATTAGTCATGAAGCAGAAAAAGAGAAATAAGATAGAGGCAGAGTAGGAAAGAGGAGGGAGGGGGCTAAAGCAGTCATTTATGAACTTCTAGGATATACTGGCTCCTTGAAGAATCTTTATTGCTTGAGTCTAATTCTGTGCCCTGCATATAATAGGCACTTAACGAATAGTTGTCAAATTATAGAACTTCCAAGTTGGAAGGGTCTCTGGAGGGTCATCTGGTCTAAACTGTACCTGAACAGAAATCCTTTCTACATCATCCCCAACAAAGGGTTATTCAACCACCTCTTGAAAATACCTAGTGTTAAAGAAGCTACCATCTCCTGGAATGAGAAACCTTATTCCACGTTTGGACAGCTCCTATCCTTGCATCAAGCCAATGTCTTATCTCTCTGCAATTTCCAGGTATTCCTGCTAGTTCCATGCCTAGTTCTGGAGCCAAGCAGGACAAGTTGAAACCCTCTTCTACATGAGAAAACCTTAAAGACATTTTAAATGCCTGAATAGAACTATTATGGCCCAAACCTCTTTTACTCCTCTGACCTACAAGTTTTCTCTTCCTTGAATAGAATTGAATAAAGTGAATGCAACTGAAAGGGGTTAGGGATGGAGTTTGAAAATGCTTTCCAGAAGCAGGATCCCTTACCAGTTTCTTTGCTTTTCTTATCATGGCCCTGGAAAATTAAATTGAGTGAGCCTGGGAAGAAAAGAGGTGCCAAATGAGAAGTGGCTGCAGTGGCAATGTCTCATTGTACATCTGAGAAGGGCTGATCCCATGGAATATCAATATGACAATGGTAAATGACACCAAGCAGAGATAATATACATTCTATTACATTAGAAGATACCACTTATACATTACAGTAATCATGGAAATTAGTGGCATCTAATAGAGGAAGAATAACTGGAGCACATAGCTCAGGGTTCCTGAGAGCCTAGAGGGAATTGTGGAGATTTTTACATTTATGTTCTTATCTTGTGATCTATCTATTCATCAGAGAACAGTGCAATATCGTGTGGTAGGAGGGATGAAGGGTCATGGATTGGAGGAAGGGCTCAATTAGTGTTCTACATGGTGCTGTCTCCTTTTTGAGTCTATCCTTGTCCACTCATAGAAAGATACTCTTGAGTTTCTTAAAGGTATAGGGGAGGATTCTGCCTTTTGGTTGAATTGGAGCCATATACATGCTGAAGTGATAGGAATTGATTCCATTCTTGCCTTCAATTTAGTTCTGAGTCTCCATTTCTTTTTTCCATTTTTCCTTTTCAGGAAACACCTAAGGTAAACCTAGTAAGAGGCTGAACCCTGTTGAACAAGAGCAAGATAGAGAATTGGGGCAGGCAGCAATATGCCCATCTATCATTGGATAGTGGAAATGTATGCAAGTGGGTCAAATCTTTTAAAAGAGAAGCAAGAGGATTTTTCTGTATTTCATTTTGTACTTCTTTAAAATAGAGGCCTCTAGTCGCTTTCTGAGATGAGTGAAAAGACTAAAAGACAGAGTTTCTGGGTGATTAATGATCAATTTATTAATGAGGCTAGCTGATAATCAACAAATTAATGGTCAGTGGCTTTTCTCGGTAACCAAAGACACTTAATGGAGACACTGAATGCCTTGAATATTTTTTTTGAAAGGGAATGCCCCTGAAAGGAGAAATCAATCCCAATTGTTGAACAATTAATGAGGAGGTGGGCACTTAAGTGGGCAGGTGGGCTAAAAGTCTTCAGCTCCCACTGAGAACATGGCTTAATCATGAGACTCAGCTGCCTCCAGCCCTCCGAATGGAAGAATCCATCTCCACCCAGATCACTCTGGTTACTTCTCTCCTTCATAAGTTAGATCATGCTAAACTCAAATGGAGGGGTGCAAGGGCTGGAATTCACCTGGATTAGTTTCTGTTTACATGCTAGACAGAAGGAAGGTCTCCTAGCTGGGTGGGGTTCTGCCCAAGATCAAGGAGTATGTTCCCAGAGGATTTGGGCAATCTCATGTATCAGCCTTGTCCTTCAGAGACTGACTGACTTATAGGGGTTGGTCCTTGAAGGAGGAAATAAAGAGAAAAGGCTTAATTCTAATTTAATAAATGGTTATTGATATAATAGGAAAATAATTTCCCTCATTCCTCATCACCCTGCTGCTGGGACAAAGGAGATACATCTCTTAAGTGCTTAGGGCTCCTGTTGAATAGTCATTGAAGGAATAGGTAGGTCAAATTGAACAGTGTTATAGCAACAGCAACCTTGCAGAGGCTACAAAGACATCATAAAACATGCAGTCTTAGAGGTCTTTGTGGAAGAGGAAGGGGAAAGCCCACTCCTTTGAGGGCTTGGAGGCTTATGGGCTGGAGGCAGGAAATACAGGAACATCAGATATTTTTAGTACTAACTAAGTCCTTATCATTTAAATGAGTTCTGCCTCTGAATCATTGCCCAGCAACCTAATCACAGTGGGAAGGGTTCTCTAAAGGGCAGTGGTGCTAAGCATTCCCCCTATTTCAGAGCACCTTCTAATGCTTGGGTTCCCTCCTCAACTGTGAATCTGAGTTGCACAGAATAAGCCTTCCTGGGTTGATGGACTTTTGGAAATTCACTGTCTCTAAATCAGGCAGAATTTTTCTAGGCCCATTCTCTTGTTCACAAGATTGTGACTGAAAACTGAAATGTCCCATCCCACTGGGCTTTTCTCATGGTGGGAATAATTTTACCTATTAAATAATTAAATGTAATAGCTAATGCTACCCTTTCCACACCACAGCTTTTTGTTAAGTCACAGGATTTAAAAAAATCATTCATAGCAATGTTCTAGCTTTTAAGAGCCAGGAAGGAAAGAAGTCTGTCACAATGTTGCAACAATATGCAAATTCCCTGGGTACAGAAGCTGTGATAGGCAGGCTTCTCCTTAACAAAGCCCCTACCATTACCATTCATGCCTGTCAGTCTTAAACGGAAAGTACCAGGTACCCTGTTGTCAGGCCATAAATAAATAATAATCATGGTAATTCTGGCTCACCAATAAGACCTTTAGGCAGTGTGTGTGTGTGTGTGTGTGTGTGTGTGTGTGTGTGTGTGTGTGTGTGAGAGAGTGAGAGAGACAGAGAGACAGAGAGAGAGATGCTGATGGTGGAGAGGAGGGTTACTACATTTGATCCCCCTTCCTTTTTCCTTCCATCTCCAAATCTTTTTCCATCCTACTTCTTTTAGACTGTGTAAGTAAGTCTCTGGAGACAAGTCAGACTGATTTCCTGAGGAACCACAGGTTGTCTTTAAAAATAAATAGATAGGGGCAGCTAGGTGGCGCAGTGGATAAAGCACTGGTCCTGGATTCAGGAGTACCTGAATTCAAATCCAGCCTCAGACACTTGACACTAGCTGTGTGACCCTGGGCAAGTCACTTAACCCCCATTGCCCCATGCAAAAAAAAAAAAAAGAAAGAAATAGATGGGGGCAGCTAGGTGGCACAGTGGATAAAGTACCGGCCCTGGATTCAGGAGGGCCTGAGTTTGGATCCAGCCTCAGACACTTAACACTTATTGGCTGTGTGACCCTGGGCAAATTACTTAACCCTCAGTGCCCTGCAAAAAAAAAAAGACACCACACATATGTATACATATGCATATGTGTGTATAGATATAGATATAGATATAGACAATGTACATGTACAATATATCTGTGTGTATCTATGTGTATATGGATGGATAGATAAATAGATAGTGTTGAGGGTAACAGTAAGATAACGTCTGACATTAGCCCCATTCATATTTCTTTTCTTTTCTTTTTCTTTCATTTTTTTTTTTTGCGGGGCAACGAGGGTTAAGTGACTTTCCCAGAGCCACACAGCTAGTAAGTGTCAAGTCTCTGAGGCAGGATTTGAACTCAGGTCCTCCTGAATCCAGGGCTGGTGCTTTATCCACTGTGCTACCTAGCTGCCCCCCGGTCATATTTCTAAAGCACAGGTCTGACCATGTTACCCCTCTGCTCAAGACTTCAGAGGCTTCCTATTGTTGCCAGTCTAAAAAAATCAAACACATTTCTTTGTTAGGCATTTAAAGTCCTTCATAGTCTAGCTCCAACTTATGTTTCCAGATGGATTTCACGTTATTTTCCTTCATGAACTCCACATTCCAGCCAAAATGACTTACTTGATGTTACTCATACACAGCATTTTGTTACTGCCTCATGTGCCTTTTCATGGGTGATTTATTCCCCCATTCACCTCAGCTACTAGGAATCCCTAGTTGCTTTTAAGGCTGCTTCCTATGGGAGGCCACTAGGTGGCAGATCGGGCCTTGAGTTAGGAAGATCTGAGTTCAAATCCAGCCTCAGACTCTTACTAGCTGTTTGACCCTGAGCAAAGCATTTAACCTCTGTCTTGTTTTCTCAACTGTAAAGTAGGAGTCATAACAGCACCTACCTCTCAGAGTTGTTATGAGGATCAAATAAAATCATATTTATAAAGTACTTGACATACAGTAGGCACTTAATAAATGCTTTTCTCCTGGTTTTCTCAGTGTGTGCATGTGCAGATAACATGTCCTCCAGGCAGAATGTAAGTTCCTTTAAGACATAGACTTTTTTGGTTTTGTCTTTATGTTCCCAGAGTCTGTTATAGTGCTTGGCATATACTAGGTGCTTAATAAATGCTGGTCCAATTGAATTGGGGTGGGAAGTATGCAGTGGAAAGAGGACAGGCTCTGGGTTCAGATTTGCCCTCTGATACTCACTCTACCTATGTAATCTTGGGCAAGTCACTTAACTTTACTGGACCTCAGTTTCCTCATTTGTAAAATGAAAAGGTTGAACCAGATGGCTTTTGTTGTCCTTTCCAACACATGTGCTTGGTTCCCCCTCATACCTATTGTACTCTCTTGACATCATAGATATTTGTTAAATGAAGGCATTCTTTTTTTTAAGCATTTATTTTATTTTATTATTATTATTGGTTTTTTTTGGTGGGGCAATTGGGGTTAAGTGACTTGCCCAGGGTCACACAGCTAGTAAGTGTCAAGTGTCTGAGGTCAGATTTGAACTCAGGACCTCCTGAATCCAGGGCTGGTGCTTTATCCACTGTGCCATCTAGCTGCCTCCCAAATGAAGGCATTCTGAGCTATTATGAACACTGAATATAAACTAGGTCTTCAGGAAAATGTTGTACAATAGGCAATTATTGACCATTACCTAGATCAAACTGGACCCAAGAGAAGCTTAAGAAGGTTCCACCTTTTCCTCCCTTCTCTGTTCCCCTCCAACAATGTAATCGGGGCTCTAATGAATTAGCACCAGGTTTCAGAGAACATTTGGGGGATGGAGAAAGGGAACTACAATATTGACTTTTAACATCTCCCCAGTTTGTTGTTCAGGAAGCTCATAGAATTACAGTAGGCTGGGTGGTTGTTTTCTGAGGGGCATGGCAATATACCATTCATATCTTGTTTATAAGTTACTTTAGAGCATGAATGTCATTTATTTTTATATCGATCCCAGTTAAGCATAGTGCATAGATGCTTAATGAATATTTATTGATTGAAGGGGATGCATCTGGGGCATGGTAACAATATGGTCAGTATCATTATGGCCATAGCTCCAATGGGTCGCTTTATAACCAGGAGAATACAGCAGAGCTTCAGGAAGCAAAAAGACCTGTATTCCTATCAATTGCTCTGCCATTCTGAAATAGAAACCAAAGGAAGATCAGAAGCCTGTGATTCAGAGGTTGTATGAGATGGCCCCTTACAATCTTTCATCCCAGCTCAGTCCAGTTTCAAATATACATTGTGGTGGAGGTAGCACTAGCAACCAAGTCACCTTCCTATTCCCATAGTCTCTGTCATCATTCTGCTACCTTTCCCATCAAATTCCAAACACAGTTCCAAGATTCCCAAGCTCATACCAACAGTTTACTAACTTAGATAATATCAAAAATATAACCACTGAAATCACCTTCACTCTGAAATTACTCCCTGATGTACAACTAATGTATACTTATTGGAGTTCCCATACATGAGCACTGAATTTCATTTCATGCTCCCATATTTACTCTTCCCATGCTATTCTCTTAACCACCAAATGACCTCTTGAGGTTTCTTTCTGATGCTCTTAAATACTTGTCATGAAACCATAGGCACCTACTTTCCTTCACCTCTCCAAGACACATTTTTGCCTTTTTCCTTGTTGATCCTTCAACACCCTAAGCTCCTGAACCTTTCCAATCCCTAAACTTTAGGAGTGTAGCTACTTTGAGAACCAGCACCAGATGCTCTTCTTGTGTGAGTTATATGCAGTTTGGCTCCTTTCTTGGTGAAAGAAAAACATTAGGGAACCCAAGCTTGGATCTCATATATCATTGAAATCCATCTTGCAAAATACAGTGTCTCTTTTTCTTGAATTCTAAGTCTCTGGATTTCCTTCAGGACCAAAGTCTTGGGATTTTGTCCTTTGGGTCCCTGGGGCAGTAGAGTACCTTTGTGGGTCTGTCTGTCTGTATCTGTATAAAGGCCTCAAGAGGTTCAGAGTTGGATTCTGAGCTTCATCAGGGCTTAGTGATTGCTAAGGAAAGTTGATTTTAGCTTTGTCTAGAGACTCATGTCAGAGAATTTTCTAAGGCCCTGCTTATGTCCAACAATGAAAGAAACAACCACAGCTGATTCCCCAAAACATTTTCCCGATAGTCCAGGCAAGAGATAATAAGGAGCTGAACTAGACTGGTAATAGTAAGGTTAAATAAGAAGACACAAGAGAAAAAAAGACTACAGAAAATACTTGACAGTTAACAAATTCTGCTAATTCTTGTCTTTTATTCCAAATCCTTACCTTGGTGCTAATTCAATATTACTTTCTTCTTTTCTAGTGACCCTCTGGGGCCATTCATAGCCATATGCTTAATTATCAGGTACATAGCAACATCTTGCTAACTAGGACATGCTTGACGGTGTTTTGCCTAAAACTAAATGTTTGGGAAGAGACACTACTCCTAAATACTAAATGGTTGTGGAGGGACCTAATCCTAAACATTCATGGGGGAGCCCCAAGGCATACATTAGAATTAGACAGGTCTGCATGCTTTGCAGAGTGACACTATTCCTATACTGCTTAATGAGAGAAACCGAGACTTTGAATTGCCCTGAGGCTACCCAGAAAATCATCCAGAAAATGGAAGCTTGAACTACCTAGACATTTGATCTCAAGGGGTAGGGAGAAAGATAACTTTTTTTAGCTAAGAGCTGGAAATTTCCATTTACTACATCTCCTCTTCTGGAAAAAAAAACCAAATAATTTTTAAGTGAAGTTTTGTGAGATACATCTGCTCTGGAAAACTCTCACTTTTCTAGATGCTTTCACTTTTGTGAAATGGTCTTTTAGATTCTTTTTAATGATGATTCTACAATTCCTCTTCTCTTTCCTCACTGACCAGTTGCCTTCCCATACCTTTCTAATAATACTCTTTACCACAGTGACATCAGTGCAGTTGTGCTTTGCATTGTGGGGTGTATTTTCAGTTTATTTTTCTAAAATTATTGGTTGATCTTCTGCAATAAAACTTGAGCTTCAGACCTCAAAAATTAAACACTCATTGGAGCCTATTGTAACTTAGCATGTGAGGAGAATGAACAAATGACAGAGGAATTTAAAAGAGACATTTTTCTGGGGGGGGAAGGTATACAGTGAAAAGGGAGACTAGCCCACAAATTACTAGATATTAATGGGACAAAACAGGGTTTGGCTTATGCTTATCTTGTAATAACATGAATAAAAATCAAAAAAGAGATTTTCATGTATAGGGGCTAACTCAAATTTGGTTAACAAACTAATTGATTTTTTAAAACTGAATGACAAGGGGTGGCTAGGTGGCGCAGTGGATAAAGCACTGGCCCTGGATTCAGGAGTACCTGAGTTCAAATCTGGCCTCAGACACTTGATACTTACTAGTTGTGTGACCCTGGGCAAGTCACTTAATCCCCATTGCCCCACAAAAAGAAAAAACAAAAAACAACATAAAAAAAAACAACTGAATGACAATATCAGACAAAATGGAAGGCATGGTAAATGAAGGGCAAAAGGTCACCAAGATGCCACTCACATATACATAAGTACCTTAAGGTTTATAAAATGCATCATAGCCATGATTTCAGGTCACTGTCATTATCAGTCTTGTATAGATGAGGAAATTGGGGCTTAGGGATGTTCAGTAGTTTGCTCAAAGTTACACAGCTAGTGTCTGAGGCCAGGTTTTAATCTGGATCTTTCTGACTCCAAGTCTACTGTGCCATATAGCTTCAAGGGAAGGTTGAAGGGTCCAGAAAAATTCTAGACAACTGGGGAATCCATTGAGCACTGGATCAAAGTGGAGGTGGTTTTCTCTTTAAAATGACAAATAAAGAAATCATTATTAGCTCTTTTCAGTTTGAGTACCCTACCTGCAATAATAACAGGTAAGTATGACCCAGAAATGTAGACACTGAGAAGAGGAAGACAACAATTGTGACAAACTTAATTCCAAATTTAAAAGTGGTAACTTATACAATCATAAATTTGGCATTGAAAGTCATTGATTCCAATCCCCTCAATTTGTAGATGGAGAAACTGGGTTGGGGCAGCTAGGTAGTGCAGTGGATAAAGCACCGGCCCTGGATTCAGAAGGACCTGAGTTCAGGTCTGGCCTCAAGACACTTGACACTTGCTGGCTGTGTGACCCTGGGCCAGTCACTTGACTCTCATTGCCCCACCCCCCAAAAAAAGAAAGAAAGAAAGAAAGAGAGAAAGAAAGAAGGAAACTGGGTCTCGGAGAAGCTAAGCGACTTCCCAACGTTCATCATCTAACTAGTATGTGTCTGAAGCAACATTTGAATTCAAGTCTGGTACTCTATCTACTGTACCAACTAGCTATTAATTAGTAGCTCAGGTAATGTTGCTGGTTGTCTTTAGTAGTATGGTCGATGCCATGACTCTTTTGTGGTTTTTGTTTTTGTTTTTTGTGGGGCAAGGAGGGTTAAGTGACTTTGTCCAGGGTCACACAGCTAGTAACTGTCAATCGTCTGAGGCGGGACTTGAACTGAGGTCTTCCTGAATCCAGAGCTGGTGCTTCATCCACTGTGCCACCTAGCTGCCCCATGATTCTTATAAATGAATACAAATGGATTTTTAATTATTCAGAATTATAAGGTAGACTAAAAACTGACTGAAGAGTACCAGCTGAGTTGGTAGTTGGGAGGGCTGACAAGTCAGTAAGATCTACTTTAGATTTCATTCTGAATGATTATGGAATCACATAATTTCAGCATTAGAAGGGGACCTTAGACTAAAGGCCACCTAGTCCATCCCTGAAAAAATGTCCTTTACAACAGAATCAACAAATGGTCATCCAGCTTGTGCTTGAGGCATCCAACAAGGCCTCCAAAAGGAACCTGAGACAGTCTATTCCACTTTTAAAAGAATTTCTTAAGATCTGGTCAAACAATTTAATAAGGACATGATTCAAAGCCTCCTTGGGTTGTACCATTCACATCCCACAGATACAGGAGCAGCAGCTCTTGGAAAAAGCCCAGTTATCCTCCAAGTGTAATCTCCTTCAGCCTCGCCTCAATCCTGATAAACAATGACTTTTATTTTACATAGAAAGTAACTGAGGCACAAAAAGGGTAATGAGGCCACTCAGTACAATTGAGATAATTCTTGAGAACTTTTTGCTTCTTTGGAGGGACCCAGGATTGTTAGAAAGTCAAGCAAAGAAATAAAACAAAGTAGATTTTTGGAGAACAAAACAACCGTTACAAAAATCTAGTTCATCTTGGGGAAAGTCATTGCTAACTCTATTGTTAGGGAAAGGACAACACTCAATTCAATTCAACAAACACTTATTAAACACCTACCCTGTACAGAACACTTTGCTAAGGGCTGGTTGGGAGTGGGGGAGGAAGGAGACTTGGAACAAGAGACTGGAAAACACTGGAGTGGAGAAACCTTCAGGAAAGAAATCTGACAAAGTAAAAAGCAAATAAGCTGACTGTGAGATTCTGGCTTTTCAACGAAATTACAAGAAGTCCAGTTTATATTTCTCTCTGCTGATTTCTGAGAATGCACCTTCGAGTTTTCATATCTGGCTCTCTACACCAGAGCAAGTGGCCTTCTCTCTGGAGAAAGACTAGGCAAATCCCCAATCATGGGAAACTATCCCTTGAGGCAGTTGCCTCAAGAAAGAGAAACTGACGACTACCAGATATTTAAAAGCTTCCCTTTTGTTTTGTTTTTAGGATTAGGGTCTTCCCCTAGTCATTTGGTTTTTTGATTTTGTTCAGGAAGCTTTTATTTTTGAAAAAAAGGAAGAAAGAAAGCCCCCCTTTTTCTTCACAGTGGGAAAGGAGCAGGGAGAATTTAGAACTTTCATGAGAAAGAAAATTCTATTTAAATGATGCTACTGGGTGCCACACAAACAAGATGCCTCAGGCTCAGTTGGGAAGGACTCCTCATGAAGGCCACTGCTGGATAGATGTAAGGTCATTGTGGTCTCACTTTCAATCAAGACAAGTTTAGTCTATTTCACTTTTTGAATTTCAGCCAAAAAAGGCAAGATGGTAGTGCAAGATGGTGTCTGGGCAACTGGCTAGCAAAGTTCCACTTTCATCATTCTCTAATGATGAGGGGATTTTGGACTTTATCTGAGGACAAGCTCCCTAGAGGACCTCAAACCCTAACTTCTGGCAGGAGCCTTTTGGTCAGAAAGGCAGAGGTCAAGCTGGGCAAAGAGACAGACACGAAGATGGGGCCACAGAAGCAACTGCAGGAAGTCTTGAGGCAAGGAGGTGGGGACAATGCAAACATGAAGCATGTCTGGGCAAGCCCTGAATTGTTTCGAATCTAGGCTGGGATAAGTGACTAGTGACCTTCCCCTCACTCCTCCCCCACCCCTTCTACTTTTAAAGCTTCCATCTTTGGAAATTATATTTTTTGAAGTGTTTTGTCAGTATGTCTGTGATAATGCATTAAAATCCAGCTGGCCATTCCAATCTGGGCCAATTCTGTTTACTTGAATGCTAGTGATGAGATTGGGAATCAAAGGAGGACACCTGGAAAGGAAGCAGATTTAATGTTTTGAGGTTTTATAAACTCAATTTGGATTTTGTCAGTGCAAACTGACTGGGGGTTTGAGCTGCATATTTCATTGAAAGTACAGTAGAGAGAAGAAGAGAATAACATTCAGGGCCAGATTCCTCCTGATGCAAGAACCAGTAAAAAGTCTCAGGCTGTGCCTGGGCAAAGCACAGCCATTTTTCTTTTCCTGGGGTCAGCCAAAAAAGGTGGGTCGGGTTTGAAAGGAAAACAGCACTCTAGGGAAGAAGGAGGTGAAAGCAGACCCTGACTCCAAAAAGGGAGAAGGAACTTTCTCCCCTCAGTACATTAGACAACGGACGTTATCTTGCTCAGTGGTACCACCTGATGCTTACACATTAGAACTACATATGGTTGAACATTGAAAAAAATTTGTTTTTTAATTCTCCAGGGTTACTGAAGAAGCACTAGAGATACTCTGATTTTGTAACAACTCTTTTTGAAGTTTGCTTTCTCCTTGAATGCTTTTGAGCTTTAAACTGAATTTAGCTTTGTGTGTGTGTTTTTTACTATTTTTGGAAGAATCTTTATGTTATCATTTTGATAGACTTTTTCCTTACAAAAATGAAATTGTTGTATTCACTGAATTATTACAATCTGATTTTTAAAAAATCCCACTAAACATACATATTTAAGTATATATTATTTTTGTTTCATTTTGCATTTGTTCTAGTCTCTCATTGGTTAAAGGATTTTTTTTCTCTATCTCAATCCATTATATTCAAATGGAAAATATAAATGTGAAGTACCTGTTTTGATGCTGCTAATAGATGAATTAGGGCCTTTGAATCTATTTGTGATTTATGTAAGGTTACATAGTCATTTACCAATTGAAGGAAGGTTTGTCACTATTAAAGTGCTACTTATCTGCATATTTATTTTATAATAGCAAAGTGAATATGCAAATTGGTACTTGTATTTTGTCACTTTAGTGTTTTACTTTATAACTGTTATATAGACAATTTATGTTATAATTTACTATTAATTAACTTTATATTATATTTACATAATTTGCTATTTATTAATTTACTAGTGAAAATACAAATTAGCAGCAATGTGACAGTCACAGTTCTTTATTCAATTAGTAAATTTCTATTTACTAATTGAATTCACTGAGTGACTCAAGTGGTTTCAAATTCTCACATTCTCATCAAAACCTTAATTCATCAATTAGCAGCATTGAAACAGGTACTTCACATTGATATTTGCCATTTGAATGTAACTGACCATGTCATATTTCTGGTTTGTCATTTAACTCAGTATTGTTTGTTGCCTAAATACTATTATGGACCAATCTTTTACAAATATGGAAATTGCATGTGAAATGCATTAAGGTTTTGGGTTACTGATAGCTGGAGTATAAAACTATGGATATTTCAAAAGTATTAAAGGAAACTATAAAAAGAGTTGGCGGACAGTAGCAAGACCAGGTCAGGAGAGTCCATTAAGGATATAATTTATGAATTATCAGACCCATTTGATCATTCAAAAATTCTTGATAAAATCCTGGTAGGAAACAGTAGCATATGGATAGCATCACCAGGGAATTAGCTTGCAAATCTCCATCTGAAAAGGAGGGGTCCTCCATGAAATCTTCAACTTTAATGAACAAAGGGGGACCTTAGCAGATTTAGTCAGAACTAGATGCCTCATACATAGGTGAGGCTGAGGCAAGATTCTCTCTTATCTGGGAGGCAGGTGGAATCCATGTTGTCTTGGGCAGAAAGAAAAAGCCTCACCAGTTAAGGTGAGTTAAGTGCAGTTTAGATACCTGGGGTCATTAAGAGGCACATCACCTATGGGGAATGTAGGAGCCAGATTCCATGAATCACAGAGAGAAGCCTTACAGGAGGGGAGGACCATGATTGAATAGATATCTTGCTGCAGTCAGATCTTAGAGGCTCAACAGAAGAGTCTTGTGAGGAGTCTGTGCTTAATGTGCAACAGAAGCCCTACTATGATGCCGGCAGGCATTTAAGAGGGACATGATGAATTGTTTGATGGAAGGTGTCAGAGGAGTCACTTTGGAAAATAGACAGTCTCTGAGGAAAAGAAACACCGAACTCATGTGTCAGGAATACTCTGGTTTAACTGCTGAGATGGCATTTGCTAAATTTGGTGATTCCATTTAGCACAAAGGGAAATTGCTGTGTAAATCTTTGATGCAGGTGGACAGCCATCTATTCAGACTGGTGGAAAGAGGAGTGGGACCCTCTGAAAGATGAGACCTGACCAGGTTACTTAAGTGGCCAAATGAAAATGGAGATGGGTGAATTTAAGGATATCCTTAAAGGATATTTCAGCAAAGAAAAAAAGCCAAGGGCTTATGAAAGGCTAAGCCAGAGCCTATAAGCAGTTGGGAGAGGTTATAGCTAATAGCATAGTTCATAAATTTTGATTTAATCACCTCAGGGTGGCACATTCATGTCTGTATGCATGTATATATGTGTATATATGGGTTATATATGTGGACCACATGTATATGAGTCTACATACATACAGATACACACACACACACACACACACACACACACACACACATATATATATATATATATATATATATATATAAATGTATAAATACACATGCCATGGAACCTAGGCAAGACAGCTGCACTAGAGATGAAGATGAAGATAACACAGTAAAAATTCACAGAAAATGTGGTGAGAGGAAGTCTTGTGGATAAAGCTGTTCTTGGAAAGATAAAGGGAATGGACGCCATGACACCCTGATGCATGAACACAACCATCAAGAGATAATCAGGGGGCAGCTAGGTGGCACAGTGGATAGAGCACTGGCCCTGGAGTTAGGAGTACCTGAGTTCAAATCCAGCCTCAGACACTTAACACTTACTAGCTATGTGACCCTGGGCAAGTCACTTAACCCCAAATTGCCTCATAAAAAAAATTTAAAAAGAGATAATCAGAACTAACTACCTTTTGCAGAGAAGATAGCCATATCTCACAAATGAAGTAATATTTGTAAAGCACTTGCCACAATGCCACAGACTAGACACTTTATAAATGTTTATTCCCTTTGCTCCTTCTCTTTCTTTCCTTATAGATAGGTTGGATGCATTCCTTTTTTTTAAACTATGGAACTTATAATCTATTGGGGAAGCAAAATACATAAATAAAATTTAAGAATTACAAAAGAACAATTTAACATATACATTAATACCAATTACATGCCATGGGAATAGAAGAAAGGATCAGTCAGAATCCAAAAGTATCTAATTTGACAGGTGGATGCATTCTTGATATGAAGGCAGTGTGAGTATTGTAGAAGCTGTAATCTTTGAGAAGAATATGAGGAGAAACTATTCAAAGTGTTGGCTCAACCAGAGGGAAATTATTTGAAGCTTAGTGATATGTTAGTAGAAAACTGAAAAATGTCTGTTTGGCAGAGTCTCCATCAAGTATGTAGGTGACTCGGTATCACAGCAAGTTGTGAGGGTTGATGGGGAAGAAAGGAATACCAAAATGACCCCATTGAAGGAACTTTTGAGATCTAAGGACTTTTATGGGATTTGCTGACTATTATCACAAATTTGCTAAGAGTTTTGCTTCCACAACTAAACCACTGCTAAACCTCACTTGTGCTTATGTAATTTAATAGAACTAGAAACTGAAGGATAAGAAAGACTGGGCTGTGTTAAACCCACAAAGCTATTTAGAAATCAATGGATGGACAATGTGAATGTGAATGAACTTTCAAAGCCTTGGTCACACATGCATCAATGTAGAGCCTATGCAGACCCAAACAAGCCATTTTTTCTGTACACAGATACTAGCCTAGAAAGCTTGAGAGCAGTCCCAATTATGAGAGAATAATGCTTACCAGAAACCAATTGTATGTGTCAGGAGAGGCCTTAAGTTGCTATCCTAACCACAAGCTGGAGTTCTTGGCTTTGAAGTGGGTTATTACTGAAAAGACTATGTATATATTGAGCTAAATTTCAAGGATGGACCAAAACAATCAACTGATATATTTTGATGAGTGCCAAGTTTAATGCTGCTTGCCCTATATGGGTAGCATCACTAGCTAACTATTCACTTAGCATTCACTATTGGCTGAGGAAGATTAATGTGGATGCAGATGCTCTGGACTGAAAGTCACATGACACCAAAGCTATGGTGTGAAAGCCATGTAGGATATTCAGGGAGCTGGGCCACCATCAAATAGAAGTACAATTGAGAGCTTGGGACTTCCACCAGAGCAGTTATCAGCAGCATATAGGCATCTCCTTTCATTGAAACAATCTTCTCTGCCTCAGTAAGTTGCCTGTGGGTAACTGGTGGCAAGAGCAGATGGCTGATGAAAGACTGCAAGAAGTGATATGAGCCAAGAAAAAAGGAAATGGTTTTAACTAAGAAACTTAAATTCTTATTTCTGAGAAAGTACCTAACTATTAGAGTGATGGCGGAAGTTGTAGCTACTCAAAAGGAGTGCTATACTTGACTATGACTGATCCCACATATGGTACCAGGAAGCAGTTGATACTGATAAACATATAATGTATTGTAATTATGGAAGCACTTGCATGATGGTTTTAGACATGTCAACCAAGAGTGAAGCTTAGAGCTAGAAAGAAACAGATTTTGCTGGCCCAATGTGGCAGAAGACATCACTTAGAAGTGTGAGATTTGTGGTGAGTTTAAAGGAAGGCATTGCCAACTTGTGTTGCAAATTTAGAGAATATAAGCACTAGCAAAGCTTTAGAACTTGTCTGCGTTGGCTTTTTATTTCTTGAAGGAGAGAGCAAGACATCATATTTTAGTAGAGATTGATAATTTTACCAGGTAGGCATAAGCATACTCTACCAGGAACCAGAAAGCATTTATTGCTGTTAAACTCTTGTGGCAGAAGTATTTCTCAGTGTATGAATTCCCTTCTTGGATTTATACTGACCAAAGCAGAAACTTTGAGATCAAGTTAGTCAGGTTAATGGGAGCTTTGACAGGTATCAGAAGTCTAAAACCAACTGTGTTATTCCCATTAGTGACCCACCCCCCCCAGCCTGAGTGTTTCAATCACATATTGTTGGACACACAGTTAAGGAACTAAAACAAAAATCCCAGTGCAGTTGACACGTGGCATTTCTAGAACATAATCTTGTACAGCTCTACCAGGAATGATGTCACAGGCTTTACAGTATTCTTATTGATGTTTTGCTAAAAGCCACACCTACCTCTAGATTTGTGCTTTGGCATCTCAGAGGATGGAGAGGATGCAAACACACAAACAATACAGCTCCTGGCTTAGAGACTGAAAAATGGCTAACAACTAGTCATCTCTTCAGCTCAGAAGAGCTCTGACAAAACCAAATCACAGTCTGATGCCCAGGTTTGTTGTGAGATCAACAGCAAAACAGAGTACTGATGAGAAACTTGAGTATTCAGGGGACATACAAGTTAGCACATAGATGGAAAGCTACCTCATACCTAGTCATGGAAAGACTGGACAACTTGCCTATTTATAGAATAGCCCTAGAGATTGGTGGGGCCCTTAGAAAAAACATTTAATGAAATGTGCAATGGCAACTGTTTATAGCCTATAGGAGAGTTAGTTGGACTCCCTGATGCTGTCATTGTTGTTTGTCCTTCGTTTCTTTTGTTTGTTTGGTTTTTTGGTCTTTCATTTTTGAAGAGGACCAGCAACAGCATGGGTGATGGCTTGTGCTTGAATTGAATTGAAGTGAGGCAGAGTTGTGCAAAGTCATCAACCTCTCTCTTCTAGAGCCATTGAAGTCCAGTGGCAGGACAAAAGTTAAGATGACCTGGAAAGCAGTGAATGACCTTAGCATCTTTGATGCCTGACCAAGCTCTAAGCCCTCCACAGCACATGCTTCAGCTGCCCTCATGGCCATTGGAACAAATTCTTCTCATCCCCCATTCCGATGGGGAGTCTTCACATCCTTGGGGCAGACATTCCTCTAACTCAGTGACAGGTTTGAGGCCTGTTGGCTACCCTCTACCTGGTTTAGCCTGTCTGTCAAGACAGTGTGGCTGCTGTGCATGATATAATGTTTTGCAGCCACAGCTGAAAGTTGGGTGAAGTTGGACACCAAATGTGGATGAACAACTCTCACAACAGAGGGGCTAGTCCTCTCTTAGCACTCCATACACTCCACTCCCTGATGGACAAGTGGAGACAAGTGATAGACTTTTATCTCTGCAGTCTAAATAAAAAACATAGCCCACTAGCTAGACACTATCTGAACCAGACACTGGTTCAAGAAAAATGAATAGGCTGAACTACTTGAGGAGTCTAGTCATGCCTTATTTGAACCCAGAGGTAGCACCTTGCCTACCTAGAACTTTAGCTGAAGAGACTCCTAAGGTAAAGAGATAATCCAAAGGGACTAGGATACAGATAACTAGCCTCATCCCTCCATAAGTTCAAGACTATAATTCTAAGTAGGACTATGATCAATAAATCAACAGGCATTTATTAAGTGCTTACTATGTGTCCAGCAGCCCAATTCATTCAGGGGCAAATAGATAAGCTGGTCACAAGATGGCTAGATCTATCCAACCTATGATGCTGCAGGTAAAACTGAAGAAGTGGTTATACTAATGTTTACCCATGTAATAAGTGCCTTGCATGTATTTGCATGTTTGTTGATGTACTCTTAATTACCACATGTCCTGAGTTATTATTCTTTTTTAATCACTTTGCTGTTTATGAGAAGATAGAGCAGTGTTAGGCAAGCAATATAGATATATTTATTAAGTATAGTTAGCTATACTTCTCCTATTATGTATTATAATACTTTTTCTTTGTTCACTTATATGTTAATGCTAAAGCAAGTTCTATTATTTTGTAGACAATTGATATTATGTTGCTCTTACTTCTGTGATAGGTGCAGGCATCATGCTTGAATATAATTTAGACATGTAGTCATAGCCTGCCCAGTAGTGTTTTGCACTGTGCTATGCCTATTGCAGGGCAGCTAGGTGGTACAGTGGGTAGATCATCAGGCTTCGATTTAGGAAAACCCAAGTTCCCTGAGTTTCAATCTGGCCTCAGACACTTAATAGCCATATGACCCTGGGCATGTCACTTAACCCTGTTTACCTTAATTCCTCATATGTAAAATGAGCTGGAGAAAGAAATGGCAAATCATCCTAATATTTTTGCCAAGAAAACCCCTAATGGGGTCACAAGAAGTCAGACATGACCCCCCCCCCCCCCCCCCCCCCCCCACACACACACACACACACACACACACACGTCTGTTGTGTATACTGTTGAAAATTTCTGTGAACATCACCCTAAAGTGATTTTCTGAGATTCTGGGAAAATCTTCAGTGTTTAAGTGTTGATGTTTACTTTTCTGCTTGTGCTGTACATTTGCTGATGCCAAGTATACCTTAGCTGATTTTTCAAGGGCCTGCCAAAAGGTTTGGACATGAGCAGAGGGAGATGGGGACCAAGCTATTTGCTAATGCTCAGTTCCACTTCCATGATCCTCTGAGGGGATTTCAGACTTTTTAAGGGTAGATTACCTAGAGGGCTTGGGACCCTGACTTTGGGCACGGAGCCTGTTGGTAAGAAAGGCAGAAACAAAGCTGAGCTAAGAGGTACAAAGAAGCAAGTAGCAAGGAGAAGAAAATAGAGACTGTGGGTGAGTAGATGGGAGGTCAGGAGCCAGGGAGTTGAGGACAAGGCAAGCATGAACCATGTCTGTGGTGAACCCTGCCCTGCTCTTCCCATTCAAATTCCTTCTTCTGATGACTACAGACTCTGGTTGCTGCTTTTAAAACTACTATCTTTGTAAAGAACATTATTTTAAGTGTTTTCTCAGTATAAATGTGATAAATATGTTAAAATTCGGTTGATCGTTCAAATCTCTGCTAATTCTGCTTACCTGAGTATTAGTGGTCAGATTAGGAACAATGAGAACATAAGGAAGCAGATATAAAGTATTAAGATTTTCAAGCAGCATATTTAGATGAAGTTATAGTACATCAGAGAGAGAAAGAGAATAATATTCAGGGTGCAATTCTTCCAAAAACAATATCAGAAGTCCTCAGCTGCAAGCAGGCAAATCCCAGGCATTTTTACTTGCCAGGGGTTAGCCATGTTGGTTGGCTGGTTGGGTTTAAAAGGAAAGCCATACCCCTGAGGGCAGCGGGAGCTAAAAGCTAGCAAAGCTTCCACAAAAGGAGGGAGTTTCTTCCTACCAACACATTGCCAGTTCAGCCTGCTTTTTCAGTAGAACATTTATATACCAATGGTATATGTCATTCATATAGTATTTAACTCAAGTCTTTGTTCTGGGATAATGGATGACTTTCTGCCACAACTCCTCAATCTACAATGCCTTTCATGGCCAGGTGAAACCTTAGATAGAGTATTTATTAAACATTTACTCTATGGCAGGGTCCACAGGGGCATTATCTCTTGTTGATGGGGCATTGGGAAGTTCAACCTCTCCTCCTTCAAAATTTGTTCTCCATGGGTAGCCTAAATTTCACCAAAGCCATTTCCTTTAGCTATGCATTACCTTCTCCATGACCTATTGTAATAGTCACGTTTGTCACTATTACCTTTGTGTATCAGTGCTGGGAAAGAACAGGGTCCTTGGAGGGCTATTGTTGAGAGTAGAAAGTTTGTAGAAAAGAGAGGTGAGGCAATGTCTAAGACAAACTTGGCTTACTCAACCATTCTTTTCAGGAAGCCTCTTTTGCATATTTTAGTACCCCCAACTGATGGATTCAGGGTTATGTTGCTACTAACTTTCTTCTCAGTTGACTTATATTTGATTCAGTTCTCCTGGAGGGGGGAGGGGTTGTATCCAATTTCTGCCCCAGACATTATTTCCTTTGGACACTCACCAAACTGGCTAGCTACTCACCTAGTGGCAGCTAGGTCAGGTAGTGGATAGAGCACTGGATTTTGGATCTTGCTTCAGATGCTTACTAACTGTTTGACCCTGGACAAGTCACTGTTAGCCTCTGTCTCCCATCTGTAAAACGAGGGTAATAGCACCTACTTATAGGTTTGTTGTGAGAATCAAATGGTATTTTGTAAACCTTGAAGGGCTATGGAAGTGCTACTGTCATTATTCTTATTGTTCTTACTTATAACCACCTGAGAGAAGGAGACCAGCTCAGACCATAGTAGTCAAAGCATTATTGTGTTGGCTGTTCAATGGCATTTCCTATTTTGAATTGGGCAGTCTTTTGTGTAAATATCATGAAAGATGACCCAGAATTACCTCCTTACTATGCTGGGATAGAAAGGGAAACCTTTAGTGGAGGTACACGTGGGGCATGTATCAGAAATTCTATTATTTGGAGCCTACCAGAATTCTTCAACTACTTACACTTTGATTGGATCTCCTGATAATTGAGGAAAACCTAAGGCAAGGTGGAAAGTAGCCAGGGTAGTTTGGTGTGCACACTCATCTCTGAGTCAGGAAAGGCTCTCTGCCCCCAGGTTGTTGGAGATGAGGGGGGAGTGTGAGGGTGGAAAGCTGCTCTGGAGGAGTCAGGAAAAAAGTCAATCTCAAATCATATCTGTTAAGAGTCTTGTTCCTTTATGGGAGTAGCAGCTTAGTACAATGGATAAATAGCTAGTCTTGGAATTGGTTCAAATTCCTTGTTTGAACCAAGCTAGTTTTGTGACCCTTGGCAAGTCATTTAACTTCTCAGTACCCAAGGCAATTCTGGAAGATTCTAGGCTACAGAGTAGCTACTGCCCTGCTTTGGTGGATGGAGTTTGCTCACTGGGTTTTTTCCACATCGAAAAAATCATAGATTAGGTTCTCCTCTACTAAATCTTGTTAACCTATGATTAAGCAAGATTTCTGAACACCCAGGCTGTGTTCTGGATGCCTTTTTGTTATTTTACATTGTAAGCTCTTAAAAGGCAGAAACTTTTAATGTAGCTTCCTCTGGGTGGTACTATGCATGAAAAACTGACAATTGCTTTGGGTAATGATGAAAGTGAGGATGATGATGGACATTCTACCATCCCAGAAACATTTTTCAGTCTACTTATCACCATAGGTATACAGACATAGGACCCAAAATAAATTGATTAATGAGTAATTGAAAATGTGGATAGAAACAGAAAATCCAGTTAGGACCTTTGCTGATCTCAGCAAATGCTGGCACAGGTAGGAAACACTGGGCAGGCTGGTAGCTTCTTCCTACCAACATGTTGCCAGTTCATTCTACTTTTTCAGTAGAACATTCATATAGTATTCAGCTCAAGTCTTTGTCTTGGGATAATGGATGACTTTCTTCCTAAGGATTAAGATTTCATATCATCAATGCCACAACTCCTCAAACTACAATGCCTTTCATGCCCAGGTGAAACCTTAGATAGAGCATTTATTAAACATTTACTCTATGGCAGGGTCCTCAGGGGCATTATCTGTTGTTGATGGGGCATTCATTGGGAAGCTCAACCTCTCCCCCTTCAAAATTTGTTCTCCATGGGTAGCCTAAATTTCACCAAAGCCATTCCTTTTAGCTATGCATCACCTTCCCCCATGACCTATTGTAATAGTTACATTGTCACTATTACCTTTGTGTATCAGTGCTGGGAAACTAAATGAGCTGAAGAGACTATCTCAGGTCTGCTTGTCCTAGATACAATTTGTCCCCCACATTGTTTCTCAAAGTTCCTTCATGTGACTGTGGCTACTGATAAGTCAATTCTTTTTCTTGGAAGTAGCCTTATGGTGCTTGGCATGGAGCATTAAAAGCCAAGTTTTATGAGTTAGATAGAGCTGACCATGGTAGTTGGAGATGGAAGAATTGGACTTATAGCCATCTCTCATTTCTCTGTGACAAGGGGAATAGGAAGAAAAAAAGAAAGTGTAAGTAGAGTGGGGATACAGACAATTAAAATCCAATAGCCATTCACTTGTATGTCCTCCACTTTAATCAATATAACTTTCTCCTCTAACCAAGCCTTTTACCAAAAAGCTGTGAACGAGGAACAAAATGGAAAAATTTGAGAATCATTTGCTTTCCTGGTTGTGGAGAGCCTCAGGGAGCCCTTGTATGGTGTGAAAGTGGGCAGCAGCAACAGTAGTAGGATGAAAACACAACCAAGTAAATCAAGTCTTTCTGACAATTAAGTTTGCTTCTAGGTTATGAGTGGTCTGTATGTAATTGCTGTGTGGGAAATGCCATAGGCCCAGGGAGGCCTGGGATGATAGGGGTGGAGAGTCTTGACTTGCTAGTCTACAGGCATAGTCATGTTTTAACATATAGGCACCCCATGAATAGAGGCCCTTAGTTTTCATGGTAGAAAATGGGTAGAGAAGGTCTAATTTTGTGTCTCCCTTGTAAGAAGAAGCTCTTTACAGGGGGAAACTTGTTGCTTTTGCATCCTCATTCAGGAACACTGCAGGCATTAGCTGAAATTCCATTCCACAGACCCCATGGTGCTGTTCTAAAATTAGACAGGTTTAGGGGTGGCTGTTTGGGTAGTCCTTTCACTGCATATTTCTGCCTCCCATTTGCTTCATCACACCCATCTCCCCTCTCTCCCCTTCCTCTAGGCATATGATCTGAAATGAGATGACCTTTTTCAAAAGCCTGCCTACCTTGGGTTTGAATGCAATGAGCTTCAGGATCATCTCGACGGTGAAGAGGCCAGTGAAGAGCATGTTGAGAATGTTCATGGCGATTTTGAAAAGACAGCTCTGACCGTAGTGCTGGGAGGAAGAAATTCCCAGGGTACAGTGAGAACAGGATGGAGATTCTATGGGTAGAGTCTGTGCCTCACCCATTTCTTTAGCCTAACCTTTTCAGAGTTTGACCAAACAACAACAATAATAACATCTTCATAATCAAAAAACCCTCTTTCACACCATTTTTCCACTGTCATGGCATTGTCCCTGCATAGACTGTATCTTTCAGTTGACAGGTGAACTCCTCAGAGATCCTTTCTCTGATGCTACTGAAAAATCTGAAGGCTTTAGTGGTCTTAGGTCATGGCTTCCCTTCTTAGATTGAGAAGGAAAAAATATGATGGAGACCCTGGCAACTATTTCTCTAATATCACAGAGAACCTTAATACAGAACTCTGTGTTCTGGCTAGAGAGAGGGGTTGTTATCTCATAGGCTCATAGCACCACAGTTCTATTGCTAGAAAGTACCCCAGAAGCCATCTGGTCTAAGCTAGATTCCTCATTTTGTAGATGAGGGAACTAAAGGTAACAGAGTTTAAATGACTTGCCCAAGGCCACACAGGTGGTAAATAGTAGAGGTGAGATTTGAACCAAGGTCCTCTAACTCCAGAATCCAGTTTCTTTCAAAATGGCATCTATATTCCATGCCTTGTTGATAGTAATGAATGTATGGGCTAAATTCATAACTCCCTGTTTTCTTTTTGCCTGCCTTCCCTGCATGTTCTCAACTAGGGGTCCTTCAGTGGTTCACACCCTGGTGAAGGGTGATATCCTTCTCTCTTTAAAAATTTTTTTTAAATCATAAAGGTATTTTATTATTTTCTAGTTACATGTGGATATAGTTTTCAACATTTGTTCTTTATAAGATTTCTAGTTTCAATTTTTTCTACCTCCCTCCCTTCCCTCCCCCCTCCCCAAGACAACAAGCAATCTGGTATAGGTTATGTATGTACAATCACATCAAACAGTGAAAGCAGAAGGTGATATCCTTCTCAATGAAGCAGTTAGGGCTGGAAGGAAGAGAGCCGCTGCTTTCCACTCTCCCTTTTGGCTACCAATTGAAAGACTAATTGGTGAGGTACACATAGCTCTTCTCATTTCTGTCTCTTCCCCACAGCCACAGCCCCTTCAGGTCTTCAGCACCCCTCCCCCAAACCTAGACTTACCTGCATGGCTAAGCAGATGGTGTTGAGAAGGATGAGGACGAACATCAAGTACTCAAAATAGGTGGAATTAACCACATACCACACTTTGTACTGGTGTTGGTTCTTGGGGATGTATCTTCTCAAGGGCCGAGCCTTGAGAGCATACTCGACACACTGTCGCTGGTGGGGGTTGGGGGAGGGGGGTGGAAGGAATGAGAGATGGGAGAGGAAAGGAGAAGAGAGATCAGTGAAGTGTGGAGTGCTAGGAGAGAAACTGGGGCTTGGACATGTATTCAAATCCTCAGGGTATGTGGGAAACCATAACTGACTAGTCCTGCTCTTGGATCGTGGAAGTGACTGGAAGAACCATTTGCTCCTAGCTTTCCTTCCTTCCTTCCTTCCTTCCTTCCTTCCTTCCTTCCTTCCTTCCTTCCTTCCTTCCTTCCTTCCTTCCTTCCTTCCTTCCTTCCTTCCTTCCTTCCTTCCTTCCTCCCTCCCTCCCTCCCTCTCTCTCTCTCTCTCTCCCTCTCTCCCCCCCCCCTTCCTGGGCAATGAGGGTTAAGTGACTTGCCCAGGGTCACACAGCTAGTAAGTGTCAAGTGTCTGAGGTCGGATTTGAACTCAGGTCCTCCTGAATCCAGGGCCGGTGCTTTATCCACTGTGCCACGTAGCTGCTCTCTTTCTTTCTTTCTTTCTTTCTTTCTTTCTTTCTTTCTTTCTTTCTTTCTTTCTTTCTTTCTTTCTTTCTTTCTTTCTTTCTTTCTTTCTTTCTCTTTCTATATATGCAAGGCTTTATTTTCCTAGCATCTTTAGGGTTTAATTTTTTCATTTAAAATTGTTTATTTTATTCTTAATTTATGAAGCTAAGATTTTATTCAAAAGACCCCCAAAACAAGAGTAATAGCCTCTTTATTAATTGTTCTTTGCCATGGTCTCCTCCAAGGGTATTCAGATCCTTTCCCTTTCCTTCCTTCCTTAAATTTTTCTTATTTCCTTGAGTCTCAAGAAAATACTTCCAAGCCATTGACAGGTGATGAGAAGTGATCACTTTGGGACTGAATATTTGTTACTGTTGTCAACTAGATCTTTGGTACCTCTGCATTAATATATCTTAATTTTCATTTCTATGCCATAATCCTGAGTCTGTGGCAAGATTGTGTGTTTGTGTGTTCAACCTTCCCATCCAACCCCTAATATCACATATATTTCTCTGGCCAGTTGAATACTTATCAATATTAGTATTTCATCTCTCTATTTCCCCTTCCTTTCCACTGCTGCTCCTCTCCCCAGTGAAGTTCCATGTTTCTCGGTCTGCACATAGCTCTTATACTCCCAACCATCCTCAATGGAAGAGTTTCTATCTCAGTCCTTGGGACTGGAATATCATTTCTCCTTGGTCTTGGGCAAAGGTTTCCTCAAGCCTCTTTCTTGCTGAGTGACATAGTTTCTCTCTCCTCTCTCCCACCTCCACTCGTTGGCTTTTTTATTTAATCAAGTAACAATATTTCTCTCTTAGGTGGCTGAATTGTTATCTCCATCTTCCCAAAGCTTTTTACTCCAGAAAGCCACCCTTGATTCCCACAACTGGCAAAAACCTTCTTGTTCAGAGCTTACATCCCATCATACCACATCTTATTTTGTAACTCTCTAATGTACTTGTGTAGTACAACTCCCATTTTTTATGAAAGTGCTTTGTACTGTTGAACATGCTATCTGTATTTTGTGGTCACCAGCTTGGGGCTCAGATTTACTTGAAGATAAATTGGTGTACTAAAAATGGAACATCCCAAAGAGACTGCAGAGGCTGCACAGGTCACATTTTTCAGGATTCTGGCTAGGAATATTTCTTGCTATATGGTTAGCATTTTTCACTATTTATTTTTTCATTTATAAACATGTTCAAAACATGTCAAAAGGCCTAAAGATAAGTGTGCTTCATTTTCTTATGTCATGTGTTTCAAATTAGATACCTTAAATTTGAAAAATTAAAAATAAATTAAAATTAAGAATTAAAATTAAAAAACAAATCCATTTATGCTAAGACTTCATAACTTTAATATTATGAAGTACATTTGTTTAACTATTTTAAATTCCATCAATTGTTCAGATAATCTTAGTCATTAAGTCTATTTCATTTGTGATAAGTTTTATTTTTGCCATAACTACTTTGTTTTTGTTCAATTTTTCCCTTTTATTATAAAATATATCTTATGACATAATCTTTTAAGAGATGTATGTGTATCTATGTTTGTATTTTTATTTATTTATTCATCTCTCTATCTATTTCCTTACTTTTCTATGTTTCATTCCTCCACTAGACTGTAAGTTCTTTGAGGGAAGGGACAAAGTCTTATCTAAACTTTGCATCTTTCTTAGTGCTTGGTATGGTGTTCTGCACATCAAGTTCCTTAATATATGTTAATTTGCTGGTGTTTGACAGTCATTTGGTAACTGTTCCCTCCCCACAAAGATTTTGTTTCCCTTTACTCCCTTATTCCTTAATAATTGTTTCTGTGGCTCTCCTTTCCTTCCCAACTGTATCTACTCCAAGAAAGAGCTGAGAGTTAAATGGCAAATTTGGCAACTTGTAGGAGTTCGAAATTCCTTTGCATATAGCTTCTCAAAATGAACCCCCTACTCCTCAAAACTCAGAATAGGAGAGGTTATCTTAGTGTTTTTTCTCTTTCATAATTTTTCAGACTGGAAGTAGGGTCAGAGCACTTATTCTGGGAGGTACTTTTGAGATCATCTGTTTAGTTTTCACAATTTACAGATGTAGAGACAGATTAAGATAGGCTAAGTGACCTGTACAAGGTCACACAGGTAGGAAATAGGAACCCAGATCCCGACTCCAAACCCAACACTTTTCCCCACTCTACAGTGTTGCCCACCCTGCTGTTAGCTTTTCCTTTTTATCAGCCTTTCTTGCTTCATGACTTGGACTGTTAACTGTACTTTCCTCCCCTCTTCTGTTCTCTTCTTCATCCCTTCTCCCTTAGGAAGCTACCTGGTTCTTGTCCAGTTCACAGTTCTTGTACTCCTGTTCTCCCTGCTCCTGGAAGGTGACAATGACGAAACCCACAAAGATATTCATCATAAAGAAGGCGATGATGATGATGTAGATGATGAAGAAGATGGAGATCTCTACTCGGTAGTTGTAGATGGGTCCCTTATCTTCAGTATGTGAGTCGATGGATCGGTATAGAAGCCTGGAGGAAGAGATGGATCCCACAGGGTGAAATGGAAAGACAAGATATCTCTGGGGACTTATGATGCCCTTGGTGCATTGACTCCAAAGTTTTGTAAATATTGAAGGAACCTTACTGAAAACTGGTATGAGCCCATAGACCTACAACTTGAAGGGAAATGAGGCTAAGTTTAAAAGAAATCAGCTTGTATGGAAATAAGGATTTGCATAAAAATGACAATATGATCTTGAATGCTTATGCCAAACTTCTTTAGAACACTAACTATGGAGTTGTTATTATGCCTTAGGGCAGTGCTTTCTAAATAATATACTATGGAGTGCCAATAGAGTTTCCATAAGAAAATATTGATGCTAGAAGTATTTCTCTTTCTAAAATATCAATTAGGAAATGATGTATCTATCAAAAAATACTTCTTCATGTGCAATTTCCATTGTGAAAATAAGCTTAATTCCCTTCCTTTTGTTTAAAAATTCTTTAAACTTCTCATTATTGTGGGGATGGTTCATATACTCATGCTTCCTGGACCAGCATATATCCATGTGTATGTATGTATATGTATATATGTATATTGATACCAATGTATTTTAAGCCCTAGGAAAGCAGCATGGTATAGAGGAAAGAGTAATTGACTCGAAGTCAGTCCACTTGGGTTCTTGGCCCTCTTACCCTAGTTATATGTCTTCAGGCAAATCATTTAATCTCTCTAAACTTCAATATTTTTTAATCTATAAAATGGGGATAATAATACATATTTCACAGGGGTGTTGAGAAATATGCATTATTAGCTGGAAGTACTATATAAATATGAGTTATCAAATAAAAGAAGTGCTGCCTTATGTTCTTATCTTTTTATGTGATCTATATTACTTTGCATCTGTGTTACTACCTTGATTAAATTCTAAATTTCCCAAGAGTTGGGACTATTCCCCCTACTTCCTTTGTAGCTTGTCACAGTGCTTTGTACTCTGTAAACAGTAGATATTCAATTGATGATGCCAACCATAGGTTTCACTACTACCTCAGCTGCTTTCCCTAAGTAAGAAACATCCTGGAGGTAGGTGGTGGTAATTATGGTGGTAATATGTGGGCTAATTCTATAAAGTGAAGAAGAATTTCTTAGGCCTCATCCTAACCTCACCACACAAATAATACTGATTTTTCATCCAAAATCTATTTTTGGCCATAGAGATATCTGTTTATTTCTCGTTTGTTAAAAGATACAATTTGGAGAGTTTTGAAGTGGTTAATGTTAGAATAAAAAGGGCAGGTGGCCAAATGGGTCTTATTCAGACATACTGTTAATCACTTTAATGGAAAAGCAGATAGAGAAAGATATTTGTTTGGCTCACTGTTCTAAAAGTGTTTGAATACTGCTTCTCTTCTATTGCTGGTGTAGATACAGCTAGTGTAGAAGGTGGGGAGGCTGGGAGGTACCTTATTTTAGTGAAATAGCATTTTAACACATATCACCCTAACTTATTGAAGGATCTCCTGTTAATCATGGCAGCTTTGAATACCAACGGATTTACAATCTAAGGAAGTTTCTATCCAGAGAGCGTGGTTATCCATGATATCTGATTCATGGATATCTTGTAATTATGTCTCAGACTGGAATGAGGGTCTGATAAAAGCTAAGGTTATATCTAAGATTGTGACCAATTTCCTGAATCATCAAGTAACCAATGGACTTGTCAAAGAAGCTCATAAAGTATTGAAGTTAGAAGGGACCTGTGAGGTTATCTAGTCCAGTCTCCTCATTTAAGGGATGAAGTTTAGAGAGGTCAACTGATTTGTCCAAACCCAAGCTATTTCATGGCTGAGCTGAGACTGGAATTCAGGGATCTTAACTCCAAGTTTGGTACACTTTCCACTATACCATACCTCTTACCATAGGTGATGTGTATACCTGAGGCATTGCTCAGGGAAGTACTGGCATAGGGTCCCCCCAGTAGAGTAGATGGTCTACACAGGATATGGGTATATATGGCCCAGGAAATAGTGTGGTCAGGGGACCAAGACCCAATTTCATCTCGGGGCATCAAAGCTGTGGGCACATTGGTTTTCATACTTACTCTGGCCACCCCTCAAAAGTGGAGACAGTGAAGAGAGCCATCATGGCAGTCAGGACATTGTCAAAGTCAAATTTGCTATTCTCCCAACTTCGGGGCTGAATGATGGGATGATCTACCTCACCATCTTTGTATGTGATATAGTTGCCCCTGAGAAAGGAAGGATAAGAGTTACTTCATTTATTCAATCTACAAACACTAATTAAGCATTTACTAATTAGTAGGAGATGGGGCTACAAAGAGAAAAGACCCCCCCCAACAATAACCACACTTGAGACAAGTGACTTGGGGGATACCTCATCCTTTCCCACCATCTCTTTCAATGAGCCCTGGACAATGAACAAAGTCAATAAACTCTGGAGACTTCTGCATTAAAAAAAGATAGCTGTGCACGGAAGGCAAAAGGGGCTTGTAGCTACCCAGAATTGGTGTTTACTCTCCAAGTTATAAAAATGTCGCTGTATTCTCTTGAACTGTAATTGGTGCTTGTCATTGTGGCTTAAGACCTGGCTCCTGGTTGTCTCTGTTGGAGCCTGGAGCACTTGTTAAATGTGTGGAGTGAATGGGAATAGGATATTAGTGGAACAGTGACATCACTAGGGGTGTGAGGCTGTAACAGGAAGGAGAGTGAATAAAAAGAGACATGATTTGATGACAACTAAGAGTGTGTGTTAATGTCAAAGGTGGTTCTTTTGGCACAAATCTCTGGGGGCTTGGGTGTGTCCCTATGCTGTACCTTGATTTTGTAAGCATAGAACAAGTAGATATTAGGGCTAGTTGGAAGGTGGTGTCATCTGCTGAGTCTTGAGCCTATTCTGATTCTTCACATGCAATGATATCAGCATCTGGGGACACTGATGACATAGTTCTAACTCTTATATCTGAATATCACTTCTGAGAACCCACTAGTCTTTGTAAAGGAACAAGGCTTTGGGGGTGATGCAATCAAGATCCCAAACTTGGCAAGTGGTTGAACTTGAAAATGTAAGTGAGTGGATTTGCAACAAAAACCTGTTAGGCAGCTATACCTCTGCTCGGCAGGCTGTGCAAATTTCTCAACTGCCAGGTCATATAGCAGAACCTCTGTGGGTGGGACACGCAGTAATCAATGGGGTTCCATGGGACAGATTCCCAAATGGGGGAAAGGAAGAGGTCTATTGAAGGCCAAATTGCTCCTGGAGAAAGAATAGGATGTTCTCTCCCCAGTCTCCCATCCCAGGTCATGAGGCATGTCTTCTAGGGCAGACTGACCTTTGAATCGACTCCATACTAGATTGTACTCACTTGCATTCTGCCTCAGTCTGTTTGGAACTGTCTGTACAGGTGTAGAGTTTGCCCTAGAGGATCAAGGGAGATTTTAATCAATCAACAAGTATTTATTGAGATGTGCTAATGCATAGTTCTCAGTACTATGGAGACATAAAATAAGTCTGGACTATACAGCAGGAATTCAGAAAGATAAAGATGATCAGCATAGGCTGATCTAGTAAGGAAGGGGCTTCATGGAAGAGTTACTTGTTCTGGGCCTCAAAACATAAGTAAGATTTAGATAGAAGTGATTTTTTTTTTTTGCAGGGCAATGGGGGTTAAGTGACTTGTTCAGGGTCACGCAGCTAGTAAGTGTCAAGTGTCTGAGACTGGATTTGAACTCAGGTCCTCCTGAATCCAGGGCCAGTGCTCTATCTACTGCACCACCTAGCTGCTCCAGAAGTGATTTTTAGAGGTAAGATTAGGACGAAAGGATTATAGAGTCACAGAATATTAGAGTAGAAATGGATTTTAGAGACCTTAACATGGGGACTGTGAACTTGTTTCTAAAATATTTTGATAAGTATATTTCAATATAATTGGTTTCCTTACATACCTATTTTATGCATTTAAAATCATTTCTGGTGTGTTCATAGATGACCATAAATAGCTAGCTAGAACTTACATAATGCTTTAAGGTTTGCAAAGTGCTTTACAAATATTATATCATTTAATCCTCATGACAACCCTGAGAGCAAGTATTATTATTATCCCCATTTTACAGATGAGTAAACTTAGGCAGACAGAGGTTAAGTGAAGTGACTTATTCAGGGTGATCCAGAAAGGTCAGATTTGAATTCAGGATCTAGTGCCCTTTTCACTGTGCTTCTAGGTGTTCCATGATGCAAAAAAGGCTAAGAATTTCTGCTCCAGTCTAGCCCATAACTGAACAAGAGTCCTCTCTAAAACACCCCCAAGAAGAGATCATGCAGCTCTGGTGAGTGTAAACTACAGCCTTTGGAAAGCTCTTATGATTAGGAAGGTTTTCCTTTTTATCAAGATTAAATGTGTCCCTCTGCAACTATCAACCCACTATTCCTAGTTCTGCCCTCTGGGAACAAGTAGAAGAATTGAAATTTCTCTTCTCCATGACAGTCCTTCAAATACTTGAAGACAGCTCTCATCTCTCAACCTCTCTCCTCCTGAGGCTTCTTTTCTTCAGACCAAACATTCCCTGTTTCTTCAATCAATCAACAAACATTTATTAAACACTTTCTTAAGTGCCAGTCACAATGCTGAGTACTAGAGACACAAAGAAAAAGGAAAACCAGTGTCTGCCCTCATGGTACTCATAGTCTCATACACATGGGGGAGGTAATATGTTTATGAATCGGTACATACAAGATCTATGCAGAGTAGATGCAAGGTTACCCTAGAGGAGAAGGCACTGGCAATCAAGGGACTGGGAATGGTTTCCTATAGAAGGTGGCATTTATGCTAAGGGTTTTTTTTGGGTTTGTTTTATTGCAATCAGGGTTAAGTGACTTGCCCAGGGTCTCACAGCTAGTGTTTGAGGTCAGATTTGAACTCGGGTCCTCCTGATTCCAGGGCTGGTGCTCTATATACTGTGCCACCTAGCTGCCCTAAGCTGAGTCTTAAATGAAGTTGGGGATATTGATATGAGGAGGTGAACGGGAGAGAATTCTAGGCATGGGGGATATTAATGCAAAGGCCCAGAAACTAGGTAGGGAATGTTGTCTATGAAGAATATAGCAAGTAGGTTAGGATGGATAGACTGGAGAGTGTGTGGAGGGACGTCATGTGTTAGAACACCAGAAATATAGGATGGAGTCAAGTTATATAGAGCTTTAAGTGTGAAAAGGGGGGTTTTTAATTGATTCCTGAGGAAGTGGGGAGCCACAGGAGTTTATTGAGCAGGGGAATGACATGGTAAGAACTGTACTTAGGGAAACTATCTTGGCAGTTACATGGAGGATGAACTGGAGTGGGGATAGACTTGAGGCAGAGATATTAATTTGAAGGCTATTTTAATACTGTAAAGCAAGAAACCTGAGGGGGTGGCTATGTGAATGGAGAGAAGGGGATATAAACAAGAGATGTTGTCAAGGTAGAAATGTTAAGACTCAACAGCAGATTGGATATGTGGGGTAAATGAGAGGGAGGAGTTGAAGATGAGGCCAAAATTTGGAACCTGGGTGACTTAGTTGATGGTGGTGACATCAATGGTAATAGAAAATAACCTTATGGATGTGGTTTGACTAGGGTGGAGTAGAGTTGAACTGTCATACTTCTAATGTGGTTAAGATTGTATTAGCACTTTTGACTGCTTACTACTGACTCATGTTGACTTTAAAATTTATTGAAGTTCTCAAATTACTTTCAGATGCAGTGATATCTGATCATTTCTCCCCCACTTATACTCATGAAGTTGATGTTTTGAACCCAAGCATAAGACTTTACATTTATCCCTATTACATTTTATTCTTATTAGATTTTGCGGAACAATCTAGGTCTTCAAAGTCTTTTTGTATCCTGAATCACTCATCAGACATGGAAAAAAGCATGGATTTCTTTCAATCTTGTCTATCCCTTCCGGTTTTGTGTTTCTGCAAGTTTGATGAGTATGGCATCCATGCAGCTATCCAAATAACTGAAAAATATCAAACAGTAAAGGGTCACACATCCTCAGGGCACTGCACTAGAGATCTCCTTCCAAACTGAGATTCAGACACTAATGACTCAATCCTCTTAGGTCCAGCCATTGAACAGTTCTGGATCCAAATAACTGTATTGTTATGTAGCCCATATTTCTTCTTCTTGTCCATAAAAATAGAGCAGAGCATTTCTCAAAATGTTTTGTTAAAATCTAGATAATTGTGAAAAAAATAGGAAATTAAGTTGGTCTGGTATAACCCATCTTGATGAAGCCATGCTGGATCTTTATGATCACCATTTTCTTTCCTTGATGTCACTCCCATCCACTTAATAACACATCTTTATATTTTGTCAGTAATTTACCATATTATATAGATTGCTGATTTATTTTCCTTTTTTTAAATTGGGAGAACATTTGCCCTTTATAGTACTGTGGTTCCTCTCCTGACCTTCCAAAGATCACAGAAATCCATCTGACACTTCTTTCAGGATGCTGGGATATCAATCATTCTCCTGGTCTAGTGACTCAAAATTATCATGAACAGTTAGATGCCCTTTTGCAAACCTGGATTTCAACTCCCTATTAGCCATTTGTAGTCTATTCCTTTACAATCAAAAGATTCTTCTTCTTGGCGGGGAAAAAACCCCCAACAGAATCAAGATAAGAATTGAGTTATAATAGCTGATATTTATACAGCATTTGAATGTTTACAAAGTGTTTTACATACGTGATCTAATTTGAGCCTTATAATAACCCTGTAAAACTAAAAGTATTATTACCCATTTTACAAATAAGGAAACTGAGACTTTAGTTTACAAATGAGGGAACCAAGTACTTTCCCCATGGTTTCAGAACTAGTAAGTATGAAGGGACTGGATTTGGACCTCAGTCTTCCTGATGCCTGGTCCAGCTCTCTGCTACCTCTTATCACTGGTGTATCCATACCAAACAGCAATCCTATCTTTTCCTTGGTTCTTCCTTTTTCCTACAATAAAGCCCAATCCCCCTTTTTGTTTTCTTCAGCTTTCCCTATCCACCTTACCCCACTCCAAGATCTTGAGCTCCTGATACTCTTCTTACATGACTGTGCCTTGTTTTTTAAAAATTCACCTTCAATAATCTAACCTTCCACCTTTTATATGTGACTTCTTTTAAAATCTAAGCAGGTTAGTGAGGCATGGTGGAGCATACCTATAGTCCTTGCTCCTGGGGAGGATGAGCATAGTGGATCACTTGTAATCAGGAGTTCTAAGCTACAGTGGGCTAAAGTTAATTAGGTGTCTATGATAAGTCTGGCACAATATGGTGAGTCTCTGGGAGCAAGGAGCCACCATATTGCCTAATGACGGATGAACCAGACCAGGTTAGAAAGGGTCAGGTGTAAATCCAGCCTGGGTGAAAAGGATATCTAGTCTTAAAAAATAATATAATATTATATATATAAATACAAATAAATTAATGAACCCTTGTGTAGACAATTTCAGATCTCCCTGTCTATTCTTCTTTCCCCTCAGAAGTGGAGGGGGGTAAAGAAATCTCAGGTGGAGAGAACAGAACAGGTCAGGGAAGGCAGTCAGAATTAGCACGGCATGTTCAGAGACCTCAGGACAATGACCTGACTAGCATAAAAGGATGTGTCCTAGAGAGTAGTTGGGTATAGATCATAGAAGGTTTTAGAAGTTAGGCAGAGAGAGGTACTTAGATCTGAAAAAGGTAAATAGGGATACGCTTGTACCTTCTTGAGGAGAGTGAACTCTTTTCAAAGGGCTCTACTTCCCTTTTCCCAACATGAGAAAGATTTTTTGCACTCCTGACTTAGGGAATGTCTGGTAGGAGGTGAGTGTGTGTAGGGGACACAGAAGCAGAATGGTAAGAAATGGCTCTAACCTCACTCCTGGGCAGGAGTGTCTAGGGGAATCAATCATTCCTTCCACCTGGTTATTTCACTGGTCTAGACTGTTGGGGAAAGAGGAACAGAGACACCAACTTCCATTCCAAGTCTGATCCATTATTTTCCCTTTGGGGGCCACATATTTACAAGTTCCACTCACAGGCCAAGTTTTACCTTGAACAGCTGTACCCCAATGCAGGCAAACATGAACTGAAGAAGCGTGGTAACAATCACAATGTTCCCTATGGTTCGGATGGCAACAAATACACACTGCACCACATGCTGCAGGAAGAAGAAAGGAGCAGATTATTGTTGTGTGTACATGGCTTTTCTTCCCTTATTAAGTTGCAAATTCCTGGAGGGAAAACACTGCACACCCATTTTATATTTCATATTTTTATCTCCTTGGTCCCTAGCATAGTGCTTGGCTTATAGTAGAAATTTCGGAAATATCCGTGAGCTAAATTGAAATGGGGAAGGGCTGAGGGCTGCAGAGAGGTCTTGGAGGCATGAGTCACCCCTTGAAAGGTGTGATCTCAATTTAATTCTAATGATCATTAAGTAATACTATGTACAAGGTGCTATTGTAGGTGTAGAGACAAAAATGAAACAAAGCTTCCTCTCCAGGAGTTTACATTATATTGGCCGGGGGTGGGAAGTGTGTGGGGTGTTATGTTACTGGTAAATACAGGTCAGGGAACAAAAATTTATTAAGTTCCTACTATGTGCCAGGCATTATGCTAAGCACTAGAGTTAACAAAGAAAGGTAAAGAACAGTTCCTGATCTCAAGGGGCTTATAGTCCAATGGAGGAGATTATAAGTAAACAACTATGGAAGATCAAGATATATTGGAAATAATCAGCAGGGGAGAGGTGCTAGCATTTGAGGAGACTGGGGAGGGCTTCTTGCAGAAGATGGGATTTTATCTGAGATACATACAAAGTAAATGCAGTCACTTTTTTGAGGGGGAGAGCACTAAGGAGTGGGAGTTGGGGGGTCAGGAAAGGTCTCACGTAGGAGGTGTCACATGAGGTGTCACATGAGCTAAGCTCTGAAGGGAGCTAAGGATGCCAAGAGGTGGGGATGAAAATGAGAGCGCTGGGGACAGCCTGTGCAAAGACACGGAGGGAAAATGTCTCATGTGGGGAACAGCAAGTTAGCTAGTTTGGCTGGGATGTACAGTGTGTGAGGGGGAGTAATGGGAAACCAGTCTGGAATCAGGATCCGTTCCAGCCTTGACTGAGCCCCCCATATACATAGGAGTCTCTGGGAAGAAAGGCAGCAGTAACTCCTATTCTCCATGGACAGGGAATGCCAGTCTCAGAGAGATGGAGAAACTTTTCCAGAATCATACCATGAGTCAGTGTTGGAACAACACAGGATAGAAACTTGGATGTCGTGACTAGCTGGCTAGGGAGATCCTGGGCCTCCCCATAGAGACTTGCATCTCACAGCCCCCTACATGACCCAAGTTCCCAGCACTATGTTAAGGGCCACAATAGTCTAAGAATGGGACCCTTTGCTAAGTTTTGTTTGGGATCTAATCACTTACAATGATCCTTCTGTTTGCAATAGTATTAGTTCTTATTTCTAAAGTACTGTGAAATTTACAAAGTGCTTTCCTCACAACAACTGTATGTGCCCAAGACACGGAAGTATCATTAACTTTATTTTACAGATGAGGAAGTGAGCCACAGAGAGGTTAAGTGAAATTGCTCATGGTGAAATGCTCACTGAGTCCAGGTGGTCTGCCTTTAAATCCAGGGCAGTCTTACCACAGCACAATTCCTTCCAATTATTTAAGTATTCTAAGTCATTTAATCATAGGGAGAGCATGTGCATTTAGAGATGGATAGGGCAGAGAAGAGATAGGGAGAGCTTCTTGGGGGAGGTGGGTCGGAGGGCTGTTCATATGGACCAGTAACCTATGATCCCCTAGCTCCTATTGCCCATCTGCCTGGACAACACTTATGGAGAGGTTTTAAGCCAGTAGGATAGCTAAGCCTTGGCCTAGTATTTCTCACCTTTAGTCCCTTGGCCCTGTTGATAGCTCTCAGGGGTCTGAGTACTCTAAGCACTCTCAAGATCTTGACAACATGATGGCACTGGACCTGAAAGAAAAAGTGGGATGTGGTTGTCAATATCCATAAGGGGGTGCAAGTGAAGGGGGGGGGTGGTTCAGGACAGGGCCTGCTCCAGGAAAAATTGTGAAGTAAACAAAGTTTATCTTCAGTGATTACTTTTTCCCCCTTTCCTCTCCCTAGTATTCCCCCACTCCACTCCACTCTCCCATGGTCCACCACTCATATATATCCAGGGGCCCAACTGCTCTTATGACAGCCCAGGGGACCTCCTCTTGGAAAGCAAAGTAGCCCTGAAAAAAGTCACATTAACAGTGGATTGAATAAAAAACATGGCTATTGATAGTAATGTTTCACCTAAAGGAATTAATCATTAATGGTAGTTTCAGGCACATAAGCATACTGGTTATCGAGACAGTTTGGGCGTTTATCCTTCAAAATCAAGCATTGCAGTAGCCTGTTCTGCCTGATGAATGATGAACACATGATGTCTAAGGTTCCTTTCATCTCTAAGGGTTCTAAGGGTCTATGATTCTAGGATTCAAACATAAGGTGAGCCTGTCTCAGCAAAGGATCAGAATTCATTCAGGTCATTCATATCACTAGGCTTAGTATAAGGGTTGGGCAGGATGGGCCAGAACCCTGGGATACCATGTAGAACTTTTTTTTTTTTTTTGCAGGGCAATGAGGGTTAAGTGACTTGCCAGAGTCACACAGCTAGTAAGTATCTGAGGCTGGATTGAACTCAGGTCCTCCTGAATTCAGGGCTAGTGTTTTATCTACTGTGCCACCTAGCTGCCCCCCATGTAGAACTTTCGAGAATCTCAGGTCACAGTTGCTCCTTCCTTTTCATTAATGGAACAGTGGATACTCTCCTGGAAGACCACCAGGTAAATGTTGGCTGCCTCCAAGAGTTGTTCATCTCCCTAGAGCTGCTGAACTTGAGACTCATCTCTAAAGAAATGGATTTTATTTTTACTGTGTTTTGCTCCTTTCCCTGTTGGGTCTTGCCAAGGCCATTTTGATGTATAAAGAATCAATCAGGAACTGAAAATACACGTTGTCCCAGGTGCCATGGGGGCCAGAGGAATTTACTATGACCTCTTGCTCTCTCTTCTTCCTTCTTCCCCTAAACCCCAATCAGTTGGTATGGAGAGGATGAAAAGTATTAAGGGGTAGTATACTAGGTAAAGGGTTAAGGTTAGACCAGGGTTAATGTAAGTGACAATGCTAAGTCATTATAACCAGGCCATATTATACCTTCTTTGCTTATTGTTTTTTTCTTCCTTTAATTATCTATTTTTAAAAACCCAACTCAGTCTTAGAGGGTGGAGTAGAAACAGCTATCCTAGCAGCAGAGAGGCTGTTCTCACAGCATATCTGGAGGTGTGGGTTTGTTAGAAAATAATGAAAACCTCATGGATAGTGGGCTGTGTGTGCTCTCTTTCTTTCTGAGGTATTTCTTTCTACCATTCCACCTCTCGTAACATCCCACTACTATCTTCTCTCCTCTTCTAACCATTCTGGCTTAAATTGCTGGACACCAGTCTAAGAGAGGGCAATTTCTGGTACAGAACACTAGGGGTGACTGTTGTTGATTTTATTTTCTTTGTTTCCAAAGGATGATAGAAATATTTGGATTTATAGGTGAATAATATTACATTTTAAATGCACCTTTGTTCCAAAGAAGACAAAAACTTTCCCTTGTATCATTTAACTTTTTTCCTTGGCATTCCTGTGAAAAACTATCAATATTATTCCCATTTTGCAGATGAGAAAAATCCAATAAATGGAAGTAAGTAACTAACACAAGCCTGAATAGTGAGTGTCAGGATTAACCTTGGTCTAACCCTAACCCATCTAGCTCAGGTTTTTTTTCACTAAACAACATTCCCAATAATATCAAAACCTTTACCCTGTCTTTGAAAGGGACTTGCTACTGAAGTACCTGGCTCTGCCCTCTTTACCTCTCCCAGGCTGGCTTTAATTATGGAAGTGGATAGTTTAGGCACTTATTCCTTTAGGTTAATACATTCTGTTCCTTATTAAAATGGAAACAATCTCTGAGAAAGGTAAAGGTATCGACTATTAACATCTCAGAGGAAACTAATTTATCAGACCCTTCCCAATTTTATCTCCAGTTGAAAACAGTTCTATGCTGGAAAGAGTTAAATGGTAGGCATATTTAAAAAGAGGAAAGGTGGAAACATATGTTACAAGGCCTTGGAATAGAGCACTGAGTAGGATGTTGCTGTGGCAGACCCTGACCATTCAAAAGAGCTTCATGGGGGTGCCTGGTAATTTGATGAGGCAAAGTTGAAGAAGAGAGGACGATTTAAAAGGAGGTTGAAGGTGCTGAAAATAAAGATTGTCTTCCAACTTTGTCTACTTGGCAGTTTTATCCAGTCAGGACTAACAGCTCCTTGATATGTCAAGCCTTTCTGGATCTTAGGAATCTTGCCAGTGCAAGGTCCAAAAGTCATAATTAAAGCAAAACAAACAAACAAAAACAAAAGCCTTGGACTTTGGAGTGGCCTTCCTGCTTCTTCCTCCTGGTTAGCCACTCTCTCTTTCTCAGGCTAAGAGGGACCCCCTACTCACTGGATACCGAAGGAGATCAGGGACACGCTGACCACGAGGAGGTCCAAGATGTTGAAGTAGTTCCTGCAGAAAGAGCCCTTGTGGAGGAAAGCCCCATAGGCGGTCATCTGCAGGGGATGCAGAGAGAGACATAAGTGTACTCCGACACTGGATGAATCTCCAAGATCTTCCTTCCCTCCCTCCCAGATCATATTGGGCATGCTCCTGGACTGCTCCAAGAAGAGCTCTTTCTAAAAAGCAATCAGGTGACATAGAGAACCCCGAGACTGGGAGGGATATAAAAAAAGGAAAGGACATACCAGGAAAGGTGTTTTGGCTGTTAGTTATCACAACTCCCAGAGAATGCCCCTGCTCCAGAATCTAAAATGAATGGCTCTCCATATTGCCTTTGAGATGATGTTTCCTTTCAGCTTTTAAAGTTCTCCATTATCTGGCCCCACCTTAACAATTCAGCCTCATTTCCTCCTGCTTCTCATTCTCTCCACTCTACCTTAGCACATGCCATGCTCATTTCTACTGTTACTCCCCCCTTTCCTTCTGTACAGTGCCCCCCTCCATATAATACTCTTATTTCCTTTTCTCCATCTCTTTAAATCCTTCTAATCCTTCAAGGCCCAGTTCAAATTCATCATTTTTCATAAAGCAACTCTGACTGATCTTCCACTGATCTTTTGTTGGCCTCCAATGACTCATATCTGAGCCATATATTTTGTATTGAAAAATAATGTCTTGTTCCTTAATTATTTCATGTATCTGAGTCTTCTACCCTCCAACTAGATTATAAGCTTATCGAGGGCAGGGGTTGTATCTCATCTTTTCTCCAATTCCACATGAGAAGTCCATTGAATTCAATCCAACCTATTCAATCTCTTTGCTGCTTTAACTCCTTTCAAGGTATTTAGAGTGAAAATAAACATTGCAGGGTGTGAGCCTTGGTCAACTGGTCCTTCCAATTTTCTCTTTAACTTCCTTTTAATCCTAGATCTCTTCCTTTTATACTTTTTATCATCTTCTTACACTCACAGAAAACTGGATTCCCTAGAAGAGGATGCCCCTTTATTTGTGTCCCTGGAAACAATGTCAGGACAAGTAGGAGTACTGTATATGTTCTGTCCCCTTCTCTACTTTCTAGACTTGCCACTTAGCTTTCTATCTTCTTTTGAGGTTCACTCCACCAAGATAAATCAGCACTCTTTTCCATATCTTTGCTTCAGCCAGCTATTGGCCTCCAGGCTCCTTGCTTTAACTTTCTCAAGAAAATACCTCATCACAGGCTTCCCCTCCACATCTACCTTTGTCCTCACAATTACATTTGAATATATGCCTTAGTGTTCCTTAAAAGAACTGGACTCTCAATTCCTCCAACTCTGGTTGTATCTTAACTCCCACCATCACCCTAAACTTCCATCTTCATAATTCTGAACCATGAAATTTCTCTCATAATTATATGCTGTCCTTCCCTCTCACATTCTCATTCATCTTACAACTATCTGTCTTCACTGCAACTTCTAGTATCTTGGTCTCTTCCTTTTTCCTAATTTATTATGCCTTCTCTAGCTTTACTTTGATCCCTTTATAGTCTTGACCCCATAGCTGACCAGCTCAATTTTATGCTATCTTATAACTTTGAATCCCTTGCCTTGCTGGATTACCCCTATCATCTGCCTTCTTTATTCATAATCAAGTACTGCTAAATGTCATTAGAGGAAGTCATACAAATTTATGTTATGAAACTTTGCTGCATAGTGATTCTTTTCTCTTCCTGATTGATTAGCACACTTCTCATAGAAGCTACTTAGAAACTTCTCAATCTTCCTAGTCCTCAGTGCTCCTCCACCCTGCAATCAATGAAGACACAATTTTCTATTTTATTAAGAAAATCGGGGCAACTAGGTGGCGCAGTGGATAGAGCACCGGCCCTGGAGTCAGGAGTACTTGAGTTCAAATGCGGCCTCAGACACTTAACACTTACTAGCTGTGTGACCCTGGGCAAGTCACTTAACCCCAATTGCCTCACTAAAAAAAAAAAAATAAAAATCAGGGTCATTAGCTCCCTCATCTCCTCTATTCTATAGCTTAGAAACCTTTCATATAGTCCCACATTCTCTCATTTGTGCCAGTCTCTGATAAAGAGGTGATCTTTTCCCTTGCCAATACCAATAATGTCCTTGGTCTTATTGCCTCTCATCTTCAGAAATTTACCTCCCTAATCATGTCCTTCCTTCCTTCCTTCCTTCCTTCCTTCCTTCCTTCCTTCCTTCCTTCCTTCCTTCCTTCCTTCCTTCCTTCCTTCCTCCCTTCCTCCCTCCTTCCCTCTCTCTCTCCCTCCCCTGGCCCATTTTCAGTCTCACTGTATCTCAACTGTAGTTCTGTTGCTTATAAAAATGACTCTCTCCATCATATAAAATCCAACTTCTCCCCTCCCCCCAACCCCTCAAAGACATTCACTTAACTCTGCCATTCTCTCAAATTATTATCCTACATTTCTCCTTTCTTTCATTTCTGAATTTCCAAAAAAAGAATTGTCTATGTTCATTTCCTTTCTTTCCTCACCCAGCCTTTGCAATAGAGTTTCTGACTCTAACACTTACTAAAATTGCTCTTTACCAAAGGTCTCGTAAAAATGTGGTAGCCTTTTCCCAGTCTTCATCCTGTTTGACATGATGATTTTTCTCTTCTCAGGGATATTCTCTTCTTCAAAAGCTTCTGTGCAATATTTCCCTGGATTTTTCTCTTATCTGTGTGACTGTTTCTTTTGCTGGATCTTCATCTACCTCCCACCTCTAAAAAGTGAGTAATCCCTAAGGTTCTGTCCTTGAGAACTCTTCTTCTGTCCCTCTCTATACTTTCTTGATCTCACCAACTCCCCTGAGTTCAATTTCTTATCTCTAAACAAATTCCTGCCAAATCTATATGTCTAACCCTAGAATCTCTCATGGATTTCAGTCCTGCCAACTGACTGAGGCTTTCCATCTGGATGTTCTATTGGCCTTTCAAACTCAACATGTGCAAAACAGAACTAATTATCTTGCTTTTGCTCTAAAACTGCCTCATCTCTTTAAACTTTCCTGTTTTTGCTAAGAACACCATCATCATTTCAGTCACCCAGGTTTACAACTTCAAAGCTATATTTGCTTCTCTCCTGACCCTCAGCCAATTATTTTCTGTCTTGTCAATTTTACCCTCCACCCATAATAGTTTTCACATTGATCTTCTTTTCTCCCTACATGTGACCACTAACCTGGTTTGAGCCTTCCCCACTCTTCACCTGCTAGACTAGTCTAACAGCTTCCTAACTGATCTCCATGTTTCCATCCCTACCTTCTCTAATCCAGTGTCTACAGGACTGCCAAATTAATCTTCCCAAGATAGGCTGATCATGCCACTTCCACAGCTCCCTATTGCCTCTAGGATAACACATAGACTCCTCATTTAAACTTCTAGAATCTATCTATAACCCATCTTTCCAGGATGATTTCCCATTGTTCCTTTTCAGAAACTTTACATTTCTGCTAAATCACTCTAGTAGCCATACCCCAAACTCAACATTCCATCTTCTGAGTTTGTGCCTCTGTCCTGAGTGTCTCCATGCATAGAGTGCACTCTTTTCTTTTCCTCTGCTTTAAGACAGAGTTTGGGATGCCTTCCCTCATTCCATCCTCTTTTCTCCCCCTCCCCGGCCCTAGCTGACAGTGCTGTCTCCCTCCTCAAATTACTCTGCTTTTACATATCTGTATAAATGTGGCATCTCCTCCATAGAATGTAAGTTCCTTATACAATTTCTGTTTCTACCCCAAGCACCTACATGTGTTTTGTACCATCAGTACTTCATGCATGATTGTTAAATTTTTGAATGTTGCATTCCTAATTTTCAGTGTATGTTAAGCCTTCCCCCAGCCCCAGTCACTAAAGCATCATCTCCTTGACATTAGGATCTTTGCAGGATTCATAGATCCTTATGTATATCCCCCAACAGTACCTACCTATCATAGTTCTATGCTCCTAGTGAATGCTCAAAAATATTTTGTGAAATTGAATTGAATTGAAGCATGGAGCAGTTTAAAGGTGGGAAAGAATTATAGGCTATGGAGTTACCCAGGGGGGAAAAGTTATGGCCTAGTAGTTGAGTTGTAGATGTGAGAATGGGGAGTTGGCCACCTGACCAACTGAAGCCAGGCTTTTCTTTGTGGAATCAGGGCATGCATAGGACAGGGTGTTTTCAGAGCAATTCAAAAGCAAACACAGGGGGAGCTGGCAAAAATAGCTCTTGCAACCTAATTCTTTCCATTTGTCTCTTGCAATAGGGGGTCACAGGGGATTCAGGCACCTGTGCTCTGAAAGAGTTTTGGGAAGTAGGTGGATTACATAAAAGGATGTGAGGGAATAGATTGGGAGTGTTCCATTAGCCCCACCATCTGGAGTGTATGACTGCCCCCTTCCCAACTCCCTTGGCCTCTGAAATGCTGAGGACCTCTGGGACTGAACCTAAGTTTTGATAGCATATAATGAAAAGGGATCTCTCTCCTTGATAAGCCAAACTCCCTACACTGAGAGCATTTCTACTCTCAGTACTGGGGGAAGGAGCTAGGTCACTTCGATCCCCATCTCTCCATGTTTATAGCTTGCATGGATACTCCTGAGACTTGGTGGTTTTCTCCTATTTGGGAAGGAGGCATAACTCAAAATTAGAAGAAATATAGGGTTCAAGATGATAACCTTTGTCCTCTTTGCTGGTTTGTGTTCTTGTACAAAGAGGAACCCCAAAGAGAAACTATCAAAGGGTTGCAGGATTATTGCAGGATTACTGTGTGTGTATGTGTGTGTGTGTGTGTGTGTGTGTGTGTGTGTGTAGGAAGGTGTCTCTGTGAGAAGCAGGTAGGGAGGCTAAGGAAAAAGAGCATTAGGACAATGTAGGACTGCTTATAGTCATGGTGTCCAGCATGGCTAGATCTAAGAACATAGTCAAAGGGGTTTGTCCTTAACCCAATTCCTTGCTATAAGCCACCTGCCTCAGGATGCTATTTCCTGGAAACTTCTAGCCATTGGTCATGAAGAACTGTCTTAGAAGAGACCAAGACAGCAGAATGTATAATCATAGACCTTTAGAGTTGCAAGGGCACTTAGAGGTCACCTGGTATGCGGGTCCCTTTTGCAGCATCCCTGAGGGATGGCCATCCGACCTCTTTTTGAATACTTCCAGCGTCAGGAGCTCATTGCCCCTTGAGGCAGTCCATTCCTTTGTTGGACATCTATAGTTCTTAGAAAGTTATTTTTATTAAGTTAAAATCTTCCTGTAACTTCTACCTTTTTCCCTCTCCAGCTAAAGCGGAATAAATCTACTCCCACTTCCACATGGCAACCCTCCAAATACCCAAAAGACAGCTCTCATGACCCTGTTAACTTTTCTTTTCTTTAGGCTGTCCTCTGATTTTCAATGACATGTCGGATCATTTCTGGACTGCTGCTATTAATTGCTTCTTGCCACAAAGAAAGAATCTGACTTACTGGCTGAGCAAACACCCCTCAAAGTGGGGAGGAAAGTATAAACTCTGGACTAGGATTCTGAATTTATACTTAGGAGCACACCAAGTGTAGGATGGAGGAGGAGGGACAGGGAATGGGAGGGAAGAAAAAGGATCTTGCCATCACAAAGCTTGTAAAGGGGTCCTTTACTCTTTCCAGCTTGTATGGCAACATTGAACAGAAATCAGCACCATTGAAATCAATGTGGGAAGCTCTGTAGAGGGGGGTGGTGGAGAGTGAGCATCACACTTGGGGCCCTCTTTTGGAGGAGACCTCATCCCTGCTCTTGAAGACTTCTGTGTGATCAGTGATGCTTTTTACTTCTAGAACCTAATAAGCAATAGCTGCCTTCGGCAAAGGGGTTCTACAACAGTCTGTTCTAATACCAAGCTGTGTATAGTCTCAGATGGCTTGCCTTATGGTGTGGCGAAACATCAGGCTTCTCCCTGCACAAGGAGGATGGGGTGGAGCAAAGAAATTCTGACCATGAAAACACCAGGAAACACTTGTTGAGGTGGAGCCAGAGACAGAGTTTGAAGGTATGAACAACCTTTGTAGCTTAAGGATATAGTAGATGACTGAGTGTAAAAATATGGACCCAACCATTTCCCCACCCTAGCCACACATGGGTTGGATTCCAAGGGCTGGGTTTAGGTTTAGATATATTGGTGAGGTGCTGCCTATTGTATACAATTCCATGTCTGAACCCAGTTCCTATCAGACTCAGTGATGGAAGGCCAGATCTATTTAGAGGCAGAGAAACAGGAAAACTCACTGTGAAATTAGACTAAATATGAAGTGGCTATCCCCATTCCTTTCAGCTCCATTAGGTCAGGGATCATGCTTTGCCTTTCTATAGGGTGGGCCAAAAGTCACAAAGGGGTCTGATGTTTTAAATAACTTTTTGAAATTATTTTTCTTTATTTCCTATATTTATATACATTTCCTATATATATAGTATATGATACTATGATATTATAAATTAAAAACAGAAAATAAAGGAGTTATTAAATATCGAAACCCCTTTGTGACAGTGACTTTTGACCCACCTTGTATTACCTTCCCAGTACTCCTTACATTTAATCCAATTCTTTATATATAGTAGGCATTTAATAAATGATTATCAAATAAATATATACATACATTTTATATTAGTAAGTTATAACCTCTTATTCAGAAGGGCCAAATTATAGGAATTTTACCCTTGACTTTTTCTTTTTTGGTGAGGCAATCGGGGTTAAGTGACTTGCCCAGGGTCACACAGCTAGTAAGTGTCAAGTGTCTGAGGCCAGATTTGAACTCAGGTCCTCCTGACTTCAGGGCTGGTGCTGTATCCACTGCACCACCTAGCTGCCCTACCCTTGACTTTTGAAATGGATTTCATCCTTTGGGATAAGATCTCTTGATAAAACTCAGAGGAGCTAGTTTTGAGGGTACCATGATACACAAGAGCTTTGAAGAGCCCTGGACAAGTGCCGCTTTGCTGATGTATTCAGTGGAAAACTGAAATCAGTTATTTGTTTTTTGCCTGGGAAATAAAATTTGAGGGCAATCTAGACACACAGCTATGTGCCCCCAGGGCAGGAGAGCAGGCCTATCCCAGGGCCATTCAGGTTTAAGTCTATATGGACTTAAGCCCATGGTTTGAATGCTCTATTTCTGAGCCCCTTTGCTGTGATTAAGGCTTTGTCTCTTGTACTTTACTTACCCTCCAAATCCAAATTAATTTTTTTTTTTTCAGTATTGAGCTACAAAGGTCTCAATAAAGCTATGCACACACTTTGGAAGCCCAAGATTTAGGACTGACTCACATCCTTTTCATAGGACTACAGACATAGGCACACTGTTCACACCTTCAGAATATCCTCCGAGGACTATAGCATGGGCGTGGGATCCAGACTTAACACGTGGGAGAAGGGACAACAGAAGAGAACAGCTCGTCTGTTTTCTTTCCAGCCACTTGTTCTCCACTCTTGCTGGCCATAAGCAGTAATTTTTGTGCCGAGGAAAATCACCACAAACTATGCCCATGCAACCCATAAGACTGAGGCTGCCTTGAGGAGGAGGGGGGCTTTACTAATTATTGCTAAGTAGCTTCTGAGGAGTACAGATATTGTCAGTGACCGCTAAATTCAGCATCCTGAAAGAAAGCCCTGTGTTCTCCACTTTAATTATGATTCCGGTTAGAAGGGAAGGTGAACCTTCCTTTCAGAAGGCAGGAAGCGGGGTGGAGGTGCTTTGTATGAGTGAGGCAGTACTGAATTACAAATATTTGGTAAAGAAGGGTGGGAGTTGGAATACTGTGTGTGAGTGTGTTTTTGGAGGGTAAAGGGTGAACTTCAGGTTGACTCAGTGTTAATGCCACTGAAATGACTACATGATCAGCTTTTCTGCTGGCCTTTTCATGCCACATGTTCCCTGGCCATATATTAGATAAATTATTATTATTATTTGCAGATAACAAGAGGGGGCTCAATCTGGCTCTTGGCTTAGAACAATGTACCATCACAAAAGTGATAGCCACTATAGGCTCCTTCCAATCACAGGGTTAAGGGAGAGTGAAAGACAGAAGGAAAGAAACAGAAGATAGAAAGACACAAACAACCAGAGTCTCTCATGCTTGCACACACACACACACACACACACACACACACACACACACACACACACACACACACACACACACACGGGTGTCCAGGAGAGGCAGAGAAAAAGAGAGAGACAGAGACAGTGAGGATGTATTATTTGCTCATGTTGCATTACCTTAAGGATAATTTCTAAGGTAAAGATACTAGTGAAGACATAGTCTGCATTGCCTAGGATCTGAAAAATAAGCACAATTGGGTTAGTGGCTCTGATTGTGAACCAGACAGCCCCAGGGGCATGTGGGTTAGCAACAGACAGTGGCAGAGAGAGCTAGTGCTGGTGGTGGGAAGGAGGCATGAGGAGGACGAGGAGAGCAAGTGATGGAGGCTTTACCTTCAGAGCAATTTCAATGGTGAAAATGGTAGTAAAAACTATATCAAAATGAAACAGAATCTGCAAAACAAAAAGGGATGGGTTTGGAGGGACAGGGAGGAGGGGGGTCAAAAGGGAAGGGAGAGAGATCATTGGATGTTCACCAGAACGGGGAATTGCAATTCAAAAATCGAGAAAGCATGTCACATAAAGCTTTACACATGGAGAAGGCAGAGCTGGGCTGGAACCAGGTCAGGAGGCAGGTAACATTATGTAATTTTTTTTCTGATGCCTTTAAGGCAGGGCTCAGCTTCAGAGATCTTCAAAGCAGTTCCTACCAAAGCCACTGAGAAGTGAGAAGAGGGTTTTCAGGGCAGGGTGTAGTCAGTTCTGGCTTTGGGGCAGATATGCCTGCTCTTTTTATTCCAATATGCTCATCAAACCAAATCAGCCCAGCCCTGATGCTTCTCATTGAGATCTGTGTCAAAGGGGCAAGCAAGTTAGAGATTTTTGCAGATGACACTAGATACTCAGTTCCAATTGGGTCTACTCTTCTGATGGAAATTCACACAGAGGATACTGCTGCTGTGTTTGCTACAATAGCCCCTTCCTATCAGCAGAAGCTCATACAGTCTGGAATTCTCTTCACTTTTCAGTGATGGGTAAAACTCAAAGGTCAGAATCCCTTCCATGTCCCACTCTCATACTTTGCCTCCAATCTCTTCTCTCAGGTGACTCTCTGGAGACCACAGCAGGAAATACTTCTTCAACATGAGGCTGGGTGAAAATGGAGTCTTGGTTGTGATGTACCTTAGAAGGACTACCATCCAGAATTGGTCCAAGCCTTCTGAGGACAGCCTGAGATAGAACTTTATTTCTTGGGATAGCCATGGTTTAGAAAATCTATGCCCACCCTGGGTCCTGTTGGATTCAGGCTCTTGAGATTATAGAATCACCTCTTCAGTTCTCATTCTAGTATAGGCTCTAAAAAAATTTGTCATACCCCTGGCTGAGCCCTGCAGTTTCAGGGAACTCAATAACCCAAGGGAAATCTCAGTGGCCTAGTCCATAGAGAATTTGCCACATTGTTGGTACATCATCATTTCCCCCCATCTATCCATTATTAAGAATAGAAACACTGTAATGCTAAGGGAACAGAGAACCAGTGCCTTATGTAATTGAATCTTTCTGGTAACTTGGTTCCTAGGGCACATGAAGAATCCAATGGCTTGTACTTTTTTCCCCTCAGGAGGAGCCAGAACCATTTGGGTATAACCTCTTTTGTTTTCTTCTAGTCCTGATATATGGGCATAAATGGAGGCTGGACCTCTTAAAGGCACCTAGTTGCTCTGTACCTAGTTGCTCTGCCTTTGATCATAGGATACAGAAATGGACATCTTTTTATTGTTTGGGCTTTCACAAATCTACGTCAGCCACCACACCTCTGGGCCTGCCCATACTCCTACCCATACTCCAAGAGGAGGCCAGGGAGAAAAGGGGAATGCATACTTGGTTCCGAAAGGAGTTGTGTCGGACCGGGTCCTCAGCAGCCAGGGAGATGCTGCTGAGCAGAATGAAGAAGAGGATCAGATTGGTAAAGATATTGTTGTTGACAATGCGGTGGCACTGAAGACGGAACCTTTAGAAGAAAAGACAGGCTAGGTTAGAAAGGGAAGAGAATAGAGGCAGATATTGATCCCATGGGGGCAGGTGCTCCATGAAGTCCTCCCAAACTGAAGTTCAGGTTTTGGGTTGCCCATCTGTGCTACATGGCTTAGGGAGTGGATTCTCTTGAGTTTTCCAGTTACCTGGGTTTCAATTGGTGTTGGGAGAGGCCTGAAGCCTTGGACATAGGTATGATTGGAACACAAGCCCTTGGTGCCTAGTCTAAGTATTATACTTTGGAGGAAACAGAACCTTTCCTCTCACAGTATTTCTAAATACCTGTTATTATGGCCAAAGATGAAAAATGCACTGGCTTCTGGCATGGGCACTGCCTTTTCCTTGAGGTGCAACTCAGAGAGTGGGCGGGGACGGGGGCCCACAGGCATCTCAGGCTCCTCTTCCTCTTCTTCTCCTGCAAGAAACAGGTTCATTCAAATACAAATTTCCCACCTTTCATTGCCAATATCTAGCTGGTATAGTGAAAGTTTGAGGAAACACTGTCTTTTATGGAAATCTAGTACATCATCTATAATAGAAATCCTATTTGTTCTATTCCTGTGGATCCCACAGGGATTTTTGATATTTGGAAATGGGGCTTGGGGAGGGAAAAGAGAGGCTCTTTTATGATAGTGCATGATTGAGCAGTCATGAGATACTTGGAGAGAGGCAGTATGGGTTAGCAGAAATAGGATTTGGAGTTAGGAGGTCCTAGGTTCCCAACTTTGCTGCTTAGTCCCTGTATGACCTTGGGAGAGTCCAGAACCTCTTTTTAAGGAGAGTTTCCAGTTCAGAACATTTCCTCATTTTTTCACCTGGCTGCACAATTCTGATTCATCTCTGATTTTTCCACCATGCCCCAGGAAGCTCAATGGAGGTTCAGCCTAGGACTTGGCACAATCTTGTTAGCTAGAATCCAGCTCTACATTTCTTTGAGTTTAATATTGTCCTCTTGTCTCTAGTCTCTCCTCCTTATAATTCTTACTGTACACTTTTGCCAGATTGGCATTCCTAAAACCTTCATTGACTCCATGAGGAAAAAAGCCAGATTCCTTAGCCTGTCATTCAGTGACCTATACAAGCTAGTCCCTACCTGATTTTCTGAACTTATCTTCCCCTACTACCTTACATGAACCTTTTACTGCTGTCAGTTTCTTTCTTGGAGTGTGGATTAAGATCTACTAGGAAAATCTTATTTTAAAATTATATTTTATTATTTTTCAATCAGCAAAAAATCTACCTTCTCTCTCTTCTATCTTGCTCCCTCTCCCTTCTACTAAGTTGAGAATAAAAGAAAAACAAAACCTGTTGCAAACATGTATGGTAAAAAAAAAAATCCTCCAAATTTCTGCATTGGCCTCATCCACAAATATATGTTTCATGCTGGACCCTGAGTCCTTCATCTCTCTATGAGGTAGGGAGCATGTTTCATCATTGCTTCTCTGGAATCACAGTTGCTAGGTAAAACTTTGCTGTTGTTTGGGTGCTGCTGGGTTTTATTATGACAGATTTTGATGTTCTACTTGAATGGATTCATATTGGGGTAACATATCAGGGATCTGTCTTGATGTTCTGATGAATCCATCAATTGTAACAGCTGACTTGGTAGTCTTAGATCAAATGCAAAGTTAATTACTTCATAGCAGGCCAGCAATATTCAGCTAATATGAGGAAAGAATTTTCAGAGTTGTCAGTCCATGGTTGCGCCTTTTTTTTTTTTTTTTAGAAAAGTTAGAATTGTGCAGACTGTCCCACTGATCACTAGTGAAATACCTCCCTCCTTTGGGGGAGGAGGTAGGGCAGGGACCAGGAGGCATTTGTAATAGTTCTACCCTGACCATTTACATCACCTATAGGCACCATTGGCAAGAAGGAGGAAAGATATATTAAAAACCTTGTAAATAATTTTTTAAAATTACCAATCTGGTTAAACTTTGGGGGAAGCCTCTACTTTACAATTAGAGAGGAGGAACTACCCCAATGGTATTTTCCAGATCAAGTGGCTTCCAGATGCCCAAAATTAAACTCTAAACTGTCATGGGCTTCCATAAGCTTGTCCTAATCTACCATGCCAAACAAATTTCACTTCATTCCCTAACATGTAGCAAGGTCTATCCTTAGCTATCATCTTCTCTATACAACACTCTTTCCTTTGGCACTTCCATAATTTCAGCCACTCTATCTATGAAAATGACTCAAATCTATATGTCTAGTTCTCACCTCTCCCCAAAGTCTAGACCTTAGAAGATCTATAGGACATCTCTTTGAACCCATCCCTCATAAAAGTGAGCTTAATATCTCTTTTCTTAAACTTGTTCTTCCCATTCACTATTTCTGGCAGTTGATGAGCTAGCTGAGCTTTGAAACAAGATAGTGATCCTAAGAGGCAGATATTCATTCCATATGGGGGAGGGGGAGAAACTGTGTGCAAAGACATGGAATATGAGATAGAATGCCAGGTAGGCCAGTTTGTTTGGAAAGTAAAATGTGTGAAGAGGAGTACTTTGCAAAAAAGCCTGGAAAGAGGCCAGATTGTGAAAGTTTTAAATGCCAACTGAGGCATTTTCATTTTATTCTAAAGACAACAGGGAACTCCTGAAGGCTCTAAAGAAAGGAGGGGGGGTGCTTTTCAGGAAGATTATAATGAATACAAAGATGTTAAGGGGTTTTCTTTCTTTTTTTTTTTTTTTTAGTGAGGCAGTTGGGGTTAAGTGACTTGCCCAGGGTCACACAGCTAGTAAGTGTTAAGTGCCTGAGGCCGGATTTGAACTCAGGTACTCCTGACTCCAGGGCCGGTGCTCTATCCACTGCGCCACCTAGCTGCCCATTAAGGGGTTTTCTTACAACCAGTGAACCAAGAATGAAGAAGTTTCTTGGTTAAACTGAGATGATGATGGGATCTTGACCATTGGGTGACAGCAACTGGACACCACAGCAGAAGTGTCTAGTGACTGGCTGAATAAGCCAGACCACAGCTCTGAGGGAAGTGAGCTCTGGCTGTTCAGAAGAGAGACTGTTTGGATGGAAGAATTTAGCTCCTAAGATCACTTTTCACCTTTCTTCTCATACCTTTCACAGAGTACAGCAAAACGAGGGCTAGGCATTTTCCTCCTCCTTTCCTGACATTGTCCATTGGCAATGGTATTGCATGCATAGCAAATGGGGAATTCCAAGCTATTGCTTTCTGAGCCCCAACTGTCTTTGTGGAGGATGGGGGAATTCTGAATTTCAGAATTTCATAAAACATAACTTCAGGCTTGCCTGAATACGGTCATTTCACCGACACATAGCTGCCAGGAATAGGGGTAAGGGAGAGAAATACCGCCCCCTTTCCCCACTGAAAGTCTAAATGACAGATGGCATTGGCTATGTCTGAACAAAGAGGCTACCTCGAAACAAAGGGTGAGCTATAAATCCTCACTATTGCCTATGGAGTGGGTGGCTCTTCTTGGCCCAGCCCCTGGTCACAGAATATTTGAAGACCACTCAATGATCAACTAGGGGCTTGTGATTGTGTATGTCCAGCAAGGGCCAGGACTTGGAGCCAAAGTACACGTGAGAAGCTTCGTAGTAGATGCTGCCCCACTTCAGCAGATCACCCCTGTTCTATGGAAAAGAGGAAGGAAACCATCATTCTCTTCCCTTTGCCTTGGCAGAGCGCCACATACCCTGGATGAATGGGCGAATGGGCGAATTTCTAAGCAGGGAGTGTGTTCTCTGCCCAGTAGGCTAGGAATTTAGAGATGAAATAATAAAGGAGCCTCCTAGGCCACCAGCACCTTCCATTTCTCAAAGAGAATAGTGGAAGGGTAGAGTTGGGAGCCCTTTAGCTCTGTGCTTCCCCCAAGCTTTCCTGACTCCCTCTGAAGTCGTGTTTGCATGAATCAATTTGACACAGAGAAGCTGACAGCCTCAGGCTGTGGAAGAGAAGAGGGGAGAGAGGTTTGAAGGGCAACTCTGGTCAAAAAAAGGAATACATAAAGCAGAAGCTGATTTGAAAGCCTTCTAGGACTCTGAGACCCAGAAGAATTCAAGCAATGGTTTGTGCATGATTAAGAAAGAAAAAAAATTGGTTTGCCCTCTTTATGTCCACCTCACCCGCTTCGTGAGATTCCATCACTTAAATAACAAGATCTGCTTCTTGCTGAAAAATCATAGCTTCTTCCCGGCAGCATGGAGGGACACAAGGAGATGAGCCACTGGGCTCATAGAACACTATGTCTTTGGAGCAGGAGAGAAAATGGGAACAGCGGGGAACTATGGGACACCAACTGAGGTTTCTTTGTGAATGTGGTGGAGGAGGTAGAGATGGAGGGGAGGGTTAAACTCATCTATTTATGGGATTAGAGTCTTCAAACAAAAAGAGAGAAGATTGGATCCTGAAGGGGGAAAAGGCATGGATCTGGGGGAAGGGAAAGAAATCAGCACCTGAGTTGGAGAAGAATCAGTTTCCAGATAGTCCATAAAATTCTGGTGGATCAAATGAAATTCAAATAACGAGACATTTATTAATTATTATTATGTAAGGTAAGCTTCTTAAACTTCTTAAGAGTAATGCCATTTACCTTGCTATGTGCAGGGTAAAGTGATACTACTCTTAATAGTATTGTATTTTTCCCCAATTACATGGAAAGATAGTTTTCAACATTCATTTTTTGTAAGATTTTGAGTTCCAAATTTTTCTCCCACCCTGTTCCTTCCCTGTCCTGAAACTAGCAAGCGATCTGATATAGGTTATACATTGCAATGATGTACAACATGACAAGAACTTTATGAACTAGTGGGATGGAGGGGAAGGAGTACAGACCTTAAGTTTTCTGAGTAGGTGATTGTTAAGTCCTTTTTACATCTCTATCCCATGATCTATGAATAAGGCCTATGATTCATTCAGCTAGAGTGAGGACAGGGGGGTTTCCTCATTTGCAAATGCCATACAAAAAGAAAGCGCATCAGATTGACCAGGTTTTTTTATTGGAATAAGCTTTTCCTTGATGTCTGGTGGGCTGGCTGCAAGCTTCTGCAGTCTCTCAGACATGGTAGAGATGCGGTGGAGAGTGATAAATGCTTACCTACATAGGCTAGCCTCTGGGGTATTCAGATGAGCTGCAGAAAAAGTCTATCTCTACATAATGGTGGGCCAACATGCATTCAATTAATTTCAGTTTAATTTACTTCAATTCAGTTCAATGCAATAAAAGGTTATATTCTTTATCCCCACATCACTCCTTTAAAAAAATCCACTCATTTTAATTAGCAAGAAGAGAACCTGCAGTCTGCAAAATCATAGCTTTTGCCCTCTAGCCCAGACACACTGAGAAACTACTTAAATTCAAGAGCACACTGTCCTTGGGGCCTGTAAGAGACATCAAGAAGTTCCTACAGTGGTAAGCACTGTGCAAGGCCTTGAGTAGCATCCAAAGATCTGTAATCTCCTCAAGATGCGCTGCCCCTCGTGGAAATTCTAGCAGAAAGAATTTCAGATCCAGCAATTTTATCTTATGAGTAGCACTCTTTTTGATTAGGTATGAGGAGAAGAGGCAGAGAGAACTGTCTTGGGGTAGAGATCAGCAGTAATTTAAGATTTTCTATTTCTTTTATTCTGAACTTAACAAATACCATCTGAAAATGAGCACTTTCATATAGAAAGTAGAACATAAAAGAGGACTGAGCATGTGGCTGTGAATCTGTATTATGAATAACTTGTTTTTCTTTTCATGCATCTAATCCATTCAACATGATCTTTTCAAAACTGTCCTGGTTGTCTGTATTTCCTATGACCCTCCTTTTGTTCTTTTCTGCACATTTAAAAATCTCAGCAATATCTTTCAACCCGACTTGATAAATAGTGTAAGGGGCTAAAGTTCTATCTAGTCTGTCTCAAATATCTAATGAGTGGTCGCCAATAAATTATAAGCTTTAGCAAGAGTTAGGACTTTAAGCATTTATTAAGGAGAATAAGGATTTGGTAAAGAGAGAGCAAAAGGCCTAGATTCATCTATCTATCTCGGGGAGCTACTGTTCTCCTCCTCTGCTCTCCACAGACTCCTGGCAAAGAGAGCGAGACAGAGCGCCAGCCTCGCCCCTTCTTCCTCCCACAAGCAAACGTCACTTCCTGACAACCAAAAAGCCGCATGCCTTGCCCTCAGAGGCCTTCTCCTCATGGTGGAGCTTTCCTACAGTAAGTCCTCCAGCAGGTGGCATCATTCCAATTGTTACAATAGGGAGCATTATCCCCTTTAGTATAAATGGCAGACATGGCTCTCCCCTTTCCTTCTTCTCTTTGACTGGTAGCAACAGATGAAATAAGCCATGAATCCTTATAAATTGCCACAGGTGCAAGAGGTCTCAATAACCCATCACTTACCTAAAAAACAGGCTCTGAAATGATCACATCCTGGTAGATTCCAGCCCTTATCCTTAAATATAAATCTCATAACAGGCATGTCCTTTGTGAGTGTGAGGCACCATTCTATTTACTAATCCAGATTTGACCCAGATGACCAGAGAGAGGTTTTTAAAGACTTCTTGAAAGTATTGAATTGGCCATCTAACCCAGACCCACTCTCTTCTCCCCTCCCATCCATATATACTGACTTCCCAGTCCATGAGTACATGGAGCAAAATTCTGTTTCTCTAGCTGCTTGGAAGCTATCATTGAAATCTGTAGCCATTGTCTCCATGGAAACCAAAAAAAAAAAAAGGGATGCTAACGCCCTTGGTCAGGATGGAGCCAATGTAAGAAGTGTTAAAGGAAAAAAAGTGGGCTGTGTGGAGGTGTGGGAATACCTGTACTGTGTTGTTATTGGCTTCAGGCTTAAATAGGAATTTCTATGAACAAGGACCATTAGATTGAAAGTGTTTTGGAGGAAATTTGAGCAAAATCAAGGACCTTTGCTCTTCAGATCTCTTTATAAAGGAGAATTCTGCTTGCTAGTTTACAAAATAGAATAAGCATAAAACTGAATTAGTAACATGAGAAATCTGACCTATTGCGATGATTATTACAACATGACATGAAATATCTCATACAAATATGTATAATATATAGTTATATACTATAATGATACTTTGTGTTTATATATTCTGAAGCATTAGTGCTGATTATATCTTTTTTTTTACACTGAGACTAATCTTTTGAGGAAACCAGGGGTCAGATATATTTATTTATAATATCTTTTTAAAATTTTCAAATGATAAAAGGAGGTCTTGAAAAAGAGAGAGGTTAAATGATTCACTGATATCACACAGCTAAACTCCAACTGAGGGAGAAGCAAAACTAGACCTATTTAATCCCTGCTCCAAAGCTATTTCCACTTGGGCCACCCTTTTTTTTTGGGAGGGCAGGGCAATTGGGGTTAAGTGACTTGCCCAGGGTCACCCAGCTAGTAAGTGTTAAGTGTCTGAGGTCAGATTTGAACTCAGGTCCTCCTGAATCCAGGGCCAGTGCTTTAACCACATGCTCCCACCTAGCTGTCCCCATGGGGGCCACTCTTAAGAAGCCAGAGATTTGCCCTCCCCAACCCCCTCTCCCTAGGCAACAGGACTATGTACCTCCAGCTTCTGGGTTGGATAGGAACCTTTCTCCTCATTTCATTGGGTTGGAGGTCATCCACGGTGATCTAGGGCAGTCAAGATAAAGAAGGGCGGGGGATCCAGTAGACAATGTTATGAGGAGTTGGACACCTGAGAGAGCCATTTAAAATCCTCTAACAGAAACCGTGGTGAGCACTTGACTAAGAAATAATCAATGTTCTTTTGCATTATTCTACTAAAGTCCTTAGATCATGGTATGGAGGTGACTGAAGCTCACCAATGCTATGTCCGAAGGGCACAAGCTAAGACAGTTATAACTAAGCTAGAAATGCTTTAAGCACTGGTCTATTGACTGAGGACTGGTGTGGTGAGCTCAAAAGTTTGGCCATTGGTTGTAAATACTTTGGCCAAAGCAACTCATGAAACTGCCTACTAAGGTGCAGAGGGATTGTGCTTTGCATCATTGAAGGATTACCCCACATTGGTAAATCATTGTTCCTTGAAAGTGAATGTTTTATTTTGTTATAACCTGTGTAGTTTGTATTTATGATTTCATCAGTATGGGAAATTTCCAGTAGGGGGAGCTCCCTTCACTGTTGCAGTTACTCATGAATAGTTTATAGTCTTAGAGGGTTGCCTGGGACATTCGAAATTAAGTGATTTGCCCTTGGTTACATAACTAGTATGTGTCAGAGGCAGACTAACACTCATGTCTTCTGATTCTAAGTCTGTCCCTCTATCCACTCTGCCACATTACCCTCTTGTGGATAAGGTCAAAGTGCATTTGAATTTCCTTCCACTTTGCCATTCTAATTCCTCTGCCCTCTACCCAATACTGGTTCCACTTAAAAATAAAATCTCTCTTGTGCCTTCCTTCTTGTTCCCTTTGATCAGGGTCCTTTGGTCTTCTCTGTGTCTATTTTGGTTTGCCTAATCTGGAAAGACTGAATCTGGGCTCAGCTACAGAGCAGAAACATATAATGCACCCCCTGGGGGATGGATGCTAGTGTACTACTCACCTTGGTGGTGGGTGGAGATTCTCCATCGCAGTAATTGACTTCAGCTCAATTTTCTCCTCCTTGGTTTCCTCCCACAGCTGGGTTTTTCCACCTCTTGCTTCTTCTCAGGCTGGCAGTCCTGGCCAGTCAACAAAGAAAACAAATGATTGTTTCCTTGGGTGATCAGCATAGAAGACCTGACTCTGGCTTGCTGAAGGTAAGGTACATAGAACTACAGGGATCTGCATCGCATCCCAGACATCTGGCTTCTTTTCCTTTGTTGATGTGTATACATCATACGCGTGGTCACTGGGTCTCTCAGGTCCCCACACCTTGTCCTCTGGCCACACTCCTTTTCTACGTGGCTGGAACTTTACTGGCTTCAGTTTAATACATCTCTTTGAGTTTGTAACTTGCCCTTGAGTTGTGGATGATATGTTGACAAAGGTAACTGGTGGTAACTCTGCTTAGTGCCCAGAAGAATATGGTTACCACCTCAGTCTAGGCTGGAGCAATGATGGCATCCAGGATCCATGTGGCTATTTTTTTGCACATTTGGGTTAGAGAAAAGGGCATGACTTGTTCTCTCTTCACAAAATGAATTTAGATAAGGCTCTCAAGAGGGGTCACTTGAAGTGCTGTTTCCCACACACCTCCTTGCCCTTTCTAATGTTTCTGTGGCTTTTTAATAGATCTGCTGGAGATTGGGATAATGCTAGAGCTTGGAGGTATCTGAGAAATGCAACCCCCTTGTGAAAAATATAGTAGGAACCCAATGAGGCAAGTGACTAGTCAGCAAGTTAGGAGGCAGACACACTGTTGTAGAAGGCCAATCTCTTAGAACTTTTATAGATAATAAAAAAAACAACCCACAGATAGCCAAAGCCATTGTCCTCTGTCATCTCAGAAACACTGAAACTGCCTTCTAAGAAGTAGACTGTCAAAGGTTTAGCCCATGGGCTGCCCTCTTGGCTTAGTTAGAGGGTTACCTGGCCAGCTTCTTCCTTTCTTTTTCTCCTCCTCTTCTTTCTGGGCAGATGTGAGGCTCTCGCATCAGCCAGATTGTCCACAGCAATGGCCAAGAATACATTCAGTAAGATGTCTGGTTTTGTATATAGTAGAGGAAACAATCCTCAGAGTTGGAGTTCTTGGAAGGCATGGAATCATGGGGATAGTGGAATGAAGCTTCTCTCACCATGGTACAGTTGTTGAATAGGGAAAGCCTATAGTAATGTCCTTAATAATCTCTGGCTTCCGCTCCAAGGGATCTGGCCCCAGATACCTACCTTGACAAATAGCTGCCTGGCCTCTGCCACTTGGAAAGACCTCAAAAAGGTGGCAGTCAGGATAGCTTGCAGGCTCCTATAAGTTTATAGAGCAAGTTGAGAACATACTCTTTAATCATTTAGTCTCATGATTGGTTGTCACTATTGGCTTGCTGGTCATGCAGTGGGTAGAATGCTGGACTTGACTCTGGAAGACCTGAGTTTGAATTGTTTTTCCTCCTCTAAAAAATGAGGATGACATTAGCACCTACCTCACAGGGTTGTTGTGAAGATCAAATGTGATTACATACATGAAGTGCTTACCTACTTAAAATACTATGTAAATGCTACCTATTGTTATTTCCCCACTGAGAGGACTAGCCTAACTGACACTATCTTAAAGTCATCATTAGCAATACACAGTCTCCTAACAAATTCTTTTTAACTGGGAACTGAGGGCACCCCCTGGGATATCTTCCTCAAGTCTTTTTGCAAGCCCATGCATGTAAAAAATAATTATGTCCCTGAGGCTGGGCTAGAGTCTGCCAAGGCCATGTGAGTAGAGGCTGAAACGGACATTTGTCTCTCCATCCCTTCCCCTGCCTTCCTCATCTCAAACTGAAGGCACTGCTGCTAAAAATTGTCTGCAAATTGGCTCATTTCAGCCAGAAAAAGGAAAGTTGAGTTGAAATTGAGCATCAATTTCTGGATTGAGCTTCTACTGACTGGCCATTAAGACAATATAACCTGTAAAACCAGACCACTTTCAAGAATAGTCTCTGATCCTAGCCCCCCTCCCTTCCTTGAGTGACACTCAAGGTCCATTGGAATGGACCAATTGTGTGAGAATTCTCAAAATACCAGGCTCAGATCCACAACTCTTAGAAGTTAAAGAACTTACTCATGGTCATACTGCTAGTATGTGCCAGAGGTTTGACTAACACCTTTATTAAGCAGACTTGGATTTATTGATAAACTGTCTGGAGGATTGGTGGTATATCCCTTCTTCCATGTTCCTCAAATCTGACAGTGTCACTTCCCTTTATGAATAAAATTCTAGTAGCTCTCTGCTACCTTCACCTGGCACTTCAATCCCTTTACACCTAGTCCCAAACCACCTTTTTAGCATTTTTTGTACATTATTTCCTCCAAACACTCTATGATCCAGTTAATTGGCTTTCTGATCACTTCATCATACTCCATTCCCCATTTCTGTGACCTTCCACTGGAGACTGGCTTGGTCCTCCTTCCTCCCTGTCATCTCTTAGAGTCCATATTCATCTGTCAAGATACAATGGATCACTGAATAGTCACTGAGTTCCTGCAATGTGCCAGGTGCTATTATAGAAGCTCAGAATATAAAGACAAAAAGGGAGTTCGTTTCTGACATCCCAGAGGCTTATAGTCTATGGCTGGGAGTATTTTGTTTTTATCCCCAAAGACTAGCACAATGTTTGACCTATAGTAGGCAGTGCTCAATTCAGTAAGAGTTTCTTATTTGAGTATCATCATCCTGCAGAATAACAACCACCACAACAATAATAATACCTGGTATTTTTGTAGCAGTTTGAAGTTTACAAAGTGCTTCGCATGGGAGCTCCTTGAGGAAATGATTATTTTGTTTTTATTTTTTTATATCTCCAGCACAACGTCTGGATCATAATTCATACTTCCTAAGGCTTTTTGAATTGAAATAGCTGAGGCTGGGTCTGGAGTCCTGCTACCCCATGACCTTTGGGGAACTCATTCTCCTAAAATGTTCATAGAAGGGACCACGTACCCCAAAAAGAAGAGAGAATGGTTGGGGAACTGGAAAATTTAGGTAGGAGCAACATGACAGATTTATCATGTTACACGAACACTTTCAGGTAGTCAAGGAGATCATGATATTTCCTTCTGTGAAGCTCTCTCTAGTAGCTCCATCTATTTTCCAGTGATCTCTCTCTCCCTTGGTCTCCTAGCATGATTATTATCTTCACTTCTTATCTGGCATTTATCACCTGTCTGCTGTTAGTTCATTTAAAAAAACATTATGCCTTGTCTCTTCAGCTAGACTGTAAGCTCTGTAAGACCCTCACAGCACCAAACATAGTACCCAGCACATAGCAAGGGATCGGTAAATATGTGGTGTCTGGTTGGTTGACAAATAACACAATGTGACTGAGTATGTAAAGTCCTGGTGTCTGTCAAAGGAAAGAACCGCCAGGAGGTATCAGAGTAACCTATTGTACTTCTAGGAAGAGAGGAGCCAATATGAAATCTTAAGGGGAGAAGGTCAGGAGTCTGACAATTCTAGAAGGCACTTTTTGCCTGATGGTCCATGAGAGAACTTGAACATTTTAACATCTTTTGAGACAAGGAGAGTCTTATTGCTTAGCACAATTTCTGGAAACACTGACTGCCCCAGGGCCTGTTTCATGGTGATGATGATGATAAAAATAATAGTGAACATTTATATATAGCTTTAAGGCTTACAAAGTAATTTACAAATATTATCACAATAATCCTTGCAACCTTGCATGATTCCCATTATATAGATGAGGAAATATAATAACAATGGCAAACATTTAAATAGTACATACAATGTTCTAGGCACTGTGTAAAATGCTTTATAATTATGATCTCATTTGATCCTCATGACAACCTTGGGAAGTAGGTGCTATTTTTATCCCCATTTTACAGATGAGGAAACTGAGGCAAAGAAAGGTTAAATGACTTTGCCTATAGCCACTCAGCTAGTAAGAGTCTGAGACTGGATTTGAACTTAGGTCTTCCAGACTCTAAGTCCAACACTCTACTAAGCCACCTAGCTGCTTGGATAGTAAATCTTCAGTTGAAGACAGTTCAACCCTATCAGTGATTAAAGCTACATGGAGTAGTTTCAGGGGAAAGAGAAATAAAAAAGAAACTAATGAACAAGGTGTATGGGGAGTTGACTCAAGAAAGGGGGGGACATTTATTATTAAATGAGCATCCCTGACAACACAGTTCTGGCATAGGAGCCATGGACCAGTCAAGGCAGCTCAATCTGCAACTTCACCCAATCTTCTAAGTTACCAACAAGCCACAGCTTCACATAGCCTTTTGGTCTGGAAAATCCTTTCCTCCACCCGATTGTCCTCTAATCTCAGCTCCTCTTAGCACCCTACATTTGCTGGTTCTTGGTTTGATCCCTTAACTGTAAGAAGTTTGGAGAAAGAAGATGGCACAGAACAGAAAGCAAAGGCTTCTGGGTAGCAAAGCTCATCCATTGGGCAACATGAAAGGGTTTGGGAGTGGGAGAGTGGAATTGGGGAGGCAGTAGCAAAGGATACAGTTTCCACAGATGAAAAGGATGATGAAGTAAATACAGACTAACATCCCTGGAAAAGAGGGCCCTCCATAAGCCATGATCCCATCATACATCACCGAATTCCAGTCCTCCCCGGTCAGGATCTGAACGATACATTCCCACCAACAAAGGACAGACACATCGTTAGACTGTGCAGAGCAAACCCACAATCATTACCCTCCCCTCAGTCTTTGCCTGGTAGAAAAGAGACAGTGATCTATCACAGCCCTGCCCTGAATGCCCAGTACCTCCCCAGTCCTAGGGAAGCTAAGGCAGAGGGCAGGTGGCAAGTCCTTTTGGCACAGCAAATAATCTGAGCTCTAGATTCTGGATGCCTGGCCCTATTCACAGGTGATAATCTTTATGCTAAGATCTAAAGGGTACCCTAATGGCCTCCTTGGCCCCAAACACCTCTCACATTGCCTGCCCCAGATGACCATCATAAGCCAGTCAAAGAATGATGGACTGGAATATACCAACATTAGAACTTCTAACACTGGGACCAAGCTGTGCTGATCAAAGGCCAAGTCTTCCCACTTGTGTTCTAGCACACACTGGAAGATGTACTGGGGTGGGGTGGGGTTTTTCCTGATATTTATTTTCCAGATCCCTAGGCTATTTTTATGTCAGGAGGGGCATGGAATGGCTCTATTCTCCTGGGGCAGAGTGGTTTTTCTGCAGAATTCTTTTTTTTTTTTTTGGTTTGTTTTTTGTAGGGCAATGGGGTTAAGTGACTTGCCCAGGGTCACACAGCTAGTAAGTGTCAAGTGTCTGAGGCTGGATTTGAATTCAGGTCTTCCTGAATCCAGGACCAGTGCTTTATCCACTGTGCCACCTAGTTGCCCCCTTCTGCGCATTCTTGAAGGAAGGCTGGTCTCTCCCTCCTTGCATCTGACTGGTGTTCCCCCTTTCATTTTCCCAGTTTGTGTGCCCTGACTGGGGCCTAAGGGCATTGGTCAGTGGCCCAGGATACAATTTTTTTCCTGTATCCCTTGGAGAGTTGGGTTTCATTGTGAAGCCTCACTTTGGGCTTTGTTAAGGATGCCAGGTTAGTTTATGCTAATAGCTCATTACTGGGCCAAATAGCCAAGGCAAGGATTTAATATAGATTTGTTTTGAGATCCTACCTTATTGAACAGCAAAAGGAAAAATGGGAAAATGATTACCTTGCCATCGATTATTTGAAGTTTATATAGATTCTGACAAAATGTTAGATAATGAGGGGGACCTACAGACCATTTAGTCCAGAGCCCTCATTTCTGAGATGAGGAATCAAAGCCCAGAGAGGTAGGCTGACTGCTCATCAAGTTGCTCTCAGAGCATCATAGAGTCCCAGAGCTGGAAGGCAGGTTTCTGACTTCCAATCCAATGTACTTTCTACTAAAAGGGGTAGAAGTCCCCATTTAAATTGCAAATATATTCTCTTGGAAGGGTCACACAGCAGATCCTTCTCAGTTTTTAAACACACTAATAAGAATAAGTTTATGAACATTATGTGTTGATCAACTGTGATAGACTTGATCCTTCTCACCAATATAATGGTATAAGAAAGTTCCAAAGGTCTCATGATGGAAAAGGCTCTTCAAATCCAGAAAAAAAAAAAGAACTGTGAATATGGATGTGGATTGAATCATACTATTTCTTTTGTTTTTTGGTGCTTTTGCTCTGATTCTTCTATTATAACATGACTAATTCAGAAATATGTTTAATGTTATTATACATTTATAACCTATATCAGATTACCTGCTGTCTTGGGGAGAAGGGGAGGGAGGGAGAAAAATGTGAAATTAGAAATCTTACAAAAACAAATGTTGAAAACTATCTCTACATGTAACTGGAAAATAATAAAATACTTTTATAATGAAAAAAAGAATAATTTATGAAATTAATTTTAGTAGCCCAGAAAAGTGTGGGGCCCTAGGCCAATCTTGAGAAGAAGACAGTTTCTTATATTTGGGACACTGTTTGGGAAAATCAACCTCAATGGGTCACCACAATGGAGGTCTCTGGGCATCTACAGTTTTGTGCATAAGAAAATGGGCCCAAAAGGGCAGACAATGATAAGGTTGTCATCACCACTATGTTGATCATCACAGATGCTCAGAGTTGAATGGGACCTCAGAGGTTAGTTTGTCTAACCTGTACCTAAAACAAGGACCCTCCTACTATGCACCCCATAAGCTGCCATTTACCTTTTTCTGGAAGCTCTCCAGTGAGGAGAAACCAGCTGAAGCACTTTGGAGGGCTCTGATATTTAGGAAGTTTGTTTTTTAATCAAGCCTAATTTCCTTTTTTGTAACTTTCACTCATTGCTCTTTGTTCTGTCCTCAGAGGCAAAGAAGAGCAAGTTGAATCTCTTTTGCCATGAGAGACCCTCAACTATTTGAGGGAAGCTATTATGATCCTGCTAAGTCATCTCCATTTCCTTCAGTGGATATCCATATAGATGTAATCTTGAGGGCTTTTACCATCATGGTTGCCTTATTCTGGGCAATCTCTAACTGATCAATGTCCTTTTTAATATCTGGCACCCAGAATTGAATAATACTCTGGTGGAGGTTTGACCAAGGCAGATTCTACAGTTAGTTATCTTTTAGATCCATCTTAATCACTCTATTAGCTTTTGGGGTTGTTGTATCATATTCAACAAATCACATTCACACACTATCTTGTGTTCTACTAAAACAGAATCACAGAATTTTACAGTTACAAGAGACCATAGCAGATAGCTAGTCCAACCCACATCTGGAAAGGAATAGTAAATATGATATATATGTGTATATATATATATATATTATATATATATATATATATATATAAACATACTTTGCTATATAAGTATCTATGTATGTGTACATATACATACATAGATATACACATATAGCTTTAAAGTTTTCAAAGCATTTTACACAAATTATTTCATTTTGGTCTTATAACAGCCCTATGAGGTATGGATTCTGGGTATTATAATCTTCATTGTATAGATAAGTAAACTGAGTTTTAGAAAGGGCAAGCGACTTGACCAGAGTCACATAGCTAATACATGCTAGAGTCAGCACTGGAACATAGGCCTTTCTGACCCTAAGTTTAGTACTCATTCTGTTCTGCAAGGCAGCTTTGCCTACTTTGCTTATTTGACTAGATTCAATCTATGGCATTCTTTTTTTTTATTTAATTTTTTGCGGGCAATGGGAGTTAAGTGACTTGCCCAGGGTCACACAGCTAGTAAGTGTTAAGTGTCTGAGGCCAGATTTGAACTCAGGAACTCTTGAATCCAAGGCCCAGTGCTCTATCCACTGCGCCACCTAGCTGTCCCAATCTATGGCATTCTTGAAGAGAACTCTGGGCCAAGAGGTCTACTACCTGTTGATGAGGATAGTGGAGAAGAAGACAGCCCCAAATGTTAGGTGACCACTAGGTTCAAAGCACAAAAAACTTGCATTTTTCTAATTGTGAAATGTGGTGGAAAGGGCACTAAGGATCAGAAAATTTGCATTGCAGTCCTCAGCTGGCCCTTATTAGTTGTGATTTTAGGCAAATCATTTAACTCCTTTGGGTTCTCAGTTTTTTTCACCTGTTATGTGAGGGAGTTGTTTCTGATAGTTTTTATGGTCCTCTCAGGTTCTACATTAAAATTCTATGGTTCAAAGTCCAGGCTACATAGTCTAGGGAGAAAGAAGACTGCTAGATGATTTTCTAATCACCAAGGCTGGTTAAATCATGTGTAAATCCAACTTTCGAGAACCCTCCCCAGAAAACCACTCCAACTACTCATGGAAAACCAAGGGAACAGCTCCATTCTACACCCGAACCACCAGTGATCTTCTTCTCACTCATCATAGCCTCAGCTGTTGGCATGTTTCAAATCTAGAATTATAAAGGAAGGATAATTCAAATGTCCTACTGAAGAAACATCGTTCCTTCTTTGTAAATTGAGTAGTGCTTCCTAACCCATGAAGGATGAGGGTATTTCTGAGATTTCTTTCTCCTGTATTATTACTTTGAGATACTGTAAAATGGCCTTTGGATTTGGATAGTTAACTTTCTTTCCCGATTTCCCCCCATTTTACTATAAACATATTTCTGGAACACTGAAGGTTTCAAAGTAACTTCACTTATAACTTCTGACCTATTCCTTGTGAGGACAAGAGAATAAACAGTAGGATATTTTATAAACGAGGAAACCAAGAATGTTCTGGATCACCAATTAAAGTACTTAAATAATGGGCTCTTAGACAGAGGTGGAGTGCATTTAATAGGTACTGGTAAAACTGTATTTCAATCCTAAACAAAAGGGTTTTAAAATGAAAAGGAAGGGGAAGGGAAAAAACTGCATATGCATAATCACCAAACTAGATACCATAGTGAAATGTTATGATAAAGAAAGAACAGTAGTAGAGAAATTCACTTAAGATAAATTCTGAGAAAGGAGCCAACAATAAAATGCATGACGTTAGATGCCTATACAAAAATGCAGAATTGTGCACAACAAGCATCTTATTATTGTATCTGGATGTCAGGTGGATGGACTCATCATTACTTCCCTCAATTCTCTTTTCTTGAACTGAGCCAATGTTAGAGGTTCAAATGCAAGTAATTTGAAACTTGGTGGGAATGCGACCCATGATAAGAATAATCAAAAGGAAGAGTGTAAGTTAAAAAGAAAGGTGGTAAAGAAGCATTATATATATATATTTTTAAAAAATCCTTATGTGAAGGAATTCAGCAACAAGAAGAGGGAAGCATTGTAGAGCATTTAGATGAAGAGGAGAGCACTTGGAGATGAACAGAGGTAGAAAGAGAATAAAACTGTCCTATTGTCAGAAACAGGAAACAGATGAGTTCAGGAACAGGAAACAGGAAATAGATGAGTTCAGGAAATAGATTAGAAGCATGATATAGTAGTGGTGGATGAATGGTTAACTCCAGTTATCAATGTATCTACTAAAACACTCTCTCACACTCTCACGTTCTTTCTCTCTTAAAGCAAATAAGCTAATCATTTATTGACTTGCCTTAAAGATAACTTCATCCTTCAAAAAAATAAAGGGCCACTCTGGAACTTACTCTCACCAATAAGGAAGAATTGGTTGCTTGAGCAAAAATGATGGGAAGTTGGAGGGGAAGTGACCACTTTATCTTAGAACTTGTGTTAAGGAAGAAGAGGAAATACAGGTATGGTTAGACAGGCATCATAAATTTAAGAAGGTCATATTTCAAAGGATACACAGGAAGGTTAGGCTTTCTACTGGGAAGTATGCCCAGAAGGGATCTAACACTCTCAAGAATGCAATCAATGATTCTAGAAGACACTATTTTAATAACAAAAGGGGTAGTTATCTAAAAGAGACCAGGTGCTGATGCTCAGAGAATTCATTGAGCACCTTAGATTACAAAAACAGAGGATAAATACCAATCTGTGTTATGGTCCTATAAAAATAGCTAAAGCTCAGAATAAAATGAGTCTAGGGAGGAAAGATAAGGGCAGGAGACAGAGTTTGTCATATGGGGTAGATGAGATAATTATAACAAATGATAGAGAGAAGGCAGAACTAATATTTTTTTTTTCTGTGAAGGAGAATGTCTTTGGATTTGAAAGACTAGAGTAAAAATGGTTATTGGATAAGAAGGAAAATATTAAGAGAGCACCTAGGTACCCTGATGAGTTCAAATTATTAGGCCCAGACATACTATATCCCCCAATACTTGCAAAATTGGTAGATTTTATTCCTGAGCCATTGATAATGATCTTTTTTTTTTTTTGTGGGGCAATGAGGGTTAAGTGACTTGCCCAGGGTCACACAGCTAGTAAGAGTCAAGTGTCTGAGGCCGGGTTTGAACTCAGGTCCTCCTGAATCCAGGGCAGGTGCTTTATCCACTGCACCGACTAGCTGCAACCTGACATTGATCTTTTAAAGATTTGTGTAGACTTCAGGCCAAGACCTTTCTCTGAATGAAAGCAGACAACCTAGCTCTCATACACCTACTTCCTTAAAACCCTGACATTTGTACTAGAACAAATATTGATAAAGAAATGCAATGAGAAACTATAGCAAATGATTTCTTCTTCCTTAGAACTATAGCAAAAGTCAGCCAGAAGGCAAAAAGAAAGGAGGATGCCAACAATGCCAGCCCCAGCATAAACAAAAAAGCTTACAGTCTCCCAGCTTGCCCAAGTGTAGCTTGCATGATTCTGTATCCAGAGGCAACAAGAGCCATGCCCCCCCCCCACCCTATGTCTGAATCCAGTGGAGTCGGGGGAGGGAAGGCCTTGGAAGTCTCAGGGAGTGGCAGCAATCAGTGCTAGTACTGAGTGGCAATATGCAGATGGGAATAGCAAAGATTCCTGGAGCTTTGAGATCCTTAGCATTCTGTACTGAGATGACATAGAGGACCTTAAAGATGCAGCACTCAGAAACTCTAAGACTGGTGTGAGGCGCTAACTGCAGAAGGTGGAGGTTAGCATAGAAACCCAGGTGACCCATGTCAATACCAAACAAGGCTGACCACCACACTCAAAAGAACAGCAAAGAGTGGAGGAACTGGCCCAGGCTCAGAGTTACAATTGGGAAATTAACTCTAGAGAAAGGAATAAACCAAAGAACATATGGATGAGTATAAAAATTGTTGCAGTTCTAGAGATGCCCCCAAATCCAGCCTAGAAGAAAGTAATTCCATAAAATTCCAAATAGAAAGTTAAAGAAAAATTGTATTTTTTTTTACAAGTAATACCTATAAGAAATGAATTAAGAGCTCTGGAGGGAAGAATTGGAAGGAGAATAAGTATATTAGAAAAGAAAGTATTATAGTTTTGTCAAATAATGTACTCCCTGAAAACTACAAAAGAACAAACAGTAATTAATGACTCCAGAAGAAAGCAGAGGATATTAGAACAAAATAAAGAGACTGAAAATGTAGGACAACATGTAAGATATTTGATTATAAAAAACAACTGACTTAGAAAGCAGGGCCAAAGAAAGATAATTTAAGATCCTTGAAAACAATGATTAAAAAATCCTAGACACATGTTTCAAGAAATCATAAATGATAACTGTCCAGATCTATTAGAATCAGAGGGCAAAGTAAAGATAGAAAAAATTCACCAATTATCTCCACAAAGAAAAAAAGTCCAAGGAATATATCAGAGACAAAATCCAAGTTGCTACATCAAACAAAAACATATTTCAAACATACAGAAATAAGAGGCACAAGTACCAAAGCACCATGTCACTATCACAAAAATCTGGCAACTTTTACTATAAACAAGAAGAGATCTTCCAAAAGGCAAAAGAGAGACACTTATTACTAAGAATAAATTACCCTGCAAAACTGAATATATAGGGAAAATATACCTTTAATGGAATAGAAGACTTTTAAGCATATCTGATGAAAAGATTAGAGTTGAGTAGGAATTTTTAAATACAAATACAGGAGTCAAGAGAAACCTAAAAGGTCCATTTATTTGAATATTTGTAAGGGATTATACAATTATGTAATGCTAACATTATAATAGGGAAAGAAAAAACAAGTGTCCCTGCAGGACTCTCACCCCTTCAAAGAATATTGAGGAATTTAAATAAGAAAAAGAGAGATCCTATGGGTAGACTTAATTTAGTCTTAGAGATTTTTGTGTGTTTTTTTTTCTTTTTGGCGAGGCAATTGGGGTTAAGTGACTTGCCCAGGGTCACACGGCTAGTAAGTGTTAAGTGTCTGAGGTCGGATTTGAACTCAGGTCCTCCTGACTCCAGGGCCAGTGCTTTATCCACTGCACCACCTAGCTGCCCCAGTCTTAGAGTTTTAAGAGTAGAAAAAGAAGGGAAGGTAAAAGGAAAAATAATTTAGTATAGAAGGGAGGAAGAAGAGGAAATGGAAATTCCTATTTCTCATAAGTAGTGTGTGTGAGAAGAACAGTATACAAACATGGAGACAAAGGTGGAAAGAATAGACTTCACTTTTGAATTTCACTTTTATCAGACACTGATAAAGAAGGGTCAAACACATACAAACAGATTGGTGTGAAACATATAAAATTTAACAAAGAAGCAAGAAGGAATGGTGAAGAGGAAGTTAAGAAGGAGGATATTTGTTGTTCAATTGTTCAGTTGTGTCCAACTCTTTATGACCTTGTGGACCATAGCATACAAATACTGTCCATGGGGTTTTCATGGCGAAGATACTAGAGTGGTTTGCCATTTCCTTCTCCAGCGGATTAAGGCAAACAGAGGTTAAATAACTTGCCCAGGGTCCCAGAGCTAGTAAGTGTCTGATTTGAATTTGGGTCTCCCTGACTCCAAGTTCAGGACTCTATCCACTGAGCCACCTACCTGACTCCAAGAGGGAGAGAATTGTCAGAAGCAAAATAAACTTTCATATCCTGAAAAGGGCAAGGAAATATTGAAAAGAAAAAAAAAGAAAAAAAGCAAAGACTAGAATCTAAAGGGCTACCCATTAGTTGGGAATGGCTGAAAAACTATAGTGAATAAATATAATGGAACATCATTGGTCCATAAGAAATGATGAAGGGGCCTATTTAAGAGAATCCCATGTAGTTTGGATTGGTGTTGAGTGAAGTAAACAGAACCAGGAGAACAATTTATTGAAGGACAACAACATTGTAAAGGAAAGCAACTTTGAAATATTTAAGAACTTTGATCAATAAAATGACCAAATATGTCTTTAAAGGATCAGTTGACCTGTGAAGAAACATGTTGCCCACTTCCTGAAAAAGAGAGAAAGAAATTCAAGGTGTAGAATGAGACATACATTTTTGGACATGGCCACTGTGTGGATTCCTTTTGTATGATTATGCTAATATGTTATGAAAGTTTCTCTCTCTCTCTCTCTCTCTCTCTCTCTCTCTCTCTTATTGGTTTTTAAAAAAAATTTTTTTTTATTTTAGGCAATGGGGGTTAAGTGACTTTCCCACGGTCACACAGCTAGTAAGTGTCAAGTGTCTGAGGCCGGATCTGAACTCAGGTACTCCTGAATCCAGGGCCGGTGCTTTAACCACTGCGCCATCTAGCTGCCCCTCTCTTATTGTTTTTAATTGGAGAGAGAAGGGAAGGTTAAGAACAGTAAAGTCCTGGCGCCTGTGCATTTATTCAAGGACAGAAGACTACTCTAAGAGGTATTTTGGGATGATAAAAGTAAAAAAAGCCTCTCTTTGCTCTTCCCTGATGATCATTTTCTTCTTGCAGTTTTTGGATATTTCTTTTTTCATTTCAAACCTGCCTCATCCAAGTCTCAGATTTAGCTGAGTTCTGAAAACCAAAATATTGAATGGGGTTTTGCTCTGGGATGTCTCTCTTAACTTTCCCTGGGAAGAAGTTTTATAAACAGAAGCAGATAAAGGTTTTAAAATCCCTTTGTGATTTACAACTATCCCCTTTTTCTTAAGAGTAACAGTAAACAATCCCATGTTAAGACTGACATTTATCTTCATATCCTGTTTTTACCAATTAATTACACTATTGAAATATTTGGGCAAATGAGGTTTCTGAGTCTTTACTCACTTACATATTAAATCTAAGTTATTTTCTCCCCTCTAAGAAAATCCCTCATCCTAAACTAGTTTGGTGACTATTCAATCATTTGGGAGTCCACACTTTGTTTCTTCTTATAAAGAACTTCACAGAGATACTTGGTAGTAAGTCAAAAATGCGTACTTGCACCATCCTTACTTTTTGCAAATCAAAACTGGCCCTGTTTTATTCCCATATATGTACTTTGCCTTGGCTAAAGGTTCTGTTTTCCTTTTCCTCCATTGGAAGTAGAATCTTGCTACCCTGTCTGGGTGATCCTCCCTGATGGAAAGAGCCCACATATTTTTAAGAATCCCTGTGCTTTCTTTGTGTTTTGTTAATAGAATTTCTCTCTTTCCCCCCTGTTAAAGTAGGCTGACACAAAGTGCAAGAGAAACAAATTTTTGAGCTCTTTTTCCTTAGAAGATCTATTGGTAATTTTAAAGGAGATGAGCAGATTCTTCACAAAATACCATACCAATGAATTACTTTATACTATATACTCTAAACACCTAAAAGCACAACGCTTTACATGATTTTAGTTAGGAAAACATTTGTACTAGACTTAGAAAACACACACACACACATATTTTTGGTACTTTGCTTCTGTTAATGTGTGCCAGAGCCATTTTGTTCATCATTAGCCTTGCATTCCTAAGGCTTAGAGGGCCCTTCTCTATACAAGTTATAAATCTGTAGATAGTGTGGTCATCTGGAGAATCCTCCTTGCTGTTTAGGGCCAGTGGACAGATAAGAATGCCTCTTTAAAGACTCAGATTCAAGGTCCATGAAAACAAGGAAGTAGTTATAAGAACAATATAGGCCACATGAGGAGGTGAGACATCTTTTGTAAATAAGGAAGTCTTTATCCTTGAGTTGGTGCCCTCTTTGTGGACTTGCATTCCACCTATTTGCACTGACCAGCAGAGGGTCAAATGCTGTAGGTCAGGAAGCCCATACCCCGTACTGGAAATGGTCAGGGCCCTCACCAGTCATTTTCCTATATGTTGCTATAAGACCAAAGCTAAGCCTAAATATTCTTCCAACAAATGTTTCTTTAGTTGGATAATTTTTATGCATAGACTGTCTTTCATTTTTTTCTAGTGTGGCCATTGAAACACACAAACACGCACACGAAGTCACCAATTTAGAAAGCAGTTATTTTTAAATATTGGGGAAGGTGGACAAAAAAGATAGATCACCTTTCTTGCCTGAAATAACTCTCTAATCCCACAAAAACATTACTTGATTCATAGATGAGGGGAATGTTATTGATATAGTTTTCTTAAATTTTAGTAAAGCATTTGACAGACTCTTTTATGCTCTTTTTTTGTAGATGATGGGGAGATGTAGCCTAGACAATATACAGTTTTGGTGGAGTCAGAACTAATTGAGGTGCTAGAACTAGAGCACAGATGTTCAACTTGGAGTAAGTGCTTTTGTGGCTTGCTCAAGAGATTTCTCTTTGATGGTTTAATATTTCTATCAGTGATTTTGATAAAGGTATAGATGGTATACTTGTCAAATTTGTAGATGATACCAACCTGGGAGGGATAATTAGTACTTTGCATGATGGAGTCTGGGGCCAAGAATATTTCAATAGCTAGATCATAGGGCTGAGTCTAGTAAGATGAAATTTAATAGGAATAAATATAAAGCTTGATACTCAGGTTCCAAAAATCAGTATAATAAAGACTAGGTGGGAGAGACTTGGCTACATTTCAGTTTATCTGAAATAGATATGAGGATTTTCAGTGGATCAATATGACCCACAGAATCATATGGCAGCCAAAAAAGCTAATGCAATATTACATTACATTGAGAGGCATGGCATTTAGGACAGTAAAATGATAATTATGCTACACTCTGCCCTAGACAGAGTACATTTAGAGCACTGGTTCAATTCTGGGCATCATATTTTTAGGAGAGACATTGACAAGCTGGAAAGCATTCAGAGGAAGGTGGCCAGAATGGTAAAGGATGTCAAGATTATGCCACATATGGAGCGGTTGGAGAAACTGGAGCTTGGAGGAGAGAACATTTGATCTAAGAGACAATACTAGCTTTCTTCAGGAATCTGAAGGGCTGTTATGTGTGAGAATAACTAGGATTGTTCTTCATGGCCTCAGAGAACAAAAATGTTTTAGAGAGGCAGGTTTACGCTTGCTATGAGAAAAAAAATTCTAAAAATAAGAAATAATAAAAAATGGAATTGGTTGCTTCAGAGATGATGAATGGCTTGCTCTTCACTGGAGATTGTTAAGAAGAGGTTGGATGGCTGCTTGTTGGGTCATTGGAGAAGGGATCCTTTTCCAGGTATGGGTTAGACTGAATGGTCCTCAATTCTGTGATTCTGTGACTCCATGAAGGCAGGGACTAAGACTTACCTAAGCTTCATAGTACCTACTACTACCTTCTGCTCACATATAGTAAGCACTTGATAAATAGCTGTTGAATTGAATTGAGGAGCTTGGTATATAGTAGAAAGTGTTTTGGATTTGGAATCAGAAAATCAATTTCTTCGTGTATTAAATGAGAAGTCAGAGTAGATGACCTCTATAATACAATTCACAAGCAAGTCATCCCTCTTGTGATACCATTGTTTTTCTTCGAGAATGAGGGATGAACAACAACAATAATGACAATTTCCTTTAGCTCTAAAGTCCTATGAGACTGTTACCCTATGAATGGATGAGAGCAGAAAGTAAGAGAGATACAGAAGACACTGGACACCTTATTCAGAACATAATTAGAGAGTAAGCCTTGACTAAGGGACATGGCCTGTCCATGTACTCAGGTTCTTTATCTTGTACACATTATTTTTCACCTATTTTAGGTTTGTATTGACCCATGGATCAATGCATGGCAAGACTCATGGATCACTTAGGGATTGTAGGGGGGTATTTTCTAAAGTCTGAAGACTCTTTTCAGGGGGGAGTCTTTGGATCCTTTCTCCAGTAAGGAGGTATCTCCAGTCAAATTTCAATCTGGAAAAAGAATGGAGTATTTAAGAGGATAAGTGAATGAGAACGAATGCTGATGGGAACTTACAGGCAGTGACTAAAAAACTGTTATGCTGCTTTATGCATTGGAATTAATTTAAATATAAATAGTCACTAAGTTTAGTTGGGTGTATTGTCATTCACAGTTAAGTTTTTTGTTTTTTGTTTTTTGGTGAGGCACTTGGGGTTAAGTGACTTGCCCAGGGTCACATAGCTAGTAAGTGTTAAGTGTCTGAGGCCAGATTTGAACTCGGGTCCTCCTGAATCCAGGGCCGGTGCTCTATCCATTGCACCACCTAGCTGCCCCCACTGTTAAGTTTTTAATAAAACATTTAATAAAAAAAGTCTTACCTAAGCTCAACCTCCCCCCTAAAAAAATCCTAAGGTTTAAAAGGACAGCTAGTGGGGGTAGCTAGGTGGCGCAGTGGATAAAGCACCGGCCCTGGATTCAGGAGTACCTGAGTTCAAATCCAGCCTCAGACACTTGACACTTACTAGCTGTGTGACTCTGGGCAAGTCACTTAACCCCCATTGCCCCGCAAAAAAAAAAAAAAAAAAGGGCAGCTAGTCATCTAGTTTCTTCCTTCAGGGTGGGATACAGACGATGTTGATCCTCTCCCCTAGAGCTTTTGCTTCCTTTCCAAAGTCGAAGCTCAGCTTAACCTACCAGGTAGACTTCTCCAATGGAAGGGTTCCAGGCACTATTTGCCCTTCCTGTTATTGCCTACTGACTCTCCCTGCTTTAATCTCAGTGTACCTGAAACACAGTGAGAAGAGACTGGGGGAAGTTATCAAATGTGCTCCTCCGGGTCTGCATCTCATCAAAGTTGAACTTTCCACCAAAGAGCTGCATCCCAAGGAGAGAGAAGATGATGATGAAGAGAAAAAGCAGCAGCAGAAGTGAGGCAATTGATCGCACCGAATTCAGTAATGACGCTACCAGGTTGCTCAAGGAGTTCCAATACCTATGGATCAAGAAAAGAGAGGTTAGGATCTTCTTTTGCCTCCCCTAACTCTTGTCCAATCCCACCCTCCCCACTCCAGATTTTAACCAGGGCAGATACATAGATAATAATTTTAGCAGATATCGTGGAGTCATGAGATAAATCTCTTTCTTCCACATTCATCTCTGAGATGTGAGGCAAAAAAGGTACAGGGGAAAGTGTACTATGAATGAATGAATGAAAAAGCATTTTTTATTGACGCATTATGAGCCAGGCACTTTGCTAAGTGCTGGAGGTTGCAAATATATATAAATATGTGTGTATATATATATATATATATATATATATATATATATATATATATATATATATATATAGCTAGCTACCTACATATATACACATACATATATACATACACACATGCACACACACATACACACACATATATATATACATACACATACACGTATACATATACATTATATATATACATACACACATACATTTTATATATATATGTATGTATGTGTGTGTATATATATATATATATATATATATATATATATATATATATATATATGAGAGACACAGAGAGAGCCCCTGCTCTCAAGGAGCTTACATTCTAATAGGGGAAGACAACACATATGAAGGAGTAATTACTAGGGATGGGTGTTCTGGAGTCAGAGCACTTGGGTTCAAATCCTGTTTTTGCCATTTAGTATCTGTGTGACCTTGGGCAAGTCATTTAACATCTCTGGGCCTTACTTTCCGAATATGCAAAATGAGGTGTGTGAGAATCAGAGCCCTGCCCTGAGGAGAAAGCATGTGACTTGGCATCCGGAAGTTACATCTATAGAATTGCCTATAATCATGTCAATCAAAGCTACCAGCTAATTAGCTTGGAGCTGTGTGTGTGGACAGCCCTGCTTCCTGTTTCACAGATGGCTTCTGGGAGAAGTTGTTGAGGATTGGTCTCTTTTCATCCGGGAAATGTGCGTGGCAGAAGATGGAGAATGGGGTGGGGGGTCCCTCTTAGTCGTTTGGACACTGGCATGGTGGTGAGAGATTTCATGTGGGCTGTTAGGAAAGGAAATTGCTTTCTTTCTCTCTGGTTATACCAAATTAGATCTGAGCTAGGATTTCCATGCTATAAAGAATGTGTTCTCAATCTCTCTCTCTTCATTAACTTATAATATATATTTTAATAAATTTTTAAAAGCCTAAACTCTTGCTGAATTTATCAGTGATTTTAGCCAGCTTCCTCCCAAGACTAGGGGGGGAAGATTAGAACCCTCAATTTAGATTTTTTAAAAAGCATACTATTTTTCACTTTCTTTCATTTTTTTCCTTTTTGTTTTTTGTTTTTGCAAGGCAATGGGGGTTAAGTGACTTGCCCAGGGTCACACAGCTAGTAAGTGCCCAATTTAGATTTTAAACAACACAATTGGTTGGCCTAGGTAAGCTCAGAGATCTCCTCTCACCCTCTATCTTGACAGTTGGTTAGAGCATGGTGCTAATGGATCCAAGGACTCTGGATCAGTTCCAATCCATAATATTAAATTTTACATGAAGAAAAACTCTATTTGAGGGTTCTTCAATATATCCCTTAGTCCAGCCTGCTGTCTCAAAAATATGTGCGATGTGTTTCAAAATATGTGTCTCAAAAATATGAGCCCAGGGGAATGTGGATGGGTTAGTATCATAAGTCTATCATGCCTACTAGAAAGGAAAGTCAGAGCCCATGTCATATTACAAAGAGCAACACATTTATATTTTCAGGGTGAGGGAATTAAGCTCTACCCTGACTAAAAGCAGGAATGTGAAGGATGAGGGGTGGGTGTGGTGGGGGAAGTAGAGATGCGGGGAGCAGTGGAAGTCCTGATTTCCTTATAATCTCTGACCTTCACTATACTCTAGCTCCCTTTTGTTGGGAATATGTATTAATGGCCAGATTGAAGCTGGAAGCCTGAAGGTGTAAATTGAACAAGGATTATAGGGTAATAGAATGAGAGTTGTAAGGCACCTTAGAAGTCATGAATGCCCTCCTCCCCCATTTTACAGATGAGGAAATTGAGGTAAAGAGAGGTCAGGTGACTAGTAAATGTCTGAGGCGGATTTGAGCCCAGGTCTTTCTGACTCCAAGTCTATTCTGAGAACTCCCTCATTGGATCCTAGCATCTCCTTGAATGGTGCCCCATCCCTGGCTAGCTGTAGTGAAAGAAACACTTTCTTAGTCTAGACAAACACACATCCTCTTCTGTTCCCCATCTCCTATCGCTCTGCCAGCCCAGTCACCCCATCTTTTTGCCTTTCTTTAATCCATTATGTTTACTTAGCTCCCCCTACTGAAGTCATTCCTGTCCATTACTTATAGGTGGTAATTTGCTTTTGCTGCTTCAATGAACAACATGCTAAACGTCCTCATTACAACCCTCCCAGCTGCTCGGCCAGCCCTGGCGCCTCTCTCCAGAGTGCATAGCTCCATATTCAGTGACAGGAACAGATGGGCAACAGTTTGGGTTTAACACACAAACTAGCTCACAGCACGGAGATCTCTCTTTTGTCTTGACCCTCCCTCAATTGGGGGCCCCTCAACTTTCTTCCTTTGCTTCATTTCCACATCTCAGTGCTTCAGTTTGCCATTTACATGGTTTAAATTTGTGCTGTTTTTTCCCCCTTGTATCTTGTTTGTTCTTAGGTCTTTTTCATGCATCACTGGCTTCCCAATGAAACCATAGGCTTCCTAGGTAGGCAGTGTGGAAAGCTCAGATTTGAAGTCAGTGGATCTGGGTTCAAAGTACCAACTCCTATGATAGTGTGACCTTGGCAAGTCACTATCTGTTTCGGTATCTGTTTCCTTATAAGTAAAATAAGGGCATTGGACTTTTGTTGTTGTTCATTTGTTTCCATCTTGTCTGACTCTTCATGACCCCATATAGGGTTTTCTTGGCAAATATACTAGAATGTTTGTCATTTCTTTCTCCACCTCATTTTACAGATGAGGAAACTGAGGCAAACAGAGTTAAGTGACTTGCTCAGGGTTATACAGCTAGTATCTGAGGTGGGATTTGAACTCTGGTCTTCCTGGCTCCAGGCCTAGCACTCTATCCACTGGACTACTTAGCTGCCCTATAAGGTCCTTCCTGGTTCTAAATCCTGTGATTGTGGACACAGTTCATATTCTCTATTTCTTTGCACATCCTTCCTTAGCTTCTCACTACCACGTCCATCTGTTTATAGTGCTCAGTGACTATAGCTCTATGTCTTGATTTGGAAATAGGATGGAGGCTGCAGAGGATTACAGAGGTTATTACATAGGTGATAATTAGTAGAGCCAGAATTTGAATCCAGGTCCCTTGGCTCCAAATTCAGGGCTCTTGTCACTTCACTATGGCTGCTCTACTCTGACGCCCTCTTATTAGGATTGGCATTCTCTTCATGACAATAATACCTTATAAAACAGCTCCTATTTCTTCACTTAAGGTTCACAAAGAGCTTCTCTCACAACTCTTGGAGGTTGGTAGCCTATATTTGCATGCAACTTGGTTGTAAACTTGTTCATAAACTGAAACAATCCACAGGCAAGTCTGGGATTACCTGGAGGGCAGTCCTGCCTGTGCTTGGTGGTCCTTCTGTGGTGTGCAGCCTACGTGAACATAGATTAATACTGGGCATCAGGATGATTTTCTCACCTTGTTGAAAGGAGATTGTCTAACTCTGACTATGAGGACTAGGAAAGTATTGCAGGCTGCAGCTTAAAAACAACAAACAGGGGGTGGCTAGGTGGTGCAGTAGATAAAGCACCGGCCCTGGATTCAGGAGTACCTGAGTTCAAATCCGGCCTCAGACACTTGACACTTACTAGGCAAGTCACTTAACCCCCATTGCCCCGCACAACAACAACAACAACAACAACAACAACAACAACAAAAAACCCAACAAACAACTGAAACAGAAGATTGGCATATACAGCTATTGAATGCTGCAAAGTTACTGGGACAGAGGAATAGGATTTAGGTAAGAAAAGCTGAGTTTGGGAAGCTGGTGCTCCTTTGATGCTATTGGTTGGAGTTAACCCTTTCAGGTGAAGAGATTCCATTTTCACAATGCAAGTAGTACAAGGCACCCTTTAAAGGGCATAAATGCATGCCTTTAAGGTAGATACCACACAGGGTAACAGAATTAAATGCAGAAAATCCTCCTGATTCCCATTATCAAACACCTGATGCTTCTTGTTCTCTTCTCTCTAGTGCCGTTCCAATCCAGATCCTGGGATTTTTTTTTTTTTTGGTGACAGTTACTACCTATGGATGACCTTCAAAGGGTCTAGAGCCCTCTACTAAAAGGAGAATTAATAAGCATTAAGAGAGTATGGACTTGGGCTTGGCAGGGAGAGACCTGCTTATCCACTCCTCTCAAGTAACCTCTTGTACTCAGAGGATACAGGGGAAGAAAGGCAAAGGAGTTACCTGAGGGGAACTAACCACCTGCTGGAGGAGAACTTTGATCAGACTTCTTGGAGAGAAGGGGAAGAGCTGCTGGCCTATGTGGAATCCCTGAAGTAGGCAGGAGCCAGAGCGGCAAAGGAAAGAGTAATGATGTGGGGAATGAAAGCCTTTTTAGTTATTAGAGCTGTTTCTGATATTCCCAAGGGAAATCCTGAGTGTGTCCACAACAAAGAGAGGTACTGTAATACTTCCCAAATTTAACCTGGCCTATGTAAAGACAGAGCTGAGATTCTGGGCCATACAACAACAGCAACAACAGCAACAACAACAGTAACAACAGCAGCAGCAGCAACAGTAACAACAGCAGCAGCAGCAGCAACAGCAACAACAGCAGCAGCAGCAACAACTGATAATAATAAATTACAATTTTCATTGTACAATTATTATTATTGTTAAAACACTGTATTTGAGAGAGGCTTTATAATATTCAAAGTATTATCATATTAATTACAATTAATTATCCCTCTGACTTTAATTTTTATCTTTCAGTTATCTTCCTGTACTTTCTGATTGCATATGTTTATATTATGTTGGATCTCCCAAGAGAATGTGGTTTCCTTGAGGACAAGCATTGCTTTGGGGCAGCAAGGTGGTGTAGTGGATAGAGTGCTGGGCCTAGAGTCAGGAAGACCTGAGTTCAAATCTGACCTTAGACACTTACTAGCTGTGTGACCCTGGCCAAGTAACTTAAATCTGTTTGCCTCCGTTTCCTCATCTATAAAAAGAGTTGAAGAAGGAAATGGCAAACCAGTCCAGTATCTTTGCCAAGAAAACCCCAAATGGGGTCATGAAGAGTTGGACATGACTGAAACAACTCAACAACAACAACAATAACAATCTAGCACAGTGGCCTACATATGTTTGCAAATGTGTACTGAACTGTATTGAAGAGAGATTAATAAAAAGGGAAATGTGAAAACATATTATGACCCTCTCCTTCTCCATTCTCTATTTAAGTAATATATTACAAAATAATAATAGGCTATGCCCAAAAGGCTATGGGACTGTTCATACCCTTTGACCCAGTAATACCACTACTAGGTCTGTATCCCAAAGATATCATAGAAAAGGGAAAAGGACCCACATGTATAAAAATATTTAGAGCAGCTCTCTTTGTGTTGGCAAAGAATTGGAAATTGAGGGAATGCCCATTGATTGGGGAATGGCTGAACAAGTTGTGGTATATGAATGTAATGGAATACTATTGTGCTGTAAGAAATGATGAGCAGGAAGATTTCAGAAAAACCTGGAAAGACTTAAGTGGACTGATGCTGAGTGAAGTGAACAGAACCAGGAAAACACTATACATAGTAACAGCAAGATTGTATGATGATCAACTGTGATAGACTTAGCTCTTCTCAGCTGTGTAATGACCCAAGGCAATTCCAAAGAACTCATGATGGAAAATGTTCTTCACATCCAGAAAAAAGAACTGTGGATTCTGGATGCAGACACATACTGTTTCTACTTTTTTGCTGTTTTTTCCCTCTTTTTCAAGGTTTTCCCCTTTTTTTCTGATTCTTCTTTCACAACATGACCAATGAAGATATGTGTTTAATGTGATTGTACATATATATATAGCTTATATCAGATTGCTTTATGTCTTGGGGAGAGGGGAGGGAAGGGAGGGTAGGAGAAAAATTTGGAACTAAAAATCTTATGAAAACCAATGTTGAAAACATTTTTACATGTAACTGTAAAATAATAAAAAGCTTTTATAATTAAATAAAAATAATATTAGAGCAGTTCTTTAGTCTAAACAACTAGGTCTAATCTGAACTTTTCTTATCTATGTTTCTTTAATTATAAATTCCAAAATAATGCCATGCATTTAAATATTTTTACATTATTTGTACCCAAGGCCTAACCAGTTACTAAAGGGAAAAGCCTGATTAGCCCAAGAAATGTCCTCCATGCAGTGATTAGAGTAATGATCAGATTCGAGAAGAAAGAAGTTTATACAAATTTAATTAAGAAAAGCGACTCTTGAATTCTCCTTTGACTAAAAAAATAGGAGAATCCTTACGGGGAATAGTTAAAGAGGGACACGATGGGGGCAGCTAGGTGGCGCAGTGGATAGAGCACTGGCCCTGGAGTCAGGAGTACCTGAGTTCAAATCCAGCCTCAGACACTTGACACTTACTAGCTGTGTGACCCTGGGCAAGTCACTTAACCCCAATTGCCTAAAAAAAAGAGGGACATGATGGTTCTAGGAAAGTGATTCTCCAGGGCCCACTGAAAGTTGGGACTATTGTTCCTAGACTTTGTCCCCCTGATTAATCTTGATGACAGGATTTTGAGTTTGTTCATGCCCCCTATAAATTATATGTAGGAAAAAGGTTTGGGCAGAGAGGTTTTTAAAGGCAAGATGGATTTCTGTCCCTTTGGATTATCTCTCTAAGCAGAGATGTTTCAAATTATTTAATTAATAAAATAATAAATTAATAAAAACACATGGTACAGATTTTTTCCCCCCTTTATAATGCTAAAGGCATCTCAGTACCTAAGCGAGGCTTTCTTCCTGATGTAATAATAATAATAATGAAAGGGCATTAAAAATAGGAATTTTGTGGTCAGAATTGGCATCTGCCCAAAGCACTTGATATTAGGAACGAATACCAGAGTATTTCAAATTTCTTAGAGATCTCTAGCAACTACTGCTCAGCTAATGAGAATACAATAAACTGTGGTTGGGGTTTTTAGCCTTTTACAGTCTTCAGATACTCACAAGCTGCTTCACTTAGCTGTGGGCTCCACTTTAAATAAGGACATTTCCTAGTTTTCCCTGAAATATCGACTTTAAATATATAAAGCACACCTTCATGTTTATGTCTTTCTCCCTGACCCCAAATTCTGACATTTTATTTTTCACATTTGAAACTTTACTTTAAAATGTAGTTTACTACTCAGCTTTCTCATTTTAAGAGGATGGTAATTTTCCCTCTTACATTTTCATTTTTCATGCCCTGCCCCCCCCCCCCAGCCCTTCCACAGATCTTGCCACTCCTCTTCTTTGACCTCTTCCATTTTGTACTCTTTTTCTCTACCTCCCTTGTTTCAAGTCACCATCTGTTTGTGGAAGCTTTTATCTTTGCCTGCTAGTTTCCCCTTGGGGAAATCTGTTGCTGGATTTTAGATTTTTCACTTACTCTCTTTTGGGGCCCAGGGACTTTTTTTTATTCTATCCTGAAATACAAAATGACCCATGTCTTCTCTGGGTTGGAACTTTCATCTAGTTATAACTGTATGTACCTCAAATAGCTTAGGGCCAGGCACCTTTTAGCTTTATGTGCCTTAGCTAGAAATAATTAATGATCCCATTAACAGTGGCATCAGCCTTCAGGTGTCTTACAAACTTCCCTTACTTTTTCTCTTCTTTGTCCCATTAAGGTTTGTGACTAAGTTTTTGCTTCTCTGATTATCTTGTTTCTACTCCCATGCAACTTGTGCTCTTGCATCATGGAAGGGTTAGTGGCTCTTCCTACCTTCTTGAATCCATTCAATAATCTTCAGATCATCGCATTGTCTTTAGAAGTAACTATGTGATCTGGTTGTGCATTTGCTCCATCCATGTTTGAAAGTGTACAACTGGGGATGGGAATGAGGACTGGGTCTGTGATTTCATTGGTACAGGGCACTCCCAGATGAGGAAATTCTCTCTACTGGTGCTAGTTGGCATCTTCCCAGCAACTTGTAGTCTTAGAGTGAACTGAGAGGTCAAGTGGTTTGCCCAGGGTCACATGGCTAGTATGTGCCACAGGGGAGGCATGAACCCAAGTCATCCTTTTTCTAAGGCTGGTTCCCTATCCATTAGCCACTCTTTCTCTCAGCACACAGTGATCATCCAGAAAGTCTACACTTTCTTGTAGTGAATATTATTTCCAGTGGAGAATATGTTCAGTTCAACTTAGTCAACACTTAGTACTGCTGATATCTTTGCCTTTAACATTAGTGCCTCCATTTGCCATACAATGAAAATCAAGATTCATTTCTATTCCTTCTCCTGAATATACAATGGAGCGATGTGATCTCTTATGGTAATAATGGAAACAGTATGCATAGATAAATGCTTGCAAGAAAATGGAAAAAAAAACTGAAACAAGAAAAATTGTCTACTTTTAGGAAGATTGCCTAGTGAGGCAAAAAGAGGAAAATGGGGGCTCTCTGCTGGATCCATAATGGAGAATTCTGGCAATTGAGGTAAATGCTGTTGGAGGAGGGGAATGACAAAAACTATCCTAGATGGGTGCAGTCATGCTAGGAGAAAGAGTGGTCTCCTTCCAAAAGAGCAATCCCAGCTTCTGAGCTACTACCAATGACTGTGCTACCACCATCAATTACTGAGAGGAGGAGGAAAAAGGAGGAAAGAGGTAGGTCATAGAAGAGGGTTGGAATCCTCAGGGGTAATGCCACGTGATTCAAGGCTGGAGGACTGGAAGTCTCTAGTGGAGAAGAAACACTCCACTGACTCTGGGTCAAAGCTTCAATTGTTCCATACTAGTTACAGTACTCCCTACAAAGATAGTTCAGATGTCTTTCTTCCATATTAAGGCTAAAACCACGATCAAGTTTTTTTTTTCCTCATGCTATATCAGTAACAGGTGACAATATCTGAGATCAGAGGCTTTTCAGGAAAGGGAAACAAAATGAGTGGTTTCTGGTATAGCCTGATATAAATAACAATGGACCCAATTTAACCAAAGTACTTTACATCATTATAAACAGACATATATTTGTAGTTGGCAGAGCATGCATTATGTCTACCACATGCCAACGAGGGCAGGAACTTTTCTTCTCTCCATATTCTATAATTTCCCACTCCAAAGTACCATGTGACTGGTGGTTTGGTAAATATCAACTGAATTATAGTCCAGAGAAGAGAAGGTGGGAAAAGGGCTCAGATCTTCAAGTATATAAAGAAATATTTCATGAGCCAGAATAGGTTCTTTTATGAGAATAGGAAAGTGAATTAAATTGAAACAGGAGGGGATTGGTAAAACATTTTGGAAGTACTTCCTTTATCTAAGAGTTGTCTGAAACTGAGGTATATTTCCAAGAAGGGGAAAGGAATCTTTTATTTTCCTGGAGATTTTAAGAAGGGGAAATATTTGGTTGTGATGATTTCAGGGCACCTCACTCCTGTTTCAATTCCACAATTACTGAGCATCTACTATGTGTAGAGCACTATAATAAGTGGTAGAGAGACAAAGGGATTTATCTTCCCTTGCCCATAGCAGTTATGGTGGCCACATGCACATGGCAGTGAAAACGCTTGCTTCCCTGGATGAGCCTGAGACTTAGACCTCAAGTCCCTGGCTCCCTCTTTTATTTTATGTTTCTTTCTGTGAGCTCAGGTTATGAAACAGCAGTCCTGCAAGATGATTGTTTTTCCAGACTTGCTGGCTATCTCTTGAGCTCTAGAGGTAGGGAGTGCCTAAGTTAGTGGCCAGCTGCCCATTGGGAGATATTTCTCAGATGAGAAAATGAACCACCACCAGGAGCAATCACCTGTATTGTGAAAGAACTAAAGATGCTGCAACTGAAAGGATTAAGAAAGCCAATCTCTGGCTGGCTAGTAGATTTATACCCTTTGTGAGTTACTCAGGAAGACAGGTTTGAGGTGAAAGTGAGTATCTGTTTCACAGTCCCACAAAGTTGTTTTTACTTCCTGGGGGAATATAATAGAGCTAATGGTTATTGTTTTATATTTTAAGTGTTCATTAATGCATGATTATGAGTATTTTGTGTTTTAAGCATTTCTTTTGTGGTAGAGGAAATAAATAACTGTCCTATATTTGATATATACTCTGTACATTGGATACTTTTTATAAAAGGGATTCTGTTAATCCCTTTTAGGGGAGACCCAGATATGAGCCATACCCAGTCTTTATTTGAGAGATTTCCCCTGGAATTCTAGAGTAGGGACATAATAAGCCAAAGGATATGAGAAACGTCTCTCTTTGGAGGTCAGGCTCCCTTAGGACTAAATCTGGTCTGTTTGAGCCCATAGCTGGAGTCTTTTTGTGGGAAATAATGTCCCAAGGTAGAAAGTGACATACTAGATAAAGCACCAAGGACTCTTTAATTATCCTATAACCTCCCCCTGGGACAAATCTCTAAAGGTTTGCACAAATTGGAGCTATCACAAAAAATGACTGATTCCATTTTCCTCCTGGGTTCATGAAAATTTTTAATTTTGTCAGCTTATGACTGTTAAATAATTCTTAAGAATCAGTGTGTATTAAAATCAGATACTCTTGGAAAAAAGAAGCCTACTTCCTAGGTACTATTCTTATATGATCTTGAATAGATTTAACATTTCCTATATTTTTAATCACCAATTTATTTCCAAGGCAAAATAACTGCCTTGAAGTTTTTTTAAAAAGTATGTTTAATAAAACAGAGTTTACAATAGAATCCCACTTAATTGGGGATCATATGAGGCAGTATGGATATTGGATAGAGAGCTGCCCTTGGATTAGAAAGAGATGGTTTTAAGTACTGTTTCTGACACAAAATCGTGTGACTCTGGGCAAGTCATTAAGTCTCTCTCTGTGCATTGGTAAAGGGTGTTTTTTCACAGGGAGCCCCTTACAAAGATAAGATCAGAGGTTCTGTCTAAAATATGTAATTATATAAAAGGAAAGTACTCTGTGTGTGTGTGTGTAATATTACAGGGTGTTTCAATAGGTTTAGTGAAATTTTAAGGTATTAAAGCTTAAAACTGAAATAAGATTTGGGGGACCATCTATATAATATATGTATGTATATATATATATATACACACATATACACACATGTATACATTTCTGACTCTCTCTATACATACATACACATGTGTATATATACATAGGTATTATATGTATATGTATGTATACACACATATATTTAATAGAGGGGATATTTGAATTTGAGTCTTTTGATTCTAAATGCAATGTTTTTTCCCTTCTATTAATAATGCCCTTTCCTATCAATACTTGTCAATACACAGAGAATCTGGAGAATCAGGTATTGAAATGATCATGTTTATAGCCTCATAAGGCTATAAGATAGCTATCTGCACAGTATACAAACCCTTCCCAGGGAGGGGCTCTATTGGAAGCTCTATGTTTTTGTTTTTGTTTTTGTTTTTGGTGAGGCAATTGGGGTTAAGTGACTTGCCCAGGGTCACACAGCTGGTAAGTGTTAAGTGTCTGAGGCTGGATTTAAACTCAGGTCCTCCTGATTCCAGGGCCGGTGCTCTATCCACTGCGCCACCTAGCTGCCCCTGGGTTTTTTTTGTTTGTTTGTTTTGTTTGGTTTGGTTTGGTGTCTATGTTTTCTTAAACAAGTTTTTAAAAATGACTTTATGGCCATTTCTTTGCTATTAAAGTAGATGAATTGGTGCGTAAAAGGAGAAAAATATTAAATTCAGTCATGATAGAATAACAGCTAGGAAACAGGTTGATTTCCCCCCCAGGAATGTCTAAAAGCACACAGACTTTCACTAGTTATTTAAGAGGAAAGGCCACCTTAATTTAGGAAGACCTGGCTTGGAGACCCTCCTATGACACATGGGCTATGTGATTCTGGACAAGTTTCTCAGTGCCCCCAGATAATTTTCTAAGATTTACCAGTAAAAGGGGATGATCCTATTTGTATTACCAACCCAAGAAGGTTGTTGCAAAGACAGTGCTTTGTGAACCTTAAGGTGTTACAGAAATATAAGCTACTATTATTAATATGAGGGTAGCATGTCTGGGAAGACAGGGGGAGGGATAAAGTTCATCTTTCCTTTCCTTCCCTCCCCAACACCCAAAGAATCAACAAGAATGCTTATGATATCCCCCCCAACTCAATTCCTCTGTGTGTTTGAAATAGGACTAGTTATATAATTGTCCGTTTCTAAAATCCTAAATACACATCAATTGTTGGGGGGTGGGTCAAATTATTGCAGGTGATTTGGATGATCAAGAGGCTATTGCTTGCATACAGTAGGTTGTTAACAATTTTGTTACCAATCTGTCAACAATTTTGTTAACAATTCATCAACAATTTTCTTAACAATTTAGTTGATGTACATAAAAAGGGATTAGTTTGGGTATTTGTTGGGACTTGCCCAGGGTCACACAACTAGTAATTGTTAAGTGTCTGAGGCCAGATTTGAACTCAGGTCCTCCTGAATCCAGGGCTGGGGTTTTATCCACTGCACCACCTAGCTGCCCTCAATCCCCTCATTTTAAAAACTAAGTCTGAGAGAGGTTAAGTGACTAGCCTAACCTAAGCAGCGAACCAAAGAATATGGGATAGTTCAACCCAGGTCTTCTGACTTAAGAGCCAGTGTTCTTCCCACTGCTCCACACTGACTTTCATAGTTGCTTTCAGAGCAGCTCCATCCTGACCACCCACTTTGCTCTTTGACTTTACAATTTTAGGATCACAGAATCCGAGAATTGCCAAGTGGAAGGGCACTTTGAGTGGAGCCCTCACTCAAAGTGTGCATCCTATCTACAACACTCCCATCATTCATTCTTCCATTGAAGATGTCTGCTCTCCAAGGACATCTCTTCATTTGTGGACAGCTCCAATTGCTAGTCAACATTTGCACAAAATCTGGCTCCCTGTCGCTTCTAACAGCTAGTCCTAGTCCTGCCTTTTATGGCCAAACAGAATGATTCCTTTCCTCCTTCGGTATGTTAGTGTTTCACATTGCTATGATGTTCCCCCTAGTCCTTTTCTTCTTTAAGACAAGCATCTTGGGTTCCTTCACATGATCCTCTTTTGTCTGGTTGTTTTCTCCTCTAGACGTGTTTCAATTTTGTCAACGTCTCTTTGAAGAGATGGGGGCTAGAAGTAAACATGATTCTCCAGATATGTCCTGAGCAGAGCTGAATATTATCTCCTGATTGTTTCATGTGATTTTATGTTCCTTGAGGGCAGGGACCAGGTCTTCCCTGTCTCCTCTGTTCTTCACAGTACCCAGCACAGGTTAAATACAAAACAGGGGCTCAAAATTTATTTGTTGGGTAAATGAATGAATGAATGAATGAATGTGTGTATATGTACATGGGGGATACTTCAATCTTTTTTCCTCCTCCTTCCTCTGTGGGATGTGTTGAGGCTAGGAGAATAGAGAATAGTTTGACCTTGGGTTAACTTCCATTGGTCAATAACAGTAATAACTCACATTTCATTATAATTTAAGGTTCGCAAAGCACTTGCCTCACAACAACCCTACAAGGTAGCTATCCTCATTTTTCAGGTGAGGCAAATTAATCTCTAAGAGAGGTTATATGACCTGCCTAGCATCATAGTTAATCTTCTCAGAACCAGGATATTACTCCAGGATATAGACTCCAAGTCTATAGTTCTTTCTACTCTGCCACACTCCCCCTCTTATACCAAGTTGCTTCTCTAAATAGGTTTTGAGGGTTCTCTGGCTGAAATGTTAGGGATTATGCGTATAAGTAGACTTTCTCTTAGAAAGAGAAAGGATGGATGGACAGTTGAATGGAAGGTTTGAGAACATCACATTCAGTCATAACCCATGATGCAGACCACCCAGGCCTTTCTTTTCTCCTCAAGAAATATCCCTCCAGGGAGGTACCTCCTTCGTAGTTTCTATCTGCCAGAGTAATGGGCGGCTACGCACCTTGTAATTTTAAAGATCCTCAGCAGCCGGACACATCTCAACACTGAGATCCCCAGGGGGGACATTATCTTAGTTTCTACCAGGATGGTCTCCAGGATTCCTCCACACACGATGAAGCAGTCGAAGCGGTTGAATAGAGACACAAAATAGGCCTGGAGGCCAAGGCTGTACATCTTCAACAGCATCTCTGCAGTGAAAAGAGCCAGCAGGGCCTTGTTGGCAGTGTCTGGCAGGATCCAGAAGAGGAGGAATTTGGGGATGGGGAAAGCAAAGAGGGAAAAATTATTAACTAAAAAAAAAAATGCCCCTTTCCCCAACACATTTCTGGCATTCTGAATCCCCCTTGTCACTTCAAGGACTACATGAAGGAAGAGGGCAGTAGTCACCTATAGCACTGTGGCCACTTTAGCTCTCCAGGTCCCGTACCTGGTTCGGTACCGTACTGAGGCAGGCACTTTATCAGACATGCTTTGGGGGAGCCTGGTGGGGGTTGTAATACTGATGAAGATGTTGATGATCATGAGGAAGAAGACCCTCACTGTGATGTTCATTAGTCAGTCAGGGGAAGGCAAATGAGCCAGTCTTATAACTAGGGTGAGGCAACCTGAACTTTGTGCCAGAGTTTCAACATCCAGGGGGAGGGCAGATATGCTTCCTCCCCACAGTGGTCTTTTGTCCTCTTGTTTCACAGTTCTCCACTATCCCTGCAGGCCCTCCAAGGCCTGCCTTATTTTTGCTGCCATGTCTCGATCCCCTCCCCATCTCCTCCTGCTTGGGGGCGGGGATAGGGAGATTCTGTGACCGTTTGTACTGGGGTGGGGGAGCTAAAGCAGGCATATACCAGGAACAGCTTGAACTGACTAGAGAGAGCTAATTATTAAATTTTTAACATGAGCATCGACACCTCAGAAACCAGAAAATGCTACAGCTCGGGGATCTATTGTTTGATGGTTATCTACACTTAAGAAAGTGATCCAAAATGTTAATCATGCAGATTCAACTTAAAAATTGTGTCTTGTGTGCATTTTCTTTTCTGGACAGCTGGTAGTTAAACATCAACACACCAGTGAACTAGAGCCATATTCTCTAAGAAATGAGTGATCCCTTCTTCTGACATGACTGCATCCAACTACAATGGGCTGCTTCTCTCAAAGGAATTTGCTCTAGGCTCCAGAATTTCTAGTGATGGCTCTGAGATAAATACAAACATTCGTGAATTCCCAGTGTGCGCCAGCCATGCTTGGTTGTTCTCACGATGTGGCCCCTCTGGCTATAACCCCATTTTCTTGATTATATCTCTAGTCTAAATCTGGGCAAAATCAAATCAGATCCTCTTCTCTCTAGTACTTCCTAGTGCTTCCACTTAGGAAGAAATGCTTTATTAGGGTTCTCTTTTTTTTTTTTTTTAATTTTCTTATCCCAGCTTTCTCCTCCTTTCTCCTCTACACCTCCCTACTCGAAACTTTTCTTGGTCAATAGATGTCCTTTGCTGAGCAGTTAGACCTGTACACATCTCCCATCACCTGGGCATAACAAGCAGTGTAGGGGCCCTGTGAGGTAAGGGGGGCTTATTTATAAAGTATTTCTTGCATTTTATGATAGCTCTGGCTTGGAGTATATCCACTGTCATGACTGTTGACCAGCACCCCATTAAGTTTATATCTATGGCCCAAATCTCTATAAAGCCTCTGACTACCAGTGACTTCCCATACAGTTGGGTCTAAGGCAAGGTGGGCAGGGACAAGTGGGAACCGAGGCAGGAGGTGCCTCTCACCTTGGACTTCCGTGAGCCAGTGGGGCTGGTTGTAGTGCTCTGAGGCGATGGTGAGGGTATTGAGGAACACAAGGAAAATGACAAGCCAGTAGAAAACATTGGATTTGACAGCTGCCCGGCACTTCCTTCTGCAGAAGCGGTTCCACCGGCGCCAGTAGCGGCTGAAAAATGGGAAAAGAAGAGGTGAAAGGTTTGGGGGTGGATGAGGTGGGAACAGGCAATGGAAAGTTAGGAGTCTTTCAGCCTGAGTCTTAGAGGAGCTAAGTAGCCCGGCCTCCAAGGTTCCTTATGGCCTGGACATTTTATGATTCTATGATTATGGGGTGGTGGGAGCAAACCTAGACCAAGGGTAGTCAATGCAGGCAGCTGCCTGGAATTTAAATAAGAACATGAGGAAGAAACATACATATGATTTCATACATGTAGGGAACTCACTGTGTGGAAACTTCTTTGGGTGAATGCTGATCCATAGATCTATAATCCACCTATAATTTATAGTGTTAGAGAGTTTCCTTGGGGCATTGGCATTGTGAGGTTAAACGATTTGTCCATGATCACACAGCTAGTAAGTAGCAGAGGAAAGATTTGAACCCCAGTCATTCTGGGTAAGTGTCGGAGGCAGCTATTTGGCACAATGGATAGAGCACTGGGCCCAGAGTCAGGAATAATAACAATAATAAAAAATATATAAATATAAATGATAATAAAATAATGCTTATTGGCAGCTAGGTGGCACAGTGGATAGAGCACTGGGCCCAGAGTCAGGAATAATAACGATAATGGTAATAATAATAATGATAACAATAATAATATGATGCATATTGGCAACTAGGTGGCACAGTAGATAGAGCACTGGGCTTAGAAACAGGATGACTCATCTTTATGAGTTCAAATCTGGCCTCAGACACTTATTAGCTGTGTGACCTTGGGCAAGTCATTTAATCCTGTTTGTCTCAGTTCCTCATCTGTAAAATGAGCTAGAGAAGGAAATGGCAAACCACTCCAGGATCTTTGCCAAGAAAACCCCAAATAGAGTTACAAAGACATGACTGAAATAACCCAACAACAATAACAAAATAACGATAACTACACATGCCAAGCACTTTACAATTATCATCTCATTTGATCCTTACAAGAACCCTTGGGAATTAAGTCCTATGATCATCCCCATTTTATGGATGAGGAATCAGAGGTAAACAGAGCTTAAATGACTTGCCCATGGTTACACAGCCAGTATGTCTGAGGCCAGAAATGAACGGAAGTCTTCCTGACTTCAGGCCTGGTGCTTTATGCATTGCACCACCTATATGCCCTAGGAAGACCAACTTCAGGAAGATTTAAGTTCAAATCCTGCTTCAGATGGAGCTAGTAAGTATGACCCTGGGTTTGCCTTAGTTCCCTCAACTATAACATGGGGATAATAATAGCACCTGCCTTCTAGGATTGTTGTGAGAATCTAAAGAGATAGAATTTTTTTGTTTGTTTTTTGCCAGGCAATGAGGGTTAAGTGACTTGCCCAGGGTCACACAGCTAGTAAGTGTCAAGCGTCTGAGGTCAGATTTGAACTCAGGTCCTCCTGAATCTAGGGCCAGTGGGTGCTTTATTCACTTCGCCACCTAGCTGCCCCCTAAAGAGATAATATTTGTAAAGCACTTACCACAGTGCCTGGCATACAACAGATGCTTAATACATGCCTATTTCCTTCCTTCCTTTCTGAATTTCAAGGCTGGTCCTCTATGTTATGCTTCCTCTCAAAATGATTTTTCAAGGCTAGAAAATCCTGTTTTCCATGGCATATTAACAATAATTTGATTTATTTTGTGATAGATCAAATTGGTCCAAAGGACCCAAAGCCCAAAGTTGTGACCACATACCACAACAATGAAAGAAAACATTTTATCAAGAATTCTGGTCTTTTACTGACGTGTGTGTGTGCGCGCACGCACACAATCTTCAACACTTGCCCAGGAGAGAGTCTTGTCTTAGTTCTGCCTTGTCTCCAGAAAACTCCTGACAAAATCTAGTACTTCTGTTGAAGGGCAACAGATCAGTTGGGTGAAAGGGAGGGCAAAGAGAGGAAAAAAGGAGAATGGAAGGATAGACAGCTGAACATGGTATCCAGTGAATAGCTATGTGTTTTTTGTTTTGCGGGGCAATGAGGGTTAAGTGACTTGCCCAGGGTCATGTGTCTGAGGCCAGATTTGAACTCATGTCCTCCTGAATCCAGGACCAGTGCTTTATCCATTGTGCCACCTAGCTGTCCCCAAATAGCTATGTCTTTTGAGAAAGTTCTTGCTTTCCTGTCTAAGATGATTTGAAGCCAGAAACTTAAATGAAAACTTGGTCAGATAAGAAACATTAAACCAGAAAAGTGAGGCCATATAGGTAGTATTTAGCCAAGCCAGGATTAAACCCACGTCCTTAGCCGCCAATTCCCCTGTAACTACTCTTTGAGGCTCAAATTAGATCAGAGGAATATGTGAAAGTTTTTTTGCAAACTGCAAAGCAGTATACAAATATAAGATACAAATTAGGTTTACTGCTGTTTTAGCTCATCTTTAGAAAAGTACCCTCCCAAAGGACAGATTTTCTCATAAGTTCCTAGGCCTAAGAATCCTTTCGGCGAGTCTGACATTTGTCCATTGGCTTACTACTCTCTGACCAGAGTACTCCTGGGAAGTGCTGGTCAAGTGGGGGTGCTGGCCCCCAAGAAATGAATCTTTGTTGGATGGAGTTAGTGTAGTACCTTACAGCATAAAGTCCTTCCTATAGTTCTCTGATCTGTAAAATAAGGGAGTTGAAGGAGATAATCTTTAAAGTCCATTCTAGCTCAGATGTTGTATTCAATTTGACATTAAATCCAATTTAAGTAAAAAAAAAAATGAGGGTCACAGCAGAGCAAAAGGATCCTTTTCTCTTCCCCTCAGGTTGTTTCCTACCTTGCAAAGCTAGCAGGGAAGGGTGAGCAGGGAAGGGAGATAATGAGGCAGGTATTGCTTTAATGTAACATGCCTATTACCATAAGGATTTGGATGAGAACTGCAGAACGGCAGGAAAACCTTTACATAGCACCCTTGTTCCCTCTGTGGAGGATGCCCCCTGAGTGTGTGATGGAAAAAAATCTAGACTTTCAAAAATATACATTTCAGAGGACCTGAAACTTCCTGGGCAAAGGAATTTGAATTTGAGGGGGACAAAGGAACAGGGTGACAAGGTGACCTTTGAGCTTCCCAGGTGCAAAAATCCCATCCAGGCCTCTCCTGGTCTGGAATAATCATAGTTTAGTCCTTTTAAGCCAGAAGGAGTTGGGTGTGGAAGGACACACGCCTCTTCTGAAGCTTGACTTTTCTTTTCACACCTTCTCCAAGCTGGAGTGTGAATGTCAAGTATCCTTGATGTGAGTAGCCTTCCTTGCTGTAAGCCGCCTAGGGACTCACTCTCATAGCTCTCCATGATACCTTGATGGAAAGATTATACAACTATAGATTTAAAGTTGGAAGGGACCTTGGAGACCAGCTTGTCCACTTTAGAGGTAAGGAAACTAAAGCCCAGGAAGATGAAGGAACTTAGCCAAGGCCACACTGGTAGCTGGCATTAGCTACAGTCCAGCTTCTTAAATTGTGGGTCAAGTCCCCATACAGGGTAACTGAATGTGGGGGGTCACAAAAACTTTGGCAACAGTAAAAGGTTATGTCTACCTATTTTATATACCTATATACCGGAGGTTATGTAAAAATTTCTTGGGTGAAAAGGGGTGGTGAGTAGAAGAAGTTGAAGAAGGCTTGAGTTATAGGATTTGAACCCAGGCCCTCTGAACTCCAGAATCAGTACTCTTCCCATTGGGTAGGGCTGCCAATAAATAGGGTGGCACCCTGTTTGGCTCTTCTTGCATAGAGCCATTCATGAATGTCACGTCACACTCATTTGGTTGGAATAAAGGAGTAATTGCTAACCAAAGAAGGTGTTTAGAAGCTAATTACACACCTCCTACACTTACAAAATATAGCTTGCTTAGCAACGGGTTTCCTGGCAACCCCTTCTACAGTATAATAAATGTCATGATTTATTTGTATGTGTGAATATGTGTATGTTTATATATGCATGCAGAATATGGAAATGACATGGTAAAACACGGGAGGGAATCTTGCCTGTTGTCCTTGTTCTCATGTTAACAGGGAAACGTGTTTGTTCTATTGGTAGAGAATTCTCCCTGGAGGCACAGGGGTTGCAGGGTACTGCTGCTCCTTCTTCCCACCCTCAAAAGGGCAGAAAGTACAGACTACTCCAAAGGTTGTTGGGAAAAATGTCTTGAAGCCCTCTGGGAATAGTCAGACTCTTTGGCTGGGGAACTTCTGTAGAATGACATCATTTTGTATTCAGTCTTTCAGGGACCCCATCCGTGTTTCATTTCACCCATCTTGCCATAGGAATTTAACAAGCATTTTGCTAGTATATTAGAAAGGGTATTGAAGTTGGAGTCAGAAGACCTGGGTTCCAGTTCTGACTCTGCCACTTATTAGCAGTGTGACCTTGGGAAAATCACCTCTCTACTCTAGACCTAATTTAGGGGTTGGACTAGATGACCTCTAAGATGTCATCCCACTATGATTCGATGAAATAGGCTCAAAATTAGCAATATTAGTAATAAAAGCAACCCTAATTTTGCCCAATAATCTATAGTATCATTTGTCTTTGTTCCCCACCTCTCCATTCTCACTGCTGTCCCATGATATCACTCTGAGATTGACATATTTGGACATTTCAGTAAATTTGATGCTTGAGTCAGTGGCTTTTCTTGACTTTCTGAATCTTGACTTGGCCAATACACAAGAAGGAAGAAATGACTCCTTTAGGGAGCCCTCCCCTCAACTTGATGGGCAGTGTCTTAGGTCATTTGAAAGAGGCAAATGAAGGTTAGGAGGGATAGGAGAATGGAAGGGAAGAAAGGAGAAATGTATCTCACTCACCTGAACTTTGATTTGGAGATTCGGTGCCTAAAAAAGAACAGAGCAGCATTACTAAATCATATATACTTTCATGTTAATTCAACAAGTGCCCAGATGTTGGCCACCTTCTGATGCTAGAGAACCCGACCCAATGGATGGCATCTCCTGACTTGTATCCTATGTTCCCATGTAAAGGCAGATTCTCCCATTCGACCAGAATCCATTCAGCAATGCCCTTGAGGCTGGTTCAGGGGAAATTCTGGAGAGATCTTCCTTCCAATTGATTATTAAGAAGGATCTGTTCTTGCTCAGAAATATAAAAGAAAAAGCCTCTTGTGGAGAGAGTGTAGTTCACCCTAAGTCTCAGTATAAGCTACACCTGCAAGGACCCAGAGAGGAGTTGATAAGAGAGAAACAGACAAGGAGAGAAGGAGAAACAGAGAAACTGACAGATCCACAGAGGAGAAGGAAAATCAAAAGGAAAGATGTTATGTGTCAAGAGGATATGGGGCATGAGGGCCAGGGAGCACAGGAAAGGAACATTAGAATGAAAAGACAGGTGTTTTCTTTCCTTTATTGATGCTAGACATAGAGGAGTGGAACTTGAGGACATTTCAGGTGGAGAGAGAATGATCAGGATTGAAACAGAAGCAGAAAGATAGAAAGGAAGAAGAAAAGGCAGGAGGGAGGTTTGTTGAACTACTTGCTAATCTTTGTATATGAAATGATGGGATTGGATTAGAGGACTTGGAAGGTTCCCACCTCCCAGATCGCTGGGTATTTTCTTCTTTCTATATCCTGTATTTATTTGTCTGTGAACATAAACTCCTTGGAGAGAAAACCTGTTCCATTTGTTGTCTCACTATCTTTCAAGCCTGGTGCATGGTAGGCATTTACTAAATGTTCGATGATTGGTTGATCCCTACTCTAAATCTATGAGCCAATGGATCTGGGTCATTCCAGTTTTGCTCAAAGGAACTTATTCTGTGGAGGAAGAAACCACCAAACCTTTCCACATTTTTTAAAATTAAAAAATTAAGTGAAAAGATGGAAAAGTGGTATAGTTTTCCTGCATCTCTAGGACACTGAGCCTTGGAGAACCATCTACCCTAAAGCCCTCTCCTCCCACTTGCCAAGTCCCACACCTTCCCCCAATACCACTGTAAGCAGGACCCCAGCTAGGTTTCATCTTTTTCTTTGGAACCCTCCTCCTCCCCCTCCCTGATGGCCATATGCTGCTCCCTATCCCTTCCCTGCTTTCCAGGACCCCTTTATATATGGTCTCCCCCCAATTAATATGTAAGCTGTTGAAGAGTAGGGACTGTCTTACTTGCTTGTATTTATAGTCCCAGTGGTTTGCACATAACAAAGTCTTAAAAATAATCTCCCTCTCCCTCTCCCTCTCCCTCTCTCTCTCTCCCTCACCCCCCCACCTGCCTCCCTCTGTCATCTCTGTCCGTCTCCACTGTTACAATATGGTACCTAGTAGCTACCTCCCTACCCCCAAAGTCTACATACTTGGGTGGGAGGCTTTAATCATATGCTATCAAGGAGTGTGGGAAGGGAAAGAGGAGGAAAAGGAGAATATTTTTATTTAGAGCCAGAATCAAACATTTTAAAGTTGCTAATTGGGTCATGGAAATTCCAAGGTGTTCTACCTCCAACCAGGGACATCTTTAGCTTGAGATATGTCAGGCTCACTTTTTAAGTAGAGGCTTTCCTGGTAAGGAGAACCCAATTTCCCCCTCATTATTTTATTTTGTTTTGTTTTTTTGGTGAGGCAATTGGGGTTAAGTGACTTGCCCAGGGTCACACAGCTAGTAAGTGTTGTCTGAGGCCGGATTTGAACTCAGGTCCTCCTGAATCCAGGGCCGGTGTTCTATCCACTGTGCCACCTAGCTGCCCCCCCCTCATTATTTTAAATAGATTTAGGGGTTGAATGAGACTCTCTCTAACCTTTGGGCTTATTCCTTTAACTCCAAGGAAAGTTGAATCTTTTTTGTTTTTTTGGGGGATACCCCAAGGAATGAAGAGAAAGAACTTGGACTCAGAGGAATCAGGTACTTACCCCACCTCTGCTACTTAATTCTTTCATAGCCTGGGCTTGTCTTACCCAATCTCTCTGTTCTCCAAGTTATTGTGCTTATACATAAAGGTTTTCCCCCCTAGAGGCAATCATCATTAAGTGACTTGCCCAGGGTCACACAGCTACTAAGTGTCTGAGGCAGGATTTAAACTCGGGTCCTTCTGACTCCAGGGCAGGTGCTCTATCCACTGCACCACCTAGCTGTCACTTGTCCATAGCTTTTTGAACATACTTCCATTAGATTGTGAGCTCCTTGAACCCAAGGACTCTTTTAATCATAATGCCTGGCACATAGTAGACACTGAACAAATGCATGTTGACTTGACATCAGTTTTCTCATTTGTAAAATGAAGAGTTTGGAACAGACTATCTCCCTGGTCTCTTCTAGTGCTTTGATCTGAGTCTTTAAGCCTATGAGTTCAAGGTCTAACTGATTACCTACCTGCTCTCATCAGAATATTCTTCTTTTGACCCACTTCAAATGGTCTTAAGTAACCAAGTGTACTTGAGAATCCAAACCTGGGGAGACCTGGATAGGCTTGTTTAAATCCTCAGAAGGAATGGCTGGTGGCAGAGTGAAAAATCTAGGCCCAGGTTTCAGTATCTGATGAGGGGGTCACAATTCAGGTGTGGTCACTGTTTTCATGTTTCTCTCTGGAATTCTCACCTTGAGTGGGGACTGAAGGAAGTTTCTCCTTCTGTTCATTTCCAGGCCTGCTACATGAATCTGTCCATGGCTGTCTCTACTTCTCCAGGCCTCAATGCCTCAACCTGTCCACACTTCTAATTCTGACTTGGAGAAGTAATTTCATCTTGCTCAACTCCAGCTCCTTATTTGGCATTCATTCTTACCTCTCCTTCCACCCTCTGCTTCCCTACCACCAGGTTATACTCCTAACTCTTCAGGTCTTCCTCAGAAACCTCTTTACCTTGGAAGCTCCCTCTACTCCTGGACTTCATACCTCTCCCTCTAATTGTCTGGGTCTTCATTCCTCTCCAGGAGGCATTCTTGCCCCTCCCAGACTTTTTCTAATCTTCAAACTTCATCTTTTTCCCTGTCCCCTCCTTCGGTTCCCTTTTATGAGTTGTCTTCCCTTATTAGAATGTAAGCACCTTGAAGGCAGGGACCACTTTTCTTTCTGTTTTTATTTGTCTTCCCTATGCTTAGCACACAGCATACTTCATAAATGCTTGTTGACTTGACTTGTCGAATGGTAAGGTTGGACTAGGGGAGCTTCAAGGTGCCTTTTAATTATCACATCCTGGGATCTTAAGTCCAGTGAGGCAGAGAAGGAATCTGGTTCTCATCTGTAGCTCAGCATCATCCTAAAGCTACAGGTTTTAGCAGCCACCCAGTTCTTATTTCACCTGTTTTGTTTTGTTCTGGACCCTTGGAACATGTCTCAGGGCCCTGAATTACTTCCTTCTCCACTCCTGGAGAGAGGATCTTTCTATGGACCCTTCTGAGAATATCAGAGCAAGAGCAGCCCTACCACTGATGGGATTGGAAGTTTCCTCGATTGGCTTTCACTGGGTAAAGGCTGCCTCCAGAAACACAAAGGCCTTGTTTTCTACCATCCCCAAAGAAGAAATGGAAGAAAACAACAACAACAAAACAAACTGGGCTATTGCTTCCAAATGTAATTAGCATGGTATTTTAACATCTTGACAATAATTACCTCCCTACCTTCCTCAGAAATCTGCAGTGCAGACTCCCTGGTGCCTCTGTCAGAGTGAGAGATAGGAAAAGTCCTGCATGCCTAGGAGGGAGAAATCGTAAGAACTGGTCTGCTCCCAGGCCCTGAGCTTCTTTCTAGCTCCTCATCCTCAGAAATCATGCTGGAGGCTGGCACTACAAATGCTCAGACCACCTGCAAGCTCCTCTCTGGGACACTGTCTTGGGACCAAAATAATAGAGCCATTTCAGAAGGGCGAAAGGGATGCCCTTTGCTCGAGGAAATCTTTATCAGCTCCTCCTCCATGGGACCAGGCTCTTCAGTGCTCTCTATCCAGTTATATCTCCTTTCATTTCAATCCAACTAGATTCAGTATAATTAATTTCATTTCAATGAAGCTGAAGTCTCATCCTTTGGTCCTAAGCAAGGCATGTTGTTTCCACTCTCGAAGGGAAAAATGAATTTTTTCATATCCTATGTCTGACTTTTTAAAAATCTTCTAGTAATCGGATTGTTTCAGTGTACATTTCTTTGGGTCAATATTTCAGAGGTTCTTACTGTTTCCATGTTCAAGATTAACATAACAAAGCTAATGGAATAAATTCTTAATTTTTCGTAAGTGGAATGATGAGTGGATCATTTAAGGCCCTTCTCCCTGTTATTGCCTGGAGTTGATCACAATGGGAGCTAAGTGTGCATGTATGTGTCTGCTGGGTGCTTGAGGGGGGCAGTCTCTAGTATGCAGCATGGTATGGTGCCACCCCCCAACTTCAAAATTGACTTCATATTTTGTTGTTGTCGTTGTTTCAGTCATGTCTGATTCTTCATGACCTCATTTGGGGTTTTCTTGGCAAAGATACTGGAGTGGTTTGCCATTTTTCTTTTTCAGCTCATTTTACAGATGAGGAAACTGAGGCACAGTTAAGTGACTTGCCCAGGGTCACACAGCTAATATGTATCTGAGGCCAGATTTGAACTTTGTATCCCCTATGCTAAGTACAGTGACTGGCATACAGCAGGTGCTTAATAGATGCCGATTCCTTGATTAATCATGTCAAGAACAGTAGATATAGAGTCAGGAGAGTCCTCTGTTCAAATCCCAACTCTGATACTTAGTAGCTGTGTGATCACGGGCATGAGGATAAGGATACCTGTAGCTCTTACCTCATAGGGTTATTATGAGGCTCAAATGAGATTTTACATATATATATATATACACACACACATACATATACATATATGTAAATGCATATAAATTTTGAAAACTTTAAAATGTTCTTTAGGTTATTTTAAAAAATTATTTCCTTCTAAAGTTAAACAAAGATGAGTTTTGAATTATCTGGTATTTGCATTACTGGTACTTCTTTCCTTCAGTGGCACAGAGCAGTCTTTTTAATGGTCCACACCATGCTTTTCTGCTTTCCTCTGAGCCCGGGTTATCTTGTCTCACAGGGTGTAAAGCCTGGCCACAGGGTCGTAAAGCTGAAGAACTCTACAGTAGAGTATACTTTTGTTTGTTTGTTTCAGTGCAAGGCTATGGAAATCCAAAGCACAAACCTTCTTTATTTATTTGTTTTTTTTGCAGGGTAATGGGGATTAAGTGACTTGCCCAGGGTCACATAGCTAGTAAATGTCAAGTATCTGAGGCCAGATTTGAACTCAGGTCCTCCTGAATCCAGGGCCAGTGCTTTATCCACTGCACCACCTAGCTGCCCCCAGCAGGAACCTTCTTAGGAAACATAGGGATTATTACTTGGAGGTCGGCTTCAGTGGTGACATTCCCTCCCAGCCCCCCAGCTAACCAAAAAGGTTAAATCATTCTTTTCACTCCGCTTATGCCATTGTCTGATGTTTTTGCTTCTTTTTTGATGATAGACTCTTGTCTTCCTACTGTGTTTGGCCACCTGATACCACTTAAATAACCCAGTCTGATTTCAGGACCAATTATAGGGCAATGCCCCATAAATGCCCTATGCCCACTGAATTCGCCACGCCTACTCACGCCAGCCTTGCCCCACAGTTCTCTCCCTCGATGTCGCCTCCAGCCACGTTTTCAGTGTTGACGGACTCTGTCTCACTTGTGGGCATGCTCACTGCAAGAGTCAAAGGGAAGAAAGCAGAAGATTGGGGTAGTGGGAGAAGGTTAGTTATTGACACGCCCAATATTGAGTGGCAAAGTTGATTCACAGGAAGTGGCTTTTGGTGGAAGTATTGGAGTTGGTGGGACAAAGGGGTAGAGTGGTAGTAGTTGCCACGGAGGAGAGTGAGTGAAATCTACTGGAACAAGTCCCAGTGTCCTGGGCATTGAAGGGAGAGGGAAGTAGGAGGATTTCCCAGGTTATTGTCTTACTGCTTATCCCAGGTAAATTTTGCTCCCAGTCAATGAAAAGAGGTGAAAGCTCGCTGGGGAGGGTGGGAGTGGGATGTGAGGATAGGGGACTGGTGTTGAGATCCATTTCCCCCCACCCTGCAAATATTTTGAGATACATGAATGATCACCTTGAAACAAACACCGCCCCCCCCCCAATCTCAATGCATTTCGACAAATGAATGAATTTAGTGTCAAATGTTGATAGCCTGTAGACCAGCTTCCTAATTTACCATCCATAAAGAGAGAAAATCTTAGGAGATGACTTTCCCACATTTCATTCCTTCCCATCTACCTAGCTCTCCAAAAGCTGGAATTTGAGTTTGAAACTTGGCTCCTTACTTCCTGTACTCACTTGCATAACCTTGGGCAAATTCCATAACCTCTCTGAAAATTTCACTAACCACCTCTTAGGGTTGTTGTGAAAGTGCTCTAAAAATGTGATTTTGCTGCTGTAACTGTTATTATTAACATTTAAATTGAAAAGAAACAGTGGTTTCATTGACTTAAGGCTTTTATTCTCTTCTGTGTGTGTGTGTGCATGCGTGTGTATGTGTACCCTATTAGAAATTAAAATTGATAAAATTTAAAAATATTTATTTAATTCACTAAAAATGAAAATAAACGCATTGCCTGTTAACATAAATAGTATTTTCAATGAAAATTACTATATTTTTCAAAGCCAAAAATAATGTTAGTAAGAAGTGACACTCTTACATATATTTTTAAAATCTCTTTAGTGTTTGGCTTAATAGAAAACAGCTGGATTCTCATATCTGCTGTGATATGTTGTTTTGGTTAAAGCATATGAAGAAACTCTGTCCTCACAAAGATATGTAGTTAGAGAAGGGAGGATTAACAAGATAATAATATCTTAGTACTGTCAAAAATGGTTTTGACCACGTGGATCCCCTGAAAGGAACTCAGAGACCCCCAGGGGATCTCAGACCACACTTAGAGAACTGCTGATCTAGAGGGTCTCTAAAGATCCTTCTGGCTCTAAATCCTGGGATTTGAGTAGATTTGCGCCATCCTTTGCTTCTCCTATGAGGTGCCATATACAGTCTGCTCAGCTTGTCTTTCAGAACAGACTGACTTGGGGAATAAAAACATGACACTTCCCACTACAATGGGGATATGGATCTGTCTTGTTAGCTAGCCACTCAGCCCCAGGGCCAAAACTTGGAGAAGACCATTGGTTGTTAGGATAATAATGACAGGAATTTCCCAGGTTTCTTCTTTTGGAGAAAGGGATATTTCAAGTAATCAAGAGAAGGCTGAATGGAAATTCATAAATGGTTGCTCATTATGGGAACTAGAACCCTCCTCATAATTGGAATCATCTGTGGTCAGATTAGCTGCAAATAAGCCCAGGACTACAAAGCCACATCTCTCTATTTTCCCCCAAACGTTAGCTCCTTACTCTATACCAAAATCAACTATCTTGACTGAGATCATGGGAGCTGTATAGGTAAAAGGTACAGTGAAAAGAGCAGTAGGTTTGAAGTCAGAAGACTTAAATTTGAGTGTTAACCTAGCCACTAATAAGTCTAGTGACTAGGCAATATACTTCACATCTCTGAGCTGCAATTTCTTAGTCTGGAAAATGGGATAACAATACATGCAGTACTTACCTCACTGGACTGTTTTAAGGACCAAAAGAGAGGATAATGTATATAAAAGGCTTTGTAAACCTTAGTGCAGGTGTATATATGTGTATATATATATATGTATGTATATACACACATAATTTATACAAACATGTAAATTAGCATGACCATAAGCACAAGTTCTGAAGGAGCTTTTGGGAGAGGAAGGTCTGGGTCTTTGGAATGGTTTTAGCATTGGGAGCTGGGAAGATGAACCTTTTTGGTCTGATCAGATTATTTGCTCCACAAACACCAAGAAAGACAAATGTAAAAAAATGAAAAACCTTCTTGCTCTTGACCTACCATATACCCTGACATACAGACATGTTGATGTGAAATCCCGAGGCATATAGTGGTTATGCCTGCCTCTATTTCACTTTACTTTAATCAAAGTCTTGTCCTTTACCTGAAATGGTAGTGATGTTAGAGGTAGAGATGCATTCTTAAAAAGACAATGGGGGGGGCAGCTAGGTGGCACAGTGGATAAAGCACCGGCCCTGGATTCAGGAGGACCTGAGTTCAAAGCTGGCCTCAGACACTTAACACTTACTAGCTGTGTGACCCTGGGCAAGTCACTTAACCCCCATTACCTCTCCAAAAAAAAAAAAGACAATTAGGGATGTACATAAAGAGTTAAGATCCCTAATTCCAAGGGATCTTAAATCCCCATTTTCTGTGCCAAGTGAACTGTTATATGATCCAGGCACTGTCCAAGGGAAGAAACTGCCCTGTAACTCTTGCTGGTATGGAAGCAAGAAAGCCACTCTTGATTGCCATGGGCCACTGACTACATACCTGAAGAAATTAAAAGGCAATGGGCCTGCCCAGTGGGCCATCCCCTGAAATGCAGACAGGGGTACTGCAACACAATCCCCCAAGAGGAACACCCTCCCATCAACACACACACACAGACACACCAATTCACACGTACACACACAGAGCACAGTGGAACATTACCATGGGTTTCTGTGGAGTGACTAAACCAAGAAAACTTCCCTTTCTTCTTATCAATCATGCCAGCCGGAGTGCTTCCTTTCACAGACAAGATGGTCAGTGTCAAGGACCAGGAACAAGACATCAATAGAGAGCATGCAGCCAGTGATGGGGCAAAAGAAAGAAACAAGGAACTCAGCTTTCAAATAGGACACCCGTTTTCCTTTCCAAAAACAAACCAAAAAAACAAACAGGCAAACAAACAAACAAAAACCAAAGAAACAAACAAAGGAAAAAACCCCAAACTTTTTCACATGAATAACAGTACAAAGAAAACAATGAGCTTAACAAGAGTACATCTGACTCCAGCCAAGGCCCCTGCAGGCTTGGCAGGGTCCAGTCAGCAGCTTAAAGTAATGAACTGGCTTATAAGGGAACAAACATGCTTCAGTTCTCTCTCATTTGTTTATAGAAGCTCTTTTCATGCGGTTCAGTTGATAAGGGAAATGGCTGAAAATGTGGGAACCGAACCATAGCATCAAGTTCTCCTTCTATTCCCCAATGGTCCAATGAGTTGCGCTCTTCACTTTAGATTTACATGAAACAGCAAGGTATTGTAGAGAGACCACTGGGCTTACAATCAGAACTATGTTCAAAGTCTGGTTCTGCCATCTACTGTGTAATCTGAGCCTTGGGATGATAATCTCATCCCTCCTTACTTCACAAGTATATGGTGAGGGTCCTATGAGATAATATATGTAAACCATCATAAAAACGTCAGAGATTCTTATCCTACAACTTTTGCCCAAAAAAGTCATAGCTCACATTTATATGGGGTGTTCCAAAAGTCTTACTGCAATTTGTATAGATAATGGTTAACAAAGCACTTTCCTCACACCTCTGTTATTAAGAAATAACTTATCTAAGGGGCAGCTAGGTGGTACAGTGGATAGAGCATCGGCCCTGGAGTCAGGAGTACCTGAGTTCAAATCTGGCCTCAGACACTTAACACTTACTAGCTGTGTGACCCTGGGCAAGTCACTTAAACCCAACTCACTGAAGGAAAAAAAAAAAAAAAGAAATAACTTATCTAAGTTATTAAATTGGTGCTCTAAAGCATATGACCTTAGGGTCATAAATTTAGAGTCTGAAGTAGTCTTACATTATCTTTTTTTAATATTATCTTTTATCTGGGTATATATACAACTGGAAACAATGCTGATTTTAAAAATTTTCTTTCTCTTCTGGGGTGGGAGAGCTTCAGATAGGATCAAGGAGATCTGGATTTTAGGCACTGCCTATAACATCTGGACACAGAAGCCTGATTTGGTTTTCTGCTACGTTATTGGAATTCCCCTAAGGAATGGCCTGATGGTAACACGGATGCTGATGATACATATCATCCAACTTGACCTACAATCAAGGCTGGCTAGAGACGGACACTGACAATTTGCCAACCCTGAATACCTCTCCCCCACCAGCTGGCTATGGTGTTCTCAATTTCCATTCTTAGAATCATTCTTTTGGCATGTCTTCAGGAAGTCCTTGTTAAAATGAAAATATTTTTCCCTAGGAGGAATACCATATTGACACACATTATACCCATTACTTTATGGATTAGTCTATTAGATTCATACACCTGTCAACTAGCCAGAAAAAGGCCTTGAGGGGATCAGCTACAAGAATGGGCTGTGTGTGTGTGTGTGTGTGTGTGTGTGTGTGTGTGTGTGTGTGTGTGTGTGTGAGTGAGTGAAGTGGAGTAAGGGGAAAGGAAGTGATGTGCATCAGGAAACTCTAGCACTGAATCTGCAATTAGAAGATCTGGGTTCAAGTCCTACCCATGACTTACTAGATCGGGGTGACCTCGTACAAATCACTTTAGCTCCCTGGGCCTCAGTTTCCTCATCCAGCAAAAGGGATTAAGAATACTTGTACTGGGGGCAGCTAGGTGGCGCAGTGGATAAAGCACCGGCCCTGGATTCAGGAGGATCTGAGTTCAAATCCGGCCTCAGACACTTAACACTTACTAGCTGTGTGACCCTGGGCAAGTCACTTAACCCCCATTGCCCCACAAAAAACAAAAACAAACAAACAAACAAAATACTTGTACTGTTGAATTCCTGGACTTCTGAGGATCAAATAGGATAAATGTACAGTGCTTTGTAAATGACTCTGGACTATTATTATTGACTCGGCTTACAAAAGGATTAGACACAGCAGGCAGAGTTGATTCTTCAGGGACTCTCTTGCCTCAGGGATCCGAACTGTCATATTATAGTCTCAGTCTGTCGGTGAAATGCTCTATGACCTTTTACATGTAGTTTTTGTCCTTTCTCACTCTCAATTTCCTCATCTATAAAATGAGGGAGTTGGAATGGATGATCTACATGGCCAGTTTTAACATTTTATGATGCTATTCAGTAAAGGTGGAGAAAAGAACACCCTAATTGGCCTTCAGGAAGCACCTCCCTTCCTCCCACATCCGCCCCTCCCCCAGACACAGTCTGCAAGAGTCACCCAGGAGTGACCCAAGAGGTAGGAGACAGACAGAACGTCCTGGTGGAGAAGGCATGAAACTTGTCGTCAGATGACCTGAGTTCCAATTCAGGCTCTGCCAATTCCAACTTATTTAACCTTGAGCAAATCACTTAAACTTTTTGGATTTTCTTTTCCTTATCAATACAATTACAGAGAACCAGAAGTTGGTAGGGAACTTAGAGGTCCCATACCCCAATACATATCTGAATGGGGTTGGACTAATTGAACTCTAGGGTCCCTTTCACCTCTAAAATGCTAAGATCATATACAGGCCGGTGACTTCAATGGAAGAGATGGAAGAACTTGGCAACATAAAGTGCCAGTCTGCAGGAAACTGAGGCAAAAAGACAGCAAAGAATTGATCCACCCTTTCTCTGCTAAATGCAATATATGTTCGGAAATCCTAGCCTATGTGAGAATGTCTGTTCTATTTAAAGAGGTGGCTTAGCGCATCTATATTATCCTATTCAAAACTAAAATATCTACTTCAAGAAATCTGCTTCCTATAATTGATTTGGGAGAAAAGATGCTGGAGAGAAAGCCAGTTTTCTTCCATTCTAATTCCATCGGTTCCAGGTAGAAAAGGTAGATTCAAGGTGTCCTTGCTGCTGCCTCTATCTCAATCCCTGTTTATTTAGCAGGTTGCCAGAATATGTGTGTTCCTAACTACTTAGTGATAGAATTTAAATGATTTGCCCTGCCACCAGGCTTGACTGACAGGAGACTCTATTTCTCCTAACACCATTCGTGACCATCCTGAGGTTGGATGCTGTCTTGATACTACTACTCATATCTCTGACTTGATGAAGTTTTCACTACTTAGATATGTAGCCTTGGTAGAATGGAGCCCATGTAAGATACTTCTCCTGGCAGCAGCTGTCATGGCACAATGCCTACCATCATTACTGTTCCTTTCCCCGCTACAATGAGGGAAGCCCACATAGTATTGTGGTGGTCTGCTGGAAAGACCACTGGGCTGAGATTCAAGAGTGAATTTCACCATCTTATACCCATATGGCCCTGAGCAAGTCATGCATTTCCCTCATTTGTAAAATGAAGACAGCAAGGGGGAGAAAATGGATGTTAATCACTTTATGATGTCAAAAAGGGATGAAGTAAATGTGACTGTTATGATGATGACAGTGAAGATGTCGACCAAAGCCCTCCATGCTTCATCACAGAGTGAAGGTAACCCTGAGTTCTCAGAGCCAGCTCTGGCAACTTAGGCTCAAGTTGAAAGGATTCAGGCATATGTCTGTTGTCTGAGGACTAGCCCTGCTTGACCACTAGATAATTAATTTTTTACCATAGCAACTCAGAATGACTATTTACTGAGGTATGATCTTTGTTGGTGGGAGTTCCTATCTTTGTGCCAATTCCCTGTTGCTTCTGGGGTACAATGATAAAATCACAGTGTTATCCTTTGCAGAAGACTCTTGGGCAACTCATTTTGATAGCGTGGGTCTCGTTTTCTCCATTTTTATAATGAAGATGCTAGATAATGAATATCTCTAGGCTTACTGTCAGCTCTAAATACCTATGATCTTATGAGTTTATAAGATTTCTTCCAAAGTTGGGCTAGAGGCCAATGAGATAGTAATTTGGGGCATGGGATGCCTGTTGTATGGGCTACCTGCTCCAGTATCACTAACATCTGAGGGTTTGCAGATTATGTTTGGATTTCTTTAGGTTTCCTGGAGCATGGGACATTTAGCTCCAAGGGGATCTGATGAATGAAATAATAAGCTAGGGGAGACTCATGTTGGAATGACAGGAACCTTGTACTAGAAGTCAATAGATTTAGTTAACATCCAACAGTAGAAAGAACATGGGATTTGAAGTTAGAGGACCTGAGATCATCTCCTGCCTTTGTACCTACTCCATGTGACTCCTTGGATACAATAGTTCACTTTTCTCAGCCTCATTTTCCCTATCTATAAAATAAGGAGGCTGGTCTTCTGCAAAAAGTCACTTTGACATCTTAAGGGAATGATAAAGTAGGAAATCATACAAGACATCCTAACCTATCAATAATTCTGTTAGGGAGAATCACAGGATATGACCCAAATATGGTAACTGGCATCACTTCATAGGTTTGGGTTTGTAGGCCTGACTAGCTGGCTATCTTTAATTGAATGATATCAAGATATTTGGGCCTATAATTTGGATAGCTGCCACCAGGTGAAGAGTGGTGGGTGCCTTGGAAAATGGTTGTGTGGATCAACCCTTTCTGATTTCTCTGGGTATTGATAACTGAGATTGACCAGGATACACTATCTTGCCACTTAAGCTAGTTCTGTGAAAATAAATCTGATTATCAAAATAATAATGGCAGCTAGGTGATACAATAGATAAAACACAGAACTTGGAGTTGGGACACTTCCTAGCTGTGTGACCTTGGGCAAGTCACTTAAACTTCATTTCTCAGTTTCCTCATCTATAACATTGAGGTAATAATAGTATTTAACTCACAAGGTTGATGTGAAGATCAAGTGACTTAATATATGTAAAGCACTGTGCAAACTTGAAAGTGCTTTAAATACTAGTTGCTATTATTATTATTATTAGTCCACATTGTTAAATATCCAAGTTACTGCCATGATTTTAATATTGTCTATGGATTTTCCATTAGTGAATCTGCTGTTAGAATTGTGTTTAACATTCTTGGCCATTTAGAAATCCATTTGAACTTATATAACCCTCATGTAGCCAAGAAAGGGTGGAACGGGTGTGTCAGAGGATGGGCCAAATCACCCACATGATCAGACAACCAACTTCAGAAGTGACTCTTGAGTGGTCTTTGGCAGAAGTTTGAAAGAGTCAGACTGACTTTGGTTTTATTAAAAAAAAAATGACTGCTGTTAAGGCTTCCCCAGAAATGAACTCCTTAACGGAAACATTTAACAACATCTCATGGGGACTTTATATTTCATTTATTTTTTTATCAGCATATGATGATTCATGCTAGAGTGACTGTGTTCCCTGTAAAACTCTCATAAATTGAGAGGGGGTGCGTTTAATAAGTGGCTCACTCTAGCTGGGAGGAGATATCTTCAAGCACAATCAACTAAATACAATATAGTTGACCGTAATTCTTGTGCCACACAGGAGAACAAAACTCAGTGTGAACAAAGAAAAATAAACAGAGAAGAGAAAGATCCCTTCAGTCATAGCTCCTTCTAGGTCACCTGCATCACCTGTTGACAATACCACTGTGTTTGGGCTTTCAGATTTCTATCTTTTACTTGACAAGGACAGCAGGCTGTGGGACATACCAGCACTGTAGCTGGCCTAGAGAAATGTCAGGTTTTCATTTTGGAATTCACCTATGAGTTTTCTGTTTCCAGGCTGCTGGGGAAGCAGATTGGGGGCAGTGGAAGTTGGTATGGAAGATATGGAGGAATATGATGTGAGAGCTGACGATACTTCCCCTTCAACCTGAGCTTTCTTTTATTGCTGGGGCTGGAGAACATGCCATTCAGAGATGGACTGAAAGAACTGGGCAAGTTTATCTTGGAGAAGAGAAGACTTAATGGGAATTGCTAGTTTTCTTCAAATATCTGAAGGGCTAGCACCTCAACAAGGTTTAGACTTGTTCTACTTGGTACCAGAGGGCAGAGCAATGAACAATAAGAGACTTGGTCTTGATATGTCTGTTTTTCTAACAATCAGAGCTGTCTCAAGCTGAAATGGAAAGCTTCAGAAGGTAGAGAATTCTTTTTGCACTGGATGCCTTCAAGTGAAGGCTGGACCACTTGTGAGGACGGTTATGGAGGGAATTCCTCTTCATGTACAAGTGGGACTAGAGGGCCTCTAAACAAGATTTTGTGATTTTAGAATGGTTATCCCAGGAGAAGCAGCATATGGAAGAAGTGGAGTAAATCTCCAACTGACCAAAAACTGGAATCTCCAGACCATCTGGATCAAACCATTTGGACATCTGAGTACTCCTGTGTGCAGCCTGGAAGTAAACTTTACTGTTCTGACCAGAAGACTGACTCTGCTGCCCCATGTCCTTGTCTAGTCTCAACTCGTCTGCCTTCCAAAATCTGGTTCCAATTCCCTTAGTCAATCTTCTTTCATACCATTCCCAAATATAAGCCTCCTTCCCTTGTAAGGCTGGTCTTGCCATCCCACAAACACGACACAATCATTTTCTGCTTGCCCTTTTGCTCGTTCCAATTTTTTTCTCTGTCTAAAATGCCCTTCTATCTCCTGTCCGGTGATCTATTTCCTACCCATGGGTGGTTTTCTTTTTGGTCTTTTCTGCCCAACCACACTATAAGTTCTTCAAAGATCAAAAGCTACGTCTTACAGCCCTCCTAGAGGCCCTACTATCCCTCCACATCCCTAAAACAACACATCATTGAGCAAAATAAACTTTTAATGAGTATCTGTGGATTGTTTGTGAAGAAACTGTGAGTGCTGCAATCGTGGTGGTAGTGATGATTATTTACAGTGGGAAAAGGGTTGCTACATTGGCCACCAGAGGACAAATCTCAGCCCGCTGGTAAAGCTTCTTGAGGGTCTCTCTCTTAAAAGGAAATATGATTAATTCAGGCTAACCTAAATATTCTTTACAATTACACAACTAGGATATTCCTTTCTACTTTTTTTTTTTTTGGTGAGGCAATTGGGGTTAAGTGACTTGCCCAGGGTCACACAGCCAGTTAGTGTCAAGGGTCTGAGGCCGGATTTGAACTCAGGTCCTCCTGAATCCAGGGCCGGTGTTCTATCCCCTGTGCCACCTAGCTGCCCCTCTACTTTTCAATAGTGTGACTATATGAAATATATGGTAGGCTTAAAGCCTGGAGAGGTTTGTCAGCCATATATACATATGAAAAACCAACATTTCATTTCAAGGGCCTCATTCCCTGAATTTAGTTTTGTTCTTGTGTTTCTCCCTCTAACTCTGTCTCTCCCCATTCACTAATTTGTGTGGTGGAACAAAATAATTTCAGAATTGAGAAACTGGGGGACTCAACCCCAACAGCTCTGGGCAGTTTTCCTCCAAATGGACAGTTTAACACATGAAAATAAAGTAATGAGTCACATGGACTTTCTGACCTTTATTCAAGCTGTGATATATCACATAGAGGTAGCCCTTGGTGACCAGAAGATAGAGGTAGAAAAAACAGATTTGTACCTGAGGGACCTAGTTATCTGACTCTCTGTTCCAAAAAGCTTGACCTTTAGAAAAGAAATGTCCACTTCCAAGAATAAGAGGAACAAACAGATTTCCACATGTGAAAAAGCCACTGAAAGAATTTTCTGCCTAGCTCTACTTCCTCATTCTCCTCTGAGGAAGAGGTAGCACCCCAGCTGAGGATTCCAACATAATCCAGAAGTAGAAGCAGAGAAAAGCTCCATGATCTTATACTCACACAGTAGAGCTGTAACCAGTGACCACGGGGCCAGCAGAGCAACATTGATCACTGGTCATGTGAGACCAACAGGAAGAAGTGCCCAGCAGAGACTACATCCCTCACATAGATTACACAACCAGCAGAGACCACACACCCAGCAATGGCAAAATGTCTGGGTTCCTTCCAAACAACAGTTAAAACACAAGAGATTTTAAATGATTGGGAAGTAAATATAAAATGGGATTAAATATTAAGAAGCCAAACAAAGTGATCTTATTAAAAAGGCAAAACATAAATGTGGAGTGCCATCTCTGTGATTATTATTGCTGCCATAAACTGAGGGGTGGGAGTGGGGGCTGTGAACAACTGCCCTGAACAGCAGCCATAATCCAGAAGAAAAGGCTCATGTGGGAGAGCTCTCAGTATGCCATAAACTATATGTACTCCCAAGCAGAACATTTTCCTCCACCATTACGGCATCTCAGAGTCAGGACATCTCAGTTATTCAAAAAGCTGGAGGGAAAGGATGTGTTCAGTGCTGCTGGACAAACCTTTGATGCTCATCTAGAGCCAGGTATGACAGTGCCAGTGTGATGTTCCTCATTCCTCCAGGAGAACGGAGTGGGTAGAAATAGAGGGAATATATATGACATAGGATGTAAGAGAGATCATGGTTAAGGAGAGGAAAAATAAGATTTCATGATGTCATTTGATCTCACCACTGACCCATCTTGAAACCTCTTATGGATCTGCATGGATTTGGTTAAGTTTTCTATACAGGAACCAGTTGGGATCTCACTACTTTCCAAATCAAAATATCCTTTCCTGGCAACCGCTCCATCTTTGTGTTGTCTCCTGTTTTAATTTAAGTTTCTTGAGAACAAGGGCTATATTTGTATACCTCGTATTTAGCATAATGCTTGGCACAAAGTAAGGCCTTAATAAATGTTTTCCCCCCATTCATTCATTCATTTACTGACATAGAATTTTGGTTATTTTACATGTAGCATTATTTTTGGGTAAGAGGGTCAGTGAGGAAGAAATTGTCCTATTTGCCAAGCTAGCCTTAAATAAGTAATTACTTAAGTAATATCAGGAGTCCAGGAAAAGCTGTCTCCTTCCAAACTTCAAAATAATCCTCCCCCGCAACCTCCTGATGCCCCAAATCAGGATATTTCTTAATTTTTTTTAATTAAAATTTTGTTCATGTCAAAATGAACCAGCTGAGAGGGGTCACATATTCATTAAGTCTTATTAATCATTCATATTTTAACAGGAAGGTATCTATCAAAGCCTAGAATCCCCGAGAACAAGAAAGGAAGAGCTAAGAGAACAAGAAAATATTAAAGGAAACACTGTGGTATACAGTAAAAAGGATACTGCCCTAGAGCCAGACTATGTTGGTTTGAATCCCAGCCCTGACTTTAGTGACCTGTGTGACCTTGGGTAGCTAACTTCTCTAGGCCTTAGTTTTTTCATCTAGATAGATGATAGTCTCTAAAGCCAGTCCTTTCCAGCTCTAAATTGATGATCCAGTGTGTGTATGGTGGGGGAATAGGGAGGTGGTACCACCAACCTTGCAGAAAGGGAAGGCTGCAGAAAACCTAACTAAAGGTAGCTTACTTTACAATTTTCCCTGGCTACCTCCTGCTAAATGCTCTGGAAAAGAGAGAGAAGCTGCTCAGCAGATAGAGAATCTTAGACAATGAACCAGGATAAGAAAGAAAGAGAGGGTAAGAAGAGATGTCATATTTTGGCTTTACTTCTGACCTCGCTTCCTGACTGAAAAAGAATCTTTAATTGTCACAGGAAGAAGAAACTAATTTTTTTTACTTTAATTAACTAAAACCAAACCCAAACAACCACATGCTGTTTTGGAAGGTGCATCTAGAATCATGTTATTTTAGAGTTGATAATGAATCTTAAATATGATCTACTCTAATTCAGCTGTCCTGATATAGGAGAAACGAGAGTAGATTAGGCATCGGAAGATCGTTGCCTCCTAGATATGGGAGTTTCAACATCTTCTTTTACAAAATGGAGATAATAATGCTAATTATTATTATAATACCAGTCCCTAGTTATCTCAGAGGGCCATTGTGGAGATCAAATGACATCATGCATGTGCTAGAATTTTGTGACCTGTAAAGTGCTATGCAAATAGAAAATATTATTGTAGATGAGGTCCAGAGAGGTTCACAGAGCAGCTAGCACCTCATATGCCTCAAAGAGTCGCAAAAATGTGGTGCTGTGATTGTTGTTACGAGGATAAGTTGAAGGAATTGGGGATGTTTGGCCTGGAAATGTGAAGATGTAGAGAAAGTATCTTCAAATGCTGTGAAGGTTATTATGGGGAAGACAGGTCTAATTTATTCTTTGTGGATTCAGAGGGTAGAATTAATGTTTGGAAGCTACAAGGAGAGATACTGGCTCAAAAACATCCTATCAATTAGAGGTGTCAAAAAATGAAATTGGCACCCTGAAAGGTAGTAGATTCTTTGTCACTGGAGGTTCATTGGATGGATGGATAATTAATAATATTAATAACTAACAATTACATAGCACTTTAAAATTTGCAAAATACGTATTTTACCTAATTTTATCCTTACAATGACCCTAGAAGGTAGCTGCCTGTATTACCTCCATTTTATAGATAAGGAAAATAAAAGACAAAGATTAAATGGCTTGTCCAGTAAGTAAGATAGTATCTGAGGCAGGATTTGGACTCAGGTCTTCCTTAATCCAAATCCTCAGTGCAATCCTATCATTTTCTAGGTCTTTGAGTAGTCTGGATAACTGCTTGCTGGGGTGTTGTAAAGAGAATTTATATAGATAGTAATGGGAGCTGGGTTCAAGTCCCAGCTCTGCTTCTTGCCTGTATGACTTTGGACAGGTCATTTACCCTTACAGACTTTAGTTTCCTCATATTTGAAATGAGGGGGTTGGACTAGATATTATCTAAGGCCCTTTCCAGAACTAAATCTGTGATCTACAAGATGGAGTCATTGACTTCTGAGTTGACCTTTTATCCCTGGGATTCTAAGACATCCTCTTAAAGTCATGAAATTAATCAACAGGAGAACTGCCTCTTAGCCTATTGTTTTTTCCACCTCTTGCCATCATTTACTAAGGCTTTGCCTTGTAAGAGATGCTGAAACTTTGTCCTTGGTCAGCAAAGCATTAGGATGAGCTGGGAGTCCTTTCTATTCAGAAGTCAGGGGGGCAACAGATCTGAGAACTCTAGGATTGCTTCACTGTTCCTTCTCCTGTCTGGCCCTAGCAAGGCCCTGCTCATCTCTGGCACCTGCTGCTCAAGGTAACCTCAGATAATTCACACTGGCTACAACAGGTTCTAGGGACTCTACCTAGGCACCTGGTGGGGGAATGGTCTTTCTGGGACCTGAATATCCATAATGGTAGTCTGGCTGCAAGGGGGGAGGAAGGAGGAATGAATATTCCTTGAGCACAGAACACTATTTATCCAAAAGTCTCAGACTTCTTCTAGCAGGCAAATAAATTGCAACTTTAAATTTCCAGACTGCTCCACTAATGGCATTTATACTGAGTGAGTCATTCTACCTCCTGAACCTCTCCAGTCCCTCTTTAGGCTCCATCATTTCATAAAGGACTTTAGAGGCAGCTGTCAGAATATCAATCAGCTGGCCTCCTTCTGTGGGGAGGCTTTCTTTTAATGAATCTAAGTGCCTGCTGTTGTTATTCCCCCCACCCCTCTCTCCTCCTCTGATGAGGTTGTGGTCTTTGTCCTTTCTTACTACTGTGAGCACCTGCACCTTTTGCTGGGAATATGCTCGTGTTTACAGAAGGTTTTCTGGTTTTTAGGTCTGTGTAGCACATAACATTTCCTCAGGGCAAAAACCCCAGCCCTAGATACCATCCCTTCCCATTTCCTTTGCTCTGCTCTCCCACTATCAGCAAAAACAAGAAACAAAATCGACTCTCCCAGAATGAAGAGTATGCATTTGTCTAATTTTTTTTTAATGCGACCACAGGATTTAGAGCCAGAGAGAAACTTAGCCATCTTCTAGTCATAGAATCATAGTTGAAACCCTTCATTTTATATTTAAACAAACTGAGGCTGAACAAAATCAAATCACTTGTCAAAGGTCACATATCTAGTATCTGGAATGAGGGAAGATTTGAACTCATTCTCCTGTTTCCAGGTCCAACACTCTACCTACTGCATCATAGGAGCTAGAGCTGGCAGGGACCTTAGAGGCCAATGAGTTCATTTTACAGATGTAGAAACTAGAACCCCAAAAGGTTAAGGATTTGCCTAAGGTCATACAGCTAGTAGGTAGCAGAATCAGGGTTTAAACTCACCCCTTCTGACTAGATATACGATAATTCTTTCCATTCCAGCTTGCTGTTGACTAATGAGATGATGCTTTTAAAAACTGTTATAAGGGGCAGCTAGGTGGTGCAGTGGATAGAGCACCAGCCTTGGAGTCAGGAGGACCTGAGTTCAAATCCGGCCTGACACTTAACACGTATTAGCTGTGTGACCCTAGGCAAGTCACTTAACCCCAATTGCCTCACCAAAAAACAAAAAAAAAACAAAAAAAAATTGTTATAAATTATTACTCCATGCCACTGTGCACATTATCATAAAATACTGTGAGATATTAGCCCACTCGCCATTGGAGGGCCTCTTGAACTTCTGTATAATTCCTCCTCTGATAGTTATTAGCTATGGTTTAACAACTCCCTAAGACTTAACTATCAGTGGAAAGAAGAGAAACATAAAACAATGCTATGTAATAATAATAATACCAAGATTTGAAGAAGAGTTGAGAAAATGCCCCTCTCTTCTTTGCAGAGGTGAGGTACTATGGGCATGTACTTTTCACTTACAGTCATGTTTGGATGAAATGTTGGTAGAACTCTTTTTTGTTGTTGTTGTTGTTGTTGTTGGAAAGGTTAGACTACTGGCCAGGCATATATTCAGAAATGAAGGTGATATAAAAACCAAAAGATATCAATAACAGTTTTTTAAAAAAGACTTATCTGTTAAGCAATAGATGGGTTGCTGTTTGTTTTGGTAGAGAGTGTTCCCGTACCAGAAATTCCCTACACTGATAAAATCATAAAACCTTCATGTATTTGTATAAGATGATAACTAATAGTGGAAGCAGGTGACTCAGTGGATAGAGTGCTGGGTCTGGAGTCAGGAAGACCTGAGTTCAAATCCGGCCTCAGACATTAGCTGTGTGATCTTGGGCAATTCATTTAGCCTCTTTTTGGCTTAATCCACTGGAGAAGGAAATGGTAAGCCACTCTAGTATCTTTGCCAATAAAACCTTACGGACAGTATTGAGTTGTTATGGTCCATGAGGTTAATGAAAAGTTGGACACGACTGAACAACAATAATAGTGTGGCACATAATACAATGACAGTAATTGATGACAATGACAGTAATGGAAATGTGGCACACTCACAAGAATATGTCCTTGTGACTGGTAAGGTATTTCCATTATGAGAGATTCATACTGGTGCCAACTGTATACATTTTCACAACAGTGATCCTACTGCAGATGAAGACATATTCTTCTTCCCCATCACTCTCTCCTCCTATCTCACATCCAACTTTAACTAAACCAATATATGGATGATGTTTTTCCGCATCCCCTTTACTATGTTGGCCTGTTTCTGAGAGGAGTTTGCTCTTTCCAGGGGAAAGGAGGGAGCATTCAGGGGAAGGAGGAAGACAGGAACAGATGGAGAGCCAAAGAAAGAGAGACACAGACAGAGAGGGGCAGGAAGAGGAGAAAGCATCGTCTGAGGCTTATGAAAGTGTAAGGTCACAAGTATTAAAAGCTTTTAGTCCTCAGATTAGCTCCTGTGTTTATGTAGATGCTTTGTCCTCTGAATCAGGGTCCCTTTGAAGGCTTGCTCAGTTTCATCAATTGTCCAAAAGAACGAACAGAATGAGACAAGTGAGTTAATTGTTGGTTACCTTTAAAAATGATTACTTGAAACAGTGGACAAATGAAATAGAGAGCTAATCCCCAAATTTGCCAAACAAAATTTTAAAGATGGGACTTTGATCATGTTATTTATAATTTTCTACTAAATCAAGTATAACTGACTGTTCCTGGCTTTCAATGACCACACCCTAAATAATCTAACCATACCTTAAATATCCATTCTTATTTCTTACTATTGCCCACATGAATCTACTCAGTTTGTCCAGAATATACCATGTTGAAACTTAGTCCTAGGGCAACTAGGTGGCACGGTAGAAAGAGTGTGGGGACTGGAGTCAGGACAATTCCTCTTCCTGAGTTCAAATCTAGCCTCAGACACTTATCAGCTGTGTGACCCTGGGCAAGTCACCTAATCCTCATCTGTAAAATGATCTGGAGAAGAAAACGGCCAACCACTCCAGGATCTCTACCATAAAAACCTCAAAAAGTCAGACATGACTGAAATACGACTATATGGCAAAACTCCCATTTCTGTGTTGCGCTCCATTTTGGGGGTGTTCTCCCTGTTCCTAGCTGTTTCTCTAAATGCCAATTCTTTAACCTCCAACTCAATTTTAGCTTCTTTCATAAAACCTTCTTGGATGCTTCCAATTTATAATCTGTTCCCCATAGTTTGGTACTTGATTGTCCATTGGTTTATGATCTCTGAGGTAGTGATGCAATAGGAAAAAGCCTTGAATTTGAAATAAAAGGACCTGAGTTCAAATCCTGACTGCCACTTAAGTGAGTGGGTGAGGTTTTAGCTCCTCTGGATATCTGTTTTCTCACCTACAAAAATGAGAGGTTTGGACTAGGGAAGGAAACAAGATGTAGCAGACAGAGTTTTAAACCTGGATTCAGGAAGTTCTGAGTTTAAATCCTGCTTTAGACATTTACTAGCTATCTGGTTCTTAGCAAGTCACTCACCTGGCCTCAGTTTCCTCATCTATAAAATGAAAGAGTTGAACTCACTGACCTTTAATGTCCTTTCAAGCTCTAAATGTATCAGGTCGTATGCTATTGTTTTCTTCTCTCCTAGCATAGTGGTAAGGGACAGCATGACTTAGTGGATGGAGGACCAACCTTGGAATCAGAACAATATAATTTTAAGTCTTCCCTGTGATACCTACTGTATACATACTTAACCTCTCAGAGTCTCAAACCAATTATATAAAAGTATAAGTTACAGAAGAATTACCATTCTGTATCAGGGGAGGGAATTTTCCCAGCAAGAGTTCCCTATACCAATGAAATCTCAGGCCCAGACCAAAAACAAAAATTATGAACTGTAACGGCACTTAGGAAGTGTTCAATAAATACTTGCTGACTTCTCCAATGAAATTTCCACCAACGCAAACCAATCTGTTTCCTGGGTTTTATTTCTCCTACTCACCTTCATACACTACTGGGTTTCACACTGTTGGCACCAGGGCCTGGATGCTACACTGTGGCTCAGCTCCATCAGTATCCAGTGGCACTGCCCACTTAAAGGGCATCTTTCCTCCCTCTCAACGCCCACAGCATTTCATTTATAAATCTCTTCTTCTTTTTTTTTCCATTGTGGCTATTCCCCTAAGTGTCATATCTCCTACTAGACAGTGAACTGCATGAGGACAGAGACTGCCTTATTCTTCTCTCCCTTATCAACAATGCCTAACCTAATGTTCTGCATATTAGTGAGCATTTGTTGAGTGGATTTGAAGGACTTGGGGGCCCAGATGGAGGCAGATGAGTAGTAGGAAAAAAAAACCATGTGATTGTGAACCAGGGGGCCTGGGTTTGAACTCTTAGTAGCTGAGTGATCCTTGGGTGAATCACTTAACCCTGCTAGGTCTCAGTTTCCTTTTTCTGTATAATGAGGGAAGTTGAATTATATGATTTCTAAGCACCTGTTCAAATCTATATCATAAAGTCAGGAATCAAGCTTGAGAAGAGACCCCCCCCCCAATTCTGAGAGGATGACAGTGATATTTCAATGCTGGGCGATATGTTTGGCTAAGTACTTTCTCAATACAGATTCTTCTTTTCCTGATTGAGGCTGAATTAAATGTATTGTTTGCCCTCCATTTTCTTCCTCCTAATCTTTGATTTTTTTTCTATGATTTCTCAGGAGAGTTGGGCCTTCTGGAAAGAAGGATTATCCTCTGTTCAGAAGAGAGAAATAGTTTTTGAAGTCCTGAGAATTGGAACCAATATATTCAGTAGACATAAGTGCTTTACACAATGACAGGGTGCAGGAAGATTTATATGAAGCAGGGACCTCTACTTCCTCTAAGGTCTTAATACATTGTTAACCCTTAGCTATTTTGCTTCATTTTTAAGTTCTAATCCTGTTCTCTCATTGCCAATAATAATCACAGAAGACACAAAAGATTTAAGACATGCTTTACATACATAATCTCATTTGACCTTTAAAATAGCATTATCAGGTGCTATGGGGCAGCTAGGTAGAACAGTGGATAGAGCACTGGCCCTGAAGCTGAGAGGACCTGAGTTCAAATCTGTCCTCAGACACTTATTAGCTGTGTGACCCAGGGCAAGTCATGTAACCTCAATTGCATTAAACATCCAGGGGCATCTCCAGTCATCCTGATCTATATCTTGCCACTGGACCCAGATGGCTCTGGAGGAGCGAGTGAGGCTGGTGACCTTGCCCAGTCCTCCTCAATTAAATCCAGTTCACTGCAAGTCATGACATCACCCCCAGGTCATGGTCCTCTTTGAGAATGAGGGACAAACAACAACAACAAGAACAAGGTGCTGTATGCACAATAGGTGTTATTACCCCCATTTACAAATAAGGAAACTGAGACAAAGAATTTGTCCATGATCACACAAGTCATACCTGTTAAAAGTGGGACCAAGGTCACGTATTCTTGCCACTACCTTCCTCTCCAGAGGAAGCCCAGAGAGGTGGAAAACTGACTGTAGTGATCCTGATCTCCTCACTGAACCAGCAACTAGTGGCAACTAGGTGGAATAGTAGGAGAGTGCCAGATCTGCAGTCAGGAAAATCTGAGTTAAAAAATCAGGCCTTACTTACTATCTGTATGATCTTGGGCAAGTCACTTAACCTCCATTTGCCTCAATGTCCTTAAGTGTAAAATGGGGATAATAATAGCACCTACCTCCCAGGGTTGTTGTGAAGATCAAATGAGATGATAATTGTAAAGCATAGGGCTTGGCACAGAGTAAGTGCTATATAAATGTTAGCTGCTGCTGCTGTTGCTGTTGCTGCTGCTGTTGCTGCTCCTGCTGCTGCTCCTGCTGCTGCTGCTGTTGCTCCTCCTCCTCCTCCTCCTCCTCCTCCTACCTGCTTGACTCTGGATAAATCACTTAATCCTTCCTGCCTCATTTTCCTCATCTGTAAAATGGGGACAATAATAGCATCTTCCTTCCAGGGTTGTGAGGATCAAATGAGATGATTAGCTGCAAAGTGCTTAGTATAGTTCCTGGCACATAGTAAGTGATAGATAAAGGTTGTTATTTTTATTATTATCAGCAGCAGCAGCTTTCCAAATGGAACCAAGAGGTTTAAGCTTATTAGCAGATGACAAATCTGAGATCTATTGAGGGGAAGCAACTGGTGCAAGATCACAGAGATAGCAAGTGGTGAAGTGAGTATTCAAACCTAGGATAGGGCACAGAGGGAGGATCTCGCATGAGCCAATTGCAAATCTTTATTTAATTTTGTTTTATCTGGGAAGCAATGGGGTTAAGTGACTTGCCCAGGGTCCCACAGCTAGTAAGTGTCTGAGGTCATATTTGAACTCAGGTCCTCCTGACTCCAGGGCTGGTGCTCTATCCATTATGTTACCTTGTTGCCCCCCAGTAGCAAATCTTTAGGGAGAAGAGGCTGCACTGTGAAAAGAGCACTTGGCAAGAGAGAAAAGGAGAAGGAGAGATAGAGACAGATGTACAGATAGATAGACAGACACCCCTTCCCCCCCCCCTACACACTAAGAATATAGTCCCGTATAAAGTGTTTTGGAGATTAGCTTTCTAATTCAGGACCCATCACTGAAGCGTGGTGGTCTTGGCCCAAGTTATTTTTTTATATATTCATTCTTTTTGGGGGGGGGGCAATGAGGGTTAAGTGACTTGCCCAGGGTCACACAACTAGTAAGTGTCAAGTGTCTGAGGCCGGATTTGAACTCAGGTCCTCTTGAATGCAGGGCCAATGCTTTATCCATTGTATCACCTAGCTGCCCCCTGGCCCAAGTTATTTGATCTTCTAGAATCACAGAATTACAGAGCTGTCAGGAACTTTAAAAGTCACCAAGAACAACCTTTATGCAAAGCATAATTCTCCTGCTCAACATCCCCAACTAATTGTTAAGTAGATCTTCAGTCAGCTGGGCTGAAATCTGTCTCTTAACTTCTACTCTTTAAATGTGGTATTTTGAAGGTACCTGACCTACACCCCAAAAGAGGTCACTGATAAAAAAGAAGGCCCCCATGGATGTAAAATATTTCCAATGGCCCTTTTCATATTACCAAAGAACTGGAAACAAAGTGAAACAAATTGTGGTCTGTACATTTCATGGAATATTACTGTGCTGTAAGAAATGCCAAAAATGATGGATACAGTTGTATGGAAAGATTTATATGAATTGATGCAAAGAGAAGTAAGCAGAGCCAGGAAAGCAATATACACAATGAATACAACAATGTAAATGGGAAGACCAATCACTATAAAACAATAACAAATAAATGTTATGCAAATTATGAACAAGGAACTTGGGCCTAGAGCAAAGACAGAAGATACACCATCTCCCTCCATTTGTTTGCAGAGGTGAAGGAGTCCATGTGTGTGGAATATAAAAAAATGAATTCATTAATTTTGTTGAACTTTTTTTTCTCTTCTTTAAAAAAACACCCTTCAAGGGGCAGCTAGGTGGTGCAGTGGATAGAGTACTGGCCCTGGAGTCAGGAGTACCTGAGTTCAAATCCGGCCTCAGATGCTTAACACTTACTAGCTGTGTGACCCTGGGCAAGTCACTTAACCCCTATTGCCTCATTAAAAAAAAAAAAAAAGTAAAAAAAAACCCAAACCACCCTTCAGGGGCAGCTAGGTGGCGCAGTGGATAGAGCACTGGCCCTGGAGTCAGGAGGACCTGAATTCAAATCCGGCCTCAGACACTTAACACTTACTAGCTGTGTGACCCTGGGCAAGTCACTTAACCCCAATTGCCTCACTAAAAAAAACCCCCAAAAAACCCACCCTTCATTGTAAGTATTGTTTGCTGGGAAGGAGGAGGAGGAAAACAAGGGGAAAGTTATGTGATATAAAAACAAATATCCATAAAAATGTCTTTAATAAAAAAGAATAATATCTGTCCTCTTCCCTCACAAGGTTGTGGTGAGGATCAAAGTAGATACCATTTGAAAGCACTCTGGAAAAGTATTAAGTTCTAAAAATGTAAAATACAGTGAGAGACCATGTAAAGAACAAGATAGAATAGTAATCTAGAGGACAAGGTTGTACTCCTAAATAAGACAAAAATATACTTGGCAGAAGAGATCTGACCAGACTTCAGTACCATACAATTACAGAGAATGGCCCAGTTGCTAATAACAATAACTTATATTTATATAGTGCTTTCCTTATATCAATTCAATGAAATAACACTATTATTATTGCTACCCTGATTTAACGGATGAGGAAACTGAGAAGTGAAGTAACTTATTCAAGGTCATACAGCTAATAAATAAGTGGCATGACCAGGTCTTCTGTCTAATGCTTTTTACATTCTAGCCTTCTGCTCCCTGCATTTGAGAGGCAGCCACCTAGATGACTTAGATTAATATTGAAGGAGGGGTAGTTAGGTGGTGCAGTGGATAGAGCACCATCCCTGGAGTCAGGAGGACCTGAGTTTAAATCTGGCCTCAGACACTTGACACTTACTAGCTGTGTGACCCTGGGCAAGCCACTTAACCCCAACTGCCTCACCAAAAAAAAAAAAGATTAATATTGAAGGGATTCCTTCACTGAGTGGGAAGGAGATCTAGATGAGCTAGATCTACTTGAGCACCTCGAGTAGTGCTACTGTGTTCTGAAAAGCAACCTGAAAGGTCTTGGGGGGCACCCTATTCCCAACTTTTTTTATCTTTTGTTGTTGTTCCCTAGTGGAATGGAGACAGAGGGGTCAGTATAATACTTTCCCCCTACATCCTCTAACTTAGCCACTATTGAAATTGAATTCTACAACTTGATGAGGATGGACAAGGTCAGAGAAAGTTGGATGATGAATTAGGGGTAGGTCCAAATAATAGAAATTCTCCTATTCCTTATATCACATTCATTCATTAATTGTTGGATATGATCCTAGTGTTCACTTCTCATCTTATTGCTTCACAATGCCTAATTTGGGGCACCATCATCAACGACAACATAATTTAGTTGTAAGAGAAACATCAACAAACCACAGCATGCCCAAAGGACTTCTGGCAGGAGGATTGGTCTTGAAACCACATAAGATGAGGCATAGTTGAAGGAATGAATGTTAACCTATTGATGAGAAAACTTATTTGGGGAACAGATATGACCGTGTCTTCAATAATTTGAGAGACTTCCATTTGGAAGAAGGATTAGACATTCTACATGATTTCATAGCATAGAAAACCAAAGGGTTGTAAAGGTAGAGAAGATGATTTTGGGGTGAACATAAGGAAGGACGTGTCAATAATTAGAATTATGCATAAGTGGAATGGCTAGCCCTATGAAAAAATAAGCCCCCTGTCCTTTGAAACCATAGAATCATAGAATATTTGAGTTGAAAGTAGTCTAGCCCAACCATCCAAACAAACCACATAAACCCCTTTGAGCTTCAATTGTCCTATTAGTAAAATGGGCATAATTTAAAGTGAGAACCTGTAAAGAATCTACCTTACTAGATTGATGTGAGGATCAAATGAAGTAATAGATGAAAATTACTAGATAAATGTCACCATTACTATTGTCCAGTTTCTTTCCGAGTACCTTTAGTGAAGGGATACTAAAGTGTTCCAATAGAGTATAAGACTAGTTGTCCACGATGTTATCTGTTATCGAGGGAATTCCTACATCAGGTGGGAAGTAGATCTAGATGACCTGTAAAGTTCCTTTTTGACTCTAAGATTCTGTGATTCCGATTCTTATTGAGTGGGCATATTGCGGTTGGTACCATATAAACTAGGTGATATATGAAAGATACCAAAGACAAAGTCATGTATCCAAAAGAAGTTCCATGAGCTACTTTCAAGGGTCTACAAAGCTACCTTCAGTTGTAAGTCTGTCACTCCCACTTTAATTATGGCAGAAAAAGGGGCAGAGGTTACAATTAATCACATATTTTTAGGTCTTATACACACATTGATTATATATACTCATTGTGAGATCTCCGTCCAATGCCAAAATTTGAGGAACTAAGCCATATATATTCTTGCATGAAGCCAGAAGATATAAATAGGTTATATCTAAATGGAAGGAAGGCTCACAGTTTGTTCTCAAGAATAATATGAGCTACTTTATCAGATGTTTGACTAAAATATAGGCAAACTATATCCACAGGATTTCTTTGATCTACCAATTTAGTAACCCTGTTAAAAATTAAAATAATGTTGGTTCTGGCACGACTTTTTCTTAAGTCATGTTGGCTTTTTGTAAACACCATTTCATTTTATAGTTCTTTACTAACAATGATATTAATAACTGTCAATATTGTTTTATAATTTTCCAGGAATTAAAGTTAAGTTTATTGATCTATAGTTAAAACTCTATTCTCTCCCTTTTTGAGAATTAGGAAACCATTTTCCTTGTCTAGCTCCTTTGAACTTTTCATTTCCCATTCTCCATTATCTTTCAAATACCTATTTTCCTCTCCATTAAGAAGAACCTCAAGTTTCTAAGCTGTCCTTTTCCTTTTCTTATTCTTTATGACATTCCTCCTTTCTGATCTCCTTACAAATATTAAATTTCCCTTTTGCCATTCAAGCTTTTGAAAGAACCTTCATTTTCCTTGATTATGTGAAGTGGATAGAGGTGTTTCTTAAGTCCCTTTACATTCTTTTCTAGGAGGGAGCTCAGCCTTCTCTTAGAACTTAAGTAGCAGTAATTTGGCTGAAGCAGAAATACAAATGTCCCAAATACTGTTCTCTATACTAATTAAGATTCTCATCTTTGTGGTTTGAACTACTTATTGGTGTTTATACCTCTATAGAAGCACCTCATTAAGATCTTTACAAGTCTTTATTATCTCCTAGCCACTTGATGACATCTTACTTCCTTTTTCTTCTCTCATTAATCAATTTATTTTTACCAGTGTGCTTTGTACTTATCAATTTGCATTACCCATTTGCTTCACTTACCTTTTCTTACTTATCTTACCCTGCCAACTACCATTTCCTTCTTGAGTTTTTCTTTAAGTCTTTTTTCTTAATCCTTTTTATCCCTTTCAGAAGGATTCCTTCTCTTTATCTCAAGTTGTTCTTTTTTGCGAATCCTCAAGTCCTCCCAAATTTCTCCTCCCCAGAGTTGATTCCCTAGCCATCTTCCCAAGCCCAATCCCTTTAAAATTAACTTCTTTCTCCTTATGAAGCCCAAGTCTTTGTTTTATTTCCTGTTCCTTCTCTGGTAACCTTCTCACACAGAAACCCAAAGTGGTATCTGGACCTTGAGATGGTTTTCCTTAGAGTTTTGAATTCCCCAATTTCCCTTCCCCAAATTCAACACTTCTTCACAAGTTCAAATTCTGGTAAATAATCTTCACAATTTCCTTCCACTTGCTCAGTATACTCCTCGTTTGTTTCTTCTTTTACATAAAACTCATAAGTAGTAATTTTTTTAAAGCACAGAGAGCCTGGGAAGAGGAAATGAACCTATATTTTTGTATAAGAGCCAACTAAGCCAAATCAACCCCTCAAAATTTAAAGATGAAACTGGAAAGAGGATATCAAATAGATCTGAAGTAGAACAGATCTGCCAGAATTTCTACAGTCATAGGTATGTTTTTGATTTATCAATAACAGTAGAGCCACCACATGAAGATTTGCAACTGATGCTCAAGAAGACAAGACTGGAAAAGTAGCAAGAAATAACCAAACATAGAGAAAATCCATATTGCAGATACCTCAATTTTTTTGGCGGGGCAATGAGGGTTAAGTGACTTGCCCAGGGTCACACAGCTAGTAAGTGTCAAGTGTCTGAGGCCAGATTTGAACTCAGGTCCTCCTGAATCCAAGGCCAGTGCTTTATCCACTGTGCCACCGAGCTGCCCCCAGATAACACAATTTTAAAGGCAATAGAAATATCTCATAGTGGAGAATATTCCAAAGGTATAAAAAAGATAATTCTATAATAATACCAAAATTTGACAAAAAGATACTAGAAACTTGATGTATAGGATTTCTCACCCCATAAAGTCTTTATGAAAACTGTCAATGCATATTTTGAGTGGATACTTAGTAAAAATAAGGGAAAGGAACAGACAAGTTTTTTATAGATGATTCTTTTTGGCAGATCAAATTGTTAGAGTCAGAAATGACGGAGAGGTCTTGAGAATACAAGATTCTGCTTTGTTCGTTGGTTACAAACAAGCATTTGAAGTCCAGCAAAGCCTCACCCTTGAGGGAGTCACTCATGTGCATGATATCACTGGAGAGTACTATAGAGATATAAATGCAGATTACTCTGCTAAATGATTCTCTATTCACCAATATTATTTGAGCCATGAAATAAGGTCATCTTATCACCAAAGTTGTTCACTATTATGAAGACTGGCCTATGCAAAATTCAAATGGAAAAGGGGATTTCCTATGCACAACGTCCTATAGGTGATATTATTTGTGGATGATATTGGGTTGCTGCTCTGTTGGGAAAAAGAAGATTTGACTATCATATAAATGAGGGATTAAACTTATTTGCCCTTTGTGGGCAAAACAAGCAAAAGGGGGTGAAAGCTTCTTGGTCAAATGTAAGGATAAACTTCCGAACCATTAGAGGTATTCAAAACTATAATGGGTTGCTTTGAGATGTATTGAGTTCTATACCACTTCAAAAAGTGGTTGGATAATTATTTATCTATGGCATTGTAGAGACAATTCCTGTGCAAATAAATATAGGTGGAACAGGTTTCCTCTTAGATCCTTTTCCAACTATGAATTTCTGTGATTTTGTAATTCATTGGCTATATAAAAATCCTTAGTGATAGAACTGGATGTGATGCCAAAATCAATCATTTGAAGCTGGATGGAGAAACTGAGCTTCTCTTGAGAACATAAGCTTCTTCTTCTTGTTCTTCGTCATCATCATCGTCTTTGTTTTTGTTGTCATCATCATCATCATCGTTGTCATTGCCATGAAATATTTATGAAACATCCAAGAATGAATTGTGAAGTACATTCTCCTTAACCTAAATATGCATATAGTCTTAATGGGAGGCAACAGAGAATCTGCACAGAGAATTATAATGAAACATTTTTTTAATCTCTTCACTCAAGAGGTAATGTGCAAGGCACTATGTTTAAATGATAAGTATACAAAAATGGAAACAATACAGATCCAGCATCAGAGAGGTAGTGTGGTACAGTGGAAAGAGCTCTGGGGTCAGAGGAAATGACATTGAAAACTTGTGTGACCTTGAATAAGTTAGCCATCTCCCTGGGTCTCAGAATTCTCACCTATAAAATGAAAAGTTTAACCTAGATGGCCTCTCAAGTCTTTCCGATCCTAAATTGTTGATCCTGAAGTGCTATAATGATGATCTTAGAGGGAATATCATCTATTGTGTCACACATTGGAAAGCAACTATGAAAAAAAGAAGAATAAGATGCTGACAACAACTTACAAGAAATTTTAGGAGGGAGTGATCATTTTCACCCAGGGGCTCAGGGAAGCAACTTCATCTGCTCTTTGAAGTAAGGAAGAACTTTAACAAGAGGAGTCTGGGGATGGGAAAGTACATTCTGGACACTGGTGATAGTGTGTATAAAGGAACAGAGTCAAATTTTATTGGAATATGGCATAAATGAAGGCATGTAGTATGAGATAAGTTTAGAAAGGTGGAGTCATACCATATTGGTTCTTGGATGTTGAGTAAATTTTATTTGGTAGACAATGGGAAACCACTTGAAGTTTTTGATTAGAGAAGTAACATGGTCAGAACCTGAAAAATAATTTAAGAATAACTGATTTTTTGTGTGTGTGTGGGACAATGGGGGTTAAGTGACTTGCCCAGGGTCACACAGCTAGTAAGTGTCAAGTGTCTGAGACCATATTTGAATTCAAGTACTCCTGAATCCAAGGCCGGTGCTTTATCCACTGCGCCACCTAGCTGCCCCCAAGAATAACTGATTTTTAACAGTTACACTGATATTCTTTCTTCTTTTAAAAGCATTTTTACTAAATGCTGCTTAAATATATAAAGGGAGACTTCTGATTCTTTAGTCCATCAGAGACCTCCTAGTGGTCTGGAAAACATAAACTATGATAATGCCTTCTTAGGCATAATGACTCATTATTGGAAGGTCCTGTTATCAAGGAGAAAATCAGATAATATTCTGCATTCTTCAGTAGAGCAGGGGAGGGGGTGGGGCCAAGATGGCAGAGAGAAGCCAGGAAGTTGCCTGAGCTCTCCCAAGTTTCCCTCAGAAACAACACTTAATCAAGCCTCTAAATGGATTCTGAAACTACAGAACCTACAAAAAAACAGAGACACAATCTTCCAACTTGAGATAATTTGGAAGACTTCAGGAAAGGTCGGTTTCACTTGGGCAAGCGGGGAGTGCAGCACAGCTCACAGCACAGCGCTGCACTGAGGGGGTCTGGGCAAGTCAGCAGGAAGCTCTTGGCCACAGTGAAGCAACTGAGGCCCCTTGATCCTGGCTTGGCAAGCTGGTGGTGCAGCAGGCCAGTGGTGAGATCCATCAGCACCAGCTGAGAGGGCAGGCTGCCAGCTGGCGGGTCACCCACAGGCCTGGCCATCCCAGTGTGCTGGGAGCAAGTGCAGGGAGCAAGCCCAGGGTGGTGAGAAATCCACAAGCCATAGAGGCCTCAGAGTAGAAACCAGTGACACAGCCCCTATCCCCCAGCACAAGAAGCTTGAAACAGTCATCCTTGTGCCCAGGAGCAGACCTCAACTTTAAAAAAAATAAGCTGCAATATGAGTAAGAAACAGAAGAGGGCTCTTACCATTGAGAGCTTCTGTGTGGATAGGGAAGAGCAAAACAGAACCTCAGATGAAGATAATACTCTCAAATTGCCTACATGTGAAGCCTCAAGACCAAAAAGCCTTCCTGGAAGAGCTCAAAATGGATTTTCAAAATCAATTGAGAGAGGTAGAAGAAAAAATGGGGAGAGAAATGAAAGCAACACAAGAAAATTATGAAAAAAGAATCAGCAGCATGGAAAAAGAAGCACATTCCTTAAAAAATTCATTTGGCCAAATGGAAAAGGAAGTGCAAAAGCTTACTGAAAAAAACAATGCCTTAACAATTCAAATTGGACAGATGGAAGCCAATGACTCCATGAGACACCAAGAATCAGTCAAATAGAATCAAAAGAATGAAAAAATAGAAGAAAATCTTGCCTCAGACACTTGACACTTACTGGCTGTGTGACCCTGGGCAAGTCACTTAACCCCAATTGCCTCACAAAAAAGAAAGAAATCTAACTGTGCAAATGTATTTTTAAATGCACAACTGTTTCATTGACCCAATTATTAATGTCACCCTTTACAATGGATAGAACCACATACCCTTTCTATCAGGAGTGAGATTTCGGCCATGGTAGATAACTTTGGGTTATCAAAAATTTTTTTTTCTTCTTCAGAGATCTGACTAAAACTTTGTCATGGAAAAAGGAATTTACAAATGAGATGCTCTTCTCTATTTATTACTAAAAAAGCTACTTTCCACTGCATCCAGTAGATAAAGTCAAGATCTCATTAAGCCTCAGCTTGTGATAACATTTACTCCATAAATCTCTCCATTCCAGTCAGTGAATAAAATGAGCATTGTGCCATATAATGGATGAAATCAAACCTATGTCCCTTTTGAAGGGAGTTGACCTTTTCGGGTTTAAAATGTATTCACCCTTCCAGTCTCAAGGAAGCAGTAAGAAATTTATTCTTAAGGTTGTGTTAACCCTTTCCTGCATTCCAGGCTCAGCAGGCTGAGAAGATTTGGTGAATCTAAAACATAACATAGAAATGTCAGATGCTCTGGTGTTGGGGAAGAGGGCTAGAAAGAGAAAGGTAATGGGTAAAATCACAAAACAAAAGGAGACAGTTTTCTAGCCCTTTGGGAGTTTGCCAGCTTAAGCCCAAAATGCTAATTGTCAAGGAATAGAAGATGGCAAACCATTTGGCTTCCATGTCCAAGAATGATCCAGTTTTAGACAAATCCTATTGCTTTAGGTCTGAACTAGAGTATTAGAGGTGTAACTGAAGTACAAGGGTTTCTGGACAAATCCACATCATGTTTGGTCCTGAGAACATATGCTTAGTCATGGGATGTGGGGATCCCCAGCTACTTTTGAGCAGCTTGAAATGCCCATAGAGATCACGGAATTGACCCCATTTTCCTGAACTCCCTCAGGATTAGAGTTGACCTACAGATAGTTAAGATTTTCACAGCCATTGCTGTTGGCTCAATCTAACTTTGATAGCTCAGACCCAAACCTGTGTTATTTTGCTGAAAGCATAATAGCGTTTTGACATATAACAAATTAAAGTGACAGTTGCCAGTGACAGAGTTCTTTTGACTCTGTCTCATCTAGTTATGGGAGTATGAGGCTCAGTCTACCAATAGGGCTTTTCATGTTAGTAGGAGTTTGGAATCTTTTTAAACGCTTGATCAACAATAATCAATAGGCTTAATTTCCTTGGGAATATGGATCAGCAGAAGAAGCTGTAGAATGTTATCAATTGGGGATTTTGAAACATATCAGGAACTTTGATCAGTGTTGTTATTTTGATCTGGTGTTTTTGCCTCAAAAAAAAAAAATCAGGAATCTTGCATCCCTGCCCAATAACTCTTACCAGCTATTAAGCATGAAAAGCATCAAGATTGGTCTCAATAAGAGGTTTCAGCCAAAATTGAGTAAATAAAATCAGAGTCTAATTTTGAATATCATTGATAAGGAGGAACCCTTTCACTCCTTTCTATTTGTGTGCCTGCGTGTATGTGCCAGGGTACAGTATTATTTTCTTAACATAATAACTGGCCTGATATTGGATACTATTATCATAATATCTCATGAGTCAGGGAAAAGAGCTGTGGTATCAGGGTAAGCAGTGTAAAAGCTTAGAATTGGGGATGGGGGTGGGGAAGGAGTATATAAATAAGGATTTGAAGCTGAAACTACTTCACTAAGTATATAATTAATATTTTTTCCACCTCTTCAGCAAGTTGTTAAGAACAGGTTGTTACTACCAAACAAGAGATGTGAGACACTTACCAGTGCAATTGTAATTATTCTTTAACCACTTTTGATTTGTTTTTCTCCTTTTTGCTTGATCTGGATCTCTGGTATTCAGAGACAAGCTTAGGGTGTGTTAATTAGGGCTAGCCATAGTGTAGGGCCTTCTTCCCAAGGACATCTCTTAAAATTTCGGCTATTTATATTTATTAGGATAAATGCCCAGAAAACTAGTATTCAAATATAAATCTGAGAATGTTAATACATTAAGCAACAGCTACTAGTTTCATCTTCCTAAGGTCCAAACCTGTCCATGTTACTCCCATGCATAATCACCCCTACTGGCTTCCTACTGTCTCACAAATAAAAATACCAATGATTTTACCGATTCTCATCATCATTGATAATGCAATCATCCACTGAAGGAATAGATTCCAAATAAATACAGGTGGCTGCAACAATGAGAAAGGAAAAGGATATTAAAAAATTAAGTTGGAAATTAAGTTGGAAAGAGTGCTTGAAGAAGTAGTGAGGAAATGTATGTAGAGATTAAATAAATTTAAAGGCATTCTGGTTCATTTTTTTGACATAAAAGAGAAAAGAGGATGAATTATATTATTGCCCCAATTGTGAAAATGACCGATGTGTGCTTTATTATCTCTATAAATCTGTATGAATTGGTATTCTTGATGAAAATATGAGAAGGGGAAAGGAAATCTTTCACTAATGATTTTTTTTTTAAATCTTATTTATTTTTTCCCACTGATGGTTCTTTATAGCTGACTACATCCATATAATGTACTTATGTCACATAATTAACAGAGAATTAAGGAAAATACTAGATCCAGTTTCCTTTTAATTAAAAAAAATTTACTTGATAGAGCAAAACATTTCATTGAGGGCTCTCCTTCAATAAGGAATCTCCCTTGTATATTGTAAGGCCTCCCTCCAGATTTCTTGATCAAAACAGCAACAGAGATAACTTTGTTCAATGACTCAAATTATCATTATCAAATAAGACATAAAAGTAAAAGGTGAGGAAGAAATGCCAATGTGAAGAAATACAGGGACTACAGTTGGAGCAAGTATTACGGAGAGTGTTTTGGTGAAGGTAAAAAAAAGGAGAAACAGAAGTGATTTTGTCACTGGAAGATCATATACTCCACCTGTACTGTGAAAGGAGATGAGGAGACCAGGAAACAGAACCAAAGCCTAGCATAGAAACATGCTATGGTAGTCTTAGAGGACTTGAGGAACTTACCCTCTCAGCTAAAAGAAGAGTAGTAACTAACAACTTCTTGATGCATCCTAATGACAATTTCATCCTATATTGGAGGATGACAGATTTCAAATGGTAAAGAAGAAAGACTGGTAAGAGCTTCTGGACTAAATGTCTATAGAAGTCAGGCAATAAAAAACGAAAAATGCTCAAGAATGGAATTCTGAAGACACAAAAGGAAGTAATTCCAATGAGGGGGAGGGAAATAGGATTTGTCTGAGGAGACTGATATAGATGCATCAGGAACTCAACAGCCAAATTAGATTTTTCAAAAGAAATGTACAGAAGATGCGAGCAAGGCAAGATAAGAGAGGATGAAGAGAGCATGTCATGGTGCTGTAAAATTGTGCTGGGAATGTTAAAGCTCAGAATGACCTAAGGCTATCAAGGGATGGGTTTTATTCAGTTGTTTAGCTCTATGTTTTGGAAGAAAAAGGAGAATCGAAGAAGGGATAGAACTTTTTCTTGGGGGTGGACAACTGACAACAGAGAGAAAACTAAGATACTCAGTTCTTGTTTCAATGTGGAGAAGAAGGACCTTCCCATCAGAAATGCCAGGATGAAAAAATGACAAACAAGGAGCTGATACCCAGGATATGTAAAGAGATAGGAAGAGAGCACTTATTTGCCTATGACAAACTCAGAGGCAGAATGTACAGAGTCCGGTGTTAGAATTAGGAAAACCTGAATTTAAACCTACCTCAGTTGCTCACTAGCTATGTGACACTAGGCACTTAGCCCTCATTCTATCATTTGCAAAATGGGGATAACAATAGTACCTACTTCACAGGCTCATCGAGAGGATCAAATGAAACTATATGCAATGGACTTTGCAAACCTTCAAGCACTATTTATATGTCATCTATTATTATTGTTTACGTCACCTGGCCCAGATAAACCACATTCTTAGGTACAGGAAGAACAGGCAGAGTGATTGCTGAGCCATTACTGGTAATGTTGGGAGATCATGGAAAATGGGAACCACGCCCTAGGACTGAATAAGAGCACATGGTCTGATTTTCAAACCAGAATCTTGAAGAGTCCAGAGACCATGTCATGTGAAAACTTCTTGAAGAAACTGAGTATATTTAGCTTAGGGAAAACAAAACTTAGGAGGGATTATGAGAGCTGGTGGAAGCAGGATCAGACACAGCACAAAGGGCAGAAACAGTCAGTGGGTGAAAGTGGCATGGACATAAATTTAGAATTGACATCAGGAGAGTGATATACTTGATATAGTCCAATCCCTTCATTTTACAAATGAGGAACCTGAGGACCAGAGAAAATAAATATTTTTTTCAAGGTCACACAATTAGTAAGTGCTAGAGTCCAAATTCAAACTCAGATCCTTTGTTCAAGGATCAATCTTCTTTCTATTGCACTACAATGACTGTGATAGGTTGGACTTGTGAATTGAAGCTAAATAGACAAAACTGGAAAGGAATAAATTTAAAGCCTTCATTTTTGTTTAAAAAGGAAAAAAGCAAAAAGCAATCTACCAACTGTACAAGTATGGTGAGGTAGGTATTTGATTTAATAGTGGTTCTTGTGCAAAAGACTTGTGGAATTTACTGTAAACTCAACAGCAATCAATGGCTGCCAGAAAAGCTACTTTGCTACATGAATGAGAGACACTCAGAACAAGGGAGGTAACAATCTGTCATTTTCTACACTGCTCAGACCACATCAGGACTATTGCCACTCTGGGTATCATATTTTAGGAGGGCTATTAACAAACCAGATCATGTGCGAAAGAAGGTGCCTAGAACACTAAGGGCACTCAAAGTCAGGTCTATTTATCTTGCAGAAAAGACTTAATGGAAGATATGATCACTGCCTTCACATATTTGAAGGGCTATCACATGGAAGAGAGAGAGATTAAACTTAGTGTACTTTACTCTAGGCAGCAGAACAAGGATAAATGAGTCCAGTTACAGGAAGCAGAGTTCAGTTAAATCTAAGGAAAAGTCTTTTAGCCTTTGGGACTACCAAACAACAGAACTGATTGCCTTATGAGGCAGCAAGTTCCCTACTATAAAAAGTGTTCAGAGATTGTCTGTGATTGTTGTTGTTTGTCCTTCATTGTTGAAGAGGACCATGAGAAATGTCATGACTTGCAATGAATCAGATTTAAGTGAGGGAGGGCTGTGCAAGTTCACCAACCTCACTCCTTCAAAGCCATCTGGGTCCATTGGCAAGATATGTTATCAGGATTTTTAAAGCAATTGGGGTTAAATTATTTGCCCAGGGTCACACAACCAGTGTTTGAGGTGAGATTTGAACTTAGGTCCTCCCAACTTTAGGGCCAGTACTTTATCCACTGTAATACCTAGCTGCTGTGATTGTTTGTGATATCACTTCTCGGGCTCACTAAATTCTAAGTTTATATAATTTGGATGTACTATTCCTTTCTGGGTCTCGATTTCTCTGTAAAATAAAAGGATAGGATTTGATCTCTATGATAGGAACCTAGCTGGCAAAGTGAATAGAGTACTGGGCATGAACTCAAGGAAACCCAAGTTCAGGTTCAGCTTCAGACGCTTACTAGTCATTTAACATACAAGTCATTTAATTACTGTTTGCCTCAGGTTCCTAAATTGTAAAATTGGGATGATAATAGTATGTACCTTCCAGGGTTCTTGTGAGGATCAAATGAGATAATATTTGTAAAGCAAATGTGCTAAAAGACACAGTGCCTGGCCTATAGTAGGAGTTATATAAATACTAGCTAATAACAATAATGTTAGGGGCAGCTAAGTGGCACAGTGGATGAAACACTGGCCCTGGATTCAGGGGGACCTGAGTTCAAATCCGGCCTCAGACACTTGACACTTAGTAGCTGTGTGACCCTGGGCAAGTCACTTAACCCTCATTGCCCTGCAAAATAATAATAATAATGACACTATTATTATTATTTCATCAGCTCTACTGTTCAATGCTATAATCACTATTTGTGTTTAAGACAAGGTTAGTTAGGGGGCAGCTAGGTAGCGCAGTGGATAAAGCACCAGCCCTGGATTCAGGAAGACTTGAGTTCAAATATGGCCTCAGACACCTGACACTTACTAGCTGTGTGACCCTGGGCAAGTCACTTAACCCCCATTGCCCTGCAAAAAAACCAAAAAACAACAACAACAAAAAAGACAAGGTTAGTTAGTTATAGTTCATCCTAGTAGTACATTAGGTCCTTCTCATCCACATCTGGATGGACTTTCAGTCTGGCAGAATGACTGCCACTTCCAGAAGAATATTCATCCAGAACTGAGATCAAAGCCACTTTTATTGTCTATTCAAGCGGTAAGGTAATCTTCACAGCACTGCAGAATTATATTTGGAGAAGTTTGAACTTTGAGGTCACTTAGGGTTTTGAGAGGGAACCTTGTTTTCACTTTTTCTTCTCTTCTTGGGCTAGATGAGAGCCTTGCTCAGACAACAAACAACATATACCATCCTGGAATACTTTGACAGGCCACTGTGCTTGCAGAATCCCTACAATCTATACTAATATATTCTTAGTATCCTCCTCATTTCCTTTGAGTGGGGGAGGATCCTTGGTGATTCACCATGTGCAGGTGCTACTTGTCTTCATATGGGGAGTAGGAAGAAGGCTCCTGGGTTTGTCTAGTAGAATATAAGCTCATCAGGCCAGGAAAAGTTTTTATTTGTGACTTAGTATCTGCAGCCCCCATCAGGCCCCTACCACATAGTAGATACTTAATAAATGCTTGTTGAATTGCATTTGTCCCTTGGTCATTCCTGAAGCCCCATTTCTTGCTCAGAAATAAGAACTTTATGAGCTTACTAAAAAAAACTGCAGCTCATATATACTCATGCTAGGCACATAATGTCATGCTAGGTACCATAAAAGGAAGTTAAATAAGATGTAGTTCATTTTTTAAAGGGTTTATCCCTTATTCTTGAATGATCATCACCCACATCATTTTTTAATGATAAACATTTTTATTTATAGTTTTGGGTTCCAATTTTTATCCCTCTTTTCCTCCCTCCCCTCCCCTCTCCCTAAGGCAGCAATCAGATATTACCCACCTCATATTAAAATGGCTTATCCTGTTTTTAATGCTTACCTAGTTCCTTCCCATTCTTGATTATTTTTGTTGTTGTTGTTGTTATATTGTATTATTATTCATTAGTATTATTACAAGGTCAAAACCTAAACCTGAAAAGATGTCTAATAAGAAGGTAAATCAGGGAAGTCAGAGAATATGGAGGATGACTGTCCTTACTCTGTCTTTTAGATACATTAACTCAATCTAAGATTTAACTCAGCAAACATTTTAAGCTCCCACATTGTATAATTCTATGCATTTAAAATGTTTCAATGACCCTCTTTTCTTTGGCTTTGTTCTTTTTTTTAAAGAGCCAATTCTATCTCTAAGCAGGCATATAATACTATTAGGATCATTATTGTTCTGTTTTTAACCTCCCACTATATGCACAGCACTGTGTTAGGCACAGTAGTTCAAAGACAAAAATAGAAAATGCCCTTGTCCTCAAGGAACTTACATTCTGATGCAGGGGATATGGCATGTATATAAAGGAATACAAGGTACCAAGCTATTTTGAGGAAAGGGAGAGAAGATAGATAAACAGACAGAAAGATGTACGGGCAGACAGATGGATGGAGGGATGCAAGGAGGAGGGGGGAGAGAGAGAGAGAGACAGAGACAGAGACAGAAAAAAGAGAGAAAAACAGAGACATATGAAGAGGAGTGGAGTCATTAAAGGTAACAGGGATGACAATGTTTGAACTTATGGAGTTGGGAGTTCAGAGAACCATAGCTCAGTTTGGCTGGAGTATGGACTATGTGAAGGGAGTAATATAAATAAAGCTGGAAAGGCAAGTGGTATATTGTGGAGAGTCTTCAATGTCAGATTCAGGGGTTTTGTATTTGATCCTAGAACCAACAGGGAGCCACTAAAGATTTCTGAGAAAGGCACTAAGTAATAGAACTAGATTTATGTCTTACCTCTAAGACAGACAGTATATTATAGTATTATTGTTCACTCTTTAAAGAGCCATATCTCCAAAGGAAACATTCATTATATTATTATTATGCTCTTCTAGAGCTTTACCCCATTTCCAAAAGAGACTTCATGATAGTATTATTATCATTATTATGTTTTAAAAGGGCTTGCCATATCTCCCAGAGAAGCCTTTATGAAGAATAGCTCTTTTAAGCAAATTCTAGGCTACTGCTGCCCAGGCTTCAATTCTCCCACTCTATGTAAAATGATAGCAATGATTAATAGTAAAGTAGTTATGGCAAGCATTATGGCTATTTAAAAGGAGAAAAATCTTTTCTATTATATGGTAACATAAATCTCGTCTAGAAACTCTGTAGCTATCACCAGAGGCATGTGTATTTCAATTTGATGGAGTAATATGCTAAAGTATGGCGCCATCAAAGCTCAGAGTTTGGGGCTGAGCTATTCCTATTTTATTTTGAAAAGTCATTTATTCATAAAGACAGGGATTAAATAAGGTAGAATCATATACAATTTCAACTGCAGTATCTTCTGAGGAAGCAGGAAGGAGATTATGGATGTTTTTGTGTATGTGTGAGCTTGTTACTCCAGTGATCTCAAACTGCTCACCATCATAAAAGCTATCTCTTTGATTCCAATAATCTTCTACTGATGTGATATGGCTGAGAGTCAAAGAATACCACGACCTCAGAAGAATTGAAATTGCATAAGTAGGCTACAATGTACTGTTGTCAATGATTTGTGTGGGAAAAGATTCAAAAGATAGTATCCATGACATATATAACCAAAGAATGGTAATAAGATTAGAGATACAGACCTGGAGGGGACCTTAGCTGTTACATGGTCCACACTCTTCATTTTACAGATGAAGAAAATGAGACCCAGAGAGGGTTGAATGATTTGCCCAAGATCACATGGTTAGTAAATCATAGGGACAGTATTTAAAACCAGGTCCTTCGATTCCAAATTCAGTACTTCTTTCTTCCATGCTGAAGAGATCATAGAATGAGGCTCACAGATAGCCTGAATGCTACCTTGGCACCCTCAAAGAGTAAGAGAGCAAGGTTGTCCTTGCTCTGGATTATGACCTTCTGTGAAGGAATTATGAAAGGACAAGGATGAGAATTACATGGTATTGGTAGAGCTGCACCACTCGAGGGGACCCCCATGCCAGTGAGGTGTTTGAGTGGGGAGAATGGGGATGGAGGACACTGAGTATGAGAAAAGGATTAGGCAAAGTGACTTTGAATAACCCCAGGATGAGGAAAAATAATCAGCACTGGGCAGGATCAGTTAACAGTAGGTTCTCTACTTCCACCCCAGGAAAAGTTATAATTATAATAGCATGTGATTTTATAGTCCTTAAAGCTTACAAAGCATTTTCCTCACAACAGCTCTACCCATAGTGAGTATTATTATATCAGTTTCACAGATAAGGAGACTAGTGGGTTTATAATGATGATCATAAAAATAATATCTGAAATCTATATATAATTTTAAAGCTTGCCAAGGGCTTTATGGACATTACTGACTGGAGGATGGGAGCCAGACCAAAAGGAAGTGATACTAGGTGAACAACAATATATGTTGCCTGTGGAGATTCACTAGATTCCTTCCTCTACTACCCATTACATGGGGTGACAGGGTGGTTCTTTCCTTCCATCTGCTGGCTCCCATATCTGTATTCTATATATATTGGCTCCACTTTTCCATGGAACAAAACTCAGCCTCTGTGCATGAACAATGATGAAAATACTGTGTGGCTAACTTCCCCTCTCTTATAAGATAATAATTTTTCACATTGGCAACTACTGATAATGTCTAATGTTATGGTTCCATATGATGCTTCTGACATAAAGTAAACCTCCCCATGATAGAAGCTTTGGTATCAGTGTTTGGTCTTGGTGGGAGGGAGAACTGAGAGCAATTGGATGTGTTGCCTGGCACTGGTACTACTAATTATACATCTCTGAATATAAAGGAGAACTTGGTGACACGATAATAATATCAACAACAACAACAATATTATGAATCATAATCCTGTGCCTATCTGGGAAGGAGACGAACCTCTTAGTCTCCCTGAGCCAGCCATTCCCTCTCATCCATTATATGCTCTGGCTTCCTACAAACTATGATAGCTGCTTTGCTTGCCCAGGGAGGAAGGAAGTGTCCTAGACTCCCTGGACCAACCATTCTATTGCCTCTGGCAACCCTCTCTGGCTTGGGTCTCCTTCAACTTCACACCAGTTGTGTGCACCCCACCTTTTCCAGGTGGGTATCTCCCCATACCCCCAAACCATTTACAGCTACATGTGGCTGCCTGATGCTCTGGGACAACTCCATCTTGAGGCCAAACCTCTAGGGATAATAATGAACTGTCAAATCTCATTCTTCAATGATTAACTTACTTCCATACCTTCATGCCCTCATCATTCTAGTCATTCTGAACCCTTAGTTGTCTTTTTTTTTTTTTTTTGCAGGGCAAGGGGGGTTAAGTGACTTGCCCAGGGTCACACAGCTAGTAAGTGTCAAGTGTCTGAGGCCGAATTTGAACTCAGGTACTCCTGAATCCAGGGCCGGTGCTTTATCCACTGTGCCACCTAGCTGCCCCTGAACCCTTAGTTGTCATTTAAAAAATTCTAATTTCCATCTTCCTTAATCTAATCCCCATAAAGACCTGCTCTTGAAGGCTAGTCCCACTCTTTCAGTTGTGCTTTCTGGAATGCCATTCCATAGGCAATAAACTTGCTTTATCTTATATCTTTTCCTTTTCCACTCCTTTCATCTTTTGGCTTTCACTGAGACCTGGCTCCTTGCTGAAGACAAAACTTCTCTGGCCACCCTCAGTAGTACTGGTTGTACTTTCATTCATACTGCCTTCCCCTGCCTATCCCCCAGACAATCATAAATGGAATACTCTTTGTTCCCCATTGGCACTTCCAGACTCTCCCTCTTTCACCACAATTCCTTCTTTGAGGTTCACTCAGTTCATATTTATCTCCCAACCGAAATTTGGGTAGTTATTATCTACTGGCCTCCAGGATATTCTGCTTCCTTTCTCAAAGAGTTTAGTGTCGGGTTCACAATCTTTTTCTTTTCCCGACACTAGAGCACTAGTCTCTTGTCCTCATACTTTAAAATACATATTGATATCCCCCAAGCACCCTAGCCTCCCAGTTCCCTAACTTACTCATTTCCCATGACCTATTCCTCTGTCTCGCTTTAGCTACACTGACATGGTCATACTCTTGATCTTTCCATCAACCACAAGCATTCCATTTGATCCACACAACAATGTCGTGAGGAAGGTGCTGTTATTCTTTCCATTTTTCAGTTAAGGAAACTGAGGCAGGTGGCAGCTAGGTGGCTCAGTGGATAAAGCACCTGCCCTGGATTCAAGAGGATCTGAGTTCAAATACAGCCTCAGACACTTGACACTTACTAGCTGTGTGACCCTGGGCAAGTCACTTAACCCTCATTGCCTCACCAAAAAAAGGAAACTGAGGCAAACAGAAGTTGCGATTTGCCCACGGCTAGTAAGGGGTCACACAGCTATTAAGTGTCTGAGGTTGGATTTGAACCGAGGTTTTCCTGACTCCAGGCCCAGTGCTCTGTGTATTTTGGCACCACTTAGCTGCCACAATATGCTTTTGAATACCACAGAGAACAGGGAAAAGACAAGGTCCCAGTTGCCTTCATTAAATAGGCAGCTTCAGGTGAATCGATTTTGTTTTGTCCATGGGGTTAGACTTGATGAGAATGGAATCATTTCCCCTGCAGTAGATGTCCTGGATTATCTGCCAGCTCTGACACTTTTCTGTGTGTTAAAGGGAACAGGGCTACCACACCGTGTTCTCTGGAATGCCAGGTTGAGTCTATGTGTCTGCATCTTGGACTGTATCTTGTTACATAGCTCTTTGGTTCCTTGGCAGAAGAGAGCTAGAAGTTCAACATAGCAGTGCCATAGATGGTGGGCCAGCAAAGGTCAAAGCCTAATGAAGTCCCCAGTGAGCAAATATGATAAATACCACATTCCAAACACTATGTTTCTCATCTTTACTTCCTTGAAGGATTCCTCGGGTACTAGACACTGAACTTTATTGATCCGGAATGAGCAATAACTACTACTTCATGGATTTATGCTAGTAACCCTTGGGTTGGCCTCTACTTTATCTCCGACACCTCCCTAGAAATGTGGTTCTCACTTGGGCTTTTCTTTCTAATATTTCCTTTGGAATGACTAGGACCCCTTTGACTGGGCTAAATATTGATGTTTTCTATTGACTCTCATGAAACCTTTGTTACTTTGAGAAGGCAAGCTCACAGTGCTCAGTCCAGTCATATTCAGGGAAAAAGACTCCCTCATGCTCATCTTCCCATGCAAGCCTGTGAAGATCTGCCCTCTCAAATGGATCTACATCCAGTATTCAACCCTTAAATCTTGAAAATGGAAAGCCCCTATTCAGTCTTATATTCTTTAGGAGACATGGCTAGTTTCTCTACTCTGTCCTCAGAGGCCCAATTTCCCAACCTTTTAGTTATTTTCTGGGCTTTTCTATCTACTATCTCTATCCATGAATGTCAATTGTATTACCTATTGAGTACCCATAGTGTACAAGAGTAAGATAAGGCTAAAGAGGAACTTTCCCACACAGCTGTATAGATTTGTGAAACCTCACCCTACTGGGTCCAAACAGATAGCAGGCCACTAGGGTACAATATAATGGAAGAAGAGCTAGATTTGGGGTCAGGGGTTTACATCCCTGCTCCATCCATCATTCACTAAGTTGTTTGATCATGAACATGTCATTTAAAATCCCTTTTTCTCATCTGTAAAATGAGAAACTACAACTCAACAAAACCAAATCTTGCACTATATACCTTACCTGTGGTTCTAAGAAAGCACTTTGTAAACATTAAAATACTATATAAATATGTCATTATTATTCTTCCAATCAAGTCAACAAAAGGCAATAAGCATTTATTAAGCACTTAATGTATGCTTAATAACACTATATGCTTACACTGTGCTAAGTGCTCAGAATACAAATACAAGAAGTAAAAAAAGAGAGTGCCTGCCCCCAAGGAGCATGCTTTCTAATGGGGGAAGATGGTACATAAAAGACAGCTACAAGGGGAGGCATAGGGAAGAGGAGGTACCCAGGTCAGGGCATGGTGGAGAAAGTCTTGGGAATCAGAAGTGGGGCCCAGAAATGAATGAAGGATGCTCCTGAAAACAGAGGGTCTGGGAGGAACTGACCAAACAAGGGAAGAGGCCTTACAGCCTCGAGTTACTAAAGAACCACTTGATTTTCTTAGGAAAGACTAGAGCTCCTATATCTCCTTCTTCATGTAAAACCCTAGGGCTGAAATGGTCCAAAGTCTGGAGCATATTGGCGTTGTTCAGTCATGTCTGTGTCTTTCTTGGCAAAATACTGGAGTGGTTTGTCATTTCCTTCTCCAGCTTATTTTCCAGATGAGGAAATTGAGGCAAACAAGATTAAATGATTTGCCCAGCGTCATACAACTAGTTAGTGTTTGAGGCCCAATTTGAACACAGGTCTTCCTGATTCCAGGTTCTACGTCTATTCACTGTACCACTTACTGCCCCTCGGGAGCTCATTATGAGATAGTAAACATGACCAGTCAGCATAGGGTTGGGGGAGGTGAGCTGGAGCTATGCACCAGGCATCCACCCTTCTCCAGTAGAGGAAGAGAAGGCATTTAAGCTGGCTCTGTATGGGTTTCAGTGCGGGTATCAAACCAACCTAAACCTTTCAAGATTTAACAATGCAAGGGGCAGCTAGGTGGCACAGTGGATAGAGCACCGGCCCTGGAGTCAGGAGTACCTGGGTTCAAATCCGGCCTCAGACACTTAACATTTATTAGCTGTGTGACCCTGGGCAAGTCACTTAATCCCAATTGCCTCACTAAAAAAAAAAAATAACAATGCACTGTATGAGAGTGGAGAATTCAAAGTACATGAAACTCTACAAAGCCCGCACTAGCTCAGGAGTAGCAGGTTGGGGGGGGGGGGGTCCAGGGCTTTCTTAATCTGTTTCTCCCGGGATATATAAATCCATCTGCTGTCCCTCTGGGGCTGAGGCCCTTTTGTCCTGAACCTGAGTGGTGTGTTGATATTTCTCTGCATGTCTCAGGGGCCTATGCTGTTTGACAGAGAGAGTGGAGGGGTGGAGATGTTCAGGATATTTACCACCACACCTGTTGATTTGGTCTTTTGTAGCTTAGCCTTATGTTGTATCACTGCATAACCATTTTTATGAAAGAGACTGGCAATGAGCTCCTTGAAGGCAGGGGCTATCCTATTTATTTTTGTGCCCCTTGTTCCTTGGTAGAGTAGGTTCTTGATAAGTATGTTGTTGAATTGCCTCATAGTTGGCCTATTGCCAAATCTCCCTCTTTTAAAATACCAGAGCAGATGATTCCACATGCTCCCTTGGCAATGTGTCCTATTCCCTCAGGAATCCTAGACTTATCCTGTCTAATGGGTAATCCAGATAGTTGCAGTTGCAGCAGCATCTACATTTCTCTCTCTCTCTCTCTCTCTCTCTCTCTCTCTCTCTCTCTCTCTCTCTCCCTGTTTCTCTCTCTCTGGTCCTGGGTATAAAAAGTCAAATCAGAACAGTAAATCCCTAAAAGGGGAGCCTGAGACATGCTTGTCTTATTTTTCTGCATTTCTTACTCAGCTTGTGACGTCCATATGCACTTTACTCCATCATAAATCAGGCCAGTTGTATTTTGGGGTTCATTTTGCCTTTTTCCCCTAGGTGGCAATGCTAGAGACTTAGCCCTGTAAACTGTGATCCCTAATCCCCAGCTGAGCGCTCCCTGTTTCATACATCATTCCACATTGAAATTGGCTCTGCAGGAAAGGAAAGAGAGGATGCTTTTCTGTCTTGTCAGTAAACTATGCAGATATGAGTCAGAAGACACACCAGGGAGCACATGCCTTCTGAAGGGGAACAATGGTCTTGTTAACTAGTCACTTGTCAGACAAGACTGGCACTTTATGGGGATGTAATTCTGCATCCAGACAGCCCATAAAAGTTGTGTATAGCAAGTGATCTGTGTGGCCTTCATCTCTTCCCCACATCTATGGAAGTACATAGTCATTACTCGAGGGGAAGAATTTTGTGGCCACCTGGTTTCACAGAAGAAAGAAACCTTTTCTCGCATCCTTCATCCTCCATCCAGACAGTAAAGTTAGGACAATTTTAGGCTTCATTAATAGAGACATAGTGTTCAAGGAACTTTATAGATCAGGTGAAATGAGGAACCAATTCTTTATTTTACACAAGAGTAAACTAAGGTGCAAGGGGAAAGATTTGCCCAGAAGAGAGTCCTAAAAATCACAGGATTTTAGAGCTGAAAGGAAACTTTGAGGTCATCATACAGGGAGGCTACAGACCACATGTGTCTGACTACATCTGGGAGGTTGCGTCCAGTTCTGGGTACCATGATTTAGGAAGATCATAGATGAGTTGGAGCATATCCAGAGAAGAGTGACCATGTTGGTGAAGAAATCCAAAAGTGTACTGCGTGAGAACTGGGTGAAAGAACTGGGGATGGAAGACTTGGATGGAAGATTATAATAGTGGTCTTCAAGTCTTTAGAAGGCTTTTCTATGGAATAGACAATGCACTTGGTTTGCTTTCTCCAGAGGGCAAAACTGCAATCAATAATTGGAGTTGCAGAGAGGCAGGTTTCAGGTCCTGATAAAGAAAAATCTCCTAGCAACTAGAACTAAAAATAGAATGGATTTCCTAAAGAGGGGGTCTTCAATCAGTCAATGAACATTATGTATCTACTATGTGCCAGACACTGTGCTTTAAGGTCCTCAAGTGGAAACTAGAAGATCATTTGTTACAAATGTTTTTGAATAGATTCCTGCAGTTATGGATTGGACCTTTGAGTTCCTCTCCAACTCAGACACTATGATTAAATTAAAGATATTATCCTTCCCCCCTCCTCCTCATCTTTTTATTCCTCCTCCTCCTCCTCCTTCTTCTTTTTAGGCAGGGCAATGAGGATTAAGTGCCTTCCCTGGGTTCACACAGCTAGTAAGTGTCAAGTTGCTGAGGCCAGATTTGAACTCAGCTCCTCCTGAATCCAGGGCTGGTGCTTTATCCACTGCACCACGCAGCTGCCCCCAATGGTATTATCATTTAAAAATCACACTTGTTCATCATAATCAAGCAGATAGTCCCACTTAGTATAAGCCTAAAATTATCCCTGGAACAGCTCTTCTGCTGATGTTTTTATTGCCCTTGCCTGGGAAAGAAACACCTCTGCACCAAGGAGTGATGGTCAGAGTCATAAGAAGGAATTTTGGCACCCAGGATAAATTCAGTTGCATGACAGGGTTGTAGTCACACTAGTCACATTTTTGGGGAGGCAATTGGGGTTAAGTGACTTGACCAGGGTCACAAAGCTAGTAAATGTCCGAAGCCTGATTTCAAGACCATGCTCTATCCACTGTGCCACCTAGCACACTACCCCCACTGCAGTCACACTAGGGAAAGGAATAGCTTCATTCCCAGAAAATATTTCTGAAGATCCCATATCCCTTAAACATCTGAGATCAAAGAGAGGGGAGGTGTTAGGTGCAGTGTACAGCAACATGGAATGATGGACCCTAGGACAGGAGTAGAAACTTTGTGGGGTGGATAGCAGTGGGAACTGGCAGAACTTGGAAAATCAGAAGGGGTAGGCATGATGGGCTAGAGAATTCCCGTGAGAAGGAAGTGTACTTCCAGCTTTGAATGTTACTGCTCTGGGGTGAACCCCTAGTTGTCCTGCTCTATTTACATTTCTGATGAAGGTCAGTGTTAGCCAGGAAATTTTCCAAAAAGTCAATATCCAGCTAGTTGTTCCTTATGACGCTGGCATTCTATGTGTCTGCAATTCTAGTGGGTGCTCAGCTGAGAATTCAAGGGAATAAAGATCTCTTTTAATTATAAACAGAAGAGAATTTTATCAACTTTAATAAGCCTTTTCTTTTCTCATTTGGTCACCTGAGATAGCTAATTACTGGAACACAGTTTGAAAGAGAACACCACCAATACAAGTGCTTCTCTAACGAGCTTGTTGTTGTCCTTTGTTTTCAAAGAGTACCAATGACATCACAAGGTGATGTCTTGACTCCTGAGTGAACTGGATTTAAGTGAGGCAGAGCTGCACAAAGTCATCAGCCTCACTCTCTTCCAAAGTTATCTAAGTCCAGTGGCAAGACAAAAATCAGGACAACTGGCAATGGCCCAGGGTGCAGTGGATGACCTTGGTGTCTACCATGTCTGAGCAAGCTCTAAGGGTTTCACAACACCTGCTTCAGCCACCTTCAATGGCTGTTGGAACAAATTGCTCTCATTCTCCCCTTGTCAAGGGGAGTCTTCACATGTTTGACTTGGACACCCTCCCCACCCCCAACTCACCTTGAGAACATCAAGAATGAAAATTACACAAGAAAACCAAATGATATTCTTTTCTTTCACGAGAAACCTAGGCCAAACGTGTTTCATGGGATTCTGTCCCATGAGACAACCTCCTAACACAGGGCAGATCCTAGGCAAATAATGTTTGAAGCTGGAAAACAACTCAAAATATGCACTTATCCTTGATATAGACAATAATGTAGGCTAGTCACACCCAGACTACAGCTCATGAGTCAAATAAAGAGCTTTCATGTATAACCAAATGCCATTTATGACATTTAATTCTTCTATTAGGATATTTTATGATCTTAGACTATATATGATGTACAGTAGTCACATAGCTCTTTTAGTTAAAGACAATCGCAAATGTGACTGGAATTATAGAACTATGAGTTCCACTAATAGATATTAAGCTTTATTGGAGGCAGATGTCATGTAGCAGCTAGAGAACCAGCCCTGAAACTGGTCTTCCCTCTGATATGTACTGGCTGGGTGATTTTGGGCAAGGCGCTTAATCTCCCACTACTTCAGGCAACTCTCTATGTAGAGGAACTGGTAGAGGGAATTCCCTGTAATAATGAAATCATAGGTCTAATCCCTGTCTACTATCCTTATTCCAGTTAATCTATGCCCTTCAATATGCTGATTTATATCAATTGTCTGTGGTTTAGGCTGCAAAACCTAAAGACGAGAGACCACATACAAATGGTTTCTATGTTTAACCCGAGCTCAAAAGCCCATTGATATAAAACTCTCTCTTCATTGGTGGAGCTCAATGTCCTTCAGCAGCATAAGGAGGAGGGCAGAGTTGGTAAGAGCAAGAGAGAGGAGAGCACCAGTCTTTTCTTTCTTTTCAGGCTTTGTAATTGCCTCAGGCTCATCTGGCTTCCAGTTTTAAGAGAGAAGATAGATCATGATGCTAACTCCATTTCAGATTGCTAATGGGAAAACAAGACTCTGGGAAGAAGAGGACATAAGAAGAGCTAGCAGTTTCCATTATGTCTCTATGCCCAGCTTGCTATACTAGTGATTTCAGGGAACTTCTGGCACTCTCTCCCTCTTCATCGAGTTGTTATTTCACTTCCAGAGGAGAACTCTTTGGCACACATTCGCATATGTCTACTTCCTCTGATTTCTGTTTTGCTTTTAACTTGGGTAAATGGGTTTCTTTGCTATTTGCTATGTGTCTGTTCATTGTAGAACTGGTATTTGGTGGGAAGGGAGTCAGTCTTTGATGACAAAGTTAGGGCCCTCCTTTTCCCATTAATGAGCAGCAATCAGAATATCTTGAACCTGAAAACCATATCTTCTAGACTAAAAATATTTCAGGGAGCCGATAGACATAATTCTAGCCTGGTGGTGTCCCAGGATAGAATTAGGAGAAGAGATTCCTAATCACCTATATTAGGAGAAGAGAATGGTCAGCCTCTACTCTTCATTCTCTGGGCAGGAATTAAAGTCTCTCTTGGAGAAGGTGGGGGAAGAGACATTAGAGATATATCTATTCATGCCTCTCTGTGAGCCATGCAACATCACTACATGTGACTCATAGAAAAATATTTCATATTAATTTTCCCAATCTCTGCCTATTGATGTCCTTCTTCCAGGTCTAGATCAATGCTGTCTTCTCTATTAAACATCCCTCAATTGCTCCTCATCAGAAGTGAGTTTCCTGGAAGCTACTGCATTGCCCTATGTGTCTGCTTGTATGAACTTGCATTTTCTAACTTGTATCATGCAGGTCTACCCTGTATCATTTTGCCGGGACCACCATATCCAAACGGTTGCCAAGTCTAGTTGATTCTACCTCCACAATATCTCTTGACTCTGTTCCCTATTCACACAGTCACCCAATTCTCATTCTAGCCCTTATTTCCTTTTACTGGGACTACTGCAATAGCTCTCCCTAGCCAATGCCCCTGCCTTCAGTCTCTTCCTTCTCCAAACCACAGAGTTACCAAATGGGTACTCCTAAAGAGCAGGTCAAAACCATGTCACTCTTCTGCTGGAGCACTTTAGGATAAACCAGAACTCCTCTCTCTACCTTTTTAAAGCCCTTCACAATATGACTCCAATCTTTCCTTCTAGAATGACATATGACACATCATTCCATCTTATGCACTCTAAGCTCCAAACTGGCTCACTTGCTACTTCCCAAACACAACATTCCATTCCTGTGTCTTCACATCATCAGGACTCCCATTCACTTCTACCTTGTAGAACCCCTAACTTCCTCCAAAGAATAGTTCAGGTGTCACCTCCTATAGGACACCTTTCTTGATCCTCCCAGTTTTTAGTGGCTCCTTTCCTCACAAAGTTACTTTGTATTCTACCCATCTTTCTGTCTCTGTGTTTGTCTCTCTCATGTCTTTATATCTCATTCCCTCTATCAATTATTTCATTATCTATTATTATATTATGTATTGTATCATCTATTGTTGTTTCCCATCCCTTACTCCATTCTCTAACCCCCAGAATAACGCAAACTCCTTGAGGGTGGGAACTGTTTGGTTTTGTCTTGAAACTTTTGGTGCCAGACTTAATAATATATGTGGAATTGAATTGGATCAGTGGTATTTTTCTATAATGTCATGAATACATTATAACCAAACCTTGTTATAATATTTCAAAGCCTAGCATAGTGTAATATGAAGAAAATTGCAATCAGAAACAGAAAATCTGGCTTAAATCTTGGCTCTTTTTCTTACTGTGTGGTCTTGTGGTTTTTGTTTGTTTTTTGCAGGGCAATGAAGGTTAAGTGACTTGCCCAGGGTCACACAGCTAGTAAGTGTCAAGTGTCTGAGGCTAGATTTGAACTCAGGTCCTGTTGAATCCAGGGCCAGAGCTTTACCCACTGCACCACCTAGCTGCCCCTGTGGTTTTGTGAAAGTAACAACATCTTTGGACTTCAATTTTCTCATCTGTAAAATGGCAGATTGGTTAACTGGAGAACACCATGAGGAGAAGAACCAGAATAGTGAAGGACATGCCATTTGAAGGAATGGTATGTTTTGTTAAGAGAAGACAGAGGGGCAGGGTGAGGTGATGGGGGGAGGATATAAGAGCTTTCTTCAGGTATCTGCAAGGCTATCATAAAGAAGAGGGATTAGATTTATTCTGCTCCAGAAGGCAGAATTAGGAGCAACTGGTGGAAAGGTTTAAGTCAAGTTAAAGTTCCTAACAGTTAGAGCGATCCCAAAGTGGAATGGTTCTTCTGCTTCAGAAGATGGTGGGTTCCTCTTCCCCAAAACATGAATTAGAACTATACGCCTTCCTTCTCTCCCACAATAGGGTTAGTTTTCCCTAAAAGGCAACAACGCTATTGTGGTGAATTGATTGGCCTCCGCCTCCCTTGATATAGCCTCCCATTCACCTATGGGCATTAAAACATTTCATTTGCAAGGAGTCAGGAAAACTTCTGAAGACTATGTGAATCACCTTGTGGAAAGGAGGGGGTGCTGTGTTAAGAGAACCTCAGTTCCACTGCATTCTAGCTGCACATGCTTGCTGTGTCAAGGCAAAGCAAACATCCTTTTGTTAACTGTACAGTGATTCATTTTGTCTTGACATTGAAATTGAACTCAAAAAGCGCTGGTGTTAGGTCTGCCTCTAAGGACTGGATAACACTTGTCTTGTGCTGTATGTGTGTGTGTGTGTGTGTGTGTGTGTGTGTGTATATATATACATATTATATATATATAATATATTACTGATAGCTTTTATCTTGGCATGTTGTTTAGGTATAGGCTGAATTAGGGGTCTTGTGAACTCTTTTCCAATGCTGAGATTCTGAGATTCCTCTTGATGCTATGGAAAGAATATTGACTCTCAAGTCTTAGGACCTGACTTCAAATCCTACCTCTGATGCTTACTACCTTGGACAAGTCTTTAAAACTCCCTGGGCCTTAGTTTCCCAATAATGTAAATTAACAGGGTTGGACCAGATGACATTTGAGATCCCTCCCAGCCCTTGACCTCTGGTCTTTAGATCTCTTCCTACATTAAGTCTTATGATCCTAGGGGGTTGCCAATTGGTAACCCTTATAATATTGTTCATGTACTTTCCTCTTACAGCATTGTTTTGTCTAATGTGCTAAGATGTTAAGCGGGGTATGTCTGTTATTATTTATAGAAATGTCCTATAAGTACTATTAGATTGTATACTCCTTGAGGGTGGGGGCCTATGTTTTTAATCTTCGACCAGAAAATAGCATAGTACCCTGCATAGAGCATGTTCTTCATAAGAGTTTGTTGAATTTAATTTAATGCATTTTTGGGAGATACTTAATAAATACCTTTGGATGATTATGTTAATAGGGAAGGAAAGAAAGAAACAGAGTAAAAAAAACCCTTTTTGCTTTTATGACTTCATCATTTTCTTAATTCTCACCATTGGGTGAATGAAAAATCAGCTCTGTGCAATGACATTTACAAGAATGTCTATAGCAGGGGTATGAAGAGCAAATACTCAGGTGGCTTCCTTTTTTTAACACTATAAAAGCATTCTGAGATGATGCTGTCTAAATGTGTCTCTTCTCTGCTTCATTCCCTGCCCCTCAGCCAATTTCCTCAGTGGTGACTCTTGGATACAAAGCCCTCCCACTTCTAAGGGCTATTCATGCTAATTGAAAATTGATGTGTACTGTGGATGCTGCCACAGAAAAAGATGGAAAAGCCTGTCTAAAGAGACTAGCTACCTCTTTAGGGTCCTAGGCAGTCTCAAATAATCCTGACTAGCTGTGATTAATTAAAGATGATCTCTTTCTTTCCCTATGTTTCTAATCTTCCGGTCTTTCATGGTGGCCTGGATCTACAGATGGCAGATGGCTTAGGTCATCTCACAGGGCAGACTGCCTATAAACCAGGACTTCAGCCTTATTCCAGGCCTGAGATCTTGACTGAAGAAACAGGAAATGGCAACTTATTTTTGCATATAGCATGCCAGCAAATTCATTTATTGTAAAAAAAAATGTAGAGAAATGTATCCAACTTTAGCTTCTGTCATCTCCTTGAAAAAACAACCAGTGAGTTTTATTTCTATTTGTTCTGTCTGAAATTCAGCCTGCTTCATCTATTCCCTTGGGAAGTCATCGCCATGGCAATGCCAAGGGTGACCAACTCCACAGCATGGCATACTGGAAAGAGTAATGGAGGTGGGTGCTATTTACTGCCTGCATGACCTTGGGAAAGTCACTTCAATTTTATGGGTTTCAGTTTCCCTGCCCATAAAAAGAAGGTGTTGGATGAGATGATCTCTAATGTTCCATTCAAGCTCCGAATCTATGAAAGAATCCACTGCTATTGTCTTTTCCATTCCCAAATCTAAATACCTAATTCATTTATTATAATGAAGAGAATTAGAAAATGAAATATTACACGATTTTATTTTCATGTCTTTCTGAGGACACAATAATACCTTTAATCAGCACATCAATGAGGTTAGTAAGCACACGTATTCTTGTATTTTATGGAATAGCTGTATAAAAAAGGTTAAGAAGGTATTTATGCAATGCTCTCCCTTATGCATTTGCTTCAAAGTGATGAATATCAAGCTCCCAAAAAGCTGACTGTGGCTCATAGGAACACAGGTTAGCTAACTTATGGCTATCTTGACATTAACTACTACTTTGATATCTCCAACTTATTATTTTAATTGTAATTCATTATAGACATATTCCAGTGGACTCTACCTTTTTTATTCCTTCTGCTGCATTTTATCTTCTCTATTTTCTTCTGACATTTTAGTTCTTGAGTCTTTCTTACCCTTACTTCCTCTGCTATGGTAATATTTTTTGTTGTTGTTCATTCATTCAGTCATGTCTGATTCTTCATGATCCCATGAACCATAGCATGCCAGGCCCTCCTATCTTCCATTATCTCTTGAAGTCTGTCCAAGTTCATAGTTATTGCTTCCATGACACTATCTATCTCATTCTCTTCCATCCCTTTTTTCCTTTTCCTTTAAGTCTTTCCTAACATCAGGGTCTTTTCCAATGAGTCCCATCTTCACATTATGTGGCCAAAGTATTTAAACTTTAGCTTCAGTATTGACTTTCAAGTGAATAGCCTGAATTCATTAAGTATTGACTAATTTAATCTCCTTGTGGTCCAGGGGACTCTCAAAAGTCTTCTCCAGCACCACAATCTGAAAGCATTGATTCTGTGGTGCTCAGCTTTCCTTAAAGTCTGACTCTCACGGCCATACATTGTCATATTTCATACAGCCAAACTGCAAAACCCATAGCTTTGACTATACGGACCTTTGTCAGCAAGGTGATGTCTTTGCTGTTTAGCATGCTGTCTAGATTTGCCATAGTTTTCCTTTCATTGAGTGAGCATCTTTTAATTTCATGCCTGCAGTTGCCATCTGCAGTAATCTTTGAGCCCAAGAATATAAAATCTGTCACCGCTTCCATTTCTTCTCCTTGTATTTGCCAGGAAGTGATGGGACTAGTTGTCAAGATCTTAGTTTTTTTTTTCTTTTCTTAAGCTTAAAGCTAACTTTTACACTGTCCTCTTTCACCCTCATTAAGAGGCTTCCTAATTCCTCTTCACTTTCTGCCATCAGACTGGTATCATCTACATATCTGATTATTGATATTTCTCCTGGCAACCTTAATTCCAGCTTTTGATTCATCCAGGCTGGCATTTCGCATGATGTCCTCTGCATTTAAGTTAAATAAATAAGGTGACAATATACTCCTTTTCCAAACTTAAACAAATTAGTTGTCTCTTACTTGGTTCTAACTATTGCTTCTTGGCCCCTTTATAGGTTTCTCAGAAGACAAGATGATCTGGTACTCCAATCTCTTTGAAGATACCACATTTTGTTGTGATCTACATGGTCAATGAAGCAGGAGTAGATATTTTTCTGGAACTCCCTTGCTTTCTCCATAATCCAGTGTGTGTTGGTGATTTAGTCTCTTGTTCCTCTGCCTATTTGAAAACCAGCCTGCTCTTCTGGTAATTCTTGGTTCACATATTTTTGTTTTGTTTTGTTTTGTTTTGTTTTTCCAGGGCAATGAGGGTTAAGTGACTTCCCCAGGGTCACACAGATAGTGTCAAGTGTTTGAGGCTGGATTTGAACTCAGGTCCTCCTGAATCCAGGGCTGGTGCTTTATTCACTGCTCCACCTAGCTGCCCCTCTTGGTTCACATATTACTGAAGCCTAGCTTGCATAATCTTAAGCATAACCTTGCTGGTATGTAAAATGAGTGCAATTGTTCAGTAATTTGAACATTCTTTGACATCACCCTTCTTTAGTATTGGGATGTAAACTGGTCTTTTCTAATCCAGTAGCCACTGCTGAGTTTTCCAAATTTGCTGGCATATTGGATTTTAACAGCATCATCTTTGAAGATTTTAAATAGCTTGGATGGAATTCGATAACCTCCACTAGCCTTATTGGTAGCAATGCTTGCTAAGGCCATTCTCCAAGATGTCTGGCTCTAGATTGGTAATGCCATCATGGTTATTGGTGATATTAAGTTCTTTCTTGAATAGTTCCTTTGTGTATATAGATAGATTTTTTGAATACTTCTTGCCACCTTTTCTTAATTGCTTCTATTTCTGTTAAGTCCCTACCACTTTTGTCTTTTATCTTGCCATTTTTTGCACAAAACTTTCCCTTGATACCCCTAATTTTCTTGAAGAGATCTTTTGTTTTTCTCCATTCTATTGTTTTCTTCTATTTCTTTGCATCACTCATTTAAGAGAACTTTCTTATCTCTCCTTGCTAATCTCTGGAATTCTGCATTTAGTTGGGTATATTTTTTCCTTTTTCCTTTGCCTTTCACTTTCCTTCTTTCCTCAGTTATTTGTAAAGGCCTCATTAGATAGCCATTTTGCTTTCTTGTTCTTGTTCTCTGGAATGGTTTTTGTTTCTGCCTCATGCAGGATACTGTAAGTCTTTGTCCCTAGTTCTTCAGGCACTTTATCTACCAGATTTAATCCTTTAAATCTATTCATCACCTCTACTTCAAATTCATAACAGATATTATTTAGGTTATGCCTAATGGTTTTCCCTGCTTCTTTCAATTGATGTCTGAATCTGTCTGCCTTGGGTAAACCCCTGTATGACAAAGCTCATAGTTTCATTGAGCTACGCTAGCTCCTACACCATGACAAGGCAGTGATCCACGGGAGAATGATAATGATAATGATAATAATAATAATAACAATAACAATAATAGCTAGTGTTCATATAGCACTTTAAAGGCAGCTAAGTGGTGCCACAGTGCACAGAGTGCTAGGCTTGAAGTCAGGAAGACTCATCTTCTTGAGTTCAGGTCCAGCATCAGACACTTAATAGCTGTGTGATCTTGGGCAAGTCACTTAACCCTGTTGGCCTCAGTTTCCTCATCTGTAAAATGATCTGGAGAAGGAAATGGAAAATCACTCCAGTATCTTTGCCAAGAAAATCCCAAATGAAAGTCATGAAGAGCCAGACGTGACTGAAAATGACTCATTTATAATTCTTGCATTTTCTCCTCACAAGAATTCTGGGAGGTAAATGATATTATCACCCCCATTTCACAGATGAGGAAAGTGAGGCAGACAGAAGTTAAGTGACTTGTCAAAGGTCACATAGCCATTAAGTGTTCTATTTGAAACTGGCTTCAGTCTATCGCACTATCCACTGTACCACCTATATTCTTTTATTTTTGGTGGGGCAATGAAGATTAAGTGACTTGCGCAAGGTCACACAGCTAGTAAGTGTCAAGTGTCTGAGGCCAGATTTAAACTCAGGTCCTCCTGAATCCAGGGCTGGTGCTTTATCCACTATGCCACCTAGCTGCCCCTATTATATTCTTGAATAAAAAGAACATATCTGTTATGGACTTGTGCTGAATTATTCCAATGGGAAGAAATTTGTGATGGATTTTTCTATTTCTTCTCTTACTTAGGAGAGAAGAAGAGGAAGCAAGTTAGCTAAAAGATGCAAGACCACAAATCTACTTTTCAAATTAGAAGTCTTTTTCATTTTCTGAAAATGATCCTAGGATTGGAAAAAAGATCTAATGATTTCTATCCAGAGAACCTCAATGTTTGAATTCCATTCTGTATGAGGCCACAAGGGGCTAAATACACTGGCCTAGATGGAACCAAGATGCCTAAATTAGCCTTGGGGAACTTGGGGTACTCCATCTGGAAGAAGATCAATTTCTTTAATAGACATTTGTAATTACCTCCCTTTATATTGCTTCTGAATTTGTGTAATTTTTCTTTACCCTTCTAAATAAACCCCTAAAATATAAACTTTTAAACTGGAGTTTGGGGAGATAGAAGATAGAAAGGAAAGAGAAAAGTAGTTCATAAGACTGGGTCTTCACATGTGGTGGCAGCATCAGAGGAAAGGAAGGCATGTAACTGGGGTTCAGGTGTGTCAGATCCCTGAAACTGAGGAGGCAGACTAGCTCAGAAGTCAGTAGGTCTAGAAGACTTGGTACTTCCCAACTTGAATTTAGAGATTTGGGAAGTTTAGATATTAGACAAAGGTGAAATCCCCGGGGGGCCAGAAGCAAAATCTGCTATACCAATTCCAATGGGGAAAACTGATGTCTAGCCTGGGGAAACTAATTGCCTAAAGCCTTCATAGTTCTAGTGAAACACTGCTGTTTTAGGAAAGAAACAAAACCCAGAGCATGAAGCATCACTAGTTGAAAGGAATTAAAATCCTTAATGTCCACTGTTTTATTGTTGTTTCGACACTAGCCTTTAAGTTGTGCTTTAAGGTTTGCAAAGCATTTTATACATAGTCGTTCATTTTATCCTCACAAAACCTCCTCGGAGATGGGTGCTATTATCTTCATTTTACAGATGAGGAAACCAAAGCAGGCAGAGCTTATGTGACTTGCCCAGGGTCACACAGACCGCGTCTGAAGTGAGATTTGAACTTAGATCAATGGAACTGGTTCATGGAACCTGGGTCATAGTTGAATGGACCCTGGAGCATTCCAAGTCCAAGCTTTCTTCCCCTCTGTAGAACTTTAGATTTGGAAATTATCTTAGCATCATGGCTCTAGAACTGGGACTTTGGAGGCCATCTAAGTTTTTTAAGAAGTCCTCTCATTTTATAAAGAACAAAACTGAGGTTGGGGGAGGGGGTAGGGGTGATTGAGTGACTTGGTCAAGGTCATGTAAGCACTAAACATTAGAGATAGTATTTGAACCCTTTAGCCTCAACTGATGTTGGGGTCACATGTTCTGTTTACAAATCTTAGTGTAGAATTCCAGGGAACCAGAGACAACTAGTTTGTTATGGCAACACAACACCTTCGATGGGCTGAGCTCAGTTCCTGGAATTAGCTCATTTAATGGGCAAAAAGGAGAGAGAAAAACTGTCATAGAAGTTCTTGCTTTGGACAGGGGACAACATGTCTCTGTGGATGGTGAATAGCGACCCAACAAACGGTAGGTAATGAACTTCTAAAATAACATATACTGAGCATAATGTTCACAGCCATTAATCATGAGATAAGAATGCCAGCCTTGAAATCTGTGGAGTGGAGTAGCTGAGGTCCTGACTCTCCTGTTTTTAAGAGGTAATTTTCACTGTCTTTCAGACAACCCTTCCCCTTAACCTGGTGCCAAAAAGAAGTTGTCTAGTAACAAGGCTTGCCAACAGTCCCCAAATTCCAACTATATCAAGGTGTTTGCCCAGAAATTGCTCTTTAGTAGCAATCCTCATCCGCCTCATACCACTAGTCACTCTGCGTCTGACCTTCAAAAATTTTCATTCAAAACTGATCTTTCTTACTTAAAATCCTTTGTAAACTATTTTTAAAAGCAGTCAACAGTCTTTTGTTCACAGGTTTACTGCCTTGGTTTTCGTTTTATGTTTTTGGATGAATTGATCACAAAGGATGAACTTGACAAATTCATCTCATTGATTAATGGGGTAAGAAAGGATGTTCCTAACTATGACTTGAATGTCATTGACTCGTGTCCTCTCCCACTGCCAATGAAGAGTTTCTATTTTTCCTCTTCCATCTTCTCCCTTCCCAAATTCCCAGTTAGAACAGACCTTTGGTTCAATTCTCTGTACTGGAAGTACCTGGAACCACCAAACTTTAGGAGAGAGAATCTTATGAAATAGAAAAGTTTTCCAGTTGTCTGGAAATGTAACCTGACATGCCAAAAAATAGATGAGGAGATAACAACACTGGCTTATAAAAAGTGCTGTCTTAAAAAGAAATCTATCAGCAGTTATCAATTATTCCTTCCCACTCTCCCCCACCCCATACACACACACACACACACACACACACACACACACACACAAGTTTTAATGTTAAAGATACCATAAGGAAATGTGAAGTTCTTTGGACCAATAGTAATTATTCTACATCTATGTCTCTATTCTCTTCACCACGAATATCACAATGCTCTAATCTTGTCTCAAGAGACCTCACTGTTGAGCCTCTAGAAGTATGGGTGAGAGAAGTGTCTGCCCTCGGCTTGCTTCTTCCCTCCCAACATCAAGTCCAAAGATAGAGAAAAGTTGCTTACTATTTCTGGGCTTCTCCTCATCCATGCCTTCATCTTCATTCTCAGGGTCAATGTCTTCCGCTTGAGTGATCCAGTCCAGGTAGCCTTTGAGGTCCTCTTCCAGTTGCTGCTTCTCTCGCAGCTTTTGGAAGTCTCCTCGAGCCTTTGCTTTCTCCCTCTCTTTGGAAAACTCTCTGGTGAGAGAGTGTGGGAGTAGTGTGGGGTTGATGGGATGGGAAAGAGGAAGAGGAGGAAGAGGAGGAGGGAGGAGAAATCAGGAAGGGGAGGAGATGTGGGGATATTTAAAAAAACCAGTATTAGATGGGGTTCTCCAGGAAAACCTGCCCACATACCCCTACCTCTGATAAATACGCTATACACTGCACTTCTTATCCTATGACTAGGAAAGAAGATCTCAGGAACCATCACAAAACAGTCTAAATGGGGGAGGGGAATTTATTTATTGATTGTAGATCATGACCTTAGTGTTTCTACAGTACTCACTATCTAAGACTCCTTTACATGCAGTAGTAGCTATGAAAGCTTAAAGGAATGGAATCCATGATTTCATCCCTCTTTAAATATATACTACCCAGTACCTTGGTATTTGGTAGACAACATGGGAAGTCTCAGGGTGAATCAAGTTATAAAGGACATTCAGAGGGAGTGTCTTAGTCTCTGCAGTCTCCACTCTCCATTTTTAAGAACATCCAATGGCTATTAGCATGTCTAAAAAGATTTTGAGATCAAAGGTTCTTTCCCACAAAGAGAAAAATAAACATCAAAGATTCCTAACACAAGAAAATACCCTTTATTAAAAAATGAAACCCAGAAAATATGAAAATTGAAAGGCAAATTTAATTTTAAACCAACAGTGATTTCAATAGAATTAGGATTTTGTTGGGACAGTGTCTGTTTATTTGACTGGTTCTTTATCTGTTTTCTTGGATTCCATAGAAAGCTCTTTTGCTTTACTCTGAACTCAAATTCATGTGTGTGTGTGTGTGTGTGTGTGTGTGTGTTAAGGGTGGTGGAGTACTACTTATAAGACTGGGTTTCAGCTTTCAAAGAAGAATCATTGTTAATTTGTCCCCCATCTTATTGGTTCCCAGGGACTTAAGGGAATAATTGAGTGGGTGCTTGCAGTTTTAGTTTTCCCAGCCTCTCCCTGAAAAGTTCCAACCAGAAGCTGAGAGCTTATAGAAGTCATTTGAGATAGGATAGAATTTCTTCCCCACAGCCAGATGTTCCAATTGGAATAGATAACCAAATAGGGAAGGGGGAAGGGAAGCCTGGATGAACTACAAGAGAGTCACGTGCACTTTAGAGGGTGAGCGTTTTGTCTCTGCAGTTTGACTATACTGTTTACTGCATTCCTCTTTTGGTTGGAATGATGTGTAATAGGTTTCTGGCTGTATGCATGGAGGATGGTTAGGAGGAAAGAAGTGAGGAAAAATGGGGCAGGGAACTTTTTTTTTCAGTTGGGAGAGGTAGGGGGGACCCTCATTCTAATGACTTCTCTTCAACTGCTTCCTTAAAGACATTCTGGCTTGGATTGAGTTTTCTTTTTAAATTTGATTGAATCTAATTCTAATTGAATTTAACTTTCTTTTCCCTTGGCTCCTGGCCAGCCAACCACATAACTCCATTTACTTTTCTAGGGAATTTTTATGTTAAGGAAAAAGTACCAGAATAATAGCTGGACCCCCCAATCCCCAACCCCACCCCAGTAGCACTTAATCATGTTTAAATGCCAGTGGTGGGGTGAGGCAGGTAGCAATGCTGGCTCATCTGCCTCACTTCTTATACTTTGCTCACCCCACCTCCTCCTGGGAATCCTCAATCCTGCCCCCAGGGGAAAGTGCCCTTCATCTAGAATTCCATTTCAGTTTGTTAATTATCTGACTTCCCTCACAGACTACTTTTTTTTCCCTTTTGGTGGGGAAACGAGGGTTAAGTGACTTGCCCAGGGTCACACAGCTAGTGTCAAGTCTCTGAGGCTGGATTTGAACTCAGGTCCTCCTGAATTCAAGGCCAGTGCTTTATCCACTGTGCCACCTAGCTGCCCCCACAGACTACTTTTTAAGGCCTACACTGTTATCTACACCCTTTTCATTCCTAATAGAAAATGAACCCCTAACTAATTTCCGATGGAATGGGGCATGTACTGGAATCAGGAGGAAACTGAGCAACTAAATATTGCACTTTTTGTTATAGGAAAGAGTTCAGGTTCTGGTCATAACTGGAATTCCCCATCTCCTTAGAGGGATTAGATTTTGGACCTGAGACTTTGAAAGGTCTAGGAAACTGAGGTTCCAAGAGTTAAAGTGACTTGTCTAGAACATAGAGCAAAATAGAGTAGGGGAAATTGAGCTATTTCTGTTTCAGACCCCAGTGGAATAAGAATTATCTGTGTAACCAAAGCCCTAAGTGAAGCACACTAAAAATGTGGGGGATGAAAAATGCAAGTTTTGCCCTTGCTTACAAGAGATCTACCTTTCATGGTCTTAAGATTTCATGTCCTTGAATGGTATGATTACCTATTTTGAGGAAGGGCAGGAGATGATTCTCCTGTAGGCCCAATGAAATAACCCAGATGTGTAGCAGTGAGGAGGGAAATAAGGGCTGGTCTGAACCAAACCAAAAACAGTAAAGATTTGCTGGATGGCAGAATCTGGCTCTGTTATCTTTTCATTTGGATGCCAGCCATCTTTCTGCACTGGGGCCTGAACTAATGAAGACATTTCAACCCTAACCTGATGGGAGCTGTGTTGGGCCTTGGGACTGAAACTAGTTTTACGATCAGTTACAGCCCTGGGTTTTGTCATAAGGAAGAAATACATTCATCACCAGCAACAGCTACTAAAAAAATGGGCCTGAGAGTCCCTGTGTTATTTTTTTGAAATGTAAAACACACAAAGGGAGATGCAGTTGAAAAGTCTAGGCCATACAGACTGTTCAACTAGATGAGCCTCAAAGTCTTTTCCAGTTTTAAATGTTATTCTAAGGTCACAGCTTTGAGTGACAGAAATTCCCACTGAAGCTAATGAAGCCTCTTGCATACCTCCCCATTGAAGTGTATTTTCTAGTTTTGTTTTTTTTTTTGCTTCAAACCTTCTAAAGCAGAGTTTTGATTCTGAATAAACTGAATCTGTGACAATTTATTAAAGTCCCACAGGTTATAAACTTCCTCTTCCATTAAATAATTGGTTCTTCCGTTCCATTCTAGGGCCAGGGTCATACCAGTCAGAGGGACAAGGATTTAATGAGTATTAAACTAAAGAAATTTCAAGTTCTGTACCTTTCGTTTCCACCTGAAGGCATTTTTTGTACTCTTTAGAAGAAAAAATGTTGAAGATCTCAGATTCTGTGGGATATTAATTTCAGGAACAATCTTGAACCTGCCACTATAACTGTTTTTAGCTCTTGAAAATTAAGCTTCTTCATGGGATTGTAATTAAGGGTTAAATGGGAAAAATACCTGCCTTGCCCAGCTCACAAAACTATTGTGAGAACAAATGAGATGATGAATATATATGTGTGTGTATATATATATATATATATACACACACACACACACAAACCTATATATGTATATAATTTGAATATATAATGGGATATTAGTGTCAGGTAATATCTCATTTTTATGGCATTTTCAGTGAATGAAATATTCTGGTTAAATGAAGAATAAACATAATCACCACTACCACCATCATCCTCTGGAAATGCCATTATAGAGATCCCTCATCCCTTGTTAATGCCAGATAAATGATAGCTGCTGACATTCACATAATGCTTTTTGATTTACAAAACACTTTTTATCCATTTTCTTAATTGTTCCTAACAACAACCTCTGAGATAAGTAGTGCAATTGTTATTGTCCCCATTTTCTAGGAGAAGAAATCATTTCAGAAGGGTTAAATGTCCAAAGTCACACTAGTAAATGAAGCAAGGTCTTCACCAAATCCAGTGTTTTCCATTTGGCCATTAGCTGCTTGAAGCAGCATGGAAATTTATTTTATTCTAAATACTTTTCTTGGAAAACTTGCTAAAATGAAGTACAGACTTTCTTGCCTTTGTGAATAGAGCATGCTGAATATAATTTAACTTTTTGATGATTCGGGGTTATTTCGATAAACATTTTTTATCAAATTCTTTGGTCATGCATGTGAAGGGCTGAGATGATTTTTGTCCCCCATACTCCCAAACAGCTGAGCTTCTCTTTGGTAGTTGTGTTGTTTTCTATCTTAGTGATCCTCTCAGGAGTTACTGAGGTTTGTAGAAATGGCTGCCCTACACAAAATGACCTCAGATTATTATTCTAGTTGGTGGTTTCCCTCCCTCTTCCCTCATTCTAACAGGTGGATGTTTGATCAGTGAGTGGGAAAAAGCTGGAGAAGGTAAAAGCTTGAGCTTTGAGAACTCAGATGTTTGAGAAAATCTGTACAAAGCTCCCTGCTTCTACAGCAGAGGATTAGTAACCACCCTAAACCAGGAAGGACAATTGATATCTGCCCAATTTCTTCTTCTCCTCCGGGATTTTTTCTTTTCTTTTCTTTTTTTCTTTCTTTGATGTCTCAACTTAACCTGCTTTGTTATGCCAGCTATCACTATTCAAGAGAGGGGCTTCTTTGTTGGTGGTATTCATATTAGGGGCAGATCCCAAGGAGAATGAAATAAATTTAATGCTCTAAATTCCCACTCTCAACCTCAGATTTCTGTGGGGAGGACTCCATGGTTATTTGGATTTGGGGAGGAAGATATGGGTTACTTTTTGATTTAATCCTTAAAGTTCTGACTTTGAACACTGTTCAGTCTCATTCATTGTAGGTTGAAAGACAGGCAGTGTGGTAAAAAGGAGAGTGCTCTAAGTTGAGAGTCAGGCAATTGACATGGTGGAGGAGAAAGAGCACTGACTCTTCGGTCATAGGACTGGGTTTCAAATCTTGGCTCTGCCATTTACTATGTGTGGGACTCTGGTCAGTTTGCTTCAGTTCTCTGGGACTCATCTTTCTCATCTGTTAAATGGGTAAGTTGTCCTAGAGCATCAAAAAGAACTCTTCTCATTTTAATGTTATGTATTCTATTAAATAATTGCTCGTATGGGTAGTCTTGCCTTTCTCTTCCTACCCCTGTGTATTCTTGGGGTAGAGTGGGACTGGGTTATAATTTTAAGATTATCTTTGAGAGATGAACTTAAAGACACATGAATATTTTCTTGTGTTGGAATATAAATATAGAACACAACCCTAAAAACCGCCTTCCCTTTCCCTCTGATCTTGCCTTTCCTTCCACCTCTCTTTACTATTTCCCCCTCAAAAGTTTTCACTGGCTTTCATTCATGAGCTCACCTTGGAATGAAAAAAAGGTCTTAGGTCAGCAAAATCTGTAAATAAATTTCCCGTGCTAGAGAGGAGACAGGCAGGGAGTAAGGGGTGCAGTTGGGGTGGTCTACTCTCTTCTCCCATTTCAGAGACCAAGAACACCAGTTCTGCAATGTTCCTGATCTCTCTGGGGCTTAGCAGTAACTACTCGACTTATGTACAAGCTGGTAATGACAAGCCAGCTTTTTTCTCTGAATGTCTCTTGGCTTTAATGGCCCTTGGCACCTAGGAAAGGTCACTAAAAGAAGCTGATCTGAGCTACTCTCACTGGGGTCCAAAATAATTGTAATGTCATCACAGATGTAGCTTAGTAGAAGTGGCAACAGAGTAACAATAATGCAGCAAGGGCTTATCAGTAAGGGTTTTTAGGGCCAGTCTTGGCATGACTGGTGTGAGCATATGGTAGGGTGGGTGGGTGGTGAGGAGGCATTCAGCTGGCTCCCCAAGGTGTGCAGATGTCTACCCATGGGATATTCAATACCCCAATCATACCCCGTTTCCTCCACTTTTAAAAAAAATCTGTCTTCAAAATTACATTGGATCTCATTCTTTTAGTATACTGTAGTGGACTGGGTTAACGAAGAGACTTTCTCTTGGAAACTGAGGGAAATTATAACGTACCCCTCATATCCTTAGCTAGTTTATTTATTTAAATGACCAAGTTCCTTTTCCATTCTGAAAAAGGTACTTTGGCAAAAAAGGCTTTTGGTCTATAAAATAATAGAAACATTTTACTAGCTGATTGAAAAAAAAACAACCCAACATTCTTCTAGTTGTACAAAATGAAGCTAAAAGAAAGCAAGTCACATTCTTTTTTAATGGCTTACTATTAGCTCCAAGGCTATTATATATGTTAAGAAACTAACCTTCGAAGTATAGAGTACAAAAGAGCATCCTGCTCTTGTGGAAAGGCTACCTGGGGTGGCACTGACATAGCTGGCATAATGAATGGCACATCTGCCTGGTCATCTCTTACTGAAGCCATCTGTTCACCCCTATTGTCCATTATACAAAACAGTGGGTTGATTTTTGGGAATCTGTGCTCTTTACCCAAATCGGCCAAGGCCATTTGTTTAAAGGTTCTTGAAACTGACTTGTTTGTCTCACTAGCTTCAGTGAGACCCAGAGAAGGTGTAAAGCCAAGAGTGAAAAGAATGAATAAAACAAATGAAAAAAAAAAACAGTAACATTTTCCTTGGTACTGCTTACCCGCTAAGGACACCGAGAACCAAGTTAAGAACAAAAAATGACCCTATGATGATTAGTGTAACAAAATAGATCCAGGGCCAGTCCCTTCCTACGGCATCATTGACCTAGAAGAATGGAATGATAGTTAGTGAGGCATACTCTGCAACCGAGCATGGCAAAGCTCCACTGGGCACCCAAGTCACTGGTATCAGGAATGTTGGGACCTAACTCCTTCTAGGCCAAATTAAAAGCCAAATATTGTCAACATATGAGTGATTTTATTTGAACCAAGAGATTTTGTTTTTCTGTGTTTCCTACATCCACAAGGGTCCCATCCATATAGATCCTGGTGATGGAGCCCTGCTCGGCTGCATTGGAAAGAGGACATGGAGATGGTCAGCTTACCCGCTCAAAACACCGAGAACCAGATTTAGAACGAAAAAGGATCCAAAGATGACCAGACTGACAAAATACACCCAAGGTAACTCATAGCCCATTGCGTCTTGCATCTGGAAAGATGAAGGAAAGTTGGGAGAGAAAGGAAGTTAGGAGAGAAAGAAAGCAGAAACATGTTAGAGCAGAAAGGCAGGTGGGAAAGCATGTAAACAGAATCTGTTAAGGACCCATTAGCCTGGACTTCATTTTCCCTTGTGAACATTATTACCATTTTTTTCCTTTTGGCATCATGAGTCTTCAAAACTATCTTTCCGTAACAAGCACCTGAGTTGTTATGATTTGAAAGCAGCCACTTCAAGGAGACCACTGCCTTGTATTTTCTCTCATTCTAGCACCATTTTAGCAGGAAAAAATTAACTGAGTCCAGATTTAATGTATTTTTCCCTGTCCAAGCAGGTGTTAAATAATTTCCAAATTAGCTAGTTGATGTACTAGGAATTGGTAAGAGAACTGAAGACTTGGCACCAAACCAATCAAGGGGTGACCAAGCAGGGTCAGAGTTGGCTCACATGAATATCAAAGCTTCTATGGCAGCTATAGCCACTGAAGACTCTCAGACTAGATGGTCTATACATATAATAGCTCGCCCTGCCAACACTTTATTGGCATAGCAGAAGTAGTCACAGTTAAAAAAAGAGGAAACCATTTGTTTCCAATAAATCTGACTGTATTTCTCCCAGTATGGTCCTGGTATATTCTACTAGGAATGCTTGGAACTTACAACCTGGAAACTGCAGGAAATCATAGTATAAGGATAAATAAAAACATCTATATGAGAAAAGAACACCTAGTTGTCACTGTAGAAAGGAAAGAGATGTGGTTCTGAGGGTAAGGTGATGTCTACCAACTTTTTAAGAAGATGAAAATTTATGGGGCTGTCAACCTTTCACTTACACCTATTATAATGTCCATTGGGGTTGCTTTTTAAAAACCATAACTGTTCATGAAAAAAAACCCAATTCTATCCTTGTGAAATTGCCCAATAAGGCCTTTTCATAAGACTGGGCCAGGCCAGGCCTTGTCAACTATTTACACCATCCTCCACATAGCTTCTCATTCCAAATACATTCCCATGGTCGAGCACAAACTTTGACCATATTGTGATGGGAGATACTTAGCCTGACTGGCCTAAAATGCTATATCTAGGGGGTGGCTAGGTGGCACAGTGGATAAAGCACCGGCCCTGGATTCAGGCGTACCTGAGTTCAAATCCAGCCTCAGACACTTGACACTTACTAGCTGTGTGACCCTGGGCAAGTCATTTAACCCCCATTGCCCCGCAAAAAAAAAATGCTATATCTAGTTCTCTCCTTGTTGTGTTTGCCTTATGTAAGTAGTGCTTTGAGCTATTTCTATAGCTTGCCATTTTCCAAGTGTTAAGTTAAAGGATGATTTGCTAAAGAAGTCTATTAAGGCCTTTAGGTATTATTAGTTAAGCTGGATCATATGGAAGACATAATTCTTCTACAACAGACCCACTTAAAATAGGTCCATGTATTCATGCTTAAGTGAAGGCAAGTGAGGTAAAGAAGCAGTGAGTTGATGTGATTCAACGATGGGTTTGGAGAAGGGAAGAGGGAGGTGAAGGCTAGGATGAGCAAGGAGGCTATATGAATGACTTCTTTGATCAATATTTTCTCTATTTGAGACAGTGGAAAGACCATTAATTCTTGAGTACTTGGGTGCAAATGTTATCTCTGACAGCTTATTATTTGTGTAACCTCAGTTGCCTCAACTGTAAAAGAAAAGGGGATGGATTGGAGGGTTGGTGAAATCCCTTTTGTTTCTTCACCAATGATCTATGATCCTTTCACCCCTTACATGTGGGTTTTCCTCCTTTACTCTCACCTCTTTCTATACTAAGTGATCTCATTCACTCCTATGACTTCATTTAGCATCTTTTCTTCTTTTCTTTTCTTTTCTTTTTTTTTTTTTGCGGGGCAATGAGGGTTAAGTGACTTTCCCAGGGTTACACAGCTAGTAAGTGTCAAGTGTCTGAGGCCAGATTTGAACTCAGGTCCTCCTGAATTCAGGGCTGGTGCTTTATCCACTGTACCACTGAGCTGCCCTCGACTTCATTTAGCATCAATGCAGGCAACTCCAGAATCAAAATCTCTGACTCATGCCAATCCCTCCCAAGAAATTCCTGCCAAATTATTCTATCTCAACATTCTACTGACACTTGAGGCAATACACCTAAAAGTGAATACTTCTCATTCCCCACACAAATCTGTCCCTTTTTAATTTCTCTGATTCTATGATGCCAACCACCATCCATCCAGTCACCTGGGCTTGTAATATATGGTTCATCTTTAACTCTGACTTCTGAATTCCCTGACATCCAACAAGTTGGAACATCCTGTTAATTTAATATTGGCAAACTTCCAGATGCCACTCTCCACTTTCCACTATGTCTGTAGCTTTCTAGTGGGGCAGCTGGGTGGCACAGTCAATAGAGTACTGGCCCTGAAGTTCGGAGGACCTGAGTTCAAATTTGACCACAGATACTTACTAGCTGTGTGACCCTGGGGAAGTCACTTAACCCCAATTGCCTTAAAAATCCAGGACCATCCCCAGTAATCCTGATACATATCTTGCCACTGGACCCAGATGGCTCTGGAGGAGAGAGTGAGGTTGGTGACTTTGCACAGCCCTCCCTCACTTAAATACAATTCACAGAAAGTCATGACATCACCATCTTTAAGAATGAAGGACGGAAGATAATAAATGTTGGAGAGGCTGTGGGAAAATTGGAACACTAATGCATTGTTGGTGGAGCTGTGAGCTGATCCAACCATTCTGGAGAGCAATTTGGAATTATGCCCAAAGGGCGATAAAGCTGTGCATACCCTTTGACCCAGCAATCCCACTTTTAGGTCTTTTGCCCAAAGAAATCATGGAAGGGGGAAAGGGACCCACATGTACAAAAATATTTATAGCTGCTCTTTACGTGGTAGCAAGGAATTGGAAGTTGAGGGGGTGCCCATCAATTGGGGAATGGCTGGACAAGTTGTGGTATATGAATACAATGGAATACTATTGTGCTGTAAGAAATGATGAGCAGGAAGAGTTCAGAGAAACCTGGAGGGTCTTACGTGAGCTGATGATGAGTGAGATGAGCAGAACCAGAAGAACATTGTACACAGTATCATCAACATTGAGTGTTGACCTACTGTGATGGACTATATTCTTCTCACCAATGCAATGGTACAGAAGAGTTCCAGGGAACTCATGATAGAAGAGGATCTCCAAATCCAAGAAAAAAAAAAGAAAGAAAGAACTGTGGAGTATAGATGCTGATTGAACCATATTATTTCTTTTGTTTTGGGTGCTGTTGTTTTTTTTTTTCTATTTTGAGGTTTTGCATCACTGCTCTGATTCTTTCTCTTGTAACAGGATTAATGCAGAAATAGGATTAATGTTATTATGTGTATATATATGTGTGTGTATATATATATCTATATGTATATGTATAGAGATATATAGATATAACCTATATCAGATTACCTGCTGTCTAGGGGAGGGGGGAGGGAGGGGAGGGAGGGAGAAAAATCTGAAATTGTAAAGCATGTATAAACAAAAGTTGAGAACTATCTTTACATGTAACGGAAAAAATAAAATATCTCATAAAAAAAAAAGAATGAAGGACAAGGGGCAGCTAGGTGGTACAGTGGATAGAGCACCAGCCCTGGATTCAGGAGGACCTGAGTTCAAATCTGACCTCAGACTCTTAACACTTACTAGCTGTGTGACCCTGGGCAAGTCACTTAACCCCAATTGCCCCCCACAAAAAAAGAATGAAGGACAAACAACAACAACAAACTTTCTAGTGAGAGGCGCCCTAGATGCAATGAAAGAGCAGTCAGGAGTCAAGGTTCTAGTCTTGGCACTGACTGCACCTACCAATGTACAAGTCATCCCACCTTTCTAGACCTGTTTTCTCATCTATAAAACAAAGGGGCTTATACTACTTCATTGAAAATTCCTGGGGGCAGCTAGGTAGCGCAGTGGATAAAGCACCAGCCCTGGATTCAGGAGGACCTGAGTTCAAATCTGACCTCAGACACTTGACACTAACTGTGTGACCCTGGGCAAGTCACCTAACCCTCACTGCCCTGAAAAAAAATTCCTTAACCTGTAGACTTTCTGCTGCTGGCTGCTTTTTTGGTGATCTGCTTGTGTGCTCAGAAAACAGGTGTGTAGTGGAAGAAAAGGGGCAAACAAAAGCAATCACTGAAAAAGAAAGGTGAAGAGGCTATCAGGATGTTCATCTGTTTGTGTGTGTGTGTGTGCATGCGTGCGAATACGTGTATGCTGACATCAACTCATTTTGTCGGAGCCAGAATGAAATATTTCATTATTGCTTGTCAGGTTTATGTTCTTTATTGAAAGTCATTATTCTGTGCCACTTATTATTATGGAGGGGTGGTATGAGGGAGGAGAGGAGCAGACGGAATGGAAATCATGCAAAGCCACTGAAGTCTTTAATCATTGGAATAGAACTATTCCCAAAAGAAAAATGAGAAAAACAAAAACAATAATCCAAAGTTTTTTAAAAATTACCTAATTTGCTGACACACTTACTCAGTAGGTAAAGATTTATGCAGGGAAATGGGTGAAAGTTGTCAAGATGCTTATTTCAGCTTATTTTTTCTTCTAAAAGGCAACTTTGTATATTCAATAGTGAAATATAATCAGGAATATGCTGGAGCCAGCACAAATGTCAGGAGACTGTTGTTAAATTTTATACCTTATAAATCAGTAAATACTACAAATCAGGGCTTGATTTGTTGTTTGGTTTATGATCTAGACTTGAGATGGTGGTAGAGAAAATATTAATAATAATAATACAGATTTAACTATCTGTCACTTTTTTTTTCTTCCAGAGAGCTGGTTGTTAAATATTACAAGGGTCTTCAGGTAAAGGTTGGATGAACACTTGTCAGTGATGTTGGAGGGAGGATTTTTGTTCAAGTATGGGTTACATTAATTTTGAAATTCTATGATTCTGGTGCATCCCAGAGAAAACACAAACCTTGGAGTCTGGAGACCAAGGTTTGCAGCCAAGATCTGAAACTTAGGAGTGATCATGGAAAACACATTTCACCTTTCTGAGTCTTGGTTTGGAGGATTATAGGAATAATTCTTGTGCTAGCTACCTTTCAAGGTTGTTGGGAGGAGAATCATCTGGAAGCCTTCAGGTACTACTGGAATGTTAATTATTCTTATCATTCTGTCCTCACTTTTCTGAGGGTAGTCTTGTCCTTAACATATAGTAGAGAAGCCCAGAAAACACCCTCCAAGGAACAGGAGTCATGTCTTGACTGCCCTCATTGGAAACTATAAGGACCTACAAAGGAAGAGTAGGTTACTGTGTTCATGATTGAAAAGGAATTGGATGGAGAAACCATATAACTCAATGATTTCCACTATTCTGTGACTAGAACCAAGGAATTAGATGAACTTTAAGGTCTCATATCTCCAAATCTATGACTATATGAATTTAAAACCCAGAGCAATATGCTAAAACCAACATCTAATTTCTGGAAGAAATAAATAAACAACCTCTAAATCTACTTGTGAATTTCTTAAAAAGTAAAAGGAGAAGAAATTCCCATCTCTAGGTTTCCCCCATCTATTGCCACTTGTAAATGTGTTTATCCAAGTGTATCTCTCCTGTGTTATTTTCTCTTCAGATTTTGGCCTTAGAAACAGCTGTATGAAATGAGGTAAGGGGGCCTTTGGGTGACTACTCTTGCTAGTTAATGGGGAGACTGTCACTTGACACGAAAAGGTTGACTATGTAAAACCTATAAAAGTAATTCAGCTTTATATGTTGTGTCAGTTTTGGCAAGATTCACTCTTTAAAAAAAATTTTTTTGGGGGTGGGGCAATGAGGGTTAAGTGACTTGCCCAGGGTCACACAGCTAGCAAGTGTCAAGTGTCTGAAGCCGAATTTGAACCCAGGTCCTCCTGAATCCAAGGTTGGTGCTTTATCCACTGCACGACCTTGCTGTCCCCCGAGATTCACTCTTGAAAGAGTTGACAGCTTGAAGTAGTGGCTAAATAAATTGTTGGGCATGTGTAACCTTTGTCATTATGCATGCTGGGAATGGGAGGATCTCAGTCTTACAGATTGACAAGTGGACCTAATCTCTGAGAAAGGATTCTACCTTTCTTCTCTGTATCAGACTTTTTTTTTTTGGTGAGGCATATGGGGTTAAGTGACTTGCCCAGGGTCACACAGCTACTAAGTGTCAAGTGTCTGAGGCTGGATTTGAACTCAGGTCCTCCTGACTCCAGAGCCAGTAGTCTATCCACTGTGCCAACCAGTTGCCCCATCATCAGACTATTTTCTTATGCTTAAAAGTCCATGTCTGGACTTCATTAATTTCTCAATTCTTCCTGGGAACCAGTATTGTTTGAAAAAATACTATTCCCCTGGTTAATGGTAATTCTACTAGTTCTCATTTTATGTTTCCTGTGGTTATGGTTAGCATTCCTTTTGGCTGAGACAGCTGGGTGGCCCAGTGGATAGAAATTTTCTTTGTCACATATCATGATGACTAAAACTTTGTTCATGTCCTTATGAATTCAATGCTAATTTTATAGTAGGGGTGTTTACATTTTGTTTGAGCATACTTCAAGTTAGTATTAGACTATGTAAAAAGGCACTTGGAACAATCCATAAGGTTGTGAAGGCTTGTTTCAAAGATTAAGAAGATATGTTAAGGTGGAACAACCACTGTGATTGTGAAATCTCACCTTCCAGGATGTGTAAGATGGAAAGACCAATGGAGCAGGGAAGTAGCAGAGGCAAGAAGCATGTTTGGGGTCTCTAAGGGCCTACATGGTTCACTTAACATGATATTCCTTTCTTGTGGCCTCATTTCTTACTGAAGTTTCTCAAACACAAACACAGTCCAGCTAACTACTCATGAGTAGAGATTACCCTGGCATCAGAAGTAACCAACTGTGAATAAAGCGTATATACCCAAAGACCATATGGTACTCTTTTCTCCAAAAGACATTGGCCACATTGACACCATGGTTGACCTTGAGCCAACTCTGGACCATCTGCGGTCTGGCTCTCGCTACTGAGTTTCTTCTGGAAGTGCCTGGAACTGATATCTGCTTATCTCATTCACTCTCCCTCCCCCAAACTTCATCTGATCGGAGATCCCATTGGAAGCTATCACCAAGTCTGAGAAGGTACTGAGGATTGGGAAAATGAAAATTTGTGGGGCATAGTCTTTGGTGGACTAGTCTTTCATAGAAGGTGAATAATTGATCATAATCAGAGATAAGAAGGACCTTCATCAGAATATAAATATTTATATAATATTTTATGGCAAATTTGCACTAAAATTTTTAATATAAGATACCTTATACTTTCTTCTATTTTTTTCTAATCTTTAATCTTATAGTAAACCTAAAGTTCCACGGGGCCCACAGGTTGCAAGTATCCCTTTAGGTGTGAGTGTCCCCATGGATGGCTCCTATGGCAACAAACATACTATTTCTTATGAGTATCAAATGATACAAAAAGGGTATACAAATTAAAGTGATATACAATTGATAATTGCTGTTATTATCATTGGTATTATTGTTCAAGGGGACTATAGATCCTTGCCAATGATACTGCCAGTATAGTATCTGGTGCCCAGATAGCCAGGTTGGTTTCTTAAGACTAGTGACCAGTAGGTCTCAGTGATCTTCACTGCTATTCTGTATCACAGTATACAGATGCCTTGATGATAATTAGATAATTAATTTTCAAATAGCACTTTAAGGTTTATAAAGTGCTTATTTCACCATAACCCAGTAACATAATGTCAGCACTATAATTTCTATTATATAGATGAACAAATAGACTCAGAGAGATTAAGTGCCTTGCCCCAGTGTCATATAACTAATAAGTGTGAGGGTTAGGAGTCCTATTGACAAGTCTGGGGCTCTTTCTACTCCACTAAAGTTGTTCTCATTTTAGAAACCTATTGTTCCTGGAGGCTAGCCAAGATGACAGAGTAGGAAGAATCAGTACAGCTGAGCTCTCCCCCACAAACACTTCATAAAGATTCAGAAAACATAGCAGACTAAGTCCTAATTAGGAAATCCAAGAAAAAAAATCACAGTGAGTCATTTTCCCATCTCAGGTCAGCATAGGGAGACACAAAGAGGTCTATAAACACTGAGGACAAGGCTGATACAGGAGTAAACTAACTAGGAGTAAGGAGCACTCCTAAGTAAGTCCCTCCACTAAAGGGACTTAGGACTGTGAACCATGGAAAGAAGAGGTCCCAGTTATTGCACAAAGTTGGCTGACTTTGTACAGGTAGCAGGAACAAGTACGAACTGTCAGCTCTGTCACTCACTACCCAGTGCTGGAGAACATTGAGGAAGAAACCTACACCTAGGGATGGTGGTCCAGGTCAAGGAGTAGTTGAAGGCTGTAGACTGTATACTGAGTAAAAAGCAAGTACAGAAACTAGCAGCAATTTGAAATCTGACCCTGGGAGAAGAGTAGGGTTTCAGATGCAGGTTCTAACCCATACAAAATATATAGTGAAATAACTAGGGCATGAAGCCTAGACTAAAGAAGAATCTGTATTTCTGTCACTTTGAACTTGAAGAGTTTTCTAGTTGACTGTCAGTGGCCAAGTCTAATAGTAGACTGCTGGAGTTCCAACCAAGAGTTCCAACTCAGGTAGGTCAGTAATTTGCAAAGCTCAGACCAAGAAGTCGGTGCTCAGATTTTACACTATACAGACTTTTTTTTAATGCCAAATAAAAGCTGGTAGTTCACCAACCTGAGATGTCCCTGAGATTCTTTAATAACACAATATTCAATACCCTGAAAAAGTGGCAGCAGGATCCAGAATGACAAAAGAAAACAAAGCATAGCATAGACATTCCCTTCTGTAGTGCATAGAGCCTAGCCCAAGTCTGAAGTCAGAAAGTAAAACTGGAAGAACAAGCAAAGAAAACCAACCAAACCAAAAAGAACCTCACTATAAAGAGCTATTATCATGACATGGATGCTCAATTAACAAACCTAGAAAAAGAAAATTAATCCAAAGTATCTCTAAGCAAAGTCTCAAAGAAACAAACAGCTTGGGCACAAATTCAACTAGAATTTCTGGAACTGGAAACAAGAAGGCATTTTTCCCTTTTATTCAAAGTTAAAATGATTCAATAAATGAAATAAGAGTGCTAGAGGAAATAATTGGAAAAAATGAAAGCCGTAAGGGCAAACTGGAAAAGAAATAAGACATATGGAAGAAAGAACTGGGAAGAGAATTAACAGCTTGGCACAAGATATACAAAGCCTTAACCAAGAAACAGACTCCTTGAAAATGAAAATGAACCAAATAGAAGTCAATGACTCCACAAGACAACAAGAAGTATTAAAAACAAAGCTAAAAGACAATGGACCAAAAAGTCTCTACACTTAAAAAAATAGAAGAAAGTATAAAGTATCATATTAAAAATAACTAACCTGGAAAAAAGATCAAGGTGAAATAATTTAAGAATCATTGGACTACATGAAATCCATGCAGACTGAAAGCTCCTAGATAGACATCATCATATTTCAAGAAATCATAAAAGTAAACTGCCCAGCTCTTTTAGAACCAGAGGGTAAAGTAGAAGTAGAATCTAATATACGCCTTTTGAAAGAAATCCCCAAATGAAAACTTCCAAGATCATTATAGCTAAAATTCAGAGATTCCAGGTCAAAGGGGGAAAAATACTGTAAGCAGCCAGAAAGAAAGAATTCAAGTACTGAAGAGCCATACTCATGATATATCAGCCACCATTATGAAGGAGCAGAGTGCTTAGAATATGATATTTTAGAAGGGAAAAGACATAGGTTTACAACCAAGAATAACTTTCCCAGAAAAACTGAGTATAATCCTGCAGAGGTTAAAATGGATCTTTAATGAAATAGATACCTTCTAAGTATTCCTGAAGAAAAGACCAGAGGTACATGAAACTTTGAAATACAAACAAAGAAGTCAACAGAAACATAAAAAGTAAAAACAGGTAAGCGATCATAATGCCATAAACAAAGATGAACTGTTTATATTTGAATGTGGAAGTAATGCATGTGTCTGCACAAAACCCTATTATCATCAGGAATTATGGAGGGAACCTGATAAGAGATGCAGGACTGGAAATAGTTTTTGTTATGTTTTGATCTTAAAATAAAAAAGGAAAGGAGGGAAGAATATACAATGAGGTGAGGGGGCGACGGGAAGAAAAAGGGAGGATGGAGGAATGCATCTCACATATCAGTATGTACAAGTAGAAGATTATACCAACAGAGGAAGGGATGAGGGAGAAGCAAATACAAGACTGTACAAATAAGGAGGAAGGGGTGGGGGTTGGGAGAAGACATTTTAATGTAATTTACATTTGAACTGGTCAGAGGAAGGAAAAATACCCACTCACATTATTGTTGGATGCAGAAATGCATTTCACTCAATGGAGAGACAGAAGAAGAAGGGAGAAGAAGAGAATAAGGAGGATAGATTTAGGGAGGGATTAGTCCTAAGCAAAATAAGCTCTCATTATGGAAAATAGATATGAAAAGGGGTTTAAAAGCAGAGAAAGAAAGAATAAAAACCCATGACTGGACTCTGGGTAAATGCCAGGGGAGAAGAGGCATACTACATGAAACTTAGAACACTAGTGATCAGCACATTTTTCCTCTATAAAGATGGAGCAGAAAACAAAGAGAAGGAAGAGTATAAGAGAACAGGATGGAGGGAAAATACACAATTAATGATTATAACTGTGAATGTTAATAGGATGACCTCCTCCTGTCCAATACAATGGAAGAGAATAGCAGAATTAAGCAGAATCCAACATAAACTGTTTACAAGAAACATAAAGATTCACAAAGAGCTAAAATAAAGGGGTGGACCAAAATCTATTATGCTTTAGCTGAAGTTACAAACAAAGACAGGGGCAGCAATCATGCTCTCAGGAAAAAAGAAACAACAGCAAAAATAGACAATCTTTTAATTAATTTAATTTCTCTCTTTTAAGAGAAACTGGGAAATGACATTTTCCTGAAAGGTACCATAGACAATGAATTAACATCAGTGCTAAACATATATGCTTTGCAAAGCATAGCATCTAAATGCTTAAAGGAAAATGAGTTACAGGGAGAAAATAGTATAACCACAATAGTGGGTACTGTAATTGATGCACCCTTTTCAAACCTATATAAGTCTAACCAAAAAATAAGAAAGAAGTTATAATATATATAATAATTTTATAAATTTTAGAAAAGTTAGATGTGACAGACTTCTAGAGATTATTGAATAGAAATAAAAAGGAACATACATATTCTATAGCTATGAATGGCACTTTACAAAAATTGACCATGTATTAGGGCACAAAAACTTCATAAAAATGCAAAAAAGCAAAAATAGAAAACACATCTTGTACAGGCCACAATGCAATGAAAATTACATTCAATAAAGATCCATGGAAGAAATTATTAAAATTAATTGTGGAATAAATAACAATATGAAAGAAATGTTGGGTCAAAGAACAAAGCCATAGAAAGAACAGACCATTTCATTAAAAACAATGACAACAATGAGAGAATATGTCAGCATTTTTAGGATACAGGCAAAGTAGTTTTGAGGATAAAATTTATATCTCAACATTTTCATCAATAAAAGAATGAACATATCAATAACTTAAGCAAGCAACTAAAAACAACACCCTAGAAAACCAAAAAATTAATAATACTAAATTAAACATTAAAATAGAAAAACCCCATTGAATTAATTAAAAATTAAGTGCTGATTTTTAATTAAAAAACTAAATAAAACACTAATTTGATTTTTAAAAAGGAAAGAGAAAAACCAAATTATCAGTCTCAAAAAATAAAAAGGTCCATTCATAACAAATAAAGAATAAATAAAATTATTTTAAAAACTATTTTACCTAATTTTATGTCAGTAAGATTGACAGTCCAAGTGAAATGGATGAATCTTTGCTGAAATATAAAATGCCCATATTCATAGGACAAGAAATAAATTATATAAATAACCTAATCTTGGAAAAAGAAGTTAAATAAGCCACAAATGAGCTCCCAAAGGAAAAAAAAAACAGGACCAGATATATTTATAAATTTGAAAAAATTTGGAAAAAGCCATCTGAAAAAATTGGAAAAGAAGAGGTACAACCAACATTTTTTTCTATGATACAGATATAGTCTTAATACCTAAACTAGGGAGTCAGGACATATAGCAAACTATCGACCAATTTCTAATTGAATATTTAAAAAAAATTTTTTTGCTGGGCAATGAGGGTTAAGTGACTTGCCCAGGGTCACACAGCTAGTAAGTGTCAAGTGTCTGAGGCTGGATTTGAACTCAGATTCTCCTGACTCCAGGGCCAGTGCATCCACTGCACCACCTAGCTGCCCTCTCTAATTGAATATTGATACAAAAATGAATTATTAGCAAGGATATTACAGCGATATATTACAAAAATTATTCAGTATTACCAGTTTGGATTTATACCAGGAATGTAGGGTTGGTTCATTATTAGGAAAACTATAAACATGATTGACCACATTAATAGCAAGAACAAAAATCATATGATATCAATAGATGGCTTTAAAAAAAGCTTTTGATGAGATAGAAAACACATTCCTGTTTTAAAAAAAACACTAGAAAGCAAAGAATAAATAGACCTTTCTTTAATCTAAGTAGTATTTGTCTAAAACTAAGAGCAAGCATGTTATGCAACAGGGATACACTACAAGTCTTTCCAAAATGATCAAGGGTAAAGCAAGGATGTCCATTATTACATTATTACATATAGTGTTTAAACATTAGCTAAAACAATATGAGAAGAAAAATATTTGAAAGAATTAGCAGAGGCAAAGAGGAAACAAAATTATCCTTTTTGTAGGTGATTTGATGGTTTACTTAGATGAAGCATCAACAAAAAATTAATTGAAACAATAAACAACTTCAGCCAAGTTGTGGGATATAAAATAAAGTCATATAAATCATCAGTATATCTGTATATTACCAATAAAGCCCAGCAGGAAGAGATAGAAAGAGAAATTCCATTTACGATGACTATAACATATATAAAACACTTGGGAGTCTCCCAATAAGAAACATACTGGTACTACTTCAAAATAGCTACAAAAGACTTTTTACATGGAGACAGAGACTTAAATAAGTGGAGAAATATTAATTTCCTATGGGTAGACTAAACTCATATTAAAATGATAATAGCTGACATTTATATAGTACCTAATATGTGCCAGGCATTGTGCTAAGTGCTTTATAAATGTTATCGTATAATACAAATGTCAATATTGTCTAAATTAGTCTACACATTATTCTGGAGAAATAATAGATCCAGAATCTCAAAGGGGAAATAATGAAAATAAGTGAGAAGGAAAAGGGTATGGCAGCACTAGATCTCAAACTATTACAAAGAAGTAATCAACAAAACAATTTCATTCTGGTCAAGGAATAGAGTTTGATCAGTGGAAGAGATGAAGTACACAGTATGGAAAAGCAAATGAGCACAGTTGCCTTTTATTTGACAAATCCAGCTATTGGAGGAGGAAATCATAATTTTACAAAAACTGCTTGGAAAATTGGGCAGCCATCTGGCAGAAACTTGGTATAGACCAACAGTCTTACTTTTAAATTCCTTGTCCCTGGGTGACTATGGCTACAGTGGTCTTTGATCCTCTAAATTGCTCTAGAAATTTCTCCATGGGAATTTCTTGTCTGTTCAGTCAGGCTATTGGATCCTAGAGGGCAAGGCCAATTTTAATATTTCTAGGCACAATTCTGGGCACATATTAAGTGCTCAATGAACATTTATTTTGATGGAATAAATTTGATGCCAATTTAATAGATACTTCTCTTGAAAGCTGTTTTCTCCTCTGGACACCCTATCTTCCAATTTATGGAGGCCACTAAAGTGGTAATGCCCTAAAATGAAAAGGATTTTAAATTCTCCTGTCAAAAAATCAGTAACTTTTAAGATTTTAGCCCCATTGAGATCAAATCCTCTCCCACCTCAGTTTAGATTTAAGGAAGCTATTTTTTAACGAATTAAGGGAAAAAGAAAGTTGTTTCTACTTTTCCTTTATAATTGTCATTGGGTTACCATTATAATTCAATTCTGCCACCTCTGCTTTTCTGACTTCTTCAGAGATTAGTTTTAATTCTACCACACTAAAAGATAGGGAAGCTGATTTTTCTAAAGATTTTTTCAGAAATGAAGAAATATCAATAGAGTAAAATGCCTGAAGTCAAACCACTTACATTTAAAAGAACTTTGCAATAATTTAGCACAGACAAGTGGTATTCTAGCAGTAGTAGGACAAGAGTTTACTCTATGCGCATGTTTGTGTCTGAAATCATCTTGTAGTACATTCCAATATGCACAAAGAATGACAAGAGAGAATTTAGAAATGACAGCTGACAGTTGACCTGTCAACACTAAAAATGAACAACCTATCATGGTAAAAAATCAAACTGCTGTTCCCAAGGTCTTCTGAATACTTGAACCAGATAATTTGAGGTGAGGAGAGGGGCTTGAGGGAAGGTGGGGGGAAATCACCTAGGGTCCTATAAATCATTTTTTTCTTCACCTTCAAATCCAATAAGATCCTTCGAATGTTATTTCTAGCCTGACCATTACTCTGAATTTTAAATTTAGCTAAAATAGTATAAGGATTGATTTTAAGAGAAAAAAGAATGTTGTAAGTCATGGTTGCTTCTATCAGGAGTAGTGACACTGAGTAAGTCTGAGTTCAGCTGTAACCAGCAATTCTGATTACTGGGCAAGCACTTTATAAGTAAACTCCAAGACAAGTTCCAGGAAAGGTTATCTCAACTCAACTTTTAAAGACAGGGTCAGGGAGAGGGAAAGGGAAAAGAAAGAAACATAATGCTTGGAAGCTTTTTAGTTTAATTAATAAACTTTATGAAGGCATCTAGATTCTCAGACAGTTGTATTCTAGAATCATGGTCCATCTTCCTACTCTTGAACACTCTTCTCCATTTTGTTAGAACTAAATTTTAATGTGTTGCTACCTTGCTCTCTCTTGCCCTAGATCTCAATCTCTATGCAATCAACATGCCAATTCAGTGGTAATGTTACAGTGTGCCTACTGATGAGATAGAGGTGCCTCAGTGCCAGGTACTTATCATTCACTTAATAAATACTTGCTAATTGACTGATTCAAACCAATGTATTCTTACCAAAATCCGAACTCAGTGTGGGTTATTAAATATTTATTCTGTGAAATCCTTAAATCTGGTGTGTCATAGTGGGTAGGGAGCTGGTTTTGAAGCCAATAAGGATTAGGGTTTAATTCCTGCTTCTGACACATGTGACCCTGGGCAAGTCATTTAAATTCTAGCTGGTCTAGACCACTCTCTAAGGCTGTAAGATAAAGAGAAAAGTGCTGATTTTCAAATTCATTGGTAGAAAGAATTTCCTCATTTAGGACTTCCCCATATCAGTGAAACAAGTGGTCCAGTCCTTTTCCTACAAGGACTTAAGTCCTACAAGGACTCTTAGTGCTGAGCCATCAAAAGAACATCTGGTCTCAGATCATCAAAATCTGGAGCCATAACTAGTAGTTTTTGAACCTGAGAAAAAAATGGAATTGAAATGTGCCCTTAATTGGGGGTCAGGGGAACATCCCTGAGGTATAGCCACTGATATGGGAAGGGAGAAGCTGCCATCTTGTAGTGTTCTATTTTAACTAGTTGTTCTTAGAAAAATCTCAGTTATGTCTATGTTGACAAAAGACTAAAAGTGCTATTGCCCTCTAAATTTGGATAGCCCAGGACAAAGTTCTAGTTATCTTTCTTCTAGTTACAGCTCTTCAAAAATGATAAAAAACAAGTGACTATTCTTTCTGTGGAAAGCAAGAATATGCACACACATATTTTTTAAGTCAAGGGAGAAATGAAGTTAATGCTAATATTGTTCCAGCACTAAGACACTTCTTTCCCTTCCTGAGTTTCAGACATTGAGACTCTTCGTGACCCCATTTGGCATTTTGTTGGCAAAGAGCACTAAAGAACCCAATAAATTTTCATCTTCAAAGAGATTTGTACATTCTGAAAGTATAATGATTCAATTTGAAGCCAGAAGACACCCCCCTCCCTTCAGAAAGTGGATCGTCAAAACTAAAAGTGGCTTAATTTCAAAATCATCTGCTTCCCCCCATTTGTTTTTGTGCAGATTTCCCGAGCAGACCACCAGGTAAAGAATAATATCTAGGTAAATAATTTGATCCTTGGTGTCTTTTCTTCTAAGAATTGCTAATACTTTGACAGAAGACACAATGCTCTGGTCCATTCCTCCACAGTGGATGTACTTTCTCACACAGATTCTGCTAAATTTGGTTTCTGAATCAGTCCCAGTGTTAAAATGGAAAAGGAAGGAAGTAGTAATGGGAGTTGGAAAGAGAGATGAGGTTCCTGGAGCTGCTTGAGTCCCTGGGCATGTCTTATAAGCTCAACTAGAACATACTTTTCTGGACCTCCTTATCCAGGAGCAGCCTCCTTCCCTCTGCCCACATGGCAAACTTCACCCAGTCCTTGCAGTTGATCAATCATTATGGAATTCTGTCCCTAGACTATGCCTAGGGTACAGAAAGCAGCCAGGAGCTCCACAGAAAAGAGGCAGGCCCCTGAATACAAGGAGCAAAAGTGCCTTGGGGAGGCTAAAATAGGTATCATTTGTGCTCGAAGATTAGGACAGGTTAGGCCAGGAATGCTTGGCAGAGATGGAAGAAAATGCAAATTCCTAGCCTCCCACTTAACTTCCAAAGTTTCCCATTTCTTTCTGAAGGAGCAACACATTCCTCTGGTGATGTTCAAAATGTCTTATGAATTTTTTATTTTGAATGTTTTAACACTTTGGGTTCTTTCTCTTTTTCTTCCTCTCCTCTGCCCCAGCCTCCCAATGCACAGAATATGAGAAAATATGATTTTTACAGCCAACGAAGATTTGCATTTTGAGAAGTTATTACCTTTTAAAGCACTGAGACTGAGGTTGCATTTCAAAAGTCAGCTTAGATTGCTGCAAATTATCAGGACACACCTTTCATTTGCTTAAAGTACACTTAATATTACCTGAATTGTTGCTCTTTGCACCTTTGCACCTTTCCCAGAAGCTACAACTCTAAGGATTTTGTTTTCCATGAATAGATGTTGATTGAATGTTTTATCTAGAAGCTTGGTGTTCCCTAGTTGGCCACATGATATAGGCCATGCTTTAAAAAACATACATGTGCATATGTTTAAGCAGCCATGATTGTTCTAGGAAGCCAATTTAATTGCATGAGTTATAAACAAAGAAGACCGGTCAGCTTACCAAAAATAGGAATTCAGAAAATTACTTTTCACATGAAGACTTTTGATTTCAGTTCCTAAGTTTGTCACAGAATGATTTTTTTAAAAAAATCTCAATAAACAATGAAAACTGTTATTTGAACCTTTATATGTATTTATTACTCGATATAATAAAGTTTATTTTCATTTAAAAGAAAAAGAAGAATATCTGATATTCTATCCTCCTGAGTAGGAGTCTGATCTTTAGTGGTGATGAGCTCCTGTGTACCTTGTAGCTTAGGATGTCTGTATCTAGCCATTGAATCACCTGTTTTTCTCAGGTTTCAAAGGCCAGTTTTGGCATCTAGAAATATCTAAGTCTTTCTGTATCCAATATAAATATTCTCTGTTTCAATTCACAGCTAGTTTCTTATTTGGAGTTCCCCATCACATTAGCCTCTTTTGACCGAAAACATATCAACTCCTTGAGCTTGAAAGGAAATGCTTGCTCACCAATGAGAGATAGAGGCCACATTCTGAGGTGGCCTGTGGAGTGGAAGTAGTCATATCTCCCCCAGCACACTTTACAGTTGCAGTAGATTAGAGGGGCAGGCGGAGGCAGAGAGAATGAAGGCAGAAAAAAAGAGGGAGTGGAAAGAAGGGGGAAGAAAGAAATCTTCTGTGAGCAGGAGCCATGGGCTGGAGTGTTACCCAGCTCTTCATGAATACCCAAAAAAAGGAGATTAAAATTCTCCTAGGTGAGGTAGGCAGCACATTTATACATGTGCTCTTTTTCTTAAAAAAAAAAAAAGGAAAAAGAAAAAATATATACATATACACACATGTGAAATATCACTATACATTAAAAATATTGACAAAAAAAAAAAACAAGAACAAGTATGTGCATGTGTGCATGTATATACAGAGAGCCTTTGTTGAAAGGTTCCTTGAATAGCCAGAGAGGAATATTCCCTGGGACCCGATTGTTTCTTCACCTCTGAAATGCCTTCCATTTCCATTCTGAGCACTAGAAACTCCAGGGGAGAAAGTACAACACAGCTGCTGAAAATTGGTGGTTGCAGTTGTATGTTTCTTACTATTCCCCACTTTGGGTGTCATTATGACAGTGTCTCTCTATACCACATCTGGCTGGTGGGGTACCAGTGACTTGGGTCAGGGGAAAAGGGAGGCAGTGATGAAAGACCACAATTTATATGGGATGTCACCAAAATAAATTGTACCTACTCTTTCAGTTCCCCTCCCCACCCCCCAATCACCCACTGCCATCCTGCCCTCCACATCCCAATCTGATACTGACAGGAATTGCCATAGCAACCTAAGACATTGGTTTGAAGTTCACATGATAAAGTTCTTATGTGCCGTTCAATAAATCGTGTGTTTTATGACCTACTTACTCATTTGTAGATAGATAATTGTTTTTTACCTGTGCATGACCAAATAAAGGTTCTCCTTTCCTGAAATGGTAGTATTTCCTTGGTAGTATTTTGTGTGATTAACTTGACAGAATAAACTTGCCAAATTGGGAACTGATTTAGCTGCCTTTCAAAGTAATTCAAACAAATGTCTTAGGTGATGGTCTCACAAATATTTTCTGATGAGTTTATTTTTGGCTTAGCTTGTGGAAGGGGTAACTTGGCATTGGTATGACTTTAAATACACTCAAAATTATACCAGTCCTTTGATTAGTTTTGAATGCCCCTAAATGATTCTCTCTACCAGGGAAAGCACTTACCTATGGTTTATGAACTACAACAAATATACAGGGATTTGTGAGTCAGTAGGACTTGGCACTTGCCCCATGAAAGTATTATTCCAATATGGAATTCTCCAGAAAAGATCCTTGAATATTCTTTCTGTGGCAGGAAGACTCTGATGTTTCACTGGTTTCAGTTAAATTGTCTAGCTGCTTTCTTATCCCCCACCCAGTTCATTCTGGTATAAGACCCCTTCTACATATACACTCTATTCATAGCATCTCTACCCTGCTTCCTAAGAAGACTTAGGCAGGTTCCACGATTTCTGACTCTTTTGCAAAATTCTAAAGAAAATGGTGCTTTCAGTGCTGGCACTATATGTTATTGTCCCAGATACTTGGAGGATACCCTATCTAGAAGAAGGAAATACTCAGTTCTCTGGAGTTTTTGCCAAAAATTGGCTTTGCCTTACCAGGATAGAGATACCATTTAGAAGAAAAGTTGCACGAATGTAGATTTATGCTTCTGACTATAGGGGAATGTTTCATGGAGATCTTAAGGCAGATTCCCATAAGGGTCAAACAGATGGCATGCAATATAGCCAGTTTTACTTGTTGGAAAACAAAAGTTAAAGCTCTTAGGGAACTAGGAATTCATTAAACACTGGTGTCAATTCAAAAGATGGCATTTCCAAATATCTGTCATATAAACAGTAGGTTTTAAAAATTTATGTCACCAGTGAAAATTTATACCAATGTAGTAGGCTAATGAATGATTAAAATGTTATGACAACATTAATCCAAGAATTAAAATTCAGCAACATGCTATAGTAGGTGATGATCAGTGGAGCCCGCTGATCTGCTGGACTGGGTTACTTCCCATAGCACTGAACATGGGCTCTGATCCCTTTCTGTGGAACATGGGTTCTGGCCTCTTGCTGAAAGGCATGCACTATGTTAAGAAGACAAAACATCTCCCTATTGATCACCAGTGACAGTGGTTGTAGCAAAGATGATTGGCCATGGAGTGATCAGCCTATTCTGACTCTAGCTAATAGTCATCTTTAATATAACTCCTGTCATGGGTGACCAATCAAGAATTACCACACCAGGCCAACAAGGTATATATTCTTCCACAAAGGGCCAAAGCACATGTCCCACAGAAAGGGAACAGAGCTCATTCCCAGCTCCATGGAAGCTGGACTAGTACATCAGATCCTATGAGAGTGGGAGGGAGGATCCATTAATCACAACTGTTACACTATGCAATGCAATGAAAAGTTCTAGTTTGATGTGGGATCTTTCTTCTTAGAAGACTAGGCCTGATTCCTTTTTATAGGCCTAAGAAAAAGGACACTTATACTTCTGTATTGGGAATTGAGGAAGCGAAAATGGAAAGAATACAAGTGTTACCCAAAGGGGATTTGTTATCACTGTGACCTCTGAGCCAACTATTCAAAAATACCCCAAAGAAAATGTGATCTCTTTTGCTTCCTCTCTCCCACGGATCTCCCATTTCCAGATACATACCCAGTACAGCACATCTGTCCAACCCTCCATTGTAATGCACTGGAACACAGTTAACATGGCGAAGGCGAAATTGTCAAAGTTGGTGATGCCGTGCTTGGGTCCATCCCACCCTGCTTTACATACTGTGCCATTCTGGCACTGCCGTCCATGTCCCGTGTCAAGGGCACAAGGAGAAGGGTCATCTTCTACTGGGGCATCTCAGGTAGCCAGAGGAAATAAAGGAAAGACAAGGACCAAGAAGAGGAAGGAAAAGGAGAGAGAGAGTGAGAAGAGTTAGAAAAAAAATGCAGTTTAAGGTTCATGACTATATAGACAAAATAATAAGACTAAAAACAACATACATGACATTAGTTTTCATCCTGGAGACAGGGTGATTCTGCATACATGTTAAACAACTTGAGTAACTGAGGTTTATCATATGCCAGCACCAATTCAATAAAGTAATCATTTTGGATATTTGCCATACAACTTGGAGACTTTAGATTCAACTACTGATTTAATGTACCTGGATGCTGTGCTGTGTTAACACCACGTTCTTCTGAGCAATAAAAATACAGCAATAACGATGACATTTATATCACCAGGGTGCATAGTACACTGCCAAGTTCCTCCAGCAAGATAATGATGGTGGGGAGAAGGATAATGACTGATGATATTAGTAGACTTCCTTTGAAGAGTTTATTGATGTTTTTCTCTGTACACTCAGTTTTGGAGTCAAGGAGTGTGGTATTTGGAAGCTTCCTCAACATTTTATTATCCAAATAGCTTATCTAAAGATTTAAATGAAAGCTCATGTGTTTCACTTCTCTTTCCATGATTCATGCTATCCCAAATACCTGCTCTAAACATTTGAAAATAATCAGGATTAACTTTTTGTTTTCTAGAACCTATATTCCACATGCATGCTTTCTAGGCAGGCTGTTTCTCTTTCCTGAATATGATTTGTAGAAAATAGCAGCAATTTTGTAGTTTGGCAATGCTTTTCCAGTCACCTGTAAAGTGGTACATTTTTTTATTCCCACAGGGATATTAAAGCATAGAAAGATGAAGAAAATAACTTGGTCAATCAGTGGCACAATCATGATTCCTGACTTTATGTTATGCAAACTGTTGAACTAAACTATAACATTCAGTACTTTGGAAGATACTACCCTCTCTTCATCACAAATCAAATCTAGGATCCTGTAATATCTAAAGGAAATCTATTATCACAAAAAAGGTCCTCTTTCCAGCAATTTATTTGTAAAATAACTTTCCCTCTTAACAAACTCCCACCAGCTAATTTGTGATTGGAAAGTACTCCATGATGCTTAAGGAACAACATTGCTGAAATTCAGGGAGTTTCCCTTGATTTGTTTAAGAAAGAGGGGGAGAGTTGGAATGGTCTAGAAAACCCAGTTTATCCTCTCCATGCTTCCCACATCTGAGGTAATTTGTACTTTTGTCCTAGAGGTGGGTGAAATCAGTATCAGCAACAACAATACTCACAACAATCCCTATGTATAACTTCCATACAAATAATACTTGTAGATTCCTTTGCATGTTTGAAGGAGTTATGTAGCAGCCAATGCTAACACTGTTCTTTCCTACTTATTACTCTGAACTGATGTAAGAGGGAAGAGGAAAGAGAATCTTAGAATCTATGTTGTTCAGTCTTTTTCAGTCATGTCCTACTCTTTGTGACCTCATTTGTGGTTTTTTTGCCAATGATACTGGAGTGTTTTGCCATTTCCTGTTCAATCTCATTTTACAGATGAGAAAACAGGGAAACAGGGTTCAGTAACTTGCTCAGGCTCCCACAGCTAGTGTCTAAAGACAAATTTTAACTTGGAAAGATGAGTTTTCCTGACTTCAGGTCCAGCACTCTATCCATTGCACCACCTAGCTGCCAGCAAGCTATAGGGCAGTGGATAATTAGGGGAAAAAAGCAGGGAAGTTTTATAATATACATCTGCATGTTTGAAACATATGCATCATGGCTGAAGATTAAATTTGGGGCAATATTCATATGTAGAGAACTTTGTTAGGAACTTCATGGATTGAGATCTAGCTTACACATGCATACTATACATAATAATTGCCCCAGCAACACTTATTTGCAATAACCTTATTAGCATATTGCAACCCCCACCACATCACAGAATCCCACACTAAGATAATTTGGCCAATCATACAAGATGCCAAGTTATGAATTTTCCCCCTTGTTCTGCGGGACTAGGTTTTTTGTTGTTTGGTTAACATTATTGATGTTCAACTTGGTAAAACTTGGCAGACCTGTGGTTCTTTCAGCTAATCATTGGTAAACTTAAGCAGAATGCTATGCTTCTATAGTTGTTGTCAGTTAAGTTAAAAAATTCAATGATCTCTATTGAAAGTAACATTATGTGATTCACACACACAAAATTAAGCACATAACTTTTTACTGACAGGTAATAGTGGTAGTTAATAAAAACAAAAACAAAAAAAACTTCAAGCAAATTTTTCCTCACACAAAAAAAATTATTAAAGTCTAAAACAGCGATAACATGATTATAATTATTGACTTTGTTCAGAAGTCTTCTCAATTTCTTCTCTATTTTGGGACAGTTATTTCAACATATTCCTTCTTTCACAAACATCAAAGCAACTCAAATGTCACAGCATTTTTTGTAAATGATGTAACAACCCCTCTGAGCTGACTGGGCAGCAGCTGATGATGGTCTGATCTCTGTAGGCTACTGTACACCCGGGCAGCTGCTGCTGGCCTGGGCCAGTTAGGTCACTTGACTACCTGGCAGCTATTGCCCCTCAACCACCAGAGTCTTCAGTGCAGGTAGCATCTCTTCTAGATAGGTAATTCCCCTGGACTCCCAGCACTTGTTTAGTCCTGGGTAGTTGGAGTCACCACTACCAGTCCCTGATTTGGCTGAGTGTTACACAGCTGTTTTTAGCTGGCCTATTTATCAAAGACAATGACCTTTCCTTATCGCCTTTGAGTCCTTCAGAGACTCAGCTCTGGGGTTTACCTCCAGGCAAGAAATGAGAGAATTCTAGTCTCTCTGGTTCAATAATTCTTCTGGGTTCAGAGTTGGCTTCCCCTCAAGTTCTAGACTCCTTTTACTTATGATGATTATCTCAGGTCAGTTTCTCAGTAGGGACATATGCAAATGAGCTATGTGGTTGAGGACAAAGGTAAAGAAGTTATATGTGCCCTGAGGCAAGTTCCATTGTCTCCTGGCCTTTTGTCTCTAACCCTTTCTAAGGTGTGCTGTTTCCTTCTCATCAAAGGGGCTTTCCCCTTTGATAGCTCAATCTCAGTCTTTTTTCATTTCCTTTCCCAGCTTGGCTGAAGTAAAAATGGGGCACAGCACCTCCTTATGTTGAAATGTTGCTATATATGGGCCTGCAGCTTTAAACTTGAAATTCTTCATTTCAAAGAGGAATATAGGAATAACAATAATCTCCAACCAAGAGAAAAAAATTCAAGAAGAGCCTAAAGCTAGGTGTTCATGCCAGGAAAGAGTATAGAAATATAGATTATTTGTCATAGCTGATATATAGATCCTTCATGGGTTACAAAGCACTATCCCATATACGACTTCATCTGATCTCAGAAAGTAGTGCAAGTATTATTGACTTCATTTTTCATAAGAGGAAACTGAGTCTCAGAGAAAGTAGCCATTAGTTGTTTGTCCTTCATTTTCAAAGAGGACCATTGACATGATGGGGTGATGTCTTGACTTGTGCATGAATTGGATTTAAGTGCAAAACATACTTGGTTAGAGAAATCAAATGACTTGCTCAAGATATATGACTAGTAAGTGACAGAACCAGGACTTATACCCATGTCCTGTGATTCTGAATCTTTCCATTACAGCAGTGGAAAATCCTGAAATAAGTCTTCTGAGAATATAGAATATAGCATATAGAATAAAGTATACTCCATACCTTCCTTCAAAAGGTGGAAGAACAAATTCTATTCTGGGTTTGATTTTAACTAATTCTGAGAAATTGGTTGTTGGGGTGGGTGGGAATGATGAGAAACCTAGGGGAAATATTTATTCTATCCTGGTCTTTGTATTTTTCATTTTTAATATTTTATTTTTTTCACCAGTTACATGTGAAATAATTTTTAACATTCATTGTTGGTTTTTTTAAAGTTTTGAGTTCCAAATTCTTTGCCCCTCTCCCCTCCTTCCCCCATCCCTGAGACAGTAAGTAATTTGATATAGGCTATACAAGTGTAATTGTAAAAATTCACATATTAATCAATTTGTGGGAGAAAAAAACTTGAACAAAACAAAAGAAAGAGGAAAATAATATGCTTAAGTTTTATTCAGATGGCATCAGTTCTTTCTCTGGAAGTGGATAGCATTTTTCATTATGAGTCCTTTGGAATTGTCTTAGTTCATTGTATTACTGAGAATAGCTAAGTCATTCACAGTTGTTCATTGTAAAATATTGCTGTTACTGTTCACAACGTTATCCTGGTTCTGTTCACTTCACTCTGTATCAGCTCATATAAGTCTTTCCAGGACTTTCTGAAATCATCCTGCTTGTCATTTTTTATAGTACAATAATATTCCATTATAATGATATACTACAACTTGTTCAGCCATTCCCCAATTGATGGGCATCTCATTCTGGCCTCTGTGACAGAAGAAGACAAACCACTGAATAGTCTCACAAACACCCTGGATTTTGAGAAAGTAAATTTCAAAAGGTTAAGAGGAAATACAGGTGAGATACTATAGAGAAATGCTATAGGGGAAATCAGGTCAGGAGAGATGAGAGATGCTAAGGAATGAAATTTTGAAGACACAAAGTGAAGTAATTGCAGTGAGGTAGAATAATGGGATTTGTCTGATGAGACTGATATGAAGGGACCTGTAGTGTGGGAGGGCAAGGGAAGAGAACAAGTATGTTTCAGTGCCTATTGTGTGCTAGTCACTGTATGGTATTTCCTATTGTCAATGCTAACCAGATAATCATCCTTGCTGAGCACTATCAGGATTATTTGAAAGATCATGGAAAATGGGTACACAAGATTTAGTGTAAATATTGCCCTGATTAGAGAGAGAGAGAGAGAGAGAGAGAGAGAGAGAGAAGAGAGAACAGAGTCTGTAAACTATAGACCACTGAGCTTGCCTTTAATTCCTGGAAAAATTCTCAAATGGATCATTAAAAGAAGGTAGACAAATATCTAAAAAGGAAGTAGTGATTTGAGAGCCAGCATGGTTTCACCAAAAACAAGTCATGTCAGACTAACCTCATTAATTTTTTTTTAAACAAGATTAATGAACTACTAGATAAATAGAAAGTGGAGGATAAAGTTTACCTATGTCATATGTTGTTTGTCCTTCATTTGTGAAAAGGACTAATGACATCACAGGGTTATGTCTTGAGTTGCCCTGAGTTGGATTTAAGTGAGGCAGAGTTGCATGAAGTCTTCAGCCTCACCCTCTCTCTAAAGTCATCCAAGTCCAGTGGAAAAATAAAATTCAAGATGATTGGAGATTGCCTGGAATGCAGTCGATGACCTTGGTGTCTACCATGTTTGACCAAGCTCTAAGGGCTCCACAGTGCCTGCTTCACCTGCCTTCTTGGCCATTGGAACAAATTATTCTCATTCACCCATTCTGCTAGGGGAAGTCTTCATGTGTTTGAGGGTAGACATTTCCCTAACTCACTGACAGGTTTGGCCTGTCAGATACCATTGATCTTTTTTGCCTCAATGGTTTTACTGGGATGTGGCCACTGCACATGCTGCAGCTTCTTGGAGACACAGGAGTGATTTGGGTGAAGGTGGATAGCATAAGTGGATGAGCAGCCCTGAATAGGGCTAGGCAAGCCCTCACACCAGAGGTTGCCAGTCCTCCCCAGACACCTGTACATCTATGAAAGGTTTGCTGACTCTTTAAGACAAATGCACCATTTCATAATGAAAGAGACAGAAAAAAATTTTTTTCACAAAGGAAGAGATTTCCATTGTCAAAGGATGCAAGATATTGCTGTTGTTACAGATAAACATTTTGATATCTAATAGGAGTAGAAAAAGAACTTTGTTTTAATGTTGTTGTTCAGTCATCAATTGTGTTTGACACTTTATGACCCCATTTGGGGTTTTCTTGGCAAAGATACTGGAGTGGCTTGCCATTTCCTTCTCATGCTCATTTTACAGATGAGAAAACTGAGGTCAACAGGGTTAAGTGACTTGCCCAGGGTCACACAGCTATTAAGTGTCTGATGCTGGATCTGAACTCAGGTCTTCCTGACTCAAAGAAGACCAATGAGATCATGACGATGTTAAGCCATTAGGAAATAGAAAGCTTTCCTTGAGTGATTCCTGATTGGTAGGAGAGAGAATTGACTTAATTGGCAAGAACTCCAATGAGTTGGAGAAAGGTAAAGCTTTTCATATAGGTCTATTGCCCTCTGCTGCCACCTCTGGCTTGAGAAGGAAAAGTAGAGAGGGCTTTACTGCCACTTAGGTAGATGTGAGTCATGTTGCTGCAACCTCCGTTCTTATTGGACAATGCAACATCTGGATGAGTCAAAAACTGGCTGGTCAGCTTGCTCTGTGTAGGCCAGAGATGGGCCAGTTTGATGAGTTTTGCAGTACTCTAACTTAAAGAGAACAGCTATTCACATTAAGAGCTTATACTTTCTAAAATGATGTTTTAAAGGGGATGAATGTTCAAACAGAGGAGTAAAGAGAATTTTCCCAGTTGGAAAGGTGAGGATCTTCCATCAAGCAGTGAATAGAGAAGCACTTTAATGAAGTGAAGTGAACACTTGTGTGCTAACTCTTCACCATAGCTGTTGAGTGAATTGTTGAGTCATAACTAGCTTTATATGTATATTGTGATATATTTTATTATGTATATGTTTGCTTTAAAATATTGATTATCTTTATTATTATTATCCCTTTTACTTTATTGTTAAGGAAATGGTTTTATTTAAGATCTAAAAGTGTTTTTATTGCGAATGACTGGCTGTACAAACAAACATTGGATGGGTATGGGGTTCAAGAATTAGAGTGGTAAGTATGGGAAGTATTTTTCCTCTCATCAGGGTTACCCCTCAGAACTGAGAGCTTGAATGTATAACCATATGATGGAGGTCTGTCTCTGGGAACTTAGTGGACATGCTAGTATGAGAGCAGGTTGGAGTAAGTGAGCCAAAGCCAGGGAGGGTTTTTGTCTTGGGAGAGGGTTAGCCAAAAATGAAGGGTGTAATGAGGATGAGAATATGTGGGGCTATCACAAATATGTGGGGATATCACAAAGAAAGGAACATGGGAAAAAAAGTCATTTCATTAATAAGTGAGGAAGAGATGATATCCATAAAGATTATCTGGCGGCTCAAGTGTTGCTCTGCTATTTTAAATCTGTCTCAAGCAACAATAAAAAAAGCTTTGGGAACAATTAAGAAGCAATGAATATCTTGTAAAAATAGGTATCTATAAAAAGCACTAAAGAGAACACTTGAAAAATGTGAACGCACAAATCAGCAGGTCCCAGCAACAGCTACCACTGGGTATAGAGAGATTAATTTTTAAAATGAAGTGAAGTTTTTGGCCCCCAAGAAGTATACATCCCACAGATGAAAGTAAGGGCATGGGTGGGGGCTGGATGGATAGTGGTAGAAGACATAAAAACACACACATACATAGTTCTCGAGTCTGAGAACAGAAAAGGACAGTACCAGCACCATACCCCTGTTTAGTCTCCTGGAAAGTACAACTTAAATTCCAAATAAGACTAAAATAATGAAAGCAAATACCAAGAAAAGATTTTTTAATGTAGTTAATATCAACGGAAAAATGGAATTCTAAGAGAAAGCAATTTGGATTTTACCAAGAAGAAGTAAGAATGGACAAACCCAACTCCCTTTTCAGGCCATCGATCTGAGAAAGGAATGGAATGAAGGTGATTCATTTCTGGGTTCTTGCAAACCACTTGTTTATAATCTTACTTTTTTTTTTTTTTGGTGAGGCAATTGGGGTTAAGTGACTTGCCCAGGGTCACACAGCTAGTAAGTGTCAAGTGTCTGAGGCTGGATTTGAACTCACGTCCTCCTGAATCCAGGGCTGGTGCTCTATCCACTGCACCACCTAGCTGCCCCCTCCTTGTTTATAATCTTAAGGAGACTTCCAAAATCTATGCAAAATTGATACAGAGCACCAAAAAATGATGGGAAAATAACTTAAGTGCCATCAACAATAGGTACCAGCATATAGTGATATATTTCTTGGAGAATGGAAGAGGCATCTTTAAGTTGCCTTAGAGATGAAGATGAAGGAGGAATTTGTACTTCACTTCTCATTTTCACTCGTGACTAGGGGAGAAACAATAGATGACTGCAAAAGTGTTTGTCTTTCAAATCCCATGAATTTCTTTATAACCCCAGAAGACAATTGAAAACTTCTATGTCTAAAACTCATCAACGTGTAAAATTCACAGTCTATATAATGCTCTTGAGGAGTTGGAAGAAGGATTTGGGGTAACTTCCATCCATCAATTGTGTAATCTTTTTTTGTCTCAATTTCCTCACCTGTAAAGTGATTTCTCAGTTCCCATCCAGCTAATTTTTCAATTTTATTCTGTTCTTTCGATCTTATACACAGGTATTAGTCACAATATTTGGAACTTTCATTCCATACATAAAATGTCCTGCCATAATTATGGTATATTCAAGCTACAATCCAACATCAAAAATTCTAGTACAAAGGGAGATATTTCCCTTAAGATTTTGCCTTTTCATGTGAAGGAGTTTGGAGTTGAATTGTCTATTCAAGCAAAGAGTGGGTAGGTGGAGTCCACATCACCGTCATGAGAAGTGCAAAGTGTTTCAATGGGGGTGGCCACCTCCTGTACCTGAGACACATACAAATTCTCCAAATCCTCAAACTCACATTGTCTGTGATTCTAAGGACTGCAGATTTTTGGTTGTGTACTCCTCTACTGTGCTAAACGTGTCCAGGCTTTTCTAATGTCTTTTCACTAGGATGATTTAGCAGCATAGTGCTTTGTTGGAAAACTAGGCATCAGATCATCAGACCAGCGTCATGTGGCAGGGTGGGAAGCTTGCAGACAAATGACGACCCACATTCAAAGCTCTGGAGAGACAGAGGCTCTTTGAAGGAAAAGGTTAAAAACCTACAGCAAGCCTCATCATTAAAATGAGAGTTAGATTGGATTTTCTCTAAATGTTCTTCAGGCTCTAACATTTTTGAGATCTTTGATCTATTCTAATCTGCTGAACTTTTTTGGTTTGGAGTAGGCAATATGTAGGATACTCCTCAGCTCTATTCACTATTAGGAAATGTGATCCTACATATTATGTGTGATATCCTAAGTGTGATAGAGACAAATGGTGTAACTTAATTCCTGATGGATCTCATGGAAGAAATACCTTGGGTTGATTATTTGAAAAAAACTTCTAGGGGGCAGCTAGGTGGCACAGTGGATAAAGCACTAGCCCTGGATTCAGGAGGACCTGAGTTCAAATCTGACCTCAGACATTTGACACTTATTAGCTGTGTGACCTTGGGCAAGTCACTTAACCCTCATTGTCTCACAAAAAAAAACAAACAACAAAAACACAAAACAAACAAAAAACTCTAAAGAGATTCTCCTTTCTATAAGACACTCACTTGAGCTGGCTTCCCATTAATGGTGAAGGGGTGAGAGGAACCATTCACATTCTCAACTCTTTTGTTAGTGGTATGTGTTTTTTGCAAAACAGATAATGGGGACAGTGGTGGGGGTTGAAGTGCCTGTCAAAATTGTAGTCTTTGCTTCTAGATCAGAGAAACTGCATTTTCCATAGCATAAGACCATAGGCAAGTCCTTTATTTGGTGGTAAGAGAGATGTCATCATCTACCACTGAACTATTAAGGTTTTAGAGAATAAACTATGTGCCTGCTAAATAGATCTTTGTACAGACTCAGACAAATTAGCATAGACCTATAGGTTTAGATATAGATCATCAAGCTATAAGCAAGTAAGAATTTGACCATTGTAACGATTGGAATAACGCCACCTGCTGGATACTTACTGTAGAAGAGTTCTGCCCATGAAGGGAAGGTCTTTGAGGGCAAGACCAGGAGTCAGGAAGTGACGCGGACTAGTGGGAGGAGGAAGGAAGAGACTGGCGCTCAGTCTCGCTCTCTTTTCCTCTGGACTCTGGTGGAGAAGGGAGCTAGAAATGTGCTCTCCCTTTAATAGATAGAAATCTAGGCCTTTTTCTCTCTCTTTACCAAATTCTTATTCTCCTTAATAAATGCTTAAAAGTCTAACTCTTGCTAAAGCTTATAATTTATTGGCGACCACTCATTAGATATTTTAGACAGTTTAGCTAGAATTTTAACCCTTAACAGATGGCTGACCACGAAGAGGAAAGCTAAACTTCAGTCTTCTGATCTTCTGGTTGGGTAAGAAATTTCCCCTCCCTCTCCCTTTAACTGCTAAGTACTAGCGTACTGGCTGTGTTTTCCTTTAAATTTTTTCGAATGGACCTTTTAAACTCCCTAATTACCCTATTTTTGATTTTAGTCTGTTTAACCAGACAAATGGGGGATAAGATCATGTTAATGCTTTGTTTTTGTGGATTTTCTATTTTTCTTTTTATTTTTGTTAAAAGAGCCAGCAACTTACTCACACAAGGAAATATCACTCCCTCTCCCAACCATGCTTTTTCAGAGAAACCTGAAGAGATTCCTGCAGCTTTTCCCAATTCTAACACTAATTGTTGCTCTAATTTTGCATGCCTGGAGGCAATGACCCACCCTCTAGAAGTTTTTAATCCCCTAGCACCTGGAGGCAAAGTGGGGGAAGAGGAATCCAGGCCTGAGTTCAAAATCAAGTCTGATTCAAATTGTGCTGGTCCCTACCCTCCTCTCCAGACCCCACCCTCTACTCCCCCCATGGCCAAGCCCATTGCTTCCCCTGCCCGGGAAGTCCAAAGATCTAATGCGCATGCTCAACTTTCTCTAACTACATTTGCAGCTTCAGGCTCAGCCCTTCCCCAGCCTGGCTGTGCTTCTGAGACAACCTTAGAAAACCCTTTAAATTCCAGATATGCTCGTTTTGTTCATAATTTTGCTAACCTGCTTTTGTCTTTAATTAGTAATCTTATAAAGCATTTGTATGGTGAAAAGACTGACAGACAATATAGAGGGGTTAAAGAAGAAAAACTTAAGCTGAATAAGAATGACAATCATCACCATAGTTCAAGACTCCGCTTCTTTTGCCATGGAAGTATATATATTTTACAGAAATGTAGAAGTAAGAAGCAAGGTATTGATATGAGTATTGGGGATTTTAGATATCGGAATCAAAAGTGTTCTGAATTCACTCAGAGTGATAGTATCAGTTCAGAGGTTACATAGGATTTCTATGCTATTACATCTACATTTTGAAATTAATGGTATGGGTTTATTTTCATAGAGATTTTCATGCTTTTGAGATTGTGTCTTATACTTAGTTTTTAAAACAAGGAGAATATTTGTAAAAACTTTTTAGTCATGTGATCAAGTTTATATTTTATAATACTCTTATTAATATTAAGTTCATTCTCATTTAGATTTCCTTAGTTTGAATTTCACTGTCTTTTATTGTTCCATGTGTATTTTCTTCTATTCATTTATCTAATTTTAAAAAATTGCAAGATGGTTTTGATTTCATAATACAGTGTTAATTCTAGGAGTATCATGCTCCCATATTCTGAGTTGTTTGTTTTTGTTATTTTTTCTCAACTGATTATTTGATCAAACTCTTTAAAGCATTTCCTTGGCAAATTGGTTGCCATGGCAAGTGTAAATTGATTCTAGAAGTATTATTTTTGATAAGCATATTCCAAAAAAAAAAAAGAGGGGAACATTTGTAAAAGTTTTCTTTTTTTCAAAAAAAAAAAGTTTTCTTTGAGATTCTGTTGTGCTTTAACTTATATTTAAATATGTTCAGATTTTTCACAAAAGTAATTGTATACTAAGTAAAAAAGGTATTATTTGAAATTGTTGCATAATTATATATTATATTCTGAGTCAAGATGTATTCACATTTTTTGCAATCATTTATTATCCTCAATTTTTAAATCCATATGAGACTTGGATTATGGGAACTTATCATTTAAGACACTAATTGCCTTTATTCTGAGTTATCAGATGCCAGTTGGCCAAGATGCCATTCAATCACAAGAGGAATACATGCAAGAGCAGACACTGAACTGTCACATGAGGGGAGACATGCATGAAGTCAAGGTATGGCCGAGGGAACGGCTTTTGACTAATGTTGAGGTTGGATTCTCTTGGTTTAATATTTTATTTTATTTTTCCCCACAATATTGTACAGATGGCTGGAAGTATTCATCCCACCCATCTCACTTCTACACCTGGCTTCTATGCTCCCTCCTATATGCCTGATGCCATGGACATCTCAAATCCCATGCATCTGATTAAGTCTGACTCAGTTTCCTCCAATATGTTCAGTGGCATGGACATATATTCCATCCACCTATTTTAAGCCTGGTATACTGCATGGGCAGTATATATTGCTCAAGTGTGGGAATGCTCATATCCCATCATTTCTCTGTTCTTTTATGGTAACCCCCATAATTATCTCAGGTGTCATGATAAATACAGTGTTGAATTTGGCCTTGACACCTGTTACCAATTATATTAGATTTTTAAATTTCTCATAATGGCATGAGGATAATTAGGCAGATGATGCAAAAAATGATGAAACAAAGATAAAAATTATTTTAAAAAATTAATATCACAGCAATTGTCTTCTCAATTACCCTCCATAAGGGGGGACTATAGTAATATTATAATTTTAAAGAATGTTTCAATTTTTGTTTTATTATATGTTTCATGTGTAACAACTAAGATTCTGAATTCCCTTAGACATGTTTTTGAGAACTTTCATTGTTTGATTTGATTATTGACAAAGCTATTTTAAAGTTGTGTTAAGCTCAATTTTGTAGGAAATTTTCCTGGCTGATTACCAGCATCCACACATCAACCCCTGAAAAGACTTCCATCCCATGACTACACCTAGAGGACATCTAAGAAAAGACTTTCAGAGACTTTAAATGAACAGTTTTGATTTGTTGTTTTTGTTGTTTTTTTCTCTTTCTGTTATAATATACACCATCTGTAACATGTATTCTCTGCAGAGGCCCTCCCTTTGCAAGACTAATGTCAAAGCGTCGGTTCATGAGGACAAAAAAAAAAAATCACCCCTCTGGACAAAACTTTCCTCTCTTCCTTTTCTATATTGTCGTTCACATATTATTAGTTAGCAATAGTTATTATATTGTTTTTACTGTTCCGTCAAGGAAACATTTTGTTTCTTGAGGAACAACAGGGGGGACTGTAACGATTGGAATAACGCCACCTGCTGGATACTTACTGTAGAAGAGTTCTGCCCATGAAGGGAAGGTCTTTGAGGGCAAGACCAGGAGTCAGGAAGTGACGCGGACTAGTGGGAGGAGGAAGGAAGAGACTGGCGCTCAGTCTCGCTCTCTTTTCCTCTGGACTCTGGTGGAGAAGGGAGCTAGAAATGTGCTCTCCCTTTAATAGATAGAAATCTAGGCCTTTTTCTCTCTCTTTACCAAATTCTTATTCTCCTTAATAAATGCTTAAAAGTCTAACTCTTGCTAAAGCTTATAATTTATTGGCGACCACTCATTAGATATTTTAGACAGTTTAGCTAGAATTTTAGCCCTTAACACCATGAATGGAAAATAAGGGCCATGGTGTTGGTCTGGTAATTCCTTAGACTAGGCTGCCAACCTTAAGCAAGGAAAGAACTGTTTTATCTAAAAAAGAGGAATACATGGAGGTAAGAAGGAAATCTATTATTAAGAATGGTAATCCAATGCCCACCAATTAGGGAATGGCTGAACGAGTTGTGGTATATGATTATGTTTATACTGTTATGTTATAAGAAATCACAAAAGGCATGGTTTCAGAAAAACATGGGAAGACTTATATGAACTAATGCAAAGTGAAGTGAGCAGAACCAAGAGAACACTTTATATAGTGACAGCAACATTGTAGTGATAATCAACTGCAAAGGACTTAGCTGGTCTAATCAATACAACAACCCAAGACAATTCTGAAAGACTCATGAAGAAAAGTGCTATCTATGTCCAGACAGACAAGTGATGAACTCTGAGTACAGATTGAAGCATATCTTTTTCAATTACTTTATTTTCCTCGCAACATGACTAATAGGGAAATGTTTTTCATAATCTCACATGTATAACTGATATATTGTTTGCCTTCTCAATTGGTGGCAGAGTGGCTGGAGGAAGGAAAAGAATTTGAAACTCCAATTTAAAAAAATGAATGTTAAAATAAAGTTTTGTTTTGTTTTTTAAAGAAATGGTCAGGACAGCTAGGTGGTACAGTGGATAAAGCACTGGCCATGGAGCCTGGAGGACCTGAGTTTAAATCTGTCCCCAGACACTTGCTAGCTGAGTGATCCTGGATGAGTCACTTAACCTTGTTTGTTTCCATTCCTTATCTATAAAAATGAGCTGAAGAAGGAAATGGCAAACTACTTCAACATCTTTGCCAAGAAAACTCCAAATAGGGTCACAAAGAGTTGGACATGACTGGAAAAAAATATGAACAATAAATCAGTCTACCTACTCCCCTAGATTTCTCCATCATGTCTTAGAAGAAAACTCTTTATCTTGGAAGATCACTTCAACCCTGCAAAGTGCTCTCTGCCCTTTTGAACCCACCCTATGATTGAAGAGTGGTAGACTCTTCCCACCTCTATTTAAGAAGGGTGCCCAGACTAGTCATTTCTTCATTTTCCAACAGGCTGCAATCCTCTAGATTTTTCCATCCTTCTAACTCTCCTACACCTTGTCCCCTCCTGCTTTTCAGCTTCATTTTATGCATTATCTTCCCTTTAGAAAGTAAGTTCATTGAGGGCAGGGACTGTCTTTCTTTTGGCTATTTGTTTCTATTTGTTATTCTATTTCTATTTGCTATTCTTAGCATTTAGCACAATGCCTAGTATGTAGTAAGCACTTAATAAATGCTTGTTAACTAACATGATCTATCTCTTCTCTGGGATACTCTCTTGGGCCTCAACCTGTCTGACAGTTCTCAGTTTCCTTTGTTGCATTTTTCTTCATGTTTATTAACCCTTGCTGGGGTTAGTTCCCCCAAGGAAATGTCCTGGGCCCTCTTCTCTGCCTATTCTATCTTACTTGCTGACCTGATTAGCTCTTGTGGATTCAATTATCATCTCTAGCCAGATGATTCTCAGATATATTTATCCAGCCCTAACCTCTTTCCTGATCTCTATAATTTAATGACATGAGCCTTCTGGTTGCTCCTCTCACAGGACACTTCTCCCACTTCTCTCTGCTTTTGCACCAGCTATCCCCTATGTCTGTAAAACTGTCTGTCCTCACCTCCACCTCTTGGCTTCCCTCACTTCCTTCAAAACTCAGCTCTACTCCCACCATCTGAAACAGGCCTTTCCTGGTTCCCCTACTGGTATCTTTCCTCTAAGATCACCTCTTATTTATCCCGTATGTATTTTGCTTCTACATAGCTGTTTGCAGGTTTTCTCCTCCATTAGAATGTGAACTCCTTGAGAACAAGGATTGTGGATTTCTTTTTTATTTTTTAACTTCAGCATTTATACACATTGTAAGCTCTTTTTTTTCCAGGGCAATGAGGGCTAAGTGACTTGCCCAGGGTCACACAGCTAGTAAATGTCAAGTGTCTGAGGCCATATTTGAACTCAGGTCCTCCTGAATCCAGGGCCAGTGCTTTATCCACTGCACCACCTTGCTGCCCCTCACATTGTAAACTCTTAATAAATTCTTGTTAATTGGCTGTTCAGAAGATTATTATATAGATGAATAAAATAACTGCTTTTTCTAGCTAAATAAATGTAGTTGTAAGTCAGCTTATTCTGAAAGCGTCCTTAGTACATGTCCAGTAGAAAACAGGACAAAAGGACTGATATGTACTGAATCCAGTCCCCATTTGATTTGGATTTCTTTTGCTAGGTCTCTATATTTTGAAAGCATTTCATTCCATGAAGCTTGGAAATTTTGAATATTTAATATGGTAACATTTATTTAAATTCATTAAATTTAATTTATTTAAACATTCTTAAGTTTTTATGAATCAAAGTACGTCTTAGAGATTATAAGCAACAGTACAATATGTGATCATGGTTTGGTTCCAGTACCATTTATTGGTTGAGGTGTATTTCGTGGACTGTGGTTTGGGGAATTTTGCCTGCCTGACCATGAAAGATGGTAAGTTTCTGATGTATAATTTTAGTCATGTCTTTCTAGCTATTTGGTAGGTGTTAAATTTTTATAGCCCGCAATGGTGTGTTACATAACTTCTATCATTTTCTTAGATGATCTACATTGATCATTACAATTGGAATCTTTAATTACCCATCTCTAATTTCTGGTGGCAAAAAAGTCCGGTCTTCAATTGCCTTCATAGATGCCACTTTTTTGACGAACAAATCTAGATTATGATTGTCATTATTGTCATTATGGCACAAAGTGAATTGAGACCCTGGAAATGAGTTTGTTAATCTATTTTGTGCAGTTAGCCCATCCAGATTATTTGAACCAACTAGTCCACTCTGGACTGATTCTGAATGATCCTATCCTTTCATAGAGTAACAGCAAAAGCTTGAAGAGGCCAAATAGATGATGTAATCTAACATCTTTGTTTTTAAGGAGAAGGGAAATGAGGCTCATAGAAGTGATTTGTGTAAATAATGTCACTGACTTCCAAAATACAAAGGCTAAATGGAACTGACCCCTTGGGATAGCATGAGGAAAATGTAGTTTTAAGTGGATAGGTACAAGGAAACATGGCTTATTGGATAAAATTCTGGACTTGTAAACAGAAATTCAAATTCTACCTCTGATACCAGCTGTATGGTCATGCATGTCTTTTAAAATCTTTGAAGCTCAGATAATTCTTTGAGTTCTTGTTGTTCAGTTGTTTCAGTCACGTCTGACTCTTCCTGACCCCATTTGGGGTTTTCTTGGCAAAGATACTGCCATTTCCTTCTCCAGCTCATTTTATAGATAAGGAAACTGAGGCAAACAGGGTTAAGTGACTTGCTCAGGGTCACACAGCTAGTAAGTATCTAAGGCCAGATTTAAACTTGGGAAGAGGAGTCATCCTGACTCCAACTCTGTCACTCAATCCACTGTGTAATCTGCACTGACAGAAGGGGTTCCCATACTAATGTACTCACAGGTAACTGATGTAAATGGAAAGAAATGGGGCTTCATTTTAACTTCAGATAGAAAAATCCCACTAAGAGAAGATCATATATGACCAAAGAGCCAAAGTTCAGTAATACAAATAATTTGAGCTCTTCCCAGCATACTGTTTAAAATCTTTCTTAAATTCTGTTTAAATAAAGTTTTTTTAAGTTATGTTTTAGCATCAGCTGTTAATTTTGTAACCCCAAAGTTTTTTAGAAAGCCTTGTATAGATAATTTTGTGTATCAGTGTGGAAGTGCAACTAAGGAAAGTGTTTAATGAGTAAGCTATTCAAGCAGTAATGATTATGAGGGAAGAAGCAAAAGTGAAGTCTCCTGAACAGGAAAAAGAAAAGGCAGAAGAGGCAGGTGAAGAGGAGCCTTATTCTGGCTGTGAAAGGGACAGTAATGAGAACTTGTTTTGCTAGCAAGGGGCTGTACTACGTGTTTTTGAGATTTCTTTTTGCTTCTGCTCATCTACAGAGCAGTAGAAAAAGCCTGAAAAAATGATCCTTGTTAGCTGATAGGATTAGAACGGGAAGGGACTTTTGGAGATCATCTAGTTCTATCCCTTCAGACAAAAAGGGTAAATGAAATCTCAAGGCTTTTTAAAGAGGGAAGTTGTTGTTAGATCAGAAAAGCCACCTGCAAAAGATTTTGGTGTTGAACTATATCACCACCCCCAAATGCCAATGTTGTATACATGCCCTGGGAACATTTTGACTCTTAAATTATAAAGTGTTCTACTCTTATCTGGGTAAACCCAGCATTTGATGAAGCAGTGATGACGAAAGTGAAAGATGAGTGAATAATAACTTGCTATGTGACTATGGGCAAGTAAGGCACTTAACCGCTCTAGATGGGCAAGATGAAATCTAAGGTTACTTTTAGTTCTAAAATTCTTGAATTCTATAATTATCTTAAGCTCAATAAGGGGTTTGTTTGTTTGTTTGCCTAGTTCATAGTATTCCCTTTGTAAGGGGTGGGGGATGTAGAGGGGAGAGTGATTTAATTCCTGCAAGGAAGAGTCTAAGGAGCCTGCTTCTAGAAAGATGTGATAATATGGAAAGAAGACCCCTTCTCCCTAATTTGGAAGACATGCAGACATTCTGTAACTGCCTGTTTGGCTGACTGTGTGATAAAGAGATAAAACTATTGATGAACTGGTTCCAGGCAAAGCAAGAAGCTTGATATTTATTTTTCTCCCTAGTGGTGCTTGAGGAGAGAGTTACCCTATAAAATTTTGGATGGGGAGAGGCACTGGACCTTTCCCATCAGAGGCCAACATGTGGCCCATGAGTTTGGACTCTGTTCTTTGTGTTTGCTCGTTTCTGTTTTAGGTGAAGGAGACTGAGGATGGCTACATCCTCATACAAAGTTGTAGGAGCTTCAAAAGTGTGGAAGATCAAGCCAGCAGAAGTCCAGAGCTAGAGTTCATGTTGGGATTTGCTGAAAGCCAGAAGGTGAGGAGGAAAGTTCTGAGAAACTTACTTAACCTAGTGCAGCAGAAATGCAGATTCATCTTCCCACTGGCCAGAGCACATTTGGAAGTAAAGTTGGTGAGCAAATACTTTGTAGAATCTACAGTAAATCTGAACCCAATCTCCCTAGGGATCAAGGTAGTATAGGGCAGAGTGTAATCCCAAGTGTTGGGGGAAAATGTTTATACTTTTATTCTTGCTATATATTTAAAGGAACTATCTTGTAAAAACTAATTGATGATAATTGGTTAAATGGAACTGGGGCACCATTCACAGGTGGTAAAGGATGAAGGATACAAGAATGGGGGCTCAAGCCAATAGCATTTGAGAAAGACATTTGGAATCCTCAGAGGGTAACCCTAAAACCCTTTGAGGAGTGAGTTGAAAGAATCTCTACAACTTAGTAAAAGCCTGTTGATCAATTGATATAATTGTATTTAGGAACAATGATTTCTTTTATATTTCTTTAAATCTTATTCTAATTACACATTTTGTTTAAACATAATGTTTGATTAACAATACAGGCTAATTTTTTTTTCTTGCTGTTAATCTCTTTTTCTCAGGTTACCATCCATCCCTATGGGAAGCCTAACTGAATTACAAGCTCATAACCCAGGCACCTTGATTTATATCGGGGAAACGTGTCCTAGTTGCAAGCCTTTGGAAAGAATAAATAGCCTCTCAAGTACTAGCCTGTGAATCTAACTTTATAAAGTGAACCTCAATCACAAAGCATGATATGTCCCTTGTTACAAGGAAAAACAATTAAGGGATAATGAATATGGAAACTGTATCTAATAATGTATATAATTTGTCCCTGTAGTTCCCCATCTTTCTGCCATGAGAGGTACTCTTTTCTGGGCCATTATTAATTTTCCCATTACCCAAAATTCAACTTATTTTTTGTTTTTTATTTTTTGCCCAGGGTCACACAGCTAGTAAATGTCAAATATCTGAGGCTGGATTTTAACTCAGGTCCTCCTGAATCCAGGGCCAATGCTTTATCCATTGTGTCACCTAGCTGCCCCCAAAATTCAACTTATTTTTTGTTATCTTTTCACTTCCATTTTTGTAATCATTGTTCATATTGTTTTCTTGGTTCTGCTTATTTTGCTCTTCATTTCCCTGAATTCATCATATTCACTATAATATTTAATTATACTCTTATACCATTGCTTTTTCCTGTCATTCCCCAGTCTGTGGACATTCACTTCGGTTCCATTTCTTGGCCAACATATAACGCTTACAGGAATATTTTAGTGTTGATTGGACTTTTGTTTCTGTCTTTTATATTCTTGGAGTATAGATAAGGATTGCTGGATCAAAGGGTTAAATCACTTTTCTTGAATAATCCCAAATTAAGATTCCAAGGGATTGGCCCACTCCTTCAAAGCTCCCATAGCAGCATACCAGTAAGACCCTTCCACTAGTATATAGTCCCCTCTTTTTTTATTTCTCATTACCTGTTAAACCCTCCTGGTTGTAGCAAGTCTTGTGCATCTTCCCCATGAAGAGCTCCAGTCCAATAATGGCATAGATGATTATGACAAATAGCACGAGCAGGGCAATATGCAGCAACGGGACCATGGCCTTGATGATGGAATTTAAAACCACTTGTAGACCTGCAACAAGAAAATGATCACAAGGAAAACTCACAGTGGTAGTGTGGTGGTGGCTCTAAAGGTCTTCATATTACTTAGCCTGTCTGGGTCTGTCTCCCCATCTGTATGTTTCTAGGGTCCCTTCCACTTCTAAATCCTCTCATGTTATGCATGTTATCTCCTTGGTCCTCACAGATTATGTAGGTCAGGAAAAAATTTATTTTTCTTATTTTTAAAGTTAAAAGTCTTTTCTTGGGATCCTAGATCTACAAAGAACCTTGGAAGCCATTTGGTCCAAACTCTTCACGTTATAATTGAGAAAATAGATCTGGACATGTTGTATCTTAGCCAAAATAAACACAAACAGTGTGAGAGGCAGGATTCTTCTGCCCAGGTCTTCTGATGTAGGAGCCAGTGTTTTGGACCACTGGATCAGCCTGAACATGACAACCACTGTGCTAAGGAGCTCCTGTCCTACTACATTATTTTCATCTTACAGCTGAAGGAAGCATGGCTCTAAAAATGACTTGTCCTAGGTCAGAGAGAGCTAGTGAAAAGCAGATATGCAGCTCGAACCCAGAGCCTCTGACATCAGAGTCTCATTCTGTTTTCATTATACCGTGACATATTGGTCCCATTTTACTGACGTGGGCAGTTCAGCCCAAAGAGCGACTTGTTCTAGGTCATATAATAGCTAGTAAGTAACAGATGTGCAGCTAGAGTCCAAATCTCCTCTTTAAAAAAAAAATTATTGATATCTTTGGTTTTTATGTCACCTTCATTTCCAAATTTATCCTTCCCACCTCCTCCACCCAGAGAATAATTCCCTGTAACAAAAAATGCAAGAGTGAGAAAAAAAGGAAAAAACAATTCACTAACATATCAACTGAATCTGACAGCATATATAATGCTCTCTATCAAGAGAAAGGGAAAGTACATTTTCTCATGTCTTCTTCAGAACCAAGATTGGACATTACAATGATACAGCATTCAATGTTTTTTTTCTTTCTGTTTACATTATTGTAGTCATGTAGTTTGTTTTCTTGGTTCTGCTTCACTTTACATCAGTTCACATATCTCCCCAGGTTTCCCTGAAATCATCATATTCATTGTTTTTTATGGTGTAGTGATATTCTGATAATTCATGGAACACAATTTTTACATTTAGCAATTCCTCTATCAATTGGAGCACAAGCCTCCAAATATAACTTTTCCATTACATCAGGCTGTTGATCCCTGAAAATGGCATATGAAATATCTCAGTGTGGGCTCATCTCTTTTACTTACCTCCTTCCTCATTTCTTCCATCACCCCAGGCATTTTTGGATAGATCAAGGGTCTCCTCTAAAAGCCCTGCCTTCCCTACACAACTGGAAATTAGGCTCAGGTCACACCTGGTGGAGCGGATTTTGTTAGGCTAATTAGGAGAATGCTTTCTAGTGATTGAACCAAGCCAGGAAGGGGAAAAAAGAAGAGAAAAACTGGAATAATTTTACCAGTGAATTTACTGAGAGTGCTTTGTAGCCTCCTATTAAAACAAGATGTTTTCAGATCCAAATGATTCCATTAATTAGCAAGTTGTAAACGCCTTAGTGTTAAAGTAAGTGGAGTTACTGAGAAAGTTGAAAACTGTTAACAACATGGCAACTTTCTGAGGTGTTTGCCAGCAGAAAGTGTTTAATTGCCATTCATGGAAGGGTGGAAGGGAAATACCCCAGTGAAAGCTACCCGTGGGTCTGAAGTGCTGTGAGTGACTGCTTTCCTGGGGCAGAAAAATGGGGAGTGTTGGGAGTGGGCAGCTTTCTGTTGAGAGTTGGGGAGGTGGGGGGGACGGGAGAAGGAGGAAGGGGTTAGGAGGAAGGGGAAAAGGGGGAAGGGGAAGGAGAAGAGAAGATGGGGAGGGGGAGGGGGGAGGAGGGGAGGGGGAGGGGGGAAGGAGAGGGGGAGGAGGAGGAGAGGAGGAGAAGAGGAGGTGAGAAGAGGGAAGGAGGGGCAAGGGGGGAAGGGGGTAGGGAGGAGGGGAGGGGGAAGGATAAGAGAAGAGGGGGAGGGGGAGAGGGGAAGGAGAGGAGGGAAGAGGGGCAAGGGGGGATGGGGAAAGGAAGGAGGAGGGGAGGGGGGAAGGGGAAGAGATGAGGGGGAGGGGGAGAGGGGAAGGAGAGGAGGGAAGAGGGGCAAGGGGGAATGGGAAGGAAGGAATGGGGGAGGGGGAAGGGAGGGAGGGGTGGGGGAGGTAGAGCTTTTCTTAGGCTTGGCGGCTAATTCAGCAAGGAGAGCACGTGATACCACTATGTAACAATAGGGAGGCGGGGAGGGATTTTCTGGCAGCCGAGAGAAGTGGGCAGAGGCAACTTATTCTGATAGTTAAGGCCATACAAAAGTATCCCCCATGGTGCATTTGGGCTGCCTGTAGCACCATGAACATTTCTGAGTAAGGCTTGTCAGTACACTTTTCATCGCTTGATGGGCAAAAAAGCTCTGGATTAGAAGGCAGGGAATCTGGGTTTGAGTCTTAGTCTCAATATCTGTGTAACTTTAAGTCTTAAGTCACTCTCTTTCTCTGAACCCCTATTTCCTCAATTGTTAAAAAGGGGAGGATTTGAACTGAGCAATCGGCTTTTCTGTCTCTAAATCCTATAAATGGTACATTTTAAAAAGTGGTAATTCATGTTTAAATTATCTCCTGGGGATGCCGAGCAGGAGGGATGCCAAGCTTCGATTGGCTAGGTATTTCACCACAAAAATCAGTTGCTTCTTGATATTGTGCTCTCTTGTGACTAATATTTTTGTTTTTTTTAATTATTATTATTAGTTTTTATTTTGGTGCCTCTACTAGGAGAGACAAGGCAAACTTTTTTTCTGCTTAGGGGAAAGCTCCAATATTAGAAGAAAAAAAAAACTAGATAAGATGACTGTGATTTTTCAGATAACATATCAAGGGCCCATCTTGAACTAAGCCTAGTTCAATCAGTAGACTAGTCTTTGTGGAGAAAATCAGGTATTGTCTTTCCATCTTCTAATTTTTTTATTTTGGGGAGAGCAATGAGGGTTAAGTGACTTGCCCAGGGTCGCACAGCTAGTAATGTCTTTCCATCTTCTAGACTGTCACATCCCTTTGATTCTCTGTTCCACGTGTCTGGAATATATTTCCTCATCTCTGCCTTTGAGAATTCATTGTTATCTTCAAAACCCACCTCAAATATTACCTTTAACATGAAGACTTTCTTTTTTCCCCCAGCTGCTAGTGCCCTAGCCCATTATCTTGTATTTACTTCACATATATTTTATCTGTTTCAATATCTGTACATATTGTCTCTCCCTAAATAGAACGTAAGGTCCTTGAGAAACGTTGGGCTATCCCTAGCCACTAGTATTGTGCATACTGATGGAGTGTTTCATAGCCCCTCCTTGGAGTTGTCCTACAGTTGTCTAATCACCACAATTCTCTTATTTATGTGTTTCTAAATAATAGTTTTGACCTGGAAAGGTCCATACAGATCATGGTTCATACTCTTTACAGGACACTAAGGAATTTAAGGGACTTCCCCAAAGACACACAGGTAGCAAGTAGAAGAGCTAAGCACTCAAACCCAGACTTCTGTGATTTTTTTTCACATTTTTTTACACATTCAATTGCAATTCAGTGAGCATTTATAAAGCACCAACTCTGTAAAAGGCCCTGCTTAAGCAAGTCAAAATAGTTCTGGCCTCAAGGAACTTAGAAATTATATTCTACATGAGATATTGAAGGGGCGGGATCTTTTCTTTAGATAAGGAAGACACAGAACTCACTTAGCACTGAGATTTCACTTTCCTCTTTGGTCCTCTAAAAACGTGGACTTGGTTGGACTAATGCCTGAATCCCTTCTGGAATCCTACTTGGCATTACCAGGTTCAGAAGAGTTTCCAGAGAATCCAAATAAGGTAGGCCCCACTGGGCTGGTTTCCTATTTTTTTCTTAAAGGATAAAGAAAGAAACCACCAACGATGGTGAAAAAATGAAGAGCCTTTACAAGGTCCAGGTTGTCTATGGCTAGCTGGGATCAGGAAGGAGAAGAGAGGCTTTCACAACTAGTCAAGATCTTTTGCCACAATGGATAACTATGCAGGGAACACAATACAGAGCATTATGGTTTTGTTTTGTTTTGTTTTGTTTTGTTTTTTTTAGTGAGGCAATTGGGGTTAAGTGACTTGCCCAGGGTCACACAGCTAGTAAGTGTTAAGTGTCTGAGGCTGGATTTGAACTCAGGTCCTCCTGACTCCAGGGCCTGTGCTCTATCCACTGCGCCACCTAGCTGCCCCCAGAGCATTATGTTTTTAAAAGACTTTGAATCAGGGCTCCAGAGGTGAAATAAAGTGTGGGTTGGGAAATGACCTTAGGAGCATGATACTGAGGAGAAATGATGATGAAAATTAATAAAAGTAGAAAGAAAATATTAATTATTACTCTACAGCAGTGATGCTTGATAGAGGCAAAGGGCAAATCTGTGGGTTTCATCTTTTAAATTTCACATTACTGGTCCCAACCTCTCCTTCAGATTAATTTTTTAAAGTCATTTTCAGATGAAATGGGAGGGAAAGAGGGAGTAACAATGCCATTGAAAGAATAGAAAGTAGGTGATTTCCATGGATGTTGAGATTTGGTTTTGACAATGACAAAGAGCTCAATGCATGGACTTTTTTTGTTAGAGGTTAGGAATATTCATTGTTGTTCAAAACCATTCCTGTTCCATAGACCCTATCCAGTTCTAGGAAACAATGTCAGAATATGAGATAAAAGGGACCTCAGAGGCCATCTAGTTAAATCCATTTCTCCTTTACAACATCTCTTTCCAAGTGGTCATCTAGATTTTGCTGGTACGGGGGAACCTGTGAGATTCTAAGGTCAATCCTACTCTTGAATCCCTCTTATTGCTAGGAATTTACTTTAGACTGAAACTTGCTTCTTGATAAATGGACAGAATCAGACTTCTAAAATTGGAAGGGACCTCAGCTGACCACTGAATCCAACCCAAAAGGAATCCCTAGTATCCTATACATAGCATCTCTTTTTTTAAGAACTCCAATAAGGGAGAAGTATTCCTTAGGGCAGCATGGACCCCTCTGGGACAGCTGTAATTAATGGGGATTTTTTCCTGACATTAAACCTAAATTTTCCTGTTTGGAATTTTGACCGAATACCCTAATTGTGACCTCTGGTACCGAACAGAATAAGCCTAATCCTATTTCTACATGGCAACCCTTCAAATACTTAAAGAGAGCTATAATGTTCCCATTGAGTCTTCTCTTTTCCAGGCACATTATCTTTAATTCCTTCAACTATCATATGAAAATGAGCCTTTTGCCATCCTGGTTACCCTCATAGAGATGCTTCCTGTTTTTCCATATCCTTCCTAAACTGTGGTTCCCAGAACTGAGAATTGTGCACCAGACGAAGTCTGACAAAGGCAGAACAGAGAGAGGCTATCACTTTCTTATTCTTGGAAGGTATGCCTTTCTTAAAACAACCCAAGATAGAATTAGTTTTTTAAGCTACCTCATCACACTGTTGACTTTTAAGCTACTGAAACCCCAAATCTTTTTAGGATAAATTCCTTTCTATACTTGTGAAGTTGACTTTACATTTATCCCTACTGAATTTCATCCTATTATAGTTAGCCCAATGCTCTAGCCTGTCAAGATCTTTTGGGATCCTGACTTTATCTAGAGTGCTGTTTCTCCCTTCTAGCTTTGTATCATCCAAAAATCTGACAAGCATGCCTTTATCTAAATAATTGAGAAAAATATTAGCACTAGATTAAACACAGATCCCAGGGGCCCTCCAGGGGAGACCTCCAGCCAAGTTGACTCTTCAAATCTGGCCATTCAACTGGTTCCAAATCCTAATAATTATGCTATTGTCTAGATAACATCTCCATCTTTGTTTTTCTTAAAGTCAACTTTTTTCAGTTAGGTATTTCTTTTCTCTCCCTTCCAAATTTCTCTCTTCCACTGGAAAAAAAAAAAGAAAAACAAAACCCTTGCAATGAATATATAGTCAAGCAAAACAAACTGGCCTTGCACAAAAATGTACATCTCATTCTGTATCAGGACTCCTTTATCTCTCTTCCAGGAGAAGTCACTGAATTGATCAAACTTAAGTCTTTCAAAATTGTTTGTCTTTACCATGTTGTCATTTGAGGTCTTCCAGGAGGATGACTGCTTGTTTGGGCAGCTACCACATAAGGAATTTTTGTTCAGGATTGGAATAAACTATAGTCTCCAAGGTCTCTTACAGTTCTTGGATCCTGACTTTTCCTTGGCCATCCCCTATACCTAGGATACATGCCCTCCTCTTGGAATCCCTTGTTTCCATCAAGTCTCAGCTCAAATACTACTTTTGACATCTTTCCTGATCCCTGCCAACTGTGCCTCCCCTTCAGAAAAAAAAAACCTACTTTGTTTTTTATTTTGTATGTACCTTGATGCCACCTCTGAAGTAATGCATGCTCCTTGAGTCAGTCAACAAGACTATACAATATGTTCCAGGCACTGTGTTAAGCACTGGCAAAAGGCAGGGCTGGGAATATTTCACATTGTATCTCCAATACTTAGCACAGTGCCCGGGACATAGTAGGAATTTAATAAATGCTCAGTGACTGACTCATAAGTTATTTGTGCAGGTCTCTTGAGACAGCTTCTGTTTTTCTTCCAGAACTGAATTGTTTCCCTTTCTGGCTTCAGAATTTTATTCTTGCATTCCCTATCCCTCCTTGGTTGATTTTTTTTTTGGTTGACTTTCTCTGAAGAATTTTAATCCATAGGATTCAAGCTACCCTTCCTCAGGTCTCTGTCATCTTTTCTTCCATAATCTAGAGTGTGTCCTAAATTACATTCAGCTTAATTTTTTTTTCTGCTATGTTATAAACACTAAGGGGAGTGGTGATGTCCCTTCAAGGTTTTCATTAATTTTTAGCAACTAGTTCTTCTCTGTTAGTGAAAATTAGATACAAAACAGAATTTCCTCTTTGTTGGTTCCTTCACTTTTTGAAGAACTTGATTAAATTGAAATAAATAAGCACTTATTAAACACCAGTTTTATGCAATGAAGTGTGCTAGGTTCTGGGGAATAAAACGATAAAAAAAATAATGTAAACAGTCCCTGCCCTCAAGGAGCTTGCATTCTATCATTGGGAATCAACACATGCACAGATAAGAAAATTAAAAGAAAAACACCTTTTTTTGTTACTATCTTGATTTTATCAATACCTAATGAGGATCTTCCTCTACTGATGCACATTGGCACATACTTTGTAACTTATTCTCCTAGCAAATTGTTTAGTACACCCAGAGGCCCCCTATCCAGTCACAGGGCTTATAGATATCAGATATGGGTACTTGAATTCGGGTTTTCCTGACTCTAAGACCAGTTTACAATCTAAAATGCTATGGTACCTCTTAGAAATAGAAATAGAAAATACACAAAATAAATATGAAATAATTTTATTTTGCAGAGTAACAGAACATTAAAGACTTAGGTTAATTAAGAAAGTCCTCTCAAAAGTTTATCTGAGCCTTTAAGGGGGCTAGTCCTGTGAACTTTATTTTTTTTTTTGCACCTATGTAGGATTTTGTATTTTTCTATTACATTTTATTTTGATTATATTTGGCTCACCATTCTAACTTGTTAAGATTTCTTTGGATACTAATTTTGTTATCCAATATCTCACCTTATACTAATTTAACAACCATGCTATCTATGTCAACCCAAGTCAAAGATTAAATGTCATATAGCAGAGGACCAAAAATGGACCCCTGGAATATTCTGTTGCTGACTTCCCTCTAAGACAATTTTTGGAGGGGTGTAACCAATTCTGAATTTGTCAAACTATACTATCACCTAGACCACATTTCTCCAAGTTATCAACAAATGCTTTTGTTGAATCAAGGCAAACTTGATTCTAAAGTATTCCTCTGAACTACTAGTATAGTAACTTTATCAAAAAAAGGAAATGAGGTGGTCAGACATCATCTATTTTTGATGCAATAGTGCAGGCTTTTCCATTAATAAATACTGAGAGGTAATCTCTTCAATATTATACTCTAGGATTTTTCTAGAGATGAAAGGCTGGCTATTGGATCTATAATTTGCAATCTCTCTTCCTCCTCCTCCTCCTCCTTTTTTGATAATTGAAACTTTTTCCTTTCTCTAGTTCCAACTTCTCCTGTCTTCATATTCCTTCAAAGATCACTGATAGTGCCTCAGCTATCACATCATTGAATTATTTCATAATCTGACATATAGTTTATCTAGGACTTTTTGATTTTTACTTATTGGGTGCAACTAAGGATTCTCTTGGTAATCTTTACTTATAATTACTTTTGACTCCCTTTAAACCATTTTTGTTCTGTCCTTTCCAGTTGAAAGACTATTGTCCTTGGCAGAAAGGAAAAAAAAACTGAAAGAAAAATGAGTTGAATAGTTCTGACATCTGATGATAAGTCTTCTGTTATCATCATCCTTACCATTCTGAGCAACAGACATCACTTCTTTGATCCTTTTATTTTTTCCAAATGGAAGAATTTTCCCTCCCTCCTATTTCAAACCACAGACCCTATATCTAGCCTGGCCTGAGAAGTCAGAGTGGACTTCAAAAGGGAAGCAACCCTTGTGGAGATGCGACCTGAAAACCATTTCTTTGGATCCTAAGGCCCCTGCTGCCTCAGCAGCCCCAGCTGCTGAAGATCCTGAAAAAATGTTCTCACCACCAAAGTCCTTGGCACTGTCAAATGAAACATTAGAAATATTTTAACGTTAAAAATGGATATGGTTTTTATTAATGGAAATGACATTAAAGAAGACATCTGCTTTGCTGATGCTCCTTAAGGACCACAGAGCCGTTCCATCTAATTTGCATCTCAAAACCTTCCATATGTCTGTCTTGTATCCTCTTATTAGAATGTGAGCTCCTTGAGAGCAAGGACTATCTTTTCATTTTGTATTTTATTTTTAATTTATGAAGTAAAACAAGCATTTCCAAAGCATAGCATAATAAATAAAAATTGCACATAAAACTACAAATCTATGGTGTACAACTTGCTATTCTTTTAAAATATATAATAAAGTTATCATGTAAATTTCTTTTTTTCCAACCTTCCCCTCCCCCCATCCTAGAGATGGATACCATTAGACACCATTCTATACATACTTCTATTTATCAATTCTTTCTCTGGATGCAGATAGAGTCTCCCTTTATAGGTCCTCTATAGTTAATTTGGGTATTTATAATAGTCAAAATGACTTAGTGGCTCAAACCTGTTCTTAAAACAATATTGTTGTTATTGTATACAACATTCTCTTGGTTCTGCTCATTTTGTTCTTCATTATTTTGGGCAAGTCTAACTATGTTTTTCCAAGATCACTGAGCTCATAATTTCTTATAGCACAGTAGTATTCCATCACAATCATATATCACAATTTGTTCCTCCATTTCCTAATTGACAGACATGCCCTCAATTTCTAGTTCTTTGCCACCACAAAGAGAGCTCCTATAAATATTTTAGAACACAGATGTTCTTTCCCCTTTTCCTTAGTCATCTTTGATTTGATTTATCACTTTATACCTATCAGATTGGCTAAAATGATTGAAGGAAAAAGCAATGAATGTTGGAGGGGATGTCAAAAAATTGGGACACTAATTCATTGTTGGTGGAATTGTGAACTGATCCAACCATTTTGGAGAGCAATCTGGAATTATGCCCAAAGAATTATTAAATTGCCTATACCCTTTGACCCAGCAATAGCACTACTAGGTCTATTTCCAAAGATGGTTAGGGAAAAATGAAAATATTATATAAATTATTACTCCTACATCATCTTTTTTCTTCTGCCCCTACTTTCAACTGGAAGCAGTGATGAAGCTATTACTTAACTTCCTAAGGGTTTCAGTTTCTAACCCAAAATATCATAATGTCTAGCAAAGCTTTATATATTTCTTCATTTGTACTTATGTCAATTACCAGAAATGAGTAGTTGCCATCAGATTTGGTAAGTCTTGGGAAACCTCAGTCACATCTTATACACAGCAGATACAAAGACGATTAGTGCACAGAGACAGTCTAGGTTATATTAATAAAAAGTCACTCCAGACTAATCTCATTTCCTCCTTTGTTTTTGGATAGGATTAGTTAGACTGGCTAGATAAAGGACTCATGGAATTATAGAATCTTAGAATTGAAGGGGACCTTATAAGCAATTGGATTCAATCCAAATTCCTTCTACTAACTGAAAAGTGGTCATCAGACATTTGCCTAAAGGTCTCAGGAACTGAATAGGATAAGAGGCAGCTCATTCAACTTTTGATAGCTAGAACGCACCTTCTTTTAATCATTCCCAATTCCTTAATAAGCCCAGGTTCATGTGCCATGATCTTTAGGTCCTTCCCTGTTTTGGTAACCATCTTGTGGACATTCTGTAGCTCACCATTATAGTGGCTAGAAGTGAAAACAATAATCCGGATGTGAATTTAACAGGGTAAAAGTAGGGCATAATTATCCCCTTCACAGTGTTCTCTCTGTCTCTCTTTTTGTAGCCTGAGATTATACAAGCCTTTTAGCTGCAAAACCCCAGTTGACTTATATGGAACTTGCTCTGATGAAAACTCCCAGAACTTTTTTAGACAAATTGCTCTTTAGATGTGCCTCCCCCATCTTGCCTTTCTGAAGTTGCTCTTTAAAACCCAAGGGCAAGAGCTTACAATTTATCCTTATTAATTTTCATCTCATTAGCATTGGCCTGATGTTGTAGCCCATGAAGATCTTTTTGGATCTCTCCCAGATTTGTGTCATCTGCAAAAATGATAGCTTATCTTTTATCCTACAACTTGATAAATATATTAAACAGTAAAGGGCCAAGTACAGATCATGGGGCACTCAGATGGAGATGTCCTTTGAAGCTGACATCTAATGCCAAGCACGTAGTGTTATTAGAACTTTGGTTAAAGAACTTAACAGTGTTTCTCCATAATCTTGTGGCCAAGGGAAAGTCCTGTTGACTGAATGATAGTATGGTTATGCTTAAATCACAGGATCTAGAGAATACTGGTTAATATCTACCTAGAGGAAGTCTCTCCTAGAATTCTTTACCATGTTCTATTGAACATTTTTATTGAAGATTTGGATAAAGGTATAAAAGGTATGTGTATCAAATTTGTCAGTCTTGCAGTTGGGAGAGATGGGTCAGACTTTAGCTAATAGGATAATAGGCTGGGATAATTGGCAGAAGCTAATCAAAGTAACTACAATAGGATTTGCATCCTATAATTTCGTTCAAAAAAATAAACTGTGCATATACAGGACGGTGAAGGGAGAAATTCATGTTTAAAAGCCTTAGGAGCTTTAATAGACCAAAATCTTAATTTGTGACATTGGGATATCTGAATCGTTGTGGGAAAAGGTATTAGGCTCTATAGGGTAAAACTAAGGTTCAGTAGGTGGAAATTATGGGGAGGCAGGTTTCATCTTAATATGAAAAACTACTTCTTGACAAAAAGAGCTCTATAAAAGTGAAATGGGCTACCTCTTGTGTAATTTAAGATTCTAAATGTGGGTTCTAATCTGTTCCCCCAGTTTTGGGGGAAACTGACTAAAATCACTGATAAAATGAGTTTAGGTTTTTAAGGGCTTATTGAAAGATAGAAAGAGAAAGATTGAGAACAGAATTTCAACAGCATAGCAATCCTATCTTTCCTTAATTTTCCTATGAAGTCCTCTGCCACCACCACCACCACCACCACCATGAAGTCAGGAACCAAAAAAAGAGACGGACCTCTCCGCACAGGCCCTCCTTCCTCCTTCCTGTCCCCTCCCAGAAAATGGGAGGCTACTCAAGTTGATTGGCTGGTAGCCTTGATAGACAGTACCCATGCGCAAACATTACTTCCTGATGCCAAGGATTACTTCCTGATGCCCATGCGGCTCATGGCCTTGCCCTCTGAGGCATTCTCCTCATGGTGGAGCTTTCCTACAGTAAGTCTCCAGTAGGTGGCGTCATTCCAATCATTACACTCTAAAGGCTGGGAGTTGTTATTGGAGGTTGTCAACTACGTAGTGAATGATCAGTTATGAGGGATATTGTAGAAGGAATTCATATTATGGTTGTTGCATTGTGATGATGGGTACACAGTGGAGTCAGGGGGCTGCTTCTTGGCATGCACATGTGGCAGTAACCTGGGGTGTTTCAGGAAAAAGAAGGGCAGTGACTATTGTTGGTCGAGGCAAGACTAGCTACAACTTTATAGCCTTTGGACTATAAAGTATTGGTTTATCAGTATATAGAGGAAATGACTGAGGTGAGCCTTCAGTGTGTGTGTAAGGTAGAGAGAGCTGTGGGATATTCTCATAAGCATGCTGACTGACCTACAAGGAGGGTAGAGGAGGACGACTGGGAAATGTTTCTTTTCCCCCACTCCTTGGCATGGTATATAGTTAAATTCATCAGAAGGGCAAGTTTGTGATGAAGTGGTAATGATGACATAGGTCCGGTTGTACAACCTAATACAATGACTGATCAGAAGCTTTGCACACCTACAAATGTATGTTTCAGAGCCCTGGATACTACAAAAGGAGGAGCTGAACTTGAAGACCAGCGGCCCCTTCCAAACGTTGGACTTCCACAGTAACGTAGGAAGAAATAGGCTTATGGGATCATAGGATTAACAGAGAGACCTCAGGCATAATTTAGCCTTGACCCCATCATTTTACACATGGGAAAATTCGTAGAAAATCATTGTATCAATTCGTAGGCTTTAGGAGAACCCTTAGAAACCACTTCCTTCAACCCCTTCATCTTTTTTTTTTTTATTTTTTAGTGAGGCAATTGGGGTTAAGTGACTTGCCCAAGGTCACACAGCTAGTAAGTGTTAAGTGTCTGAGGCCGGATTTGAACTCAGGTACTCCTGATTCCAGGGCCGGTGCTCTATCCACTGCGCCACCTAGCTGCCCCAACCCCTTCATCTTAAAGATGAGGAAACTGAGGACCAGAAAGACCAATTGGTTGGCTACACAAGTATTAAGTAAAACTACTTTGATTCAAACCCAGATTTTGACTCCAACCAATTATTTCTTCTCCTATATCAGACAGCTTTTATTCCAAACAAATTTGGTAAAAATATTAAAGAAGGTATTTCTGACAGTTTTCTTACATGTAGATTTTATATGTACAATATAACCCCTATTCTGTATCATATTAATACTGTTTGGGAGGAGATGGGCTCTTCCCTTTAAAATGTGGCACACACTGTAATTTTTTTTTTTTTTTTGCAGGGCAATGAGGGTTAAGTGACTTACCCAGGGTCACACAGCTAGTAAGTGTCAAGTGTCTAAGGCCGGATTTGAACTCAGGTCCTTCTGAATCCAAGGCCAGTGCTTTATCCACTGAGCCACCTAGCTGCCCCACACACTGTAATTTTGCAGGCTTTATACTAATACTATACCCCTCATACCCTGTGACATATCTGAAGTGATTTGCTAAGTATACACATACATATACATACACATACACGGTGTGTATGTGTATGTATATGTATATATTTATATGTGCATGCATATATATGTATACATGTGTATGTATGTATTTATGTATGTATAGGGTAGCTAGGTAGCACAATGGATAGAGTACTGGGCCTAGAGTCAGGAAGACTCACCTTCATTAATTCAAATCTATCCTCAGAAACTAAGTAGCTATGTGACCCTGGGCAAGTCACTTAACCCTATTTGCCTCTGTTTTTTTGTCTGTGAAATGACCTGGAGAAGAAAATGGAAAACCACTCCAGTATCTTTGCCAAGAAAATACCAAATGGGGTCACAAGGAGTTGGATATGACTGAAACAACTATACAAAAAAAAAATATATATATATATATATATACACACACACACACATGTATATATATATATATATACACACACACACACACACATATGTATATATATATATATAACTAAATGACTGGACTCAAAGAGTCACCACTGAAGAATTGGTATCCACTTGGAAAGTCCTTTCTAATGGCTGCCTTAAGTATCTGTCCTTCATCTTGAACTATTCAGCATCATTTAAAATCAACAACTGGGGCAGCTAGGTGGCGCAGTGGATAAGGCACCAGCCCTGGAGTCAGGAGTACCTGAGTTCAAATCCGGCCTCAGAACATTGATACTTACTAGCTGTGTGACCCTGGGCAAGTCACTTAACCCCCATTGCCTCACCAAAAAAAAAAAAAATCAACAAGTTGCACAAAGGAATGGAAGGCATGCTTATCAAATCTTTTGGATGCCATGAAGCTTGGTGGGGAGGGGGAAGGATAATTAGCTTATTGGATCATAAGATCACAGATCCAAAAAGATTTCAAGTGGCTTTGACAATTGGCCAAATCAAACAGGATGGTATTTAATGGGATAAATGAGCAATTATATATTTGGGTCCTAACAATTAACTTAATAAATTCAGTAGAGCTAGACAAAAGTTCCTATGAAAAGATTATGGGGATTTAGTGGATTGAAAATTCAGGAAAAATGAACATGACACAGCATAGGAAAAGTTAATGGTAGAACCTGTGCTACACTGAGATGCAAAGTGCCCAGAATAAAAGAGGAAACAGCTCTGCTGTATCGTGCCCTTATCAGATCACCACTGGAGCACTGTGTTTAGTTCTCGGCACCATAATTAAGGAAGGCTAGAGATAAGCTGGAGTATGTCAAGAAGAGGGCTATCAGAATGATGAGAGGACTGGAGAACGTCACGGTTAAGGATCAATTGGAGAAAGTGGGCATGTTTAACCTGAGGAAGAGAAGACTCAAAGTGGATATGATAGCTGTCTTCAGGCATTTGTAGGGCTGTCATGTGGAATAGGGATTAGGTTTGTTCCACTTGGCCTCATACAGAAGAACTAGAAAGAATGGGTAGAAGCTGCAGAGAAGAAGATCTAAGCTTGATACAAGGAAAACACTTCTAGTATTAGAGCTGCCCAAAGTGGAAGGGGAAGTACTGAGATCCCCCATCACTAGGGGTAGGGGATTCTTCCTTACTGGAGATCCTCAAGTAGATGCTGGATGAATCCTTGTCTGAAATATTGTTAAAGGGATTCTTATTCAGGCAATGAGTTGGGACACTGATCTCTTCTAATGCTGAGATTCTGTGACTGTGCAATTAATAATCATTAATTAGGTAGGGAATAGTCATTGGGCAGGTAAAATGGTGCAATGGGTAGAGTGCTGGGCCTGGAGTCAGGAAGATCTGAGTTCAAATCTGGCCTCAGACACTGTAATGATTGGAATGATGCCACCTGCTGGAGACTTACTGTAGAAAAGTTCTGCCATGAAAGGAAGGTCTTTGAGGGCAAGAACATGCGTCTTTTCTTTGGTGTCAGGAAGTGACATTTGCTAGTGGGAGTAAGAAGGAAGAGCTGGGCGCTCTGACTTGCTCTCTTTCCTGAGGATGCTGGTGGAGAAGGGAGCGAGAAATGCGCTCTCCCTTTAATAGATAGGAATGTAGGCCTTTTTCTTCTCTCTTTACCAAATTCCTATTCTCCTTAATAAATGCTTAAAAGTCTAACTCTTGCTAAAACTTATAAATTATTGGCGACCACTCATTAGATATTTTAGACAAACTGGCTAGAATTTTAGCCTTAACAACACTTAGAAGGTATGTGATCTTGGACAAGTCATTTAACCTCAGTCTGTCTCAATTTCTTCATCTATAAAATGAGCTGGAGAAGGAAATGACCAACCACTCCAGTATCTTTGCTGAGAAAATCCCAAATGGGCTCATGAAGAATCAGACAAGACTGAAATAAGTAATCAACAACAACTAGCTTTAAGATTCTGTGATTCTCTGTGGTGAGGGCAGTCATTAGAAGTTCAGCTTAAAAAACATTTTTTAAGTGAAAATGACCAAGAGGCAGCATTGTATAGCAGATTTATAGTCAGAGTATCTTAATGCAAATTCTACCTCTAGACACTTCCTAGCTGTGTGACCCTTGGCAAGTCACTTAAACCCCATTGCCCCACCAAAAAAACCCAACAAAAAACAAAACAAAAGAAACAAACAAAAAAAATTCTACCTCTAACTACCTGTGGGAAACTGGTGAAATCACTTAATTTCTCTGGGTCTCAGTTTTTCATTTGTACAAGAAGGGGATTGGATTGGATGATCTCTCTGGTCCCTTTCAACTCTAAATTTATGATCGGATCATGCTGTGACTACTACCCACAGAGCACTAGGCTAAATCTGAAGGCAGATATACAGATTAAAACCACAGGATTCTGGTCCTCATGTAACTATATTACTTTTTTATTTAGTTTGGACAAATCCTCTATATGAGCTTGTTGTTGTTTTTGTCATTTCTCCCTGTCTCCTCAAAGTGAAATTCAGAAAAAAAGTTACCTATTAAATGAAGGTTCAGATTCACTGAGCTGTGGTGAATTGAAGTATGACACTTGGCATTGCTTAATGGGTTTGGAAATGCAAGGCTAACCCTTGCAAAGCTTGTTATATTTTGCTCTATCACTGTGAATTGTGTCAGAGTCATTATTGATTATACTTTTCAGCAATCATTAACTCAGGTTAAACAGGGGGTAGGAGTAACTGGATATTAAACACATTTTTAGTTTTTCTTTTTTTTTTTTCCTTGGGAAAGTTTGTGGTGTCTTTGAGGGGATGATGTCTGCTTAAAAAAGAAAAAGCTGCAGAAGAAGACCTTCAGAGATCTGGATAGATCCTCTATGGAAGATTTATAGAAAGACATGGACAGGGATGACACAAGATGAGAATATCTGGATGGGGAGTGATATGTACCAGTGAAGGTAGGACCCATGATGATAAAGCTCTCAGCACCATCTTTGTTTCAAAGAATATTTCAGTTAAAGCATTCTCTGAAAGGGAGCCAATAAGCTATTCTATAGCCCATTAATCCTCCTCTACTCTGGGGCTAGCATAGTTAACCTTTATTCATATATTCATATTCTATTTCTAGAAGAGGCTTAAATAAAATAGCAAATGAGTGGCAGCTTGGTGTAACAGGCAGAAAGGGAGGGAAGAAGGAGGGAGGGAGGGGGGAGAGGGAGAGAGAGAGAGAGAGAGAGAGAGAGAGAGAGAGAGAGAAGGAGGAAGAAGAGGAAAATGAGGAGGAGGAGGAGAAAGGGGAGGAAGGGGAGGGAGGGAGAGATTGAGAGATTTGGTGTCAGGAAGACTTAATTTCAGGTAGTATCTCTTCCAATGGCTGAGTTCCCCTGGGAAAGTAACTTAACCTCTCAGTGCCCCAAACACCTTTCACTTGATCAATCATTTATTAAGTGACTAGAGCAGGCACTTAACAGTGCTGTTTCTACAGATTTCTGCTATTCTAATGCCCTAGCATGGGACACTAGTGCTGGGGAGATCAGGAGAGACTACACGTTGAAGTTGGAATTTGGGATGATTTTTAAGACAGTAAGAAAGCTTAGGAAGCAGAAGCAAGGAAGGCATGCATTCTAGGCAGGGAGAGCTACCAGAACAAGGGCACGGATATAAGAGGTAACAGTAAAAGAGTTAGAACATGAAGTGTTGTGATGTGCAGTAAGACTAGAAAGGTAGGCTAGGCTCAGGAAATGAAGAATTGTAAAAGCCAAACAGTTTATATTATTTCCTAGAGGTAATAGGGAGCCATTGGATTTTACTGAGAAGGTGGGATGATGTAACAATCAAATCATTTTAGCAGCTGAGTGGAAGAAGGATTTTCATGGGATAAATTTGGGGCAGAAAGGCCAGTTAGGGACACTATTGAAAGAGTTTAGGAGATAGGGATCTCAGAGCCATGCTCTGTGCCATGCCTTTTCCCCATGAGAAGTCCAAGGATTTCTCTCTTGGTTTCTTTTCCCTAGAACCCTAAATAAATGATTATTTTATCCTAATTGGTTTTGTGTGCAAGAGGGTGTAATTCTTTAAAGAGGAATTCCTAAGAACCCCTAACCCCTACCCCTATCCCAACCCCCCACCTATTTCCCCATAACATACTTGCTGTCCAACTTGAAGGGTATGGGAAATTCCTCTTACCACATAAACCTGGAGGTAGGAAGCTCCCTTTTGGGTTTCTTTTCTCCCTCTCCCACCCAACTTGACCTCTTGTTTGAGTCATGGAGAGGTGGAGGCAGTCAGCTTTTGCATTCAACAGTGACGGGCAGCCTGGGTCCGAACCACGCTCGGACCCTTGGACTCCATGTTTCTGGGGATCTTGCAGTAGCCAAAGAGAGAGAAAAGAAGGCTCATGCCTGCTCCATAGAACAAGCCTCGCTAATAGCAGCAGCCATTGCATCTGCTATCAGCAGATCTCTGGGTGGCTGAGATTCTAGCAGCTGCAGTAAACTGGGACACTGGAGTGGGGGATGCTCCTCAAAGGTGAGGCCACATCCCCTAACTCCTTGTCCCTAGTGCAGCCCCCAAGAGGTTGGCCGAGTGAAAATCCAGCTCCCTGTAGTCAGGTCTCCTGTGGACTCGGAATTTGGGGGCCTGGGGACCAGCCAGCCCCCTGTTACTGACATCTCTATGGCCAAGCCCAGGGTTACACTGGACGTAGGAGTGTTCCATCTAGGCTCAAGGCTTCAACCTCATGGCAGCTACAGCCAGTGTCTATATATCTCCCACCCTCTGGACCTCACGTCTCCTCGCACTCTCTGGACCAGGTCTTCCCCACTTCCCCCCACTCCCGCCCCCCGCTGTGATTTCTTCAACCCTGCTCAGCATGAAGCAGTTACAGAAGAAGAATCTTCGCTCCTTTTCCTTATATATAGAGAAGTGGGGAATGTTATAGGCCTAGCTTATCCCAGAAGTTCTCTGGGGTAAATCAAAGAACCTTCTCCTTTGAGAAACTAAACCAAAGGACAGACACACCTAAAGAGATGTGACACCAGATCGGGACTGAGCTAGCTCCAGGACCACCACACTTCATTCCAGTCTCCTTCACCCCTCAGGGAGATAAGATTAGGTGTGGCTGTTGCCGTTGTGGTGTGAGGAGGACAGAGATGGCTTCTTCCCCCAATAAGGGAACTTTCCACAGTCAGATGATCACCCCCATCAGTTCTCTATAAAAGGATTTCCCTGTCTCCTGCTCCAGGAGATAGTTATCTCAGAGCCATGCTCTGTGCCATGCCTTCTCACCATGAGAAGAAGTCCAAGGATTTCTCTCTTGGTTTCCTTTCCCTAGAACCCTAAATCAACCATTATTTTATTCTAAAAAAAAGAAAGAAAGAGTTTTGACCAGAAGTGATAAGGGTCTGAACCAGGGTGGTGGCTGAGTGAGTGGAGAAGAGGGGGTGGGTGTGAGAGATGTTGCAGAGGTAGAAACAACAAGGCTTAGCAGTTGACTGGCTATCTGAGGTGAATGAAGATGCCTCTGACTCAAAGACTGTGAGGTGCCCAATAGATGGTGGCAAAGGGTGTTTCCTTGGTGGGAATCCTCTGTACCCATGAAACCACAGGCCCATTGAAAATAAACAAAAACTCCTACTGCCATAATATTTTAACAGTTATAAAGCCTGAGCAACTGTGAAAGCTGCAAGTTTTATTATCCCCATCTTATAGATTGCTCTCAAAGACACCTGCGTGACTTGCCCTAATTCACACAGGTAGTAATTGTCAGGACTGGGATAAGAATCTAGAGATTTTGGGCTTCATCACCAACTTCTAACTTCAGGCAAGGCTAATCCCTCCCAGAAGGAAGTCACAGATGCTGAACCTTTCACATGTCAATCCTATTCTATTTAAGACAGAAATCGGACCAGGGGAGCTTCCCCTTTATTTACAAGGAGAGCCTTTAATATCCAGTCTAGAAAAAGCTTGGTATAGTTGAAAGAGAAGCAGCTAGGTGGCTCAGTGAATAGAGTGCTGGTCCTGGACTCCTCTTCCTGGGTTCAAAAATCCAGCCTCAGACACTTACTAGCTGTGTGACCCCTGTTTGCCTCAGTTTCCTCATCTATAATATGAGCTGGAGCAGGAAATGGCAAAACCACTCCAGTATCTTTGCCAAGAAAATCCCACATGGGGGTCACAATGAGTTTGCCATGACTGAAAAAAAAATGACTCAAAATAGTTGAAAGAACTGGGTTTATAGGGCTTGGGTTCAAATGTCTGCTTCTGACACTCCCTGTGTGGCCTGAGCAATAACTTTCCTGGTCCTCAGTTCCCTATGTGTAAGATATTAGGGAACTTGGAGATCCCATTTAACTCTACACGTCTTTGATCCTATGAAAAGCTGAGGAAGTTCCATTGGGTAAACATTGTCCTTCTTCAGGTAACAGTAAAGACCTGCTGGCTCCTCTCAACTCAGTTGGTGGAGTGGAGCAGGGTATAAAGCAAAGAATCTAAACTCTTTCAATGCAGGGGGCAATTTCACTTTTTTTTTTGTAGCCTGTGGTGATTAATAAATACACCTTGACTGATTGATTATTAGTGGAACATCATCTCATCTTGCAGAATTCCTGAAGAACTCATAACTCGACTGCTGGGTATTCACTCAAGAGTTGGATGCGCCAGAGTGGGAGTGATCTCTTGTCATACCACCATTGTCAAGTAATTTGTATAATCAGTAAAGTCTGTGAGATCATTCAGGATCTCTTTGGATGTGGGAAATCCACAATAGGCAGTGTGAGAATGCACCAGAGGGATTTGTTGAAAGTGCTGCTGCTTCTGCCATAAACAAGTGATTGCTGCAGTGGGCCAGCCAGAGTGATCTGCACCTCTCCTTGGACCAGCTGTGTGCATAAGTGATGAGCTCCCATGTCTCCTCCTTGCAGCAGCCATAAGAGCTATTCAAACAGAATTGTGGAAGGGACTCTGACAGCCATATTCCACAATGGCTACTTTATAGGTAGGAGATGCTGTACATCATTTTCCCCCTCTTAACCATTTGGCTTCCATCTTTACCATTCTTTAGGAACTGCATTATTCTCAGAGGTCAGCTGTCACCTCATGATGAGTACTGGCTATGATTTCTCTTAAAATCCGCCATTTACTAGTTGTGATGGGGCAGTGGGAATACTTCTTGTTTTTCATTGCCACTTCAAGACTCTCCCTTGACCACTTTCGCTAAGCAATGGCTCCTCCTTTAAGGTTCAAGCTATCCAAATGCGTCACTGTTATTTACCCATCCCCGAGGTGCTCCTTTCCTCCTGAATGAGTTTAGTGCCTGGCTCACAGTCTTTCTCTCTTCTCCATGTTCAGGTTTCATACTAGGAAACTTCAACATACAGATTGATATCCCTTCAAAGATTTTTATTTCTCAGTTCTTCAATTCCCACAACCTACTCATCCCCCTTAGCTGCACCACAGAGATAGGCACAACCTTGACTTTCCTATGCTCTATTCTATAGGTGTTTTACTTTCCTGTTCACAAACTCTGAAATTCTTTTATTGATCATAATCTTTTATCATTTCATTTTTTTCCATGCCATATGATGCCCAACCCTGATATTTCTCCTCATTGTTACCTCTCTTCCCTCTCTCCCTACTTTCCTCCTAGACCATCACCCTTGGGTACATTCTCCTGTGTTCCCCATCTTTACTCCTTCGTGAATCAACTCAATTTTATACTACCCTCCACCCTCAATTCCCTTGCCCCTGTATTATCATAGCTCACGTTTTGCCAAGCCCTGCTCATATATTACTTCCTCCTGCTTTCTTCATAGCAACAGAACTAGAGGAAATCACAAAATAGTACTGATTGGGCTCTGTACAAATTGATGTTCTCTAATTTTAATTGGGCTCTCATTGAAACTAGACAATCATTCCTACTCCCAAACTGGTTTACCCTCCCATCCTCCACAAATTATTTCAACTCTCTTCTCTGTTTGAGCCTTTCATGACACTTCCTCCCCAACTGTCTTAACTGAGGACTTCATCTCATTCACTGACAAAATTAAGATTACTAGCCTAGTGCTCCCCTTCTCCCTCCATCCTCATCTCATATCACTCAGACACCTTTCCCCACTATCTCCTCCTTTACCCTAGTCTCAGATGAAAAGGTCCTTCTCCCTTCTCTTTTGAAAGCTGACTCCACTATCTAAATCCTTGATCTCATCTCTTTCTGTCTTCTCTAGCAGATTTCTTTCATTATTATTCTCATTCTCTTTCTCTCCCTACATACAGGCTCCTTCCTTATTGCATGCAAACATGCCTATGTTTCCCATTCTCAGTCTCTCTTCATTATACCATTCCTGCTAACTATCATTTTACAACTGTCCTCTCTTTTTGGCTAAACTTTTCGGGAAATCCGCCTTTCTCTTTTTACCCTAAATTCCAGACTCAATGCAATCTGGCTTCTGACCTTGTCATTCAACTAAAGTTGTCCTCTCTGAAGTTATCAATGGTCTCTTAATTGCCAAATCTCAATCTGAATCCTCCTTGATCTCTCTACAGCATTTGACACCACTGAGTACCCTCTCTCTGCATACTCTATCTATTGGTTTCCATGACACTGCTCTCTCCTTCCTTTGCTGGTTCATTATCCATGTCACCCCCAAAGCTCTGTCTTGGGCCTCCTTCTTTTTTCAACCTATAGTATCTCATTTGATGATCACATTAACTACCATTTGTTCACTAGTTATTTCCTATTAATGATTATATCCTTTAAATAACTTGCTTCACACATTTATTAAAAAACTAATGGGGTAGCTAGATGGCATAGTAGATAGAACACCGGCCCTGGAGTCAGAAGGACCTGGGTTCAAATTCAGCCTCAGACACTTGACACTTACTAGCTGTGTGACCTTAGGCAAGTCACTTAACCCCAATTGCCTCACCCCAAAACAAAACAAAACAAAACAAAACCTAATAAATCCTGTTGACTGATCAATGAACCATTCTTTTTCTGAGCTCTTTCTCCTTGACCTCTTTGCCATATTTGACATACCTGACTCTTAACCCTTAGCCTGTGAAACACTGTCATTCTGATTGCATCTTGGCCGTCTCCCTGTCTGTCTCTCCCTGCCCTCTGATATCCTTGAAGGCTCAGTCCTTGTCTTTCACTTTTCTCTCTTAAAGATCTCATTCATGCACACAGTTTTAGCTCTCACCTCTAAGGGGATGGCTTACATAGCTACATTTATAGCATTGATGTATTTCTTCACTTACAGTCTTGTGTCTCCAGCTGTGTGCAGGGCATCTCCATTCATATGTTGTTACCTCATAATATAAAATTAGAAGGGTGGACTGGATGATTTTTATAATGCTTTTCAACTTTCATATTTTATGACTCTATGTACCACAACTCAAAATACCCCAAAGCAAACTCAGCACATTGTTCCTTTTCCTCCCATCCCAAATGTCTTTCTCTCCTGACCTCCTTCACTATTGATGGTATCATTTTACCAGTGATCCAGGCTTTAAACCTGGGGGGGGGTCACTTCCTATTTTGATGACTTCTTATATTTGCCCAAGCCCTTTCTCGAATCAATCACTAAGTCCTGTCAGTTCATAGAGTCAGTTCATTATTTTTTGCATTGTTGCATAATTTGGGGTTGTTGCAACAGCCTTCTAACTGGTCTTTCTTTTGTCCATTCTGGACATCTTGTCAGATTAATCTTCTTGAAATACCACTTCTATCACATCCCTAACCGGCTCAGAAACTTTTCAATGGCTCCCCACTCACTGCTAAAAGAAAAAAAAAACAAATTTATTTGCCTGGTACTGGCTTCAGTCTACTTTTTCAACTAACTCCCCTAACACGGACCCTCCACCTCAGCATGGCTGTTCTATTTATTGTTCCCTATACATATCTTATTCTTCCACCTGCCTCACCTGTATTTTTAATTCAATACGATCCAATCTAATTCAATAAACATTTATTAAAAACCTACTTTATACTTAGGATAGTATAAAGTCCTTTCCCTCAAATGGCTTATATTCTATTAGACTACATTGTGACTGTAATTCTTTCAAACAGCTCTTTTTGTAACCTCCTTCTTGCCTATCTGAGCCTTCCCTATTCTGCAGGGACCAACTCAAATCCTACTTCCTTCATGAAACCTTCCTTGACCAAACTAACCCACAGTGATCAATCTCTCCTTCCTCTAAAATCCGCCAGCACTTCTTTGATGCTTATCATTTATTGTTTTATATTTTATTTAACTATTCTTTGTCTTTTCAACACGAGGTAAGCTCTTCAGGGGGCAAGTAATATGTCTTGTTCTTTTTCATTTGCTACAGTTTCTAGAACAGTACCCCAAACATAGCAGTTTCAATAAATATTTGTTGAATGAATCAACTAAGCTTACTTAAAAATGAAGGCAAAGAGCTGTGGGACGTGATATCATTCCACTAACCTCACAGAGTGGTATATTTTGGGTGGTTTGGGGCTTTGTGAACTGGGGAGACTAAATGCATTAGCTTTGAAAATAGAAAGGGTTTAATATAATAGGGAGATCTGTAAAAGTGGGGATGGGAGGAATCCATGTTGCTTTTAGGTTCAGAGGTCCCTGATACGTTCTTGCTGGAAGAGATTTCTCCCACAGAGCGGAAACAATTTGCCAGGATGACCAGCCTGTCTTTTCATTGTTGTTGTTGTCAATATCTTTTACTAAGGGCTTCTGAAGTTCTTTATCTATCATATACTCCAGACATATGAAACTCATCATGCAACTCTCCATTGCCTTCTTTAGCATGTTCATTTTTAGTTCTTCAGAGACTGTAGTTTCCCATGATTTGCAGGCATATAACACTGGTAGAAGGTTGGCATAAAAATCTATCTTTATCTCTGAAATAAATTTGTGGTCATTAAAGGAGCTCCGTAATTTCCTAACGGCAATCCAACTCTCTTCCTCCTATTTATTTATTTATTTAAAAAAAAAATTTTTTTTTTTAGTGAGGCAATTGGGGTTAAGTGACTTGCCCAGGGTCACACAGCTAGTAAGTGTTAAGTGTCTGAGGCCGGATTTGAACTCAGGTACTCCTGACTCCAGGGCCGGTGCTCTATCCACTGCGCCACCTAGCTGCCCCACTTCCTCCTATTTAATTCTGCGATGAACATCTTCCCTATTCGCACTATCTGTTCTAGACACATGCATCAGTGGCAAAGCTCCATAGGGCGGATTACATTTCATAATCTGAGGAGGACACATTCTTCATTCACTTGGGTTTTCCTATGTGGATAGTGTTACATTCGGTTCATACCACCTTCCTGGCGGCCACGGAGCATATCCTGGAGTCTCAGCAGTAGTCTAAGGCTGGATTTGAACTAGCACAATTTCATCCACAAAGAGGAGTATCTGGAAAACTTCACTATCCATAGAGGATGCCTCTTCAACTTAAGTCCCCTATCGGACCTCTTCCATCATAATGGGAAAACTCTTTGGTGGACATATGTCTCTCTGGTTCATGCCTCATCTAATATTTTATGATCACACGGTCATCTCTGACAAGTCTTTCAAAGAATCCTGAATAATTATGATATCTCAATATCTCTGAGACAACTCATGGAAGGGAGCCTTTAAGGTAGTATTTGGCACTAACAAATTAATTAAAAATCCTTAAACAGTAAGCACACTGGGACCTTATATCCTCTTTCAGTCAATTACATGATGGTAAAGATTATTTTTATATGTTCTTATGAAAACACATTTATTCATTAGCAAGCATCATTAATTTTTAATTTAATCTTTTGACATTAATAAATTTTTGCATCCCACAGGTGGAATGGTGTAGAGTGAGGGAAACTTACTGTTGTAGTTAAGAAATGGTGGTTACAGTGTTACCTAATAAATTAAAACCTTTAAGGGTAATTAAAATCTTAACCTTCATTTTGAATTACATTTTTTTAATATCAGCAACATGGAGAGGGAAGAGGAGAATTGGAAAAAGTATGCAGGGAATTCTGATATGAAAATAGACTAAAATACATTGTAGATAACCCAAATGCAGAGTTCCTTGTAATACTAGAAAACACTGGTAGAATATATTACACAGACACAGACACAGACACAGACACAGACACAGACAGACAGACAGACACACACACACACACACACACACACATATATATATATATATATATATATATATAAATGTGTGTATATATCCATCCATCCACATTTATATACATATATAAATTTGGAACAACTAAATGGCTCAGTCAATAGAGCACTGGGCTTGGAATGAGGAAGACCTAAGTTCAAATTCAGCTTCAAACACTTACTAGTTGTATGACCATGAACAAGTCACTTAACCTCCATTTGTCTAATCCACTGGAATAGGAAATGGGAAACTACTCTAGTTACTTGGTCAAGAAAACCCGGGGGCAGCTAGGTGGCACAGTGGATAGAGCACCGGCCCTGGAGTCAGGAGTACCTGAGTTCAAATCCGTCCTCAGACACTTAACACTTACTAGCTGTGTGACCCTGGGCAAGTCACTTAACCCCAATTGCCTCACTAAAACAAAACAAAACAAAACAAAAACAAAACCCCATACACAGTACTGATGGTCCATGGGGTCATGAAGAATCAGACATGACTGAACAACTGAATGACAACAACCTTCTCTGCGACTTATAGTTTGAAAGATTTGCCTGGAGTACTAAGAGGTTGTGGCTTTCCCATTGCCTGGATTTTCCCATAGTAGTATTTATTTAAATGTTTGTTGAATTGAATTGTATTAGTCACTGACAGTTCATATAATAATGGTATGTAAAAATGGGGAAAAGTAAAAGGCTTCAGGGATGGTATCCATGAGTCTTGGTGGAAATTAAAAACCATGACTGGGCCATGGTTCTGGATGGCTATACTTTATTCAAGAGAAAGAGGAAATGTAAAGGATTGCTTGGGGTGGGGACAACAGGAGTAGCATTATATATTAAGAAAGTATGGGGGGGCAGGTAGGTGGTGCAGTGGATAGAGCACCAGCCCTGGAGCCAGGAGGACCTGAGTTCAAATCTGGCCTTGGACATTTGACACTTACTGGCTGTGTGACCCTGGGCAAGTCACTTAACCCCAATTGCCTCACCAAAAAAAGAAAGAAAGAAAGAAAGAAAGTATGGGGGCACGTAGGTGGCGCAGTGGTTAGAGCACCAGCCCTGGATTCAAGAGGCCCTGAATTCAAAACTGCCTTGACACTTGACACTAGCTGTGTGACCCTGGGCAAGTCACTTAACCCTCATTGCCCCACAAAAACAAACAAACAAAAAAAGTATATTACTCATGTAGGTAAATACAGGAACCAGAAAAGAGAAGCATGATAGTATTTAAGGGAAAGTCAATAGAGGGTAAAACAAATTATTTTGTCTTTGGAATATACTACAGACCAGATAAACATAAAGACACCATGGATGAGGAGTTTGGGAAGCAGATCATAAGCCTGGAAGGGCTGCCTGATATAGTAGTGACCAGGGACTTCAATTATTCAGACATCTGTCCAACAAAGACATCTGCCAAAAAAACAGTAGTTAATACATTCTTGACTTGCCTTTGTAACAGTTTCATCCTTCAAAAGGTGGAGGAATAAAAAAAAGGAAGTTTTATTCTGGATTTGATGCTCTCTATTAGGGAAACACTGTTTGTTGGGGTAAAAATGATATGAACCCTGTAGAGGAAGTGACCACTTCATTTAAATAGAGATTAGCTTCTGCAAGGGCTGTGAAGGGACCTTGAGTCCATTCCATGTGAGGACTGGTTGAAGGAAGTAGGGAAGACTCTAGGTGAGGGTGGAGGGTGGGGGTTGGGGGGTGGGGAATCGGGAATCATACTTGTGTCTAAGTATCTGAAGGACTGGCATATGGAGGGGAATGATTAAATTTGTTCTATTTGACTCCAGAAGGAAGAAGCAGAAACAAGGGGTGGACATTGAAAAGGTGTATGTTTAAGCTTGTTGTTGGTAAAAACACACTAATAATAGTGGAATAGGTTGCCATAAGAGGGGGTGGGTTCTCTGTCCTTTGAGGTGTTCAGGCAGGGATCAGATGGTGGGCTGCTAAGGACCCTTCCAATCTTCGAGTGCTGTGATTCTGTGATGCTCCTGCTTATCAGGTGGGGCCTGCCCCGCCTCCCCCTCTCCCTCTCCCTCTCTCCCTCATTTCTTCACAGTCACTCCAGGCTCTGTGGGTAGCCCAGTGTGATATCACCAGAGGGCTGGCTGTGTTTCTTCAGTGATGCCAGTGAGTCACTTTTGCACTAGAAGCCTGCTGGGCCTCCTGAATGTCTCAAACAAAATGTTCTGATGATTCGAGTTACCACAGATCTTATTTTCCTATTCTGCCTTAAAATACTAGCCCATTAAAACAGACCTGGTTGTTGTTATTGTTGTTGATGGTGGTGGTGGTCTTGTTCAGTCATGTCTGAATGTTTGTTAGACCCATATGGGGTTTTCTTGGCAAAGATACTGTAGTGGTCTGCCACTTTTTTTCTCCAGCTTATTTTACAGATGAGGAAACTAAGGCAAACAGGGTTAAGTGACTTGCTTGGGGTTACACAGCTTGTAAGCATCTGAGGCTAGATTTGAACTCAGGGAGATAAGTGCTCCTGACTTCAACCATTTAGAGTTCACATTTTCTTGGGTGGAAATGTCTTACAACATCATCCACTGGCTCTCATCAGACAACTGTGAACTTAATGGAAAGAGACTGAGGAATCAGAAGACCTGGGTCCAAGCCCCAGCTTTACCATTAACTTGCTGTGTGACCTTGGGCATATCATTTCCCCCTCATAGAGGCTCAGTTTCCTCACCTATAAAATGAAAGGAGTGGAATAGATAATAGGTGCTCAGATTTTTACAAAGCACTAAATTTGGGGTTGGTGAACCTGATTTTCAAGTTCTAGTTCAGCTACTCATTATCTTTGTGACTTTGGATAAGACATAAACTCTTCTGCATCTCAGTTTCTTCATCTGTTAAAATTTTGGGGTTCCCTGGATTCAGGAGGACCTGAGTTCAAATCCAGCCTCAGACACTTGACACTTACTAGCTACGTGACCCTGGGTAAGTCACGTAACCCTCATTGTCTGGCCCCCCAAAAATGATGGTGTTGTTTGAGGTGACCTCTAAAATCCATTTCAGCTTTAAATCTTGATCCTAGATGTTTCCTTTATAGCAACTTCTGAGAAAAGTGATACAGACACTATCATCTTCCTTTTACTGATAAGAAAATGTTTATTTTTCAGGTGAAAAAAATATCGATTTTACAGATAAGAAAGCTGAGGCCCAGAGAGGTTATGCGATTTGCCCCTGGGATTTGAGCCAAAATGTCCTGACTATAAGTGCGTTCATTGTCCTTTTCAAATCCGCCTGGCAGATGACGTGCAAGGTCTCTTCCAAGCTGACACATTTTTTCCCCCTCTATGATTCTAAGGTGAAAAGGAAACGTCCTGGACAAAATAATCATAAGGACCTTATATAAATAAATAATAAGTAAATAAGCCTGATAAGTAATGTTAGGAGCATTGTCAATGTTAGGAACACACAGCCAAGTGCATTTGAAACAATGGATCACACTCTTCTCCTTTCTGCTTATTGCAAGAAGGTGAAAAGGAGCCTGCCCTTGCTTCTTCCTCCTCCTCCAGGGTCTCATCAAGCTGTGGAAGTGGTCCTTGATTCTATGCCAGAAGTTGGAGAAGAGTCTACCAAGCCTTAAAGTATGAATATGTGCCCAGGGATGATTATAAATCTGTGGCGTGAACCTTGCTAGGTCCATAGAGCCTTAAGTACCATAGGCTTAATTACTGGGCGACCGTTTTTTGCAGGGGGAAGGGGACATAGCAACTCATGAAGACTGTTTATTAAGGAATGTAGCGGCTGCATCCATCACTCCAGTGATGATTATGAGTCCTTTAGAATTTGAAGTCTTTTTTTTTTGTGGGGCAATGGGATTAAGTGACTCGCCCAGGGTCACACAGCTAGTAAGTATCAAGTGTCTGAGGCTGGATTTGAACTCAGGTCCTCCTGAATCCAGGGCCAGTGCTTTACCCATTGTGCCATCTAGCTGCCCCATAGAATTTGAAGTCTTGAAATAAGCGAAGAGGAACAAACTCACCATTAAGTGAAAAATTAGAAAGAGAAGATTATATTTGCCAACCTGTGGCTACTACTAGACAAGATTTCTTGGCCTGACTTCTAGGATACCTTGTGTTTTTTGTTGTTGTTGAGTTGTTTCAGTTGTTTTTAACTCTCTGTGACCCCATTCAGGGCTTTCTTTGCAAAGATACTGGAGTGGTTTGCCATTTCCTTCTCCAGATGAGGCAAACAGGGTTAAGTGACTTGCCCAGGGTCACACGGCTAGTCAGTGTCTGAGGCTGGATTTGAACTAAGGAAGGTGATTCTTCCTGACTCCAGGCCAGGCACCTTATCCACTGAGCCACCTAGCTCTAGAATGCCTAACTGAGAGGATAAAAAGCAATGTTCACATATACTTGAGGGCCCTGGCTATGTACTTTCTTATAATATGGATTGCTTGGCATATTCTTACCTAAACTTTCTCACTCTAAGAGATAGTCAAGTCAATAAACATTTATGAAGCTCCTATTTGCTAAGTGGTGGGGATACAAAACCCTCAAGGAGATCACAGTTGAATGGTAGAAGATGGCATTCAAACAATTTTGTAAAAGCAAGATCTATGCGGGATAAATTGAGGAGAGCATGGTAAGTCAGAAAGAACACTGGCTAGGAACTAGGAAAGCCAGGTTCTATTTGCAGCTCCTCCAGTGATTCTCCAACTCTGGCCAAATCACATCACATCTCTGACCCTATTTCTTTATTTGTAGAATTAGAAGGTTATGCTGAAAATGAAGAGGTACTTTCATTGCAAGTGGCCAATGATAGGCCAGTGAGCTTGACTGGTTTCTGGCAAAATAATAAAATGTATTCTTAGAGGGAAGGTCAATGAACATCTAGAAAAGAAAGCAGAATCACGAAGAGACAGCAAGGCTTCATCAAAAACAGGCACGGCCAGTCTAACCTCATTTTCTTTTTAAGAGAATTGCTAAAATTACAGATGACCACCAGAATTCTATGGATAAAATTTGCCTAGCTTGTAAGAAAGCATTTGATCAAATTTCTCATGTCCCTCTTGTGGATGAGTTAGAGAGATATGAACTAGATGATAGCACAATTTGAGGTGGATTTGAAATTGATTCAATTTTTGGATCCAGAGAATGGTCATTAATGGTTTGATGTCAACTCAGAAGGAGGCTTCTAGTGGCCTGGTAGTTTTGCTCAGCCCTGTGTTATTTGTATCAATGATTTGGAAAGAGGAACAGATGATATGCTAATTAAATATGCAGATGACAAAAAACCGGGAGCTAAAATACTAGACAACTAATTCAGTATCCAACAAGATAACATGTTGGACCAAATTGAATAAGATGAAATTTAATAGGGGGTAGATAGAAAGTCTTATTTATGTGTAGCAGGTATTTCTAATACTCCCTGGAAGTTGATTAAGGGGAGGGGGAAAAGAGGGGTAGAATAGATCCGCAAAGTCACAGGAAATATAGGAAATATATGTCTATGTACATTTCCCAAATATCAAGTTTTTTCTTCTCTTTGCCCTTGAAGTAAATTCTAAGTCCACTATTCCATGCTATTCTTTGCGTATGACTGAAAGCAGAGAGACCTGAGAAACTAAGAGACCTTGGTGGGCAAGTAGTATTTAGCAGCTTGCTCTCTGTATCTCCTGAAACCCTGTTGAGTTTCTGTGGCTACAGTCAAGATTGGGTGCTATGGCAGATGAGTTGGGTTGGATCCTGGAGAACTATGGTAATTGTGGTAGGGATCTGGAGCAGACATGGATGGGTCCCAGGCATTGGGGAAGTGAGATGGACCAGGAACCTAGATAGTGTTGGGAGATTGGATCCCAAATCCCAGGGGCTCTTCCTTTCCATCCCACGTTCTCTGTTTGCAGAGGTGATCTCAGCAAATTTCAAATACTCAACATCTTTCCTCTCATTTCCTGTGTAGTGAAGGGGTTCAGGAAGATGGAGGGAGAGATTATTGGGTGAAGCAGCTATTTTATAGTTTTACTAAGTGTCGGTTTTTTCTTTACAATTACTTGACTCTCTAAATAAAGCACCTAGTCACTAAAAAAATCAATTGTATAAGTCTTAGGCAATTGTTTGGTTGAGGATGGGAAATGTCCCAAATATGGGAAGAAGATTTGAGGGTAAACATGAGAGGCTTTCTTATTTACTAAATTTTAAAGCGTATTCTATATTAAACTCTGAGATCTATATGAATCTAGGGCCAATGCCCTGGTGCCTTCAGCTATGTACATTATGAACAATGGGAAGGGGAAGGAGTCTGGGAATTTGTGGGTTAAGCACCTTGGTGGTGATGAGCAGTGGGGATATGGTGGCTCTCTGGGAAAGCCTTTGTATACACATTTCAGAGATGGCCAGATTTTCCAACAATTTTGCACTTATCTCCTGTCTGTCACAGTTGGGTTCAAGAAAGCTTCAGAAATAAAACTTCAGAAATAAAAGCTGTGTGAGATGTGGGTAGACCAAATTAGAAATCAGTTCATCTGAAAAATGTCCGAGGGCTTTAATGAGCTGTAAGCCCAACATGAATTGATGGAGGATTATGGCGGCCAGAAATGCAGTCTTAGGTTAAAACAACGAGAAATATAGCGTTCATCAGTTGTGCTCCAGTCATCAGATATCTGCAGTACTATGCATTCAGTTCAGGTAACACATCTCAGGAAGGACGTGGATAAGCTGGAGGGAATCCAGAGGAGGGTGGTCAGTATGGTGGATGGCCACAAGCTCATGAGAATCAGTTGGAGGAACTTGGTACAAGACAAGTATTAGAGAAGACACAGCAGCCATGTTAGAATATTTGAAGGGCATGTGGAAAATAGGTTAGGCTTTTACATGCTTGGCTCCAGCTGGCAAAACTAGAAATAATCAGTGGCAGTTGTGAAGAGGTAAACTTGGGCTTATAATGAAAAAAAAAACTTCCTAATAAATACATCTGTCTAAAGTAGAATGGGATGCCTCAGGAGGTGCTGAGACCTCCTTAATAGAGGTCCTCAGGCAAAGGCTGGATGTCAGCTTGTCTGGTATGCTGCAGAAGGGACTCTTGTCTATGTTATGGCTGAATTCTGAAATTCGGTGATTCTATAAATCAGATAACCTCCAAGATTCTAAGGAGCTCTCCAGTTCAAAAGGTTGTTCTTTGCCTAAAGTCTTGAAAAAGGATGCTAGTTGCTGCTTCACACATACCACCCACCTCTCTCTCCAGGCTCTCCCCGAGAGGCCTGTAACCGATAACAAATTTATAGATTTTTTTTGGGGGGGGGGTTTCTGAAGTTTTTCTTTCTCTAGGCCCTTCTGCGTGTGGGGGTGGGGACTCTCAGCAGTAGAGTAGCTCCTTGACACATCCCCAGCAGAATGGGTGAGTGAGCAAAGTAAGGAAGAGATGAGAACTAAGGCATGTTCCTCATTTCTTGGGACACTGAGCAAGGCACTTAAATCTCTCTGTCCCTTCATTTTCTTCTCTTCTCATTTCTCTTCTAGCATTTATATGTCACAAGTCATTTCAAGGGCTCTTCATTATTACCTTTTTCAATACTCCAGTGAACTAGTGTATCCCATTAGTATGGATGCACTCTGGCCCTCCTAATTCAGATCAGAGCCCCTTCATGCTTCAGTAGAGAGCAGTTTGTGAATTGCGGTGGCCAAACATATCCATCACTTGGTGGCCAAGTCTCTGTTGAGGACTTCTCTTCGCTTAAGGAGGTTGTTCCCTAGAAGATAAGCATGGATTCTGTGCCTAGGACAGTGCTTACTGCTCTTCTTTTTAGCTTGCTAGGATTTGCATTAATTGGGCTCTATCAGCATAGCCTTTGAGAACGTAAGGGCCACTTTTACACTATGATAAGACATTGGAATGAAAGCAGTGGAGCAGAGGTCATGGGATAGGAGACAGGAAGGGAAAAAGCATTTACAGGGTACCTACTATGTGCCAGGCACTCTGGTAAGTTCTTTGCAAATGTTACATTATCTAATGTTTACAATCCCCTCCTGCAAGCTAGATGCTGTTATAATCCCCATTTTATAATTGAGGAAATTGAGGCAAACAGGGGTTTAGTGACTTATTCAGGATCATACAGCTAGTAAGTGTCTGAGGTCACATTTGACCTATCCATTATATCATCAAGCTACTTCGATCATGGAATTACTGATTGAGAGCTGGAAGTACCTTTAGAGGTTGCTTAGATCAACCACTTTATTTTACAGATGAGGAAATGAAGTCCTTTGAAGTTAAATGACTTTCTCAAGATCAAAAAAAGTAGTAAGTGGCAGAGACTAGATTTGAACCCAGGTCCTCTTGACTCTTGTAGAGTATTCTTTCCATTGTACCAGCCTGTGAAGGCTCAGTTTTCTTTTTCCTAAGGTTTTATATTTAAGCACAATTATTTTAGTTTTGGCTAGCATTAGTCCATGTCTAATGAACATCATTAATAAGCTAGACACACTATTAGATATGTAAGCCCTTTCAAGGAACAACTAGGTGGCACCATAGTGCACAGAGTACCAGGCTTGGAGTCAGGAATCTTCCTGAATTCAAATCTGACCTCACCACTAGCTGTGTGACTTTGGGTAAATCACTTAACCCTGTTTGCCTCAGTTTCCTCATCTGTGAAATAAGCTAGAGAAGGCAATGGCAAACCACTCCAGTATCTTTGCCAAGAAAACCCCAAATGGGGTCATGAAGAGTCAGACATGACTTAAACCACTGAACAACAGCAACAAGCCCTTTCAAGGGAGGAGTCATATCAATAAACAGTGAACAACATAACAATGGACAAGCCCTATCTTCACAACAAGCTTGTGAGTTAGGTAGGGCAATTATTACTATTACCATTTTACTTATTAGGAAACTAAGGCTCAGAAAAATTAGACAACTCCACAAAACACAACTAATAAGCATTGGAGCTGGAATTTGAAACGGGGTTACCTGTTTCCAAGTCGAATGCTACTAATGAAAATCTAGTGAATGATTAATAGGACATAGGTCCTCACAACAGTGGGATACTATGCTGTTTAGTCCTACTTGGGGGGAAATGATATGAATTGTCAAAGATTAATTCATGAATTAATTAATCAGTGACCATTTTGGGACTGAAATTTGTCATTTTCTGTTTCCTAGGTAGTCTTTGCACAGTGCCACATTGCTTCTCAGATGCACTGAGTGAGAATCATCAAATATAAGAGGGATATGGGAGGTGTGTGGATTACATATATGGGAGAAATCACAGAACACATCTGATTCAATCTTTTCTTTTTAAAGTTAGGGAAACAGATATAAGATCCTGAAGGAATTTGCTCATGGTTTCATGGAAAGCACGTGAGGAATTAAAGTCAGGTTCTATCCCTATAAATGTAACTCTTTGCACTGTCACAATGTTGAGGTTTCCCATTCTTGCTATTCCATAATGCATTTCCGACAGCTAATTATTTCATTTATCATCTCGGGAAAATAATAATAAAAAGCCAGAACTCTAGGCCTCTTCTAGCTCTAAATTTATGAAACTATGAGACATTTTCTCCAAGCCAGTGCAGCAAGTTATTTAGAGAATGGAAAAGATCACAGGATTTGAAGGTCAAATCCTGGGTCAGCTATGTGACCTTAGACAAATGACTTCACCTTTCAGAGGTTTGGTTTCCTCATAAGTAAAATACAAACACTGAAATTGATGACCTCTATGGGCCTTTTCAGTCCTAAATGCTACCATCCCAAACCCTAATGTCCAAGGAAAGGGCCCAATATTTCTGACCTCCCCTGTCCCCTGCTGACTGAAGTTTTCTTGGCCTCTTGCTGGGTGTGTCCCTAGATAATCTCTAACAGGAAGTTCCATCTCCCATAGAAGGAATAAAGAATTCTTGCTCCATTCTCCCAAACTGGGCCCTCCCTTATCAGCAATGGACACTCAAGTTCTGGGATCCCTTGACTTGGGGAGCAGCTTTGCTCAACAATTCTTTCAGATGCTGTGAGTAAACACAGGCTCATTTTGCCTGTCTGCAAATTAGGGTTAATGTACTGGTCTCACTGGGCGCCTGTGAGGCTTAATCAGTGAAATACATTGCCACAAAGCCTGAGAGCCCCTGTAAATAATAATCCTGCTTTTGGTGTTTGGTTTCCCACAACCGTAGGCCACACTACCTACTTTTTGTTCTCAAATCAGAAAGGACAGTTTTCATCACCGGGGAATATGTGTGTGTACTTGAGTAAATATGTGGAGTTCCTGTGTGATTAGATCAATTTTTAGTCATTATTATGTGACACCTTGAGCACTGATCAACACTGATTTTTCTTAGATAATCCCATGCTGTTTCTGGTACTTGAGAAGCCTGCAGAAAAGCCCCATATCAGACCTGAGCTTCTCTGAACTTTCCCTATTTGCTTAATTGAGCCCCGCTTTGCTATTCTCAATGTTCGATTGAGATTTATGAAGCTATTATCTACAGCACTTGTGTTGTGCTGCTTGGAGAATCAGGTCTGGAGTCAGAGAACCTGAGCTGGAATACTGGCTGTACTGTTCATCTCCTGCCTGATCTTGTGGGTAGGTGAGGACCAAATGAGAAAAGATAGGCAAAATGCTGAATAAACCCGTAAAACACTGTATAAATGGTAGCTCTTATTATTCCTCAAGGCTTTGGTGCAAAAAGCCCTGGATCTGGAGGTGAAGGATCTGGGTACGAATTCTAGTTCTACTACTTACTAATTCTTAGGGGAGTTTCTTAGTTTCTCTGGACTGGAAGGTCTCTAAAGTCTCCAGAAATGGACCAGGAGATATGATAGGGACAACAGCGAAACAACTTGCATTTAGTTTTGGAAGTTTAGTTTCTAATATGGTGATCATTGTTTTAAAATCAAATACAAATGTGATGTAACAACAGTTTTTGTACTTTGAGACTTATGTTGTAGCATTTGAATAAAACAAATCTATTAATGAAAAAAATAAAGTCTCAACTCTAAATCTATGATCCAATGATCTATGATAATATAACTTCCACTTATATATCGCTTTAAAATTTATAAGCTGCTTTCTTCATAACCACTCTTTAAGGTAGATAGTATAAGTATTAGTATCCCTATTTTATGAATAAAGAAACTGAGGCTCAGAGATGGTAAATGATGCGTCTGTGGTCATACAGCTAGTAAGTGTTGGGGCCAGGTCTCCTATCTCCAAGTTAAGCACTCTTTTCATTACATCACAGTGCTACCCTCACTATTAATCCAATGATGTTCATGGAGACACCAAGGAAAAGAAGACAGTGTTAGGGTCCAAACTAGACTTGACTAAACTTGACCCTTGACCCATCTAACACTCAAGAGTACTGGATTTTAGTATGATAATTCATCTGTGATAGCAAGTGCTATATTCCACAAAGTAATGACCAAGAAGGGGGAAGGACAACAACTTCCTGATTTGAAGTAGGGAAGGGATTAGACAGAGACAGTATATTTGCCTAAGATGGAAGAGGGAGGAATCACTGTGATTTGAGAAAGGATGAGCATAGATTCTGAGCCATTTCAAGCATGTAAGTTATTTGAGGAGGAGGGATGAGCTTACTCTAAACACAACCAGCCTAGGTATCCAAACATTGAGAGTGGGATTTGGCTTCTGACTCTCTCATGGCAAAAACGACTCAGAGCAGGTCAGCTGGGATCAGTGGATCACTTTCTTGTTGCTTTTCTCTGGGGAAAGACAATATCTTTGGAGTTATCAGGCTCTTTAAAACTCTTAGTTTAGGAGTGCCTGGCTTCCTTAGAATTAACACAGCTTCCTGGAATCTCAAGCTGATGGAGGGCTCTAGCCTGCCTTGGAAAATACCGTCATCACATGTCACTAATGTTTGGCCTGCTCAGGCTCATACTGAGGATGACTGTTATCTCTAAAGAAACCCCTTTAAAGGCAGCATGCTTACAATAGAAAGAGCCCAGGGATGGCTGTCAAGAGACCCAATTTCAAAATCTCCTTTCTGCCACCTCTTCCATTCACCTGCAGCTCCTCTTTTTGCTATCATCTGCTTTACTATCCACCCAGGGAGCACTGTTCCCCTATCTGCTCTCCAACAGTCCCTCCCCATTTATGCACTCTCCCATTCTGCAAATGTGGCTCACAAAATATGTAGACTGACCCTTGGTTCAGTACATGGTACCTCAGGTTTGATCATCTTCCACCTTTAGTTCTATTTCTCTTTTAATATCTTCACCTCATTATGTGTTCTTATATCTTCTGATGATCCCTCCTTGTTGATGTTATTTTAAAAAATAACAAACAAACAACTTTAGGTCAGTATCTAAAAAACAACAACAACCTCTCCAAATAGGGAGTAATTTATTTTATTACTTATTCTTTCCTTGGTAATTCTACTTATTTACCTTTCTGGTATTTCTATCGTTTAGAATATTTGCCAGGGCAGCTAGATGGCGCAGTGGTTAAAGCACTGGCCCTGGAGTCAGAAGTACCCGGGTTCAAATCCGGCCTCAGACACTTAACACTTACTAGCTGTGTGACCCTGGGCAAGTCACTTAACCCCAATTGCCTCACTTAAAAAAAAAAAAGAATATTTGCCAGTTGGATATTTGGTTCATATGTGGGTTTTTTTGGGGGGGTATGGGAGGAAGAATGGGATAACAAAAGCCTTCTCTTATTAAATGTCCATTTGTTGTTGGTGTTGATGATGATTAGGCTTAAGTTTGTAGGGTGGGTCATTTAAGGTTGTATCTTGAGCTTTTTTTTTTTTTTTTTTTTTTTTTTTTTTTTTTTTTTTTTTTGGTGAGGCAATTGGGGTTAAGTGACTTGCCCAGGGTCACATAGCTAGTAAGTGTCAAGTGTCTGAGGCCAGATTTGAACTCAGGTCCTCCTGAGTCCAGGGCCAGTGCTCTATCCACTGTGTCACCTAGCTGTCCCTTGAGCTTTGTTTTTTGGCTTATTCCATTTCATTCCCTTGTGTAGTTTCTACTGGCTGTGGAATAGTTTTGTGTTATTTGAATTTCTTTTCTTTTAGATTTGAAGATCTTTTTCCTGGCTGCTTGCAGGATTTGTTGTTTGTTATTGGAATTCCATTATGTACCTTAGCATTTAAAGAGTTTTGATTGGTATTTTGTTTTCTATATTAAGAAATTCTGGGCAGTTTTCTTTCATTCTTTCTTACTTGTTCAAGTTTTTTTTTTCTGTGTCATGTTCTTCTGGGAGACCTATGTTTCTTAAATTGTTCCTGTGCATCCTGTCTTCGAGGTCAAAGATTTTGGCTTACATAGAAATCATATTCTTTTAAATAATTGTTTTTCCCTTTCTTTTCTGACAGAATTTCTTTTGCTTTAATATTTTTGTATTCCAAATCTGTTTTTCTCTCTTTTGTGTTTTTTGAGATTTGGGTCCCTCTTCTAAGTAGCTTCTGGGGCAGGACTGGTCCCAGCTAAGTAGGAAGGATGAGAATGGTCCTGGCTAAGTTCTAATTATCTTCCCTTCAGACCTTTATAAATTTTCACCTGAGTTTGGTTTGTGGGATCATGCCCCATTCTCTGTAAACTTTCTCTACTTCTAATTCTTCATCCCCTGGAGCAGATATTAATGTCTAAGATGCAATGATTTTATTGGTGGTCTTCTTGCTTGACTTATGTGCACTGCAAAATGAGATGATTAATTGACCCATGACATTATTTTTCTTATTGTTTTAAGCACACAGTGAAACCAACTCTACCAGCCTTCCATTAGTATAATTATTTGTGTATATGTTTTATGCTTGCTATCCAGAACTATTATCAGCAAGTCAGGTATCCAGGACAGGCAGCACAAAAAATACCCTCATATCAATTTTTAAAGACTCACCCATGTTGGGAGTACAGTAGCAATTCACAGACTGATCCCATTGCCAATTGGCATAAAAGCTTTGACCTGCTCTGTTTCCAACCTGCACTGCTTTACCCCTCTTCAGGGAAGCCTGGTACCACCCTGTTCTCAAGATCTCACCACATTAGTGCTGGAATGCTTGTGGACAACTGATTGCTTTAGTCCATTTGCATCTCAGAGTCTCACATTCTAGTGACCCACCAGCCTCAGCTTGCCCAGTGGAATGAATTTCAGATACAAGATTTTAGCTGGGGCTTGAAGAAAGCCAGCAAAGTCAGGAGGAAGAGATGAGGATAACCATTGAAAGTACCTGGAGATGTGAGATGGAATATTTTGTTCAAGGAATAACAAGGACACCAAGTATTAGTGAAATGAAGACTGGTGGGGGCGGGGGAAAGGAAATCAATAAAGAATATAAGAATAAGAATAATATAATGTTGGGATAAGGCTATGTTATAAAGGACTTTGAATGCTAAAGAGAGGATTTTATATTTAATCTTGGAAGTCATAGGGAGTCACTGGAATTTAGTGAGTAGGGGGGTGATACAGTCAGACCTGTGCTTTAGGAAAAGCACTTTGGTGGCTGAATGAAGGATGGATTGGAATAGGGGGAGACGTGGCAGGCTGTCTAACCAGTAGGCTATTGCAATAGTTCAGGCATAAGGAGATGAGGGGCTGCACCATGGCAGGGTCATAGAAAAGAAGAGGCATATTTGAGAGATGTTGCAAAGGTGAAATCAACAGGTCTTGGGAATAGATTGGACATGGGGAGTCAAGGATGACACCTAGGATTTGAGCCTGGGGGACAGGGCATATCTTTGTCTAAGCCTAGCACAATGCCTTCACGCATATTGTAAAGGCATATTGTGTATTTATGTACACAATAACATTTGTTGAATGAAACAAATGAATAAACAGGAGTCACTTGTGCTATGAATGATAATTTGTAAAGTCTAAATTTTCTTAGTGGCATCCATCAAGTCTTTGCTGCCTTAAGAAATGAAGTGTCAAATTCGGAACCTTAGGTAGGGCCCCTCAGGTGGAGGTGAGGGAAGGAGATGGCCTATTCTAAAAGGCTTAGCCATGCACAAAATATGCATATCACAATGGCATTGACCTTTTCATTTTCTATGACTGATTCAAGAAGTAATAAAGGAAATTAATTTGACATTGTGTCAGCACTTACCTCAAATTGAGGCAACACAGTGGAAGGGAAAGTGTTAGATGAGGTGTCAAGAGCCCTGAATTTGAATCCTAGTACCACCACTTGGAGCTGTGTGAGCTTGGAGAAGTCCTCTGACCTCTCTAGGCATATACTGTTTGTTTTGAAAATGAGGAGATTGGACTAGAAATTTTTCTATGGTCCCTTCTAGCTCTAAATTCTGTGATACTACCAGATTACCTATGGCAATATTGGCATGCATATGGAAAATGACAATAATCAATCTTTAAACAGAGTTTAAATACTGCTCACTTCATTTATGAAAGAAGATTTTTTAAAAACCAGAGATTTAGGAGACACCATATACACACCAAAGCGGTGATACCTATCTACTGAGAATTTTTGCAGAGTGCTTCTCATCAAGAGGATTTCTTTGTCTCTCTAATGTGGGTACTCCTTCCCCTCACAATCTATCTGGGCCTACTCATCCTACACATCCCTGGTACATGTTTTCTTACAAAGCCTTCGCAAGGATCCACCCAAGGGGCCGAGAGCCTTGTTCTTGATCTGTTTATGTCTCACAGATACTAATGGAGTGTGCGGGCTTTCCATGTTATTCCTTGCTCTCACTAAGTGACTCTCCTGCCTTCTTTTCTTTTCTAGTTATATATTTCTCTGATAGCATCCTTAATGCCATTTCTCTTGTGCAATTTTTGGTTGGTAATGGGCTATAGATTTCTCAGACCCACCATGTACCTTTTCATTGCCCTCTTGGTGACCTTCAGATTTCATTCTTTAGCTGCCATAGTAGTCCATGACACAAAGTCATACAGCACCAGTAGAACTCGTGGTTGTTTTCTTATCCCATAAAATTCCCTTCCTGGGAGCAGTAACGGTAATTGCAACTTTGCTTTGGACCAAACTGACTGAGGAATAAATTACAAGCAGGGTACCTTGGCCAGGTTGAAACCACAACAATTTGAAAAGAAGTCAGACATGTTGTTTCATAGCTGTAATATTACCTCTCAAGGGTCTGATGAATCTGCAGGATCTGCTAATCAGTCTGGCAAATTACCCATTTACTAATCCTCCTGAAGGTAATGCAACTTCATGATGGAGAGGGATGGAGGGATGGAAGGAGGGGTAATACCTCCTTAAACCCTAAAACCCTGCAGAGAGGAAGATGAGTGTACTTTCCCTTTAGTACTTCAGTCCTACAGGTAAGTTCCAAACTTTTATAGCTGAAATTTATAGGTTCTAATTAAGGCGCCATTCTAACAAAACTACCAACATCTTGTCACCAAGTGTGAATAAGATCATGTGCTGAAAGTCTGCACAGGAAGTCTGTGCTATATGTTTAATTTTGCTGAATAGTGGTTAGGTTTCTTAGGGATCTGAAATGAGCCACTTCTGCCTAGCCTAAGTGGGTCACCGAACAAAACATCCGAAGACTAACTTGACTTCTTGAATTTGTCTAGTGAAAAACTAGGACCAAAGGGCCTGGTGCTGTAGGAGGTTGGGTGGGTTATGACATAGGGCAACAGGGCAGGAGGAAGGAATCAGCATTTATTAGATGCTTAATTTGTGCCAGGTACCATGCTGTGCACTTTACAAATATCTTATTTGATCATATGGGCTATGTGAAGGTCACCATAGTGACCTCTGGGAAAAGGGGATTTTACAGCTTCCTCCTAAAGGTTTTCTGCAAAATCTTGTGAGAGATATGGTCAGGTCTAGAGGAAGGAGATAATAAGGGCCTTTGTTTACAGGACACTTTCAGGTTCAAAAGCACTTTTAGAACAACTCCAGGAGTTAGGCAGTGTATGGAGTATTTATTTTCCCCATTTCAGAGATGAAGAAACTGAAGCTGAGGAAGGTTATAGGACATGTCCAGGGTCACAGCTCACAGGACTCTGGATTTGGAGCTAAAAGAAGCCCTTTATGACACTCATTTTGCAGATGGAGAAGCTTGAGGCCAAGACAGCTTAGTGGTTATCCGAGTATGTGGCAGAACAACTATAGAAGGCTACTGTACTCAGTTTGTAATGGCCAGCTAGGAAGCTCTGTTGGTTCAGAGTGACATGGCAGAATTACAGGCTCTCCTCTGGTTTGGGATTCCTGGCCTCGTTATTCATAGGCTGAGCTAGTTGCTGGAACTGAGGCCCTTCGTTGCTCCTGAAGCATGAGCCATACTTGCTTCTGAGTCACACCGATGTTCCTTTCTCAGTGCAGGGCCTCCCTAGTCGGGTTGCCACCCCCTGGCATAGGTCCACCTCTCAGTTGGCCTGGATCTGTGACTCAGAACGGGGTAGCGGGTGGCAGAGCTGCCAGCTGACATCTATCCCCAATGCAGTGCCCCAGTATGGCTCATGTGATGAGACTTCCTCTTGATCTGATGTACAACTTCTGTTTGGGTGCTAGACTATGCCAAGGTCAGCATGCTTCTAGAAAAACCCTGTACCATACCCTTCAGCTCTCTCTTCCTGTCTCCCTATGCCTGCTTACATCGGACAAATCAATCAATAACACTCAATAAACATGTATTAAGCACCTACTATGTGCCAGGCACTGTGCTAAGCAATCAGGATATAAAAAGGGTCAAAAGACAGCCACTGACCTCAAGGAGCTTACAATCTAATGGAGGAGACAATATGCAAATACATACATATAAGGCAAGCTATGTGTAGGACACTGGTGGAAATAATTAACAGAGGGAAGGCATTGGAATTAAGAGGGTTTGGGAAAGGCTTCCTGTAAAAGATGGGATTTTAGTTGGGACTAAGGAAGCCAGGAGGCAGTTAGAAAAAAATGCCCAGAGCCAGTGTCACTCTCCTTCCTTCTTTCTGCCTTCTGTTATAGCAGAAAGAATTGGCTCCTCAGAACACTCTCAAAGCTTAGCTCTTGAAGCACTTGCTGAAATATGCTTCTCTGCCATACACAGGCACAGAAGTGTGTCTAATTCCTCCAACCAGTCCCAAAACATCTCATCATCTGATTTCATCCAATGGTTCTTAAAGCACTTCACTGCTTGAACCTAGTGTACACCTTTGATTGATGAGTTGATCCAATGGCTGTCTTGGAATTGTTCACAGCCAGTTTACACACTTGATCCCTAAGACAATAAAAGAGGCATTCTCATCTGATAAAGGTATCTGGTTGTAGATCATTTTGTTAGTTACATTAATTGTTGTTCAGAGGTACAAAATATTTCTCTTACCTTTATAGTCTCAGTGCTTACTACAGTGCCTGGCATACAGTAAGCACTTAATAATTGGGTTTTTTTTAATTGACTGAAGTTAAAAAGAATGATCTCATATCCTGGGGTATTCAAAGGGTAGTAAAGGACTCTAGGAATTTACAGTATCAGAACTATCTACCATGCAGGAATTTATCCCAACCCAGAGACCAATGGAAGAAGCAAATGACACATCCTTCTCCATCTCCCTTGAAAGGTGTGGGATGTAGAACATATTTCTTAATTGCTTTGAACTTTTCAACGGCTATTAAAATAAGTCTCTGCCAAAATGTCTCTTCCCCCCACCCCACTCTTAAAAGTAAGAGTTAAAAGAACTATTTGACATTTTAAAAATCTAAGTCAGTTTGACATCTCTGACATGGCAAATGGAAGACAGAGGATCACCTCTTACTCAGTATTCCACAAATGCATGAACCAGTTACCTGCTCATAGCACAGTATGTCTTATGGTTTGACATGAGATTTATCATACATATTTTTGTAGTTCTATAACTGTATCTTTCTATGTGTAAAAGAACTGGATGGCCAGTAAGCAGAGGAACTGCTGTTTCTTCACTGATTGTGCAACCTTGTAAATGGGGCCCATGAAACAAAATGATTTCAATTATTCAAGATTTTGCCAGATCCTCATTGGTGTAGCCTTTGCTCAAGATGCTCAAAAGCATCAGATTATCATCTATTGGTGGATCCTGGAATCTTGTTTAATAGACCTTCAACCCTTCCCTTTGCTCTATTAGGTTCCTGAATTATGGCAACCTTCCCCTGGGTCTGTGATGATGACATTTAGGGTACACCAATTTACCAGAAAAGGCCAGTGATCTCAGCTTTATGTGTTTGTCTCTGTCTCCATTGTATTCCACTGCTCCATGAGTAATCTGTGACAAGGGCAGTAGTAAAAGATGTCATCAAAGAAATGTATAATAGGAAGACAGGATGGGCTGGCCACTCATTGGAGATGACAGGTAAAAAAGCAGGGTATTCCACCAGTGTACTCATAATGTAAGATGAAACTGAGGAAAGCCTGTGATGAAATCAGGGGAGGATGTATACAAGTATGGCACAGGGTGGACAGGTAAGGATGGGCTCTGATTTCCAGTTACAGGGAAATCCCAAATTGATGAGATCAAGGATTCATTTGATTTTATGAGAAAAAAATTTCTTGGACACCAGAAACCTTTTGCATAGAGTCATGTCCTTCAGAACCCAACCAAGATATTAGTCCATCCAAAGAGTATATATACATTACCAGTAGATAAAGTATAAGCTCCTTGAGGGCAGGTACTATTTCAGTTTAGTGAAACAGACACAGTTTTGCATCTCCAGCACCTGGCATGGTTCCTGGCACACAGTAGGTGCTTAATGAATTCTTGCTGATTATAAATGTGCTTTGGAAAAGGTGAAAAGGCTAATGAGCCTAAGGTTAGTTAGTAGTATCACCACTTTAATGAAAACCTCTGCAGTTCTATTCCAATATTTCCATATGGCATGGAGGTGACCCTGGCCTCATAAAAGCTAAGACAGTGGAGTACAACCTCTGTAAGCTTTTACCAAAGCTATAAAGTCTTTGAATACAGACAGAGCGATGTCTGTTATCTGAGCACCAACCTAATTAATCCCGGAGGGTCCTATTACTAGAAGGTCGGCTATCAGGTGATGGAATTTTTTTGGCCACAGTAATTCATAAAGACTGTCTACCGAGGTGTGGAGAGGGCTGTTAGCCACACCAATGACATCATATATCTTTTGGAATTTTGAAGTAATGCTTTAATGAGATGATTTGTTCTGGTGTGCAATATTGCTATTTAACTATAGAGGGCACCGTGTAGTGCTGATAACAGAGATGTGACCAGGAATTCTGATTCCTGGGCAAATTCAGTTTAGTGGGAAGTAGGGTGGAAGGAGGGGAGAAGGTGGGAAACATCCTTTCTGATCAGGGTGCAGTTATGCGAGGAGAAAGAGCTGCTCCTTCTCAAGCAAATCCATCTGAAGTTTCTGGGGTCCCTGGACTCAACAAGCTTTCACTCATCATTCATGTCACATTTCTGAACTGTGGCTGTACTCTAAGGCTCTCTGATCTCTTCTTTTTTTCCTCTCCTCTCCTTCCCATTCCTCCCTTCTCTTCCCCTTTATTCCTTCTCGCTTCTATTTCCCTCCCCTTCCTTCTTCTCTCCTTTTCCTTTCCCTCCTCTCCTAGCTACTATCTCTCAGTAATCTCATTAGTTCCCATGGCCTCAATGATCATTTCTATGCAGATAACTCCCAGATCTATATTTCTAGCCCTTGTTTATGTCCTGAACTCCAGTACTACATCACCAGCTGCCTATTATATGTTTCAAACCTCATATCTATAGGCATCTTAAACTCAGCATGTCTGAAATAGAACTCATTATCTTCCCCTCCCCTTTCTCCACCCCAAACCCACTACCATTCTGAACCCCACTATTCCTATTGAGGACACCACAATCCTTAAAGTCAGCCAGATTTGTAACATGCCTAGCATCTTCAGCTCCCGAGTCTCCCTCATCCCACTATCCAATCATTTGCCAAAACATGCCATTTCTACCTCCACAACATCTCTTGCATCTAGCCCTTTCTCTCCTCTTAGGGCACCAACATCTGAGTTCAGTCCCTCATCACCTCTTGCTTAGTTTATTTTAATAGCTTTCTAATTAATCTCGATTCCTCCAAGCCTCCCCCCACCAAACTTTAATTTATCCTCCACTCAGCTGTCAAAATAATTTTCTTACACAGGTTTGACCACATCATTCTCCTATTCAATAAGGTCCAAGAACCCCAAGGATCAAATATAAACTCTTATGTTCAGCATTTAAAGCTCTTCACAATCTGGTCTCTTTCTGCCTTTGCAGTCTGCTCACACACTACATCCCTTCGTGCAATTTGTACTCTGGCCATACCAGCTTTCTTGCTATTCCCCATACATGACACCTCATAGCATTAAGATAGAAAAGGAAGCAGAAAGTATTTAGGAAGTAGTTTGGTTTGTGTGTGGTATTCTCCAGTTGGGTTAGGAATTGCTAGATTTATCACCTTCAGTCTTCTACTAGGCAAAACCCCAAGGCCATACAAAAATTATTTCAGTATTTTTACACAGATTCTCTCTTTCATCCTTATCTCTTCTCATAAGGAAGTATTTGTCGGGTCAAATGCTATTTGGCCTGCTGTTTTTCCAGAAGGTTGGCCACAAAAGGGGAAAAATATTTTTTGCTACAGCTAGAAGTGTTAAGTCACTGAAATGAGCATTCTTTATTATTGGCCTATAAAATATATGAACAAACACTGACTCTAAGCATGAAGCCATGTGTTCAAGAACACCTCTGACTCCATAGGGTTATTGGTACCATCCCACTGAATGCCAAATTAAAACTGCATATCTGATGGGCCAGTGGGTTCATTACCTCATAATCTTGATGAGAACATTTTAAGGAGACTAAAGGTTGTACTTTCCTTATTTCTAAACTGGTTGGTCTGGATTATTCTTTTTTTTTTTTTTGCAGGCAATGGGGGTTAAGTGACTTGCCCAGGGTCACACAGCTAGTAAGTGTCAAGTCTCTGAGGCCGGATTTGAATTCAGGTACTCCTGAATCCAGGGTCGGTGCTTAACCACTGCGCCATCTAGCTGCCCCTGGATTATTCTTAAGATTCTTTTTAACTAACCTTCTATAGGAAGTAAATACAATGGAGTCTTGCTCAAGGACTGAATGTGGCCCCTCCATCATCATTTACATTGTAGTTTGAGGTTATTGTTTCAGAAAGTTTCACCTGCTGAGTATTATACATTCTCCAAGCCATCCCTTCCATTTAATGCACTTTAGTATTTACTGTAGTTTCATATTTCTTTTAAATGCATTTGTTTGCCTAATTTATCTATTTTTTTAAAAAAATTATCTATTTTTGGGGCGGCTAGGTGGTACAGTGGATAAAGCACCGGCCCTGGATTCAGAAGTACCTGAGTTCAAATCCGGCCTCAGACACTTGACACTTACTAGCTGTGTGACCCTGGGCAAGTCACTTAACCCCCATTGCCCTGCAAAAAAAAAAAATCTATTTTTAAGATTGTAAATTCCTTAAATGCCAATATGCATTTATTCATTATTATGTACCCTTGGTGCCTGGTACAGGACTATGTAAGTGTGGATACCAGATACTTATTTATTGACTGACAGACTTGAAAGACTCAGAATCTGTCTCCTCGATCTACTAAGTCTAGTCTTTAGTGATACTCAAAATACAGAAACAACCTTTTTCCTAATCCATTTTACTCAATACAATGTAGAATGAAGCTCATCTTCCCCATTATAGCCTTGTTGGCCTAAGTTTAGAGTTAATCAATAATCCCTATAACTGACACAGCAAGTGCTTTAATACATGATCTTCTAAGCTCTGTACAAAGTCCTCAGCTTCTATGACCTCTGTCCCTTCTACTTCTACCCACTTGGTTTTGGTCTATTGGCTCACCTTGACACAATGATTAAAAAGACCCTAGTGATTATAAAATAATTCATTTCCATAGATGAAACAATTTGGGATCTGGCAATTAATAGCATGTCTTTCTTCCCTGAATTCATCCTTAAGACTGCAAAAATCATATAGTGTACTTCTGCTGATGGATGTTGTAAGCCATAAAGTCTTTTACCTGTGATGGTCCCTCCCTCCCGTTTTCCCTCCTTTTCTTCAATCAGTCATTATCAATCAACATGCATTCATTAAGGGCCTCTTGCCATCCTAGGTATACAAAGATAAAGGATGAACTAATTCCTCTTTTACATTAAAGCTTACTACATTTAAGCAGTAGAAGCAATGAGTGCATATACAAATATATACAAAATAAAAATAAAGAGACTGAATACTAATAAATATAAAGTAATTAGAGAAGGAACTACAAACTATGAGAGTAGCATAAAATATGACCTTTACCCTTAAAAAGTTTGTATTCTAGACCCACTAGAGTGACCCAGCATGTCATATGCTTGTTTTCTGTATAAAGGTTGGCTTCATTTAGACATTTCACTGCTATTTTTGTCCTTCTCAGTCATTCCCACCAACTATCAACCAACTGTCCCATATAGGGCAAGTAAGTCAACCCAGCTTGAAGCAGTAAGACACCCAAAGACACTTTCAGGAAGCAGTATGTGTGATCAGCTCAAACCACCACCTCAACTACATCTCCTCTCAGACATTGATGGAGTCAGCTTAGGACCTTGAGCCCAAGAGCCTTGGGAATAGCATTACCCTGTAGGTTACTAGATTTACTTTCAGCCAAGCTCTCCAATCCATCAAATCATTGTGAAGGAGCCCACCTTCTGCACCATCACCAGCAACAACTGCTGACCAACTGCTACCTAGCTGCTACCTACAGGGGAGTGGCAGCCCCTACATGCCACCCCTCCAGCTCATTAGTCCTGCTTCTGAACTAGCCCTCATCACCATCATCTGGGGAAGCAACTCCTGTGGAGGAGGGGCCAACCATCCTCACCCACTATCAACTAACTGCTATATACATGGCACACAAGTCAACCTAGCTGAAGCAGCTAAAGCACCTGAGGAAGAGACCAAAGGCAGTTTGTGCCAGCCACATCAAACCACTACCACCATATTGATGGCCATATCTCCTCAGACTCTGCTAGAGATTCCCCAGGACCCTGGGCCCAAGCCTTGGGAATAGCATTGCCTCTATGCCAGTGCCCTCAACCACCATCTTGGGAAGCAATCCCTGTGGAGATGCAGCCTGGCAATTTTTCCTATGGGTGCTACATCCACAGCTACTGAAGAACAGGAAAGGAAAATTTTTGTCACCAGTCACCCGTACTCTCAAATTGCTCTGTATCAGAATTTGATACAATTTTGTCCATGGAAATGACATTTAAAAAGAAGCATCGAGGTCCACAGGCATTATACATTGCATATAGTTTTGGACATTTTCCAATATATTGATCAATTATGCTGATTTTTTTCTTCTCTAAAAATACCATTTGTTATCTGGGATGACTGGGTGGGGCAGGACAACTTGGGACAACTATGATGTTGCAAGAAACAGAAGACATTACCATCTGCTTTGCCCCTATACCCTAAGGACCATGGAACTTTTCCCATTTGATTTGCAGCTGAAACCTTTCATATGTGTTGTTTCCCACCCCCATTAGAATGTGAGCACCTTGAGAGCAAAGAATGTCTTGTTCTTCTAGTTGTGTCCCTCCAACACTTAGCATACTACTTGGCATGCTTAATAAAGGCTTTATTCATTCATTCATTCTAGCTTTTTCAATAGTTGATTCCAGGTTATATTTTAGTATATCATGAGATTTCTAGCTACTGAACTGGAAAGTACTGGAGCAGTTGTAAGACCATAGGACCCTTTCTTTCTTTCTTTCTTTCTTTCTTTCTTTCTTTCTTTCTTTCTTTCTTTCTTTCTTTCTTTCTTTCTTTCTTTCTTTCTTTCTTTTTTTGGTGAGGCAATTGGGGTTAAGTGACTTGGCCAGGGTCACACAGCTAGTTAAGTGTCAAGTGTCTGAGGCTGCATTTGAACTCAGGTCCTTCTGACTCCAGGGCTGGTGTTCTATCCACTGTGCCCCTAGCTGCCCCATGACCATTTCTTTGATAGATGAAGACACCCCACAGAGGTCAACTGACTTGTCCAAGGTCATATAAGCTGGGCTGACATTTATACTCAGACTACAGAACTCCCAATTCTGAATTGTTTGTTTTAAGCAAGAGAAATCACTTTTGGAAAATCTACTTAAATAAAAATTGTGTCCTATACAGAAATGACCTGGGACTGGTCAATAAAGTCAGTCAGTCAGTCAGTAAACATTTAAGTATCTTCTAAGCAGGCACTATGCTAAGTGCTGAGGATACAAAGAAAGTCAAAAGACAGAGCCTGCCCTCAAGGACTTCCCCAATGTAATGGGAGTGACACTATTCAAACAACTATGTACAGACAAGCTATATAGAGGATAAATGAGAATTAATCAACAGAGAGAGGGCATTAGAATTAAGGGGGGATTGGGAAGAAATAGAAGGTAGGGGTTAGAGGGTGGTAAAGTTTCTGTAGCCTTTTCTTTGTTAACTGCTAATCCAAAAGCAGGATGGGAACTGACAAACACAGAAAAGGAGCACTGGATCATTGGCCCTCTGAGTTTAGCCAATGATGTCAACCCGTTAAAAAAAAGTCACCTCTTTATTTTGGAACCAGATCTCTGAACCTGGCGTGTCCTCATTTCCTAGTTTGCTACTGGATTCTTCATCTTTCAGATTTTAATGTTAACCTTCTCCTGAGTGAAAAACTGGCCTCAAGATGCTGGCTTGCTGATTCTCTTCCTCTCCTCACTCTACTCATTCGATGTTGAATTCCCACTGAAAGTATCTCTTAGCCAGTAACTATCCTTATCCCCATCCAAGCTAGCAGAAGACACAGCTGCCTCTGCTTGCCAGGCATTCATTCCATTTTCCTCTCAATCCTCACTGTCCCAGATGCTAGCAAAAGTACTGTAATCATAATATTGGTTTTACATGGATGCATGCACATATGTATTTAAACATACTTACTTGGCACTCCAGATACCAGACGTAAGGGTCGCAGTACTCGGAAAGCCCTCAGGGCCTTTACATCAAATCCAGCCCCTTTTCCTCCTAATGCATTTGCCCCATCTGCTTTGGTTGCTTGTTCTAAAATTGCACTAAACAGCCTAGAAAAGAGAGAAAAATAAAAGGATGCTCTAAAGAAAGTGGCAAATTATATCTTTTGTGCCCCAGGTCTCTTACCTCTTCCCTTTTACCCCTTTACTGATGAGGTGGTTTCCATGTCTTACTCCCCCCATATGTACCCTAGAAAGACCTAGGGCTCTTTCCATACTATACCATTATTCCCATTCTTCAACTCCTTTATTAAAAGCTGTTCTTAGATCTTTCATTCATACTAAATCACATTAAGGTATAATTGACTGATAACAGCTTAAAGTTTTACCCTTCTGAGAGGGATTTGCATTTCAACAGGGATCAATCCTAAGCTAAAGGGATGAAACTCTGACACTTGAGGTATGGGGGAAAGATTTCTTCATGTATCAGGGCTTTATCAACTACCCAAAGTAATCATTATTGTGGAATACAGCAAAGCTAATTGATCCAGCATAGGGAATTAGAGTCATGACCTGGGCCCTTTGCACCATTCTATTGACGTTAAAGCTAATCCACCATTATGAAAATGCACTGACTAGATCAGGAGGGTTTGGGCACAGAATTGGACATTAAAAAAGAAAGAAACCCTCAAACTCCTTCCCCCAAAAAAGATGCTTCTGAGACACTGAGTGAAACAAGGAGGGTGTAGAAGACCTTTAATAGAGTCTAATAACAGCCATTTAACTGGGATGTGTCAAGAATAGTCCTAACTGGAGATATGGGATTGGACTCAAAGATTTCTGGAAGACCATTCAAGTCTTAGGAGGAATGATTTGATCAGTTTTATTCTCTTTATTTAATATAAGTGATATATTGAATAGGATGCCTTGAGAACCTCAGAACTGATGAGTTCTGATGAGACTTTCTTTGTATATGATTGGCATGGAGAGCCCAGATCACATTAGAATAAAGACTGTCCCTAATAAGGATTCTTCTTATATTAAGATAGTACTGGTGAGGGCTTGTAAGAGGGGCTGAACAGACTGATGGATGGAATGTTACCTTATATTCCAAGGCTCACCCTAATTTCTCCTAAAAAACCAATGCCCCCAAATCTCTAATATTTTAAATATCATTAAGTTAGTATTTTAAAGTTTATTTGAAAAAACATTTGCTGTTTTAGTTTCTTTAATTCATCTGATGTCCTTTGTAACTGAATTTTCAATAACTGTTGACCTTTTTAAAAATTCCTTTAGTGTATACCCAATGGACTATGCTGTACACACCTATGCTTGTTATACTAAGTTTATGTGAAATCTGCTCTTGACAGTGGCTGTGGTCATCATTATAGGGTCTCTCTTTTGGGGTTGGAGTCAGCAACTCTGCCATTTACTGTGGGGTCTTGATGTTGTTTGTCCTTTGTTCTCAAAGAGGACCATGACATCAGGAAGGTGATATTGTGACTTGCGATGAAATGGATTTAAGTGAGAAAGGGCTGTGCAAAGTCACCAGCCTCGTTTTCTCTCCTCCACAGCCATCTGGGTTCAGTGGTAAGATATAGATCAGGACAACTGGAGATGGCCCCTAGTAAAATGTAAAATGATGAGGTCTTGGAATGGATTCGAATGATTCAAATCTCTGATCTGCCAATCACTAATTAGGGAGCAAATGGTCAGTAAAGTCACTTAAACCTCTTAATCTAAAATGAAGGGATTAACCTATATATTTTATTTTATGCATTTAGAAACAATACTGAGAAGGGATCCATAGGTTTTGCGACATACTAAGGGGGTTCATGACACACAGAAAAGATTAAGAACCTCTGGAGATGTGCTCTAATGACCTCTCCCCCTCTAACATTCTGGTATTCTGGGCCCAGATTTACCAGATAAAAGAAAGATATTTAGATATTAAGAGATGAGATCATACCATTTCTAGACAAGATGCAGGTGTTCAAGAATAAGTTGAAATAAAGAGTGTGACATCAGCAGGAAAAATATCAAGAAGTCTTAGTAAACAACCAACTGGCTAAAAGTCTGTGATGGAGCACTCTCGTTTCAAAAGTCACCTTTTTAAGATCTGAGAGGGTTGAGTATTTAAAGAATAATGACTGTGAAGTTGCCTTTCTTTGTTTGATATTTTCATTACATCGGTTATCCTGGAAGCAGGCCCCAAACAGGCTCCATATGTTTTCTTGCACTGTGGATACTCACGGACCTTAGCTATATTCACTGCAAAATGTCTAGGCCCAAGTCCTTGGATATACTCCTGCGTCACAGGGTCCCACTGAGAAGTACCAAAAATCACGCTTTCATAAAATCATTTACTGAGAGTTGGAAGAGACCTTAGTGGTCTTAGTGGTCACCAACTCCAATTGCCTAATTTTTCAGTTGAAGAAACTAAGGCCTGGAGAATTTAAGTGACTTGCCTAAGATCATGTAGCAAAAAAAATGGTAGAAGCAGGATCTGAACCCGGTTCCTAACTCCAAATCCAATATTCTTCATACTGTACTGTGCTATTTTGCAGATGACAAAGTGCTACCTCAATGCAAGAGAATGATTCATAGCTAGAAACAATAATAATACTGTCCCACTGGACTGAGCTAAAAGGCAAAATTTACCCTGGGTTCCTTAGTGATGTCTTTTCTATGTTCTCTCTCGTCACATAGAATTGGGTCATGCACTGTGGGAGCAGTCAATCAATTTTAACTGAATTAAATCAGCAAAGAAAGAAATGAAGGTACTCAGCTGGAAAGAAAAAGATGACCCCTTGCATGTTACCCCTGGCCTTCTATTAGCCCCAGCAGCAGCCATTCATCCAAGGACTGCAATTGATAGTCTCCCTCCTGAAATTTATTTTTTATGATTGTGGAAAAGCTGGCCAGAAAACTGAGCCTTGGGAAAGGTGCTGAACGGATAGCATATGGGATCATTTGTACCTGTATTTATCTGTCCTGAAGATTCCTCTCTCATACACAAATTGGAAGAAATCACAGAAGCTTTAAGACTCTGGTGTCTTACTTCGTCTCCACCTATTGAAGTTTCTTCCTTCCTTCTTTAAATGCTGCTTCCTCTATTAAGTGTTTCTTGTCTCCTAAGGTGAAAGTGATCTTCAGTAATTTTTGAGTTGTATCTGGTTCTGCATGACCCCAATTGAGGTTTTCTTGGCAAACAGGGTTAAGTGACTTGCCCAGAGTCACACAGCTGGTAAGTAACTAAGGCTAGATCTGAACTCATCAAAATGAGTCTTCTATGCCCAGTGCTCTGTCCATTGCACCACCTAGCTGTCAGAAGTACTTGATCTTGCACTTTCATTTTTAATAGCACTTTGGTACTATTTGTATCATAATTATTTGTATTTCACAACCTTTCTACCCCCATTAGATTATAATCTCCTTCACAGAAGAGTCCCATGATTATCTATTTGTGCCTTGTACATGATTAGTATTTAATGGATGTTAGTTGAAGGAACACATAAAGGCGTTCTTGTTTGACTGGGACAGGTCTGGTATGTAGTCAGTCAAAGGCATTCCTTAGCAATGGTAGGAAACAGAAATCAAACTTTATTCCCATCCAAATGACCAGAAAAAAGGAGCTCTCTTCAAAATGATGTAAATTGGCATATGCTCTGTAAGGAAAGTCAGGTAGTCAAAAAAAGCATGGACAGATACAAATGAAACTGAGAAGTCCTAAGAGGTTGTGCTCCCCACATTGATCTTCATTTTCCGATGATGGCACAAAAGTACCTTGGAGAAAGTTCCAGTGACATCCTGACTTGGAAATTATTTTTTTCAGTCTATTGACTTTGTTTTATTGTTTTGTGATGTCTCATGGAGTAATTAGCTTCCACTTGACCAGTTCTAATTGTTAAGGCATTATTTTCTTGAGTATTTTTTGTGACTCTTTTACCAAACTGTTAATTTTCTTTCTATAATTTCTTGCATAGCTCTCATTTCTTTTCCTAACTTTACTTCTACCACTCATTGATTTTTGCTTTAAAAAATTCTTTCCCTAGCTCTTCTAGGAATTCTTGTTGTGCTTGTGTCCAATCTGCATTTTTTTCATTTGAGGCTTTATTGTAGATATTTTCAAGTCATTGTCTTCTGAGTTTGTATCTTGACCTTTGCTGTCACCATAGCAGTTTTTCGTGGTCAGTTTCTTTTCTTCCCCTTTGGTTTGCTCATTTTCCCAGCCTTTTTCTTGACTTCAGACTTTCTGTTAGAATTGGGGTCTGCTCACTTCTGAGGGAGATGGCTGGAGCTTGTAGTTTGATAGGAGAGCCTATAGATTTTCAGTGTTTTCAAGGTGGCATGATCTGAAGAGAATTCTCTACTGGTCTGTGCTCTGGTCCTTAACCCAGGCAAGACCCCTGCACCTTCAGTACTGGAACTGCTCCTCTCTGCCCTGGAACTGCAACCTGGAACTGGGTAATAGGCTATAGAGCTGCCTAATGTCACTTGATCCCGCACCCAGTCCTAGTGCAGGGGGTCTCCTGGAATCTTTTTCTGACCAGGTGTTCAGTTTCCTTACCATCCCTGTGTATTGGATGCTTCTAGTGCTCTCTCTGCTACTGTAGTTGCCACTCTCCTGGCCAACTTTCATCCCAGTGTCCAAAGGCTTCTCTTTCTATCTTCCTAAGCTGATTTGGGCTGGAATGACTCACTGTGACTTTTTGTTGGCTTTTCTTCTTAGAAGTCAATTTGGTATTTTCTGTTGTTTTATAGAAGTTTTGGGGGAAATTTGCTACTATCTTGACTTCACCCTCTTTAAGTCCCATTTCTGAATATATATTCATATATATTTTGAAAATATATGTATATACCTATATATCCACATATATATTTTGAATATATATGTACATACACATATATTAATATATATTTTGAATACAAACACATATATTCTCCCTGGGCAAGGATCATTTAATGTCTCAATGTTCTAGTATAATCAGCTCTCTAAGACATTAAGTTGCAGAGAAGGTGCCAACCTGTCTTGTTAGGGATAGTTTTCCTTTCCTGGGTATTCTCTAAATTGATGAAGTCATAGATTTAATAAATAATCTAAAAATAATGATAGCTCACATTTATATAGCACTTTAAGGTATATGAAGTATTTTCCTCTCAACAGTCCAATGAAGTAGGCAGGGCAAATATTTTTACTCCTGTTCTATAGGTGAAAAAAACGGAGCCAGAGAGATTTAAGTGAATTGTTCAGCATCACGTGACTAGTGTCAGAACCTGTCTTAGAGGATAATTGTAAAGAAAGCACTTTATATGCCTTAAAATATTATACAAAAGTAATCTGTATATCCCGAACTCAAGCTCTGGGCTTCTAATTTTAAGGTCTGAAAGCAGAATGTTGAAGGATTCTTTGCAAAGCAAATTACCAATATCAAAATTCATCTAGGGGAAAGAAGATCAAGAACCTCAAGGGAAATATGAAAAAAAAAAAAGAAATAAAGGGGACTAGCATCACCAGCTCTCAAACTCTATGATAAAACAGCAATAAAATGTTTGAAACTGGTTAAAATACAGAAGTTGATCAATGGGACAGATTAGATAAGCAAGACTCAGAAATAAATGAACACAGTGGCTTAATGTTTGATAAACCCAAAGATACTAATTACTGGAATAAGGACCCCCTATTTGACAAAAAGTCCTGCAGAAAGTGGAAAGCAGATTAGCAGAAATTAGGTTTAGACCAATCTCTTGGACCATATACCACAATCAGTTCCAAAATGGCTATTTGTCTTAAATCTAAAAGGTGATATTATGGAGAGGGAAAGAGAAGGAGAGAGAGAGAGAGAGAGAGAGAGAGAGAGAGAGAGAGAGAGAGAGAGAGAGAGAGAGAGAGAGAATGGTAAGAGATTTTTTGCATGATTATTTACAGGGAGAATCCTTAGTAGGATTAGGATGGAGATGACAATAGAAAGTAAAATGAATACTTTCTTTCTTTCTTTTTTTTTTGCAGGGCAATGGGGGTTAAGTGACTTGCCCAGGGTCACACAGCTAGTAAGTGTCAAGTGTCTGAAGCCGGATTTGAACTCAGGTACTCCTGACTCCAGGGCCGGTGCTTTATCCACTGTGCTCCCTAGCTACCCCCAAATGAATACTTTCAATGTAAAATAGGAAAGGTTTTGCATGAACAAAATCAATGAAGCTAGAATTAGAAGCTGTTAATAGGGAAAAATCACTGTAACAAATATGCCTTGATAAAACTAAGACATGCAAAATATATAGGGAATTGAAATAGATATATAAGAATAAGAGCCAATCCCTATTATGTAAGTTGTCAAAGGAAATGAATAGGCCATTTTCAAAAGGAATAAAAGCTATAATGCACAATAAAATATGCTCCAAATAATGAAGAATAAGAAGAATGCAAATAAAAACAACTTTGAGGTTTCACCTCATATCCATCAGATTGCCATATATGACAAAAGACAAAAATAGTAAATCTCAGAGGAACTGTGGGAAGACAGACACACTAATGTAGTACACTCATTTGGTATATTTTCTTAAAGCATATGGTGGGTTTTCTTTAACAATCTGTACTGAAATGGGACAGGGCATATTGGGGAACATGTGTTTGGTCTACATTTATTAACATTTTCCTTTTTTTGTTGTTGGCAGTGGGGATGGAGAACTGGATTTGAATCCTGCCTCTGATTCTCTGGGTTTTAGGATCTCTAGCAAGCCACTACTTAATTTATCTGAGGCTGTTTCCTTATCTATAAAGAGGAGATCCTATTACAGTACAGTACAATACAGCAAATATCAAAGGAACATTATGATACACAAACCTTAAAGGGCTATATCAATGTTAGTTATTATTATTCTCAACCCTTTGATCCCCTCTTTCCTCAACTGCTTCTAGACCATTGTCCCCATTAGAACCACAGAGCAAATATCACCTTAAGGTAGGAGCTTTTATCTAGGGGTCTACGAATATTAGAAAACTATTTCAATATAACTGATTTCCTTTGTAATCTTATATATTTTGTCTTCTGCATTTTAAAACATTATTCCGAAGAGTCCATGGGTATCACTAGACTACCAAAAAGGTCCATGAGACAATAATACCAAAAAAAAATCCTGGTTTTGGGGAAACCATTTATGTGTGTAATTTGAAAGTGAATTGGATAACTGTGCACAAGCTTCAAATGGACACACAAAAACAGCTCATGATTGACACTATAGGTTTCCACATGTTAGTACATGTGTACAGGAATGTGGACTGACAAGAATATAATAACTCCTATTTGTTTAACACTTTATGGTTCACAAAGCACTTTCCTCACAACAACCTTATGAGTTCTACAGTATGAGTATTATCACCCCCGTTTTACAGAGAAGGAACTCATGTGTATCAGAGAACCACTAAGAGTCAGGGATGGCATCCAAAGTCGTCTCCTGACTCATCTAGGCCAAATATTCTTTTCATTGTGTCTCTAAGCCTCTTTAGTGAGTAAAAGTTGTGTGCAAATGAATTCTAGAAGTTGGGAAGAGTCTGCTGGGAACAAGGGAGGAAGGTGCCAGAGAGAAGAGATAAATAATATCCTCTCAGTTACAAGATCACTAGATTTCATGAAAGGACACTCATTTTTATGCTTAAATCCTACAGACAGAATATCCTAGGAAACATAATTTCTTCTTTTATGGAACAAGACCAGCCAATCCCTCTCTGCTGTATTCTTGAAATTTAACCAACCCCTCCTCTCTCTTCCTCCAAGCAACAGGTGGTTTCTATTGAGTCCTCTTATTTTATTCAGAAACCCAATGCAATGGCAGATCAGTCAGAAAGAAACAGGAGAAGGGAGAGAGAAAGGGGAAAACAAGTGTATGGTGTGTGTGTGCGTGCGCATGCGTGTGTGCATAAGCATATTGAAGGTGGGATACTCACCCTACTACCACAATTATAAAATCTAGTAAATTCCAGCCGTTGCGGAGGTAAGCATTGGGGTGAAAGAGAAGTCCATATGCTATTACTTTTAAAAATGCTTCCACTGTAAAAATGATGAGAAAGAGATATTCCACTCGTTCCTGGAGAAAAGCAAACAAAAAGGAGAAAGAGAAACACCATAGTTAATTTGGGGTCTTGTAGAATACTGAACCAGCAGCAGCCACTTGTGCAATATGTGACTGCTCATACATGTGTGTTTGTACATACATGTTACTCCACATTTCTTAGAGCACTTTTCACACAAGAATGACTCCCATTTTATAGATAATAAGATTGAAACTCACTTCCCGTCGTCACCCAGCTAAGGACAGAATCTAGGATTTGAACACAGGTCTTTGAGTGTTCTTTCCCATCCATACAGGTTATCTGCCTCCCAGTTGAGGTTTTGATAAGATCCCAGGAGGGGAATATGCCTAATGAACCAGCAAGGGTCTGGTGCTAGGACCTGCTTCCACCCACCACCCACTGGATATTATGATTTGAGAGGCCTCTGGGCATGAACCTTTGAACAAAATATCAATCCAAGCATAGGATCATAGATTTAGAACTAGAAGGATATGCTCATTTTACACATGAAGGAAACTGGGGGGCAGCTAGGTGGTACAGTAGATAAAGCACCAGCCCTGGATTCATGGGGACCTGAGTTCAAATCCGACCTCAGACACTTGATGCTTACTAGCTGTGACCCTGGGAAAGTCACTTAACCCTCATTGCCCCCCCCAAAACAACAACAACAACAACAAATGAAGGAAACTGAGGCCTAGAGAGGTTCAATGACTTGCCCAGGGTCATATAGCTAATTAGTGGCAAAGCTTGGACTTGGATCTAGATTCCCTAACTCTAATGATCCATCTACTCTTCCTCTCTGTGGCTTAGTGAGCTACCTTGCAACTTTAGTTTTTGGTTCTTGAAAGCTTTCCTGTCTTTAGCAGTACCCAGGTGAAATGCAAATATCAAGGTAATGCAATTAGATCACATGTTTGGGATTACAATAACTGAATTAGTTATCAGTGAACACTTTATGGAGGACTTATTGACAATTGAGAGCAAGATCTTGAAGGAAGATACTATAGGATAGGGTCTAGGTACCAAGGAGTCCTTAACCTTTTATGGTGCCATAGCCCCTCTGGCAAACTGGAGATGCCCCCAGACCCTTCTATGGATGTTTTTAAATGCACACAACAAAATACACAGGATTTCAAAGAAAACCAAAAGTTACTGAAAATAAAGATGTCAATTTTTTTCCTCTCCAAGTTCACGGCCTTGAATTCTATTCACACATTTAAAACCCCTGGTCCAAGAGGAGAGCAGGAGAAGTGATATACCAGAAGGGAGGGAGGAAAGGGGACAATGCGGAGGAGAGGGGAGGATATCATAAACTTTGCTTATTTCCATTCTGCCAAGGTCTTGCAGGGTATTCACACATTTTACCCTAGTGATAGATCTAAAAGGCATCTGAATATAATATGAGAAATATAAAATCATAATCTCACAGCGGTGATGGGAACATGCATCCTGCTCAACTAAATAAGTTGGCCTAGAAATGTAAAATTTCAGCATTTGGACTCAAGGACTTTGGCTAGATTTTATTGGATAATCAGTCCTTCCTGGGTAGATAGGAATCTAAGGTAAGGTGAAGTACTGGACAAGTCCAGACCCCATGAGGGGGGTCTAAATACAAATACCTTTCTTCTCTTTGCCACTGTTTGAGAAGAGCCTTCTTTAAAAAAAAATGCAGTCTGTGTCCCTGCAAGCCCATATTTAAAAAGGACAAAGTCTTTGGCTCAATTAGAGTAAAAAGTCTTTTGGCTGATTCACTTGTTTCCCTCACAGCTCTTAATTGTTTTTCCCCAATCTCTCTCCCTTAATGCAGAGGCTTAATGGCCCCCACTTCTTGTTTGCTACCATGACATCTTCATGCATCACTGCCTCCTGAATGAGGAACCTCATCCTGTCTCCCTGCTAGAGCCACAAAATGTCAGCTTGTCCTGAATTATTGAGGTTGCTCTCTTCAGCACTGCCCTGTTATCTGCCCCACAGGGACTGAATCATGATGTCCAGGGATAGCCATATGGAGATGGAACCCAAGGGCTGCATCCACCCACCACGGCCCAGTCAGAGAGGAGGGAGATCAAGGATGTCTTCCTCATTGTAACAACACTCTGTGAAGACACTACCCTGGGCATGATACTAGGATTCAATGCATTAGACAGCCAAGAGAGTCAGAAATGTATGTAGTCAGAGGGTGGTTATGGTGAATATTCCCACCCATTGGATTTCTCTTTTAAAAAGTTAATTGTTTTCAATGAATAAAAATATCTTTTTTTCTCTCTTCCATTTCCCCCTCCCATTTAGGAGGGAAAACAACCAAAACCAAAACCCCTGTAGTAAATATTCACAGTCAAACAAAAGAAATTCCTGCATTGACCAGTCAATCAGTAAATATTTGTTAAGCCCCTGCTAAATGCTGGGGATGCAAAGAGAGGTAAAAGACAATTCTTGTTCTCCAGGAGTTCAGAGTCTAATGGGGGAGACAATGCACGAGTAGCTGTGTACAAACAAGCTACTTAGGGGATGAGTTATGTTCTTTGCATTTGATCCCATCTTGCCATTTAGTGGTAGGGTGATAAAACCATTCTTTGATGGCTGTGTTCCAGGGACAGCTATCGCCCATGTGGAGTGCCCTAGTGCTTTTATTTAAGTGAAAGCTGGTTAAAATGAATCTGAAAGGCCTGCAAACATGGACGACATGCAGTTGTCTGGCCTCCCAACCCCATGTTGCTATCAGCACGTTCAGGTAAACAGAGCTATGTGGATACTGGGGTAGCCAGGGACCTGTCAATTGAAGTAGTGAGTATACACACAGTACGTTGTCAGCTATGTTCCATTAGCCACCTTGGGAAGGTGACGAGAATCTACATGTGATAGACGGTGTCAGAGTTTCACTGATGTTGGGAGAAATGTTGTATGTAGGGAGGAGGGACAAACGTCAATTGATATTCCAGATAATTGTTAAATTCCCCAGATTCATTCTAATTCAATTTAACACATGTAAGCCTCTAGTGTGTGGAGACAACAAAGTCAAGGTAAGACACAGACCTTGCTTTTGTAGAGTTAACATTCTCATAGGCGGATAGGATGTGAATACAAATAGTTATAACACACACTCTATAACTTCAGCTCAATTACAGCTCAACAGTTTTCACCTTACATAATGAGCTCTTACATAAGGGCAAGTGGCCTGTGTATCCACAATATTTGCTTCTCAGCCTTATCTTTTCGTGGACATCAATCAGGAGCTTTTACATTTATTTATTTATTTTCTTTTTGGTGGGGCAATGAGGGTTAAGTGACTTGCCCAGGGTCACACAGCTAGTAATTGTCAAGTGTCTGAGGCAGGATTTGAACTCAGGTCCTCCTGAATTCAAGGCTGGTACTTTATTCACTGTGCCACCTAGCTGCCCCAATTTATTCATATTTGTGAAAGAAATGGCATATGGGCTTTAAGGGGGTGATATGGAGGTATGATTAAGTCAACGCCTGATAAAGAACATGGTCCACACAGGCAATCAACATCAACCTAGTTGTTGATCTTCCTCTTTTGGCTGAACTCAATTGTCTAGGAACATCTTTAATCCTCATACTGAAAAGGTTTCACCTTCATCATGAGAATTTGCCTTCTGATCAGAATTATGGGACTCTGCTTGGGATCAGAGGATTGGAGAGTTGGAAGGGAGCTTAGAGATTTCTTAGCCATTGGGCTAATTTTATTTTCAGAAAACTGAAGCTTGTTGAGGGTGCCCAATGGCATACGTTTAATCTATGGTACAGCCAGGACAAGATCTTGCGAGTGCAACACCTGGTTCCTTTCTAGTTACTTCCACCTTAGTTTCTGGTGAAACATACAAAAAGAATCATTGCCTCTTCTTATCCTTCCAAAGATGACAAGGGTATACCATCTTCATTCCCTAAAGGGAAGAAGGCCTCAGGTGAAGCAGGGCGGTTTTAATCAAACAAGAGGAAGCCTGGGCAAAGTGCTTAAGAAGGAAGGTATGTTCCACTGGTAGATCAAATAATCTAGGTTTCCTGTGTGTACAAGCTGATCCTATAGTGCAGATAACCACTAATAATTTTGACCTTGGAAGCTAGAGGAGTTCATGTATCATGCTCCAGATAAATAGCATTGTTGACTCTGGTTCCTTGCCAACATGTGTTGTGTTGCTACTGAAAGTTGAGGAACAACAATGGGGTACTTCTTAAAAATCTAAAGTTGGCTTTTAGGCCCATTTAATATTTTCTCCAGGCCACTGCTTCTCAGAGATATATATATATATATATATATATATATAAATAGATATAGATATATATATAAATATATATATATATATATATATAAATAGATATAGATATATAGATATATATATGGAAAAAATTGGGGTCTCTACATCTTCCCTATATGGAATTGTACTGGTAGACAAGGGAAGGCGGATCAACCAATCAAGCATTTTTAAGTGGTTATTCTGTGCCAGGAACTGTTACTTATTCAGAACATAAAAACACAACTGAAACCACATCTGCCCTCAAAGAATTTCTAGTCTAGCCTGGAAAGGCAACATGTAAAGAGTATAAAATATATACAAAATAAGAAAAATATAATTGGGGAGTATTGGAAACTGGGGGAGCAAGAAAGTCTTCATGTAAAAGTTGATCCTTTAACTGAATCTTGAAGGAAAAACTAATGATTCTAAGAGGTAGAGGTGAGGAGGGAGACAACCAGAGAAAAGATGGCCAGAGATGGGAGATGCAGGTCTGTGTATGAAGAACAGTGATGTGGATCAAGGTTGTAAAGGCAGGTTGAAGCAAAGCTTCGAATGTCTTTTCATGAAAAAACAGTTTATCTGACCTTTGAGGTAATGGGGAGCCAGTGGAGTTTATTGAGTAGGGCAGTGACATGATCAGGCCCATGCCTTAAGAAAATAATTTTAGTAGCAATAGCAACTGGCAAACATACCTCTCACTATCGGGTAAAGGAGGAATGCATCTGGGGTCATCGTATTCTAGCCTGATCTCATATTATTCTCTTTCATCTGCTTTGTGTTCCAGCTGACCTGTATTTCTCTGTACCCCAAAACCCATACTGCAGTTTCCTGCCTATGACTTGGTTCATACTGTCTCTTTAAGTCTGGAACATGGTCTTGTTTCCTCTTTGCTTGTTGAATTCCTACCCCACCCCCACCTTCATCCCCTTAAAGCCCATATGCCACCTCTTTCACAAAGTCTTCCCTCATCCAGTTAGCAATGACCTTCACCCTCAGACCTTACATAATACTTGGTTTTGTACTTTTTAAATGTAATTGTGTAAATGCTAGTTGTCTGACTGGCTGACTGTATCATGTCACGTATGTTGATGTCTTATCCCCCAACCAGACTACTAGCTCTGAGGTAAGACTGAGATTTTACCTGGCTAAACTTGGTATCTCACCCAGAATTACAATACTCTGCAAACAGCAGATTTTTGATGGGTGTTTGTTTAAAGCCTAAGGTGAAGGAAGTAAATCAGTGGGGAAAACAAGCCATTCTGTTCACCTCGACTAATGGGAATAATGGAGACCAGTCTATCACTGGCTTCTGAATAAATTATACCCTTCCATTGCCATTTCCCAGTCATGAACCACACCCCTCCCAGTTTCAGGGATCCCCTAGAAGTCACTCCCTTGCATTAAAATCCCTAGTTCATTATGTTCAACACCATGTACCCTGCTTATTTCAGGACAAGCACGGGGGGTCATGGACATGCTCACTGTTCCTCTTCCTGTGAATTACTGGGTGCTTTTGCTGCTATTTTACTTTCTCTGTTGTACTTACTGATCTCTGTGTGGTGTCTGGCATAGAGCTTGTAGAGGGAAAATTATGCCTTACTGGTATACTGGGCTCCTTAAGATCAAAGGAACTTTCAGCACCAACTCCTTGGTCGTAATGGAGTGGGATGTTCCAGAGCAAAATCTCACTCTATAATTATCATCCACTTATTTAATTATTGATATGGAATGATAATTGACATCATATAGTGCTTTATATGTATTATCTCCTTTAAGACTAACAATGAACCTATGACATAGGTTCGTTCTATGGTGATTACTTTCCTTTTTTTTTAAAAAAAAACAGATAAGGACACTGAAGCTCAGAGAAATTAAGTGATTCGACCATGGTCACCGGGATTGTATCAGAAGGAGGATCTAAATCCAGGCCTTCCTGATTTAGACTGTAACATGCTATCAACTAGACTAGTGGTCAAAGCACAAACAGAAACCATAGTGAAAGATCCCTGAGGGTAGCCTATTGGCGTAGAAAACCACATATTAGTATTATCCATGTCCCACTGTATGACCAAGTATGTATGGCCAGGAAAGGTGAGCCTGTCATGTAGCAAAAATGAGGGATAGTCAGCCTGAGAACTGCCTGGCACCCATGAAATACTAAATGAAACAGAGAAAGACCCTTTATGAAGGAATTATGCCAGGACACAGACAGGAACACATCTACTGGTCAGACTTTATTGACCACTTGGATATAATATAGCTCGGTTCAATTCTGCTAAGCCAGAGAAGGTGCAAGTGACGAGAGAGAGAGAGAGAGAGAGAGAGAGAGAGAGAGAGAGAGAGAAATTGTTGCTTATCTCTTCTTATCTTGCAGAGCCTGAGAAAGATGCTTTTAAATATTATGGACTCAGGTTAGACCTAGAAAGAGCACCCTTGAAATCCTGATTGGAAGGTAAAGGTGATAATGCTTTTTAAAAATAATTTTTGGACAGCTAGGTAGCACAGTGGATAAAGCACCAGCTCTGGATTCAAGAGAACCTGAGTTCAAATCTGACCTCAGACACTTGACACTTACTAGCTGTGTGACCCTGGGTAAGTCACTTAACCCTCATTGTCCTGCCCCACCTCACCCCCACAATTACATATTGACTCTGGTCAATATTATAAAGTACAAGAATATAGTGGTGTGCCAAAACTTCAGTAAGGTTCTTAATGGGGTAGGTTTTATGGAGGAGGCAGCACATAAGTTGGGCTTTGAAGGAAGGAAGGAATTCATTTCACAGTTGGAGATAGAGGGCAATATGAGAATGGGGGATGGCTAGAATGTAGAGAACACATAGTTTAGCAATTTAATATAAGGCTGGAAGTTGGAAACAGATTGCAGAGAACTTTGAATGACACCACATATACTTAAAACAACCATATGAGGGAAGGAGTGCAGATATCCTTTTCTCCATTTTATAGATGAAGAAACTGAGGTTCAGAGTAGTTAAGTAATTTGCTGATTGTCACATGATTCTTAAATATTGGAGTCAGTCTCAAAACACAGCCAGGAAGGTAAGGAACATCAGACCAAGTTAGAAATCATATCAAATATGCTGACTGATAATTAAGTGTCCTCTTTACATGTTTAAGCACAGTATCCTTTGCCCTAGGTCAGAACATAGAAATAAGTGTTTGAGGAAGAGTAATCTGACAGTACTATGGAGGATGGATTTCAGGAGGGAAGACTGGAGGTGATTATTGTCGAATTTTAGGTTTATGGTGTCACTAGGAATGGAGAGGACATATTTGAGACATTAGGAAGAAAGAATTAATGGGACTTTGTAGCTAACCAGTGTAGGAGGAGGAGAAAAAGGAGGAAGACCGCCAGGTTTTGAGTCTGGGTGACTTACTAAAAGCACAGAGATAGAAATAGGGAAGGCTAAAGGAAGAACTTATCTGTGAGAGAATGAATTGGCTTTGAGACCTATTGAATTTTGAGTGATGGCAAAATATCATGATAGAAATGTCTAGCCAGAAAGGCTGATATCAGAAGCAAATTAGTGGAGCAAGGAAGAAATTAACTGTCAGAGTTATAGATAGTAGATGAGTTCATGATCAAACAAGAGATAGAAAAGTTCATAGAAGGTAAAGTAGATTTTTTCTTACATAAATTAAAAAAGGTGTTGCACAAACAAAAATAATGCATTTAAAATGAGAAGAAAAGCAGGAAACTGAAAAAAATCTTTCCAACAAGTTTCTCTGATAAAGATCTTATTTCTAAAACAAAGAGGGAACATAGTAATACTGCTTTTAAGTACTGACTTGGGAGATCAGAGAAAAAGGAAAAGTGCTCATATTTATAACAGCTCTTTTCACAGTGGCAAAGAATTGGAAACTGAGGGAATGTCAACCAATTGGGGAATGGCTGAAAAAGTATGGTATATGAATGTGATGAAATACTATTGTGGTAGAAGAAATAATAAAGAGAAAAAAAGCCTGTGGAGCCTTATATGAATTGATATAAGCATAGTGATATAAGCAGAATGAGAACAATCTACACGGTAACAGCAATATTGTAAAGATAATCAATTGTGAAAAATTTAGTAAGTGATCAATACAAGATCCTCCATGACTCAAAAGAACTCATGATATAAAATGCTATCCACCTCCAGATAGAGAAGTGATGAACTCAGATTAAAATATTTTTTCTTTTCTTAATTTTTCTTGCTTTTTTTAGATCAAAGCTAATGTAGAAATATGTTTTGCATGACTTCATATTTATAATTGGTATTGAATTTCTTGCCTTTTCAATGATTGGGGTGAAGGGAGGGAGATAATTTGAAACTGAAAATAAAAATAAAATTATATATATATATATATATATGTATATGTATGAACTGAAATTAAACAAACAAGAACTGAAATCAAATCAACAAGAATAAGACCCATTCCCCAACTGATAAATGGTCAAAGGATATGAACAGGCAGTTTTCAAGTCATCAAAATACTTTTATTAATTACCACATAGGTTTATTGTAGATAAAATATTTTCTAAATTTTGAAATGCTATATAAAGACTTCCCTCATCTTTTTCTTACTCTTCCTCTTATCATTATAGTATATGATATAAAATTGGAGATAGGGACGAGATCTATGATTTAATTGGCCTAGTTAAGTTGTGGATGAGGAAATTCCCTCTGCCAATGCAGGATGATATCTTTGCAACTTCTAGTCTTAGAGAGTTGCCATGGCATTGAAAAGTTAAATGCTCACCTGGGTTTACATAGACATTATATGCAGAGGTTGGAATACCTGGCTCCAAAGCATGTTCTCAATTCACTAGATACTGTTTCATAAGCTGCCCCTCCCCCCTTTTCCAGTATCTTTACACCTTATACCCCTACCTCCACCCCCATATACTCTGTTGTTCAATGACACTGACTTTCTTGCTGTTCCTCACACAAGAAACCATCTCCTCACTCCTGGAGTTTTCACCGGCTGTTCCTGGTGGTTGCCATTCTTTCCCTCCTCATCTCCATCTCTTTGACTTCCTTCAAGTCCCAGTTAAAATTCCTTCTTGTATACTAATTCTAGTGTCTTCCCTCTATTATTTCCAATTTATCCAGCATATTGCTTTTTTGTATACAATTGTTTGTTTGTTGTTTGCCCTATTAGATTATGAGCTCCTCAGGGGCAGGGAATGGATTGTTTTTGTTTTTACCCATTCTTTTTAATTCTTTTATTTATATCCATTCTTTTATCCCCAGCAATGAGCACAGTGCCTGACTCAGTGGGTGCTTAATAAATGTTTATTGATTGATCCATAAATAATATAATGGTTATTATGAGAGATTCTTGAGAGTAAGGGTTGTTTTTCATTTTTTTTGCATTTGTGTCCTCAGAACCCAACACACTTCCAGGTACAGAGTAGACACTTAATAAATGCTGATTGTGTCACATGATATTATAATGTACTATATCACAATATAAGGAAGAGAGGAAGGACAGGAAGGAAAAAGAGAAGATCCAATTAGACTATATTGTCCTGGTTATTGTTGAATAATCTTATACACATCAAGGAAATATGTTCATGTTGAGGATCAGTGGAGTCTACAATAATGACAAGACACAAGACATTAAACTCTGGGTGTTATGTAGGTGGAGATATTGTCTCTGGCTCCCTGCTTCCCTCCAGTGGCCATTTGACAAATTACCCCAACCTGTGTCCTAGACTGACGGCAGTTCCTTAGGCTAGATTGCCCATAGAAAAAACCACAAGCTCTCAGCTCCACATTTTTGGACCTGCTCAATCTTATTTAAACCTGCCTTTACAGTCTTATCCCACATTATTCTGTGGTCCAACCAAAATAAAGTATTGCTGTCCGATGATCACATCCTATCCTCTTCTGCTTCTATAACTTTGGTCTATTTCTTGAAATTCCCTGTTCCCTACATTCCTATCTCAGTCTGCCAAAATTTTCTACTTATCACCCAACATCCATTTCAAATGCCATCTTCTCTATGAAGGCTTCCTTACCCGCCCCCTCCCCCCAAATTCTTTTAGCTTCTCATACTTGCATTATAGTTATTTATGTGAGTGTCTTATCTTTTTATTATAATTATGATAAAATTATAAAATAATAAGTTTCTCAATGACAAGAATTGTCTTAATAAAGTTTGTATCCCCTCTAATGTCTACCTTCAATCAATTCAATTTAATTCAACAAACACTGACTGAACACCTACTTTGTGTCAAAAACTGCTTTTGCCTTCATGGGGTTTATTTCTACCAGGAGGAAACAACACATATACACATACACAAATACACACAAAAAAGCAAAATAAATAGTGAGTAATGGGGGAGGGGAGAGAAGTAACAACTCAGGGAAAGTCAAGAAAGACACAGGTGGCATTTTGCACACAGTAGGCATTTAAATAAAACATTCTGTGAACCCTTAGATTCTATAAATGTGAATTATTCTCATCATCATAATGGCACATATTTATGGATTTGAGTTGTTATGAGGCTGTGTCTGTGACTCTATACCCAGGTCCCTCCCCTCTACTTATACATCCAATAATCAGTCTTCCCAAGCAGCCTCCTCTGCTGAAGTCCAAAAGCATCACTCTCCTTTCAGCACCGCTTACAGTGCATTGGCATATACACAGTGGTATCATCTATTGAATCTGTTTAAAAGCCAACAGGCAAGGAAATGAATGCACATCAGCTGTAACTCAGACACACTTCACATATGGCAGGGAGACATTAGAGTTGGCACTGTATTCTGCAATAGCAAAAATCTCATCAGGTTGCTGAGTTCCTTCAGAATGGAGATGCTTGGGGAACTATAAATGTGAATTGCCCAACTGGTATGCATTTAATGCCTCTAAAACACTATTTACTTTCACAGTCAGGTCTCTTCTTTAGTGGTAGCAAGGTGCTCATTGGAGATTGATCACTGGACCTGGAGTCAGGAAGACCTGAGTTCAAATCCCTCCCCAGAAACTTACTAGTGTTGTGGCCTTGGGTAAATCACTCAACCTTTGCCTACCTTAGTTTCCTTATCTATAAAATGGGCACAGCAAGCACCTCCATTGCAGGGTTATTATGAGGATAAAATGAAATAATATTTATAAAGTGCCTTGCAAACCTTAAAGTACTATACAAATACTAGCTATATCATTATTATTCCTCCTTCTATGGCTACACTCCAAGTCTGCTCTCTGCCTCACCTTTCCCCATAACAAGATATTTGGACACTACTCCTAAAATACTTTGGAAATACAGTAGGCTTGCTGGAATTAAGTCTCTGTATTCATAGGGCTTCAGAGTGGACCTACAACTTCACTGGTAAAGTGGATTCCCTGGTGAAGGAACTCCTTCCACCATTGTAAACCAGTCCCTTTTCTGTAGCTTTTCTGTGACTTGCTCGAGGGCACACAGCCCATGTTTGTCAGAGGTAAGATTTGAACCTTAGGTTTTCTGACTTCAAGCCTAGCTCTCTATCCACCATGCCAAACTATGTCTCTGTATGTACATATGCATATATATAAACACACATACACACACATATATACAAATGTATATATATATATATATATATCACATCATAGACTCTTACATCTAAATGAGACCATCTTGTGTCCAGTGCCTTTGTTTTAGAGATGAAGAAAATGAGGTTCAAGGAGGTAAGTGACTTGTACAAGGTTATATAGCCAGTCAGTAGACTTTGATTTTCTCAAATTAGATATTAATTCCATCCATAAAGACTGAAATTTGGGGCAGCTAGGTGGTGCAGTGGATAAAGCACTGGCTCTGGATTCAGGAGTACCTGAGTTCAAATCTGACCTCAGATAATTGACACTTACTAGCTGTGTGACCCTGGGCAAGTCACTTAACCCCAATTGCCTCACAAAAAAAAAAAAGAAGAAGAAGAAAAGAAAAAAAAAGATTGAAATTTGTCTACAATTTAATAGACTGTTATGGCCACAAAAACCATTAGCCTGCCGCAAATCTGGAGATAGATATTTCCAAATGTAGGCCTTTTCTACTGCCCCTGCCTTCTTTTTTCTTTCCCTCTGGGATTACCTTCTACCTACTCTGTTAAGATCTTGTGCCGCAGCTTGTTATTTACAAATTGTCTTCCCATTAGAATGGAAGCTCCTTGAGGTCAGGGGTGATTTTTGCCTTCTTTTCTCATTCTCCAGTGTTTAGCTCAGTGCCTGGCACAGAGTAAGTGCTAAAATAATGCTTGCTGACTACATAATTGACAATAGATATAACACTCAAAGTAGTAGGAATTCTATAAAGATTGGCAAGACCTCATATTTTAAAAGCATATTTTTTCTAAGTATGCTTATCTTTCCTATCATCTCACTCTGCTTTTCTTTGAGCTATAGCACATTTGAAAAGAGTTGACATAGCAGAGGATGGCACAATGCTTTGTATCATAGTTATCCTTATCTAGCTCCTCCTTCCTAAATTCCAGATTCCTTGAGGTCAGAGAAATATATTCTTTCCTATAGCTCTTTGTTGTTTTATTGATGCCATAGATATAGATATAGATACATCTATGTCACAGTTATTTCCTGTTATACCCCTTACACCCATCTTGCCTTCCTTTAAACAAAGAACAGCTTAGGCACTTAACAGAGCAGCCACACCTGACAGTGTATGTAGTATTCTGTACCTGTAGTCCTGTCCCCTTTCTCCTGGTAGGAGTGATATGTGTTTCATCCTCTTTTCTCCAGAACTATGATTTTTCATTCTAATTAGTTTAACCTCAGCTGCCTTTGATGCTGTTTTCATGTTCATTGTTGGCATTGCCCACACAGCGTTAAGCACAATGCTTTGCATATGGTAAGCACTCAGTAAATACATAATAGACGTGAACAAACACAAATAATTAAATGAAATCAAAATAAATATAATATCACATAAAACCATTATCATTTGACAAAATAAAAGAGGATGAATTAACAAACAACAAATTAGCAGAAAACACTTTTGTTCTGTGATCTTTTCCAGGTCTGAAATTCATCTACATTTGGTTTTGCTTCTTTTCCAGGTAAATATTTTTTAAAGGGAAAAAAAAACCTTCCTGTAATTTAAGTCCCTTAAAAAGAGCCTTTTCTTTACCCCATCTTTTCCACTAGATTACAGGTAAGTATTGTTGATGCTCTAGAAGGAGAAACTGAAGTAAAGGTGAAGGAAGGAAATAGGTGAAGGAACGTGAAATCCTAGAATGAGACTGAGACAGGCTGATGCTCTGAGCTCCAAATCACAATCAAATGCATCCCTCTGTTCAGTTTATTACATCTACTGATGACCAGAGCCAAAAGCATCTAGGGCAGGGCTAGTTAAGAATTATACAACTGTAGAACTGGAAGGAACCTTAGTCACCATCTACTCCAACCCCCTAATTTACAATCACTCAGTCATTCAATACATACTTATTAAATTGCTACTATGTATGGGCCAGACACTGTGTTCATTGCTAGGGGTACAAACCCCAAAGCAAAAACTATTCCTGCCCTCAGTGAGCTTACAGTCTAGCAATGGAGTTGATGTGTGGAATGCATAAGAATGAGGTATTGAAGGTAACACCAAAGTTGTGAATCTGAGTGACTGAAAAAAGATGGTGGTGCCCTTATTGGAAATGGGAAGTTTAAATTAGGGGTATGTTCTGGGGAAAAGATAATAAGTTCAATTTTAGACATATTGAGTTTGAAATGCTTATAAGACACCTGGTTGGAAATGTGTAATAAGTGGTTGGTGATGAAGAATTAGAGCTCAGGGGGCAGCTAGGTGGCACAGTGGATAGAGCACTGGCCCTGGAGTCAGGAGTACCTGAGTTCAAATCCGACCTCAGACACTTAATACTTACTAGCTGTGTGACCCTGGGCAAGTCACTTAACCCCAATTGCCTCACTAAAAAAAACAAAAAAACAAAAACAAGAAGAATTAGAGCTCAGATTTATGTGGGCTAGGAATAATGGAGAGATGGGGAAGGAGTGGGGCCGTGAATGAGCCTTACACTCATCAGAATTGGCTCAAAGACCTTAATATCATCAGAGTTGGCTCAAGGAGGGAATAACATACACACTGAATTTGGTGGAGTGATTCATATAATTCTGCAGGAAAGTGGGAGGGGAAGGGGATAAGAAGGGAGGGGTGAATGAAGGGAGGGCAGATTGGGGGAGGGGGCAGTCAGAAGCAAAACACTTTTGAGGAGGGATAAGGTAAAAGAAGATAGAAAATAGAGTAAATATCATGGGGAGGGAAGAGGATGGAGGGAAACAGTTAACAATAGTAATTGTGAAAAATTTTGAAGCAGAGGCAAGAGTAAATTAAGAAGATGATGATGATGGATCGATGGATTGATGATGATTGGAGGAAGATGAGGATTGACTGATGAGGAGGAGGACTGAAAGAAGAAGCTGAGGATTGATGATGATGAGAGTTGAGGAGGAGGAGGAGGAGGATGGCAAAACATATGGTCCTTACTTTGTTGGGCTATTGTGAAGAAAATTCTTTGTTAGGTACAAGGAACTATATGAATGTTATCTATTATTGTTGTTGCAATAATCAACCCATGGGTTTATTGTAAGGAAATATCTCTTTAAAGTACTATATAAATGTAGTTTACTATAAAAAATGATGAGAAGAATGCTATCAGAAAGACCTGGAAGTACCTGCATGAACTGATGCAAAATGAAATGTACTGTATATAAAATAACAGCAATAATTTGAGATGATCTGTTGTTAATGACTTGGTTATTTTCAGCAATGCAATGATACAAGACAACTCTGAAGGTCTTATGAAAAATGCATTCCATCTACCGAGAGAGAACTGATGGTATTTGAATACAGATTGAAGCGTAATTTTTTTTTGTTAGTTCCTTTATCTAAAGATTTGTTTTTTGTCTGTTTTCTTTCACAATCTGGCTAGTGTGGAAATGTTTTGCATGACTGCTTATATATAGCTTATATTGAATTGTTTGAGTTCTTGTGGGGGAAGAGAGGCTGGAACACAAAGTTTTTTAAAAATTGTATTCAAAATTTTGTATGTCAAAATTTATATTCTATATGTAATTTGGGAAAATAAAATTCTAAAATAAAAAAAAAGGAAAAGGAAAAAAGAAATGGAACCAGGACTGTTTGACTTCTACAACTGTTTTTCAAATAACATGAGATTTAAGTTTTTCCCCATATTTAAAGGAATAAATAGGAAGTGCACTTAGGATATCTATTTAAAGCGTAATTTATCTTTTACTAATACACACACACACACATATACCAACACATACATACATACATATATATATGTGTGTTGTTTTACAGAGCTAATTAAAAATATATGTCATGTGAGGCTAATGAATTTTAAGAGAGAACACTGAGTATCTGTGAAACAATAAATATTTCCTGTAAGATCTCAAAATTAAAAAAAAAAAAGACCTGAGAGTCATCAGTATACAGGTAATAATTAAATCCATTTGAGCTGTTGAGGTCACTCATCTATATGGGTAGAAAGAGAAGAGAAGTGGGTCTGGGACAAAGTCAACCACATTTAAGAGGGATACTGTAGATGATGATCCAGGAAAGGAGGCTGGGAAGGAGTTATGGAAATAGGAGGAGGGAGAAGGAGGAGGAAGAAGAGAAGGAAGAGGAGGAGGAGGAGAAGGAGGAGGAGGGGGAGGGAGCACAGTATCACCAAAACATTTCAAAACAAAACAAATACAACAACTAGATAGGAAAGAGAATCCAGAGGAGGACAGTAAATAGTGTCAAATGTCACAGAGAAGTCAAAAAAGAATAAGAATTGAGAAAAGGTCATAAGATTTATTAACTAAAAGATTATTTGTGGCTTTGGAAAGGGCAGTTTCAATTGAGTGATGAGGTTGGAAGACAGAAGTTTTAGAAAAGAGAGGAAGTGAAGGCAGTGAGTACAAAGAGCTTTTTCTTTTTTATTCATTCATTCATCTATTAATTTGTTCATTTGTTTATATATTTATTTATTTAGAATTTTCCCCAAGTTACATGTAAAAATAAATTTTTCACATTGATTTTTAAAAACTTTGTGTTCCAAATTTTCTTCCTCCCTCCCCACCCTAAGAAATCAAGCAATCCAATATAAGTTATACATGTGCAGACATGCAAAACATCTTCACATTAGTCAGGTTGTGAATGAAAACAGACAAAATACCTTTAGAAAAAGGAACTAACAAAAATATGCTTCAATCTGTATTCAGATACCATCAGTTCTTTCTCTGTAGATGGATAGCATTTTTCATAAATCCTTCTGATAGCATCCTGCTCATCATTTCTTTCACAATTACTATTGCTAACTGTATTGCCCTCCATCCTATTCCCTCCCCTTGATATTTACTCTATTTTCTATCTTTTTTCACCCTATCCCTCCTCAAAAGTGTTTTGCTTTTTACTGCCCCTTCTTCCAAACTGCCCTCCCTTCCTTCACCTCTCCCCCCTTTTCCCTTTCCCCACCCACTTTCCTGCAGGGCAAGACACAAACAGCTTTTTCAAGGAGTTTGACTGTGAAAGGGAGGAGAGATATAGGACAGTAACTTGCAGGGATGGTGGAATCTAGTGAGGTTATTTTTTTTTTAAGGAGAAGAGATTTAGGCCTGTTTGTAGGCAATAGGGAAGGAATCAATAGATAGGAAGATAATGAAGATTATGGGTTTTTTGTTTGATTTTTTGTTTTGTTTGTTTGTTTTTGCAGGGAAAAGGGGAATAATGATAGGAAGACAAGAAGGGATTTGGTCAAGGATACATGTATGAAGGATTGGCCTTGGCCAGGAGCAGGGCTACCTCTTCATGAGAGGATGGAGTAAAGGACAAGAGAATAGGGAATGCTGTCCAAAGCTTTTGAGATAAAGAGAAATATATACAATGGAGTTCATTGAGAATGATTTCAATTTTCTCAGTAAATTATGAAGTGTGGTATATGGCTGTGAGGATGCAGCAATGGTGCTGAACCTCTATTGAATGATCACATAGTCTAGCTGCATGTATCTGTGAGGAAATTGAGGCTCAGATGGGGCAAGTGGAAGAGCCAAGACTCTTATAGGTCTCTTGAATCCTAGCCAGCCATCCATCCATCCATTCATGCATCCATCCATCCATCCATCCACCCACCCACCCATCTCTATATACACACTTCCTTTTAGTCCTACACAGTGCATAGGGTATGAAAAAAAAATTTCTTTTGAGTTTTCCTCAGGATAGCTCAGAGTTGAATAATTATTAGGATTGGAAAGAGTCTTAGAGGTCCTGGAAACATGGAAGAAAGAATTTAGAACAACTACAGAAGATACTTTATAGATGCCCTAGATCTATGGTTCTCAAAATGTGGTCCTGGGGGTGCCTGAGACCCTTTCAAGAGCTTCTTGAGGTCATAACTATTTTCATGATAGTGCTAAGATATTATTATTTTTTTTATTTGCCTGATAAAATACTCCTCCCCTTTTCAACTATATATCTATGTGAAGCTGGGGTTTTTCCATATATTTCAACTAAAACAACAGATTGTAAGCGGCTGAATACAGAACCAGATAAGAGAACACAGCTGTTTTCTATTAAGCCAGATAAGAAAAAGATTTGCAAAAATGTGTAAAACAATGCCACTCCTCACTCATTTTTTGTTTTGGAAAATATAGTGGTTTTCATAAAAATATGTCAACATACAATGGATTCATTATTGCTTTGTAAAAATGAATTCATAAACTTTTAAAAACAGTTTTAATTTCTTACATAGTAGATGCCAACAGCCATAATTGATATAAACCAAAGACATTTAGGGTTCCCAATAATTTCTGAGAGTGGAGCCCTGAGAGCTGATTGTCTGGAGTAGAGGTGTGAAACATGTGGCCCACAACAATATATCCCGAACCAGATGAAAATGGAAATGGAAAATGAATAAAAATACAACAAAATAGTTAATATTAACATGTGACTTTTAAGTCAATATGGGTATGGTCTAGTAGCTCCTGTTTTTATTTGAATTCTATTTGAACCACTGATCTAGAGCAGCCTCCATGTTGTATGGATAAGGAAACCAGAGTCCATAGAGGTCTATAATTTTTCCAATGCCACACTGTCAGTAAGCAAGTTGGCCAGGTCAAGGGATCATTGATACAAAGCTAGAAGAAATCTCAGAGGCCATCAAGTTCAAGAGTCATCTTACTATTGAATAAACTGTGTCCCCAGAAAGTTAAGAGATTTGCCCAGGCTCACACAGGTGGTATCAGAGATGACTCCAGAGTCTACTGCACCACAATGGTTCAACTTGTACTTGAAAAAAGAGTCCCTTCCAACAACTTCCTGACAAACCTCCACATGAAGTAGAACCTGCTCCCTCTTGAGGCAGAGCATTGAGCTTTTGGACAATCATAATCATTATGAAAGTAGTCTTTACATTGCCAATGGCCTTTCCGCTGTTCTGCACTGTATCCCTTCTAACTTCTACTAGCTAGGGTGCAAGCGGGAGGTACTGCTACTTCTGTTCTTCAGGGCTAAACAGAAGAACCCCTTGTCCATATGACAGGCCTTCAAATAGTCAAATGTTCCCCTAACTCTTCCTTCTCCAACATAAATATCTCCTGTTCTTTCACCATTATTTGTCCTCATCTCCTGTACCCATACCCATCTTAGCTGCCTTCCACTGACCACTTTCCAGTTTGGTAGTGTCTTTTCTAAAATGTGTAGCTCTATTAGAATGGAACACAATATTGCAGGCATGGTCTGAACCAGTCAGAGCCAGAATACAATGGGACTGTCACGTCCCTCATTCCTGGACTTTACGCCTTTCTTAATATAGCCCAAGACTGAGTGAGTGTTCTTGGCTGATATATCACACAGTTAACTCATATCAAGTTGGTGGCTCACTGAAACCTCCAGATCTTTTTTAATGTGAATTGTTGTATAATTTTTCAGCTAAAACCTATACTCATACAATTGTTTATCTGAATCCAGTTATGACTTAATATTTAGACCTTTTGATTTAAGTGGCATTAAGTGGTGATTAGGGCTGGGTTTGGGGACTCTAATACTACATCAATAATAATGATGATAACTAATATTTATATACTGTTTACTATGTGCCAGGCATTGTTCTAAGTGCTTTATAATAATTATCTAATTTGATCTTCACAACAACCTTGGGAGGTAAGTACTATTATTATCTTCATTGTTAAGGAAACTGAGGCAAGCAGAGATTTAGTGACTTGCCCAGTGTCACACAGCTAGTCAGTATCTGATGTCAGATTTAAATCTGGAGTCTACCTGACTCCAGATCCATCTCACCACCTAGCTGCCCCTAATTAATATTGCCTTATCAGATCATTAAAACAATGGGAACAAAAGTGCACATTTTTGGAGGATACTTTATAAGTGTAATCACTTTAAAAGTCCCCAAAACCATCTCTATTCTATGGATGAGGAAACTGAATTTCAAAGCAAGGTCTATGATCACACAGCTAGTATCAAGGACAGTACTTAGGCCCAGGTTTTCTGACTCTTAAATTCAGGGCTTTTTCTGTTACCAAAAGCCAAGCACTGGCTGCACCAAGCTCTGAGTTTTGTAGCTTGAAAGGTGAGCCCTTTGTAGAATTTTGGTAAGCTGGTCAATTTTATGTTTATTTGCAAGACTGCTTGTAAAGAAAACACTCTAAAAGGAAAAAAAAAAAAAAGGCCAAGCATTCACAGCTAAACCTAGAAGTCATCCTTAGATGTTACAACAGGATTAATCAAACAATTCCACACCTTATTGATTCCTTTAGTTTTGTATCTTTTATTTTTTACTTTTTATCTCAATAATCAAATGCATTCTTTAACCTTACCATATTTCAGTCAGTTTGAAAAAAGGATTTTAATTTCTTTCAAGGTCAGGGAGAGCTAGGGAAGTCTTGGTACCATAGTGGGCAATGGAGAGGATGGTAGCAACTACACCAGGGAGTGATCTATTTACAAGAGCCATAGATAGTTTCTTTCTCCTATGGAGGTTTTTGTTTTTGGAGAGGAAATGACTTATTCAAGGTTCCATTAATAGAAAATGTCAGAGTGGGGTCTTCTGATTCCAAACACAGTGCTCTTTATAGAAGGCGGGACAGAAACCAAGTGCCTGGGGGACTAAGATATTCTTTCCAAATCAAATTTTGACTTTTTATGTAATGGTTCTTGTTGCAAGCCAGTTGAAGCTGGTTGTGAAGAGAAATCCAATTAAATGACTCCAGGAAGCTGTAAACTGTCATAACTTTGGCTCTGTGTATATGTGTGTTTAAATATGACTATTTCTTGTAAAAATGGGCTTGTCCTCTTTGCCAGTCAGCTCAGATGACACAAAGCAGAAGAAGCAATAAAAACTTTGGAGTATGCCATAAAAATGGGTCTGTGTTAAGTCCAAACACTTAGTTATCCTTCTTGGGGAACTGTGACCTCAGTGGTAGATTGGTATTCAACTTCTTTGCTTAGATGAAGGGTATTTTGACTTTTAGGTTAAGGTTTGAGGGATCTGGAACTTGGACTGCTAAGAAGTAAATGGGAAACTAGTTTGACATATTGGACAGATATTCCAAGTCCACATTTACTTTGGTAGACTATAGAAGTAAAGCAGGAAACAAGAAAGACATGGATCTTTTCCATAGCAGGAGGAATGCAAGGCAAAGTTTGGCTCTCTTCCACTAGTGTTACTGAGTTACTCCTTGAGGCTTCAAGGCAATTTTTATGTTTGAGTTGCTAGCTGACAGACATGATATGTGTTCAAAGAAATTCACTCATCTCAGAAGGTGAGCAATAGAGTGGGAAAAGGTCTTCAGAGTTTCCTGGGTATTACTGAACTGTTGTAGGTTTGATTAACAAAAGATGTGAAAATGTGTTGATTAGGCCCTAGGCATAATGGCCTGGAGCAGTCACACAAAAGATAACATTCCTTTTATGAAAAAAGCAGCTGCAGCAGCAGTTAATAACTCCAACAGATGGGAGTAACAGTTCAGTAGAGAAACATCAAACTACACTTTCAGTGGCCAAGAGAATGGCAGTTGTGTTGATGGAGTATAGAAGACAGTCATAGCCAATTGCTAGGAATATGAACATAAATTGTCTGGGAAGTGTTCCCACTAGTGTAGGAGTATGAGAGAGATTGTATCTTCCACATAAGTTGGGGAGGAGGATAGAGTGATTCTACTGTTTGATTTTTCCCTTGTTATTTACTTTGCTATTCTAGCTTAATTAAATATTTTGCTATTTGATTTATGGTTTCTGCTTGGTCTGCTGGTAGAAAAGGTGATAGATAGGGACTCATTTTTGTATGTATAATTGTAGTTACCCTAAATACCCCCACATTAAACCTGGTGTTGCAAAGACTTCTGCAATTTGGTGGGAAGGGAGCACTGTTACAATGTATTGGGTGGTAAAAGAAAAAAGTATCAGTACCCAATAAAAGAAACACTTTCCTGTTAAAATCAAATCACCTCATTAATACTATCAAATACTCTAAGAGTGTACTAATAATATAACATTTGATATGGCTTATTGTTTTCTTTCTGTATAATTACCTATCATGGGGGCGGGGTAATTGGTGTCATAGAAGGAGCATTAAAGTCAGAAAACATAAATTCTAATCATAGTTCTGGCATCATCTTACCAGACCTCATAAAGTGTCTTACTCATAATTTTCTAATCTACTTATCATTGTGTATCATAACAAAGCATGTTCATATCTATCTAATCCACTTACTAGACCATAAGTTCCTTAAGGGAAGAGATCTTGTTTTTTCTAAGATTTGTCTTCTTTAGAACTTATCTTAGTGCTTTGTACATAGCATGTGGTTGATAGATATTTGTTGAATTAAATTGAATCTGTACCACAAGCAGAATCTTGTTTTAATAAATACTATTATATATCTAATATTGGATAACAAAGACATTCCCATATCCTGGAAGACAGCCTTTATTAATTTTTCTTTACTAATATGAATACATTGAATTAGGTTGAATAAGAAAATCTATATAAGAGATTTGTAGAAAAGGCCCTGTTCTTTGAGTAATTTTAATGAAGATGTTAAGCTCTTTGGAGCTAGATTCTGGTATGAAGTGATGCACTTGAACTAGATAAGCTCTCAGGTCCTAACCAACCATATTAAAACAAGTCACATGATTATATCAATACATTTTTAAAAGTCTTTGACACATTTTGGCGATCATGAAGGGACCTTAAGGACCCTCCCACCCTCCCTAGTTTGGCCACCAGCTGGCTAATTTGGTAGACTTTCACTTACCTCCCCTCACTGACATTCTCTCATTTGCCTAATCTCCCTTGCTTTAAGCCTCTAAAAGCCTTGCTTCAGGAGAAAAACCAGTCCATTTTAAAGGGCAACATGTTTGAATATTTTTTTTCCTGATGCTTTATGTTTAATGTCCAAAGACTGGTACTGAAGCTTTTTCATTTAAGGAGATCACACAATCTAGATTTTAAGCATCACAGTTTAGAAGACTAGTTTACATTAAAAACTTCAAAGCATAGGGAAGAATGGTCATTTTCATGTGATAAAAAGTATATATCTAAAACCAACAGCTAATATTTACCATGGTGAAAGTCTAGAAGCTTTCCCAATAAATACAGGAGTAAGGCAAGAATGTCCCTTTTACCCATTATAATTTGACATAATTCTAGAATTGCTGGCATACCAATGAGAAAGGGCATAAACACAGGCAAAATGGAGAAAAGATTTGTTTTACTTAGAAAACTCCAGAGAAACTAAGGTAATTAAAGAATTTCAACTAAGTAGCAAAATACAAAATAAACCGACAAAACAATAGCATTTCTTTAAAGCAATAATAATATAGCAAGATGCAGAAGGAAATTATAAAGGGAAGTCTCATTCAAAAATAGCTCCACATGCATAAAATAGCTGCAAATTAACCTAACAAAGCACACTCAATACTTATATAGCTACAATTATAAAAGACTATTTAAAGACAAATTTTAAAATCCCTTAAAAAATTGCAAAAATATTTAGCCATCTGAATGAGTTTATTGGATGAGTTCCAGCTTGTCTCTCTTGTAATATGTTGTCTTAATAGAGTTCTACCCCAAGAGGCACTAACTACGTTTCTGCTATTTAGATTGAAAGAAGACCCATCCTCTTCCCCAGTAATCCATCTGATACAAGAACCCCAAACATCAGGCTTTTGTCTTGTTTTCCCAATCCTTTTCATAAGGAAGGAGCTTTCTCTAAACATTTGGAACTTTCCTGATGTTATTCTTGGGACCCTTCTTTCTTCTGTCACTGGCACTGGAGAATTCAGGTTTCTTTTGTCTTTCAGAAGGCACTATGGCCTTTAAAGTGAGCTGCAGAGCTTTGAGGGGAAAACAGATAAAAAGCTTAGCATCCCAAATGAGGATGGCTTTAAGCTCTCAGCTCAAAGACCTGATAAATGCATCTAAAGTCAGTGCTCTGACTAGCTAAAAGTTAAAACTGACTGCTAAAAGTAAAATAGTGACAGGAAAGGACACTGTTTCCTGCATTCAAGGGCTAAGTTTCCCATTCAGTTTGCACACAGAACTTAGCACCACAAGCCTAGGAAAAACTTGGGAAATTGTTTAAGCCCATTTTTGATCACCCACCTTTCTTTTTATTAATGGCTCTCTTCCCCTGTGACAGGTGCCCGGGACCTTCAAGCTACACTCCAGCTAATAAAGGTCCCCCAGTGTATCACCTTGTCTGGACCCACCCTTTTCATCTTTGGCCCTTGTTCATAAAACATACCTGTCCTGTCCATTCCCTGAAGGGCCTATTTTCTGCCATACAATTTATTAACATGATAGTGGCATCATTCATGCTTTTAAAGTGTCATTCAAACCACACTCTCTAAGAGCCTACTGTGTGAAGTACAATGCTAAACTCTGGAGGGGATTTTAAAAGTCCTGATGGTAGTCATTTTGTCACAAGGAGCTTTCAGGCTACAAATAAATACAATACAGATTAGAATATATGAAGCAGCCATAAGAAGTATAAAGTCCCAGGTGATCAGATAAGAGAAAAATTCCTTTCAGTTAAAAGGATCAAGGAAGGCTTCAGGGAAGAAGTGACATTTGAACCAGGGCTCAAAGAATGTATGGAAGTTGGGGTGAGGGACTTGGGACTTTTCACAATGCTTGTTTTCTCTCATTCTTCCTTTTGCCCAAGCAGGCAGCCTCTTTCTATCCTGAGAATCCCCTGAGGTTCCCTTGAGGGTCCCAGGAGAGTTCAAGCACCAGGCTTAGGCCTAGAAAGAGGTAACTTGTATAATTTGGTTTCAGAGGCTCCATTGAAGGCTCCATTTCTCTTTTCTCTCCTAATATTTTCCCTTCATTTAGCTGATGTTAAAGTTAGAGTTTCCTTCCTTCATCTAAACCTTTAACCCTCTCCAAATACAAATCCTTCTAGAAGGAGTCACACTTCAAAATAACATGTTAGGGTTAATAACAGTTTCACTGAGGCAGAATTTTTCATAGTGCCTGGTATCTAGTTCCATGTTGTTCAGTTGTTTCGGTTGTGTCTGACTTCATGACCCCATTTGGAAGTTTTCTTAGCAAAGATACTGGAGTGACTTGGCATTTCCTTCTCCAGCTCATTTTACAGATGAGGAACTGAGGAAAACAGGGTTAAATGACATGTCCAGGGTCACATAGCCCCTAAGTGTCTGAGGCTGTATCTGAATTCAGGTCTTCCTGACTTCAGGCCTAACATTCCACATGCTCCTCCATCTAGTTACATACCTCTGTTAATTATGGGCATAAGGACTTATTTTACTTCTTAGGATTTTATAATATGAATGCTCTCCTTCCTTACCCTGGGGAATGTAAATGAATGAATATTGAAGGGATGTATATAAATACAGATTTATATATGACCATATCAATGAATAACTTGGTTTATTCCTTTGTCAGAATCTTTTTATACTAGTCATTTGTCCTCCTCTTTCCTATAGACATTGAGTTGTATTTCATTTTCAGAATCCCAAAGACTTTCAAGACAATAAGAACAATAATTCAAGGTTAGTCTCTTGACACTTGCCAGATTACTGAAGATAGAACTTCTTGGGAAGAAGATTCACATCTCAGTTAACTGACTTGTATCCTATGTGTGTTATTGATTACTTCTTGCTTTCCTCTCTAAAACTAGCCAAGCAACCCCCCCCCCAATAATTAGCAATTATCAGGTAAACAAGGGGAAAAGTCCTGTCACATACTCCCTTAGCCTATAAGCAAATTACTGTGTTCAGATACTAGAGCATAGATCAAGAAGTGGAGATAACAGGCTCCCTGCTCCCCAAACTTTGACTCCCCCAAAGAGAGAATGAGTATCTCTAACATGTCAGTGACATTTCCTATACAAAAATGGAAACTTGGGAAGTCATCTCTGAAGCTGCCACACCACACACATCTGGGGAACAGCCACACAGCTGTTCCAACCTGGATGCAGATTTGAAGGTTTGCCTGCATCCGGCTCCATTTCATAGCTATTGCTAGGGGACGAATTCCTAACCAAACGATGGAGAGAGGTGACTGCAAAAAATAAAATCAATTATAGGATCAAAAGATCATAGATTTAGAACTGGAATGTATCTTAGAAGGTCATCAGGCCCAACTCTTTCATTTTATAGGTGAGGAAACTGGGGCATATAGAAAGGTTAAGTAATTTACCCAGAATCACACGACTATTATGTTTCTGAGTCAGGATCCAAACTCAGGTAGGATCTCATAAATTATGTTGTTATTTTTTAAATAGAGGCAGAAAAAGCTTTTGACTAAATCCAGCACTCATTTATGTCAAAAACACTAAAAACCATAGCATGGCCCTTTTACAAAACATAATCAGAAGCATTCATCTGAAACCAAAAGCAAACATTATTTGTAATGGAGAAATACTGCAAGCTTTTTCAATAAGTTTAGGAGTAAAAGCAAAGTTTTCTCCCCCACCTTCACTATTATTTGACATAGTGCTAGAAATGCTTATTAGCTAATAAGACAAGAGAAAGAAACTAAGAATAAAAATAAGCAAAGAGCAGGAAAATATCCCTATTTATAGATACTATGATGGTTTACAAAGAATATGGAGAAAATCCTTCAGCAAAGCAGCAGGATACAAAATAAATCCACAAAAATCATCAACATTTCTGTATTACTAACAGATGCCAGAAGAGAGAGAAAGAGAAATTTCATCTAAAACAATTGCAAATTTTATAAAGGTTTTGACTACATGAAATTGACAATCTTTTGCATGTTCTAGAATAAAACTGGGAAACATCCTTGTAGCAAATATTTCTGATAGGGTCTGATAGTCAAGATATCTAGGCAATTAACAGAAATATATAAGACCAAAGGTCATTCCCCAATACATCAGTAGGTCAAAGGATATGAACAATTCTTTTTTGTTTGTTTGTTTTTTGCAGGGCAGTGAGGGTTAAGTGACTTGCCCATGGTAACACAGCTAGTGTCAAGTGTCTGAGGCCAGCTTTGAACTCAGGTCCTCCTGAATCCAGGGCCAGTGCTTTATCCACTACACCACCTAGCTGCCCCCAGAATTGCACACTAATACCAAATATATTAAAGAATGCTCCAAATCACTAATAATAAAAACAACAACAAAAGCAAACCAAAATAGCCCAGGAAATTGACAAAGATAACAAAAGATGATGGAAAGACAGGCACACTCAATGAAATGTTGGTAGAACTATGAATAGGCTCAACCACTCTGGAAAGCAATTTGAAATTCTGCTAAGAAGGTGACTTTTAAATGTCTATACCCCTAGACTTAGACATCCCACTGCTAGGACTATACAGCAAAGAGGTCAATGACAGAAAGAAAAACACTGACACATAACCAAGATATTTATTATACTGTTTTTTTAGTGGTAAAAAATTGAAAAAAAAAGAAGATTCCCTTTGGGGAATGGGTAGATATGTTGTAGTGTGTTGTGGTGCCTGAAAATAATGAAATATTACTTTGTTGTAAGAAATGATGATTAGAGAGATTTATTCAAAGACTTAAATGAATTGGAATAAAGAACAAAAAAACCCAACAACAATGCATACAGTCGGATGTGACAGTGTAAGCTGAAAGAACAATGGTTAATAATTACCACCCTCCTCAGATCTTTCATATCACTTTGGCAAATCTCTAAAGGATTCATCAGGTGATATTATATGTTAGAGTTTTTGCCTTTTCCTCTAGTTGACTATAAACTCCTTGAAGGCATAACCAATATCTTATTTAGGTGTTGTATCTCCCCAAGCATAGTGCTCTCTGCACATGGTGGATGCTGAATAAATGTGTGTTCTCTTTGTATAAGTTGTGTTTGTTTTGTTTTGGTTTTGTATTAGTTCTCCCTCCAGAGCACCTTTCCATCTTGTTTTTTTTTTATATTCAAGATCCTTTGGTAACAGGATATTAGATACCCAACACCCCTTCCTGCAGCTCTCTATATTTCATAGCTGGGATATTCGGAAGGCATCCCCCATTCAATGGTCATAACCATTTTTGTTAAAAAAAATAAACGTCCCCCAAACCTGGGGGAAGTGAAGGTAATAATAATAATAATAAAAGTGCCATTCCATTAATGAGAGAACAAATCCCCCTTAGAACAACCAATCAAGCTCCTCAGAAGGCAGCGAGCTTAAGGAAGTGTGCTTCACTAAATGAATATGGCCAATAGTTTTGGGGTAGCATCAACCCAACTCAAGAGATGATGTGAAAATTTGAGCTCCACAGCTTGGGTTCCAGTACAGCCATTTTGCATGCGATTGTGAACATTTCCATGCTTGAATCTTCTGCAAAAGTATCACATTTCCTTTCATCCCCTTGTCCCTGGGACACCATTCAGTGGAATTATTTTTAGCCAAGACACTAAACAACCAAGAAGGAAGCAGCAAATCTGTCTCACAGAAGATGAAAATAATCCCCTGTCCTCACGACTCCTGTCCCTTGTGTGTTCTTTATGTCTTCCTTTTTTTTTGCATCCTTTTTTCTTTCTTGTTTCTGTCTTCCTCTTCCTCCCTTCTCTCCTTTATTTATCTCTTTCCTCTAAATCTCTTTACATTTTCACCTTTCCTTACTTCCTCCTGTTTCTCTCTCCTATTTAATTCCTCACTTTCTGTCTTTTCTCCTTATCTTTAGCTCTACAATATTTTTTCTCTTCTCTCTGTCTTCCATTGTCTCTCTAGCTACTCTCTTTTCTTATCCCTCTCTTTCTGTCTTGTTACTTTTTTTTACTACCTTCCCCTTTCCACTTCTTTCTCAATTAATTTGCCTCCTTCTCTAATCTCCACAGAGTAAATGTCTCCATTCCAATTATGTATATTCAGCATGTCATGTACCATTTTTTTGAGTATCAGGATTTCTTTCCATGGAGACTTTTCTTTAACAAAAAACACACAACAATAAAAAACCTAACATTTTTGCTGATGTGCTTAAAGTGAAAAAGCACTAAGGCTCTGGGCACTATCATCTTGTGATACTGATAATGCTATTAAAGAAACCCAAGACATTGTTACAGACTGAGAGTATGAGACTGCATAATGAGTCCAAGTCTCTACAGAAATGCTTTTATCTCAGGCAATCCTGCCTAATGGAGAGCAGAGGACACTGGGAGGGAGACAGTGTGGTGAGTTCCACTCCTGACTCAATCCCTGGGTACTACTTGTGGTGACCTAGGGTAAACTACTTAGAATAATACAATGCTGAATCTGTAATGGAATTTAAAGATAATTCCCTCACTTTATCGACAAGGAAATAAACCCAGAGAGATGCCCGTTTTATGGCAATCCTTTCTGGACCCTTTTGTTGTCAACACTTTCTTCCCTCAAATAATCAAGTGTGTGCTTATCTATTCATATGTTGTTTCCCTTCCTCCGCACTCCCCCTATAAACTCCTTGAGAACAAATACTGCTCCCCTCCAACTCTGTTTTTTCTTTATATCTCTATAAGTGCCTGGTACATAGTAGGCATTTAATAAATGCTTGTTGGATTTGGATGCTATATGAGATTTAGGATTAGAGTCCAAATCTCTTGATTCCTAGTCCAATGCAGTTTCTACTACAATAGGATTATAGATTTAGAGATTTTAGAATTTAATCTATCCCCCTCCCCCAAGAAACTAAGATAAGAAAACTAAGGTCTAGAGAATTTAGGTAACTTGTTTCACATAGGTAGCGAGTAATGGAATTAGAATTTGAACTCTGGTCCTATGATACCAAATTTGATAACTTCTATTTCTTACTCTATGACTTAGTTTTCCTATAAGTCAAATAGTGTTCAAAATGCCTTTCTCCTTTCTAAACTATACCATTAAGCACATTGAGATAAAAGACATGATAGTATGGAAAGAGCCAGAGACTTGGAATAACCCTCCCACCCAAAACCTGGACTTGAATCCTGGCTCTACCACTGGGATAGTCATTTAACTTTGTTAAGTTTAAACCTTTTTTATCCTCATTCATAAAATGAAGACAAAATGTTTGTAGTCTCCTAGGGCCGATGGTCAATAAATGAATGCATACAGGCTCCTTTGAATTTGACCCTATTATTGTGTTGTTATGAGATGAAGTATAGGATTTGTAATTTTTCAGTCAAAAGACTCCTTAATTTGGATAAATGCTCTCCATGACCATTATATTTATTTCTATCTTCATCGTGTTATCTCTGTTCTATATGGAGTGTAAGTTCTAAAGTAAGACTCAATACCTAAACATGAGATAATGGAGGAGATTTTGACAGCTCATTTGTCTAGGGCCTAAGTTATATTCAGTGTTCTGAGAAAACAGTTGTTGAGTTAAGTCTGCCTCAGTGTTTTGAAACAACAGTTGCTCATTTGCAGATGACATACAGAACTTTGAAGGGAACAAAGGACAAAGTCTGCTTCAGTGTCTTGTGTTTCTATGATTCATTGGCATATGAATAATTAGATAACTCTGAGGTTAATGACTGGATAAATAGGAACACTAGAACTATTTTATGATTTTAGGACAAATGTACTTTACCTGATTATGGTTTTAGGACAGAAGATGATAATTTAGTTACTAACTATAAGAGAAAGTGAAATCTTTCACAGGGGAGGACCAGGAAAACAGAGCAGTAAAAAAGAGACTTCAGTTCAGAGCTTTTTTTGTGTGGGGCAATGGGGGTTAAGTGACTTGCCCAGGGTCACACAGCTAGTAAGTGTCAAGTGTCTGAGGTCGGATTTGAACTCAAGTACTACTCCTGAATCCAGGGCCGGTGCTTTATCCACTGCACCCATCTAGCTGCCCCCCAGAGTTTTGTTAAAGAGAGATCCTCTCTCTCCTCTCTCTCTCTCTCTCTCTCTCTCTCTCTCTCTCTCTCTCTCTCTCTCTCTTTCTCTCTCTTTCTCCCTCTCTCCCTCTCTCCCTCCCTTCCTCCTCCCCCCCCCCTCCATTATTACTTGTTACCAGGTATATTCAGCTGGCAAAAAAAGAGAAGGAAGAAGAAGAATATGAAGAAAAGGTACTTCTCTGAAGTTACCACTTATCACTTCTGAGATGTAGAGGAAAAAGAATAATGAAAAGGAGCAGAGTTGGAAAGGGTTTTGCCAATCTTTAGACAAAAATCATTGAATTTTTATGAACAATTACTGAGACATAAAGAATATACTGGAGTCTAAACTTCTGGAGTTGTAAGTTGCCCTGGTCACATGTATTCCCTACAAGTGAGTCTCACTTGGCTGGAATTTTAGGTATATGCCCATTCTCCCCATGAATATTAATGTGCATTAGTAAGAGAGCATGATCTGAGTTTATGGTTGAAATATTATGTAAATATTATGTATTTACTTTGCATTTTCAGTTTATGTTTTGGTTAAGGTTAATTAATAGTGGCTGATTTCTTAATGTTAAATTCACTACTTAGGGCTCATGAACCACAATTTTAGTAGAGATAGTCAATAATAAGGGTCACCCCTAGGACTGTGAGAGTAGTTAGTTTTAGCAGTCACCCTCTTTTTGGGGAAACCATTACAGAGGCAAATTGAAGGGAAAAGAGTAAGAGGCAGAGAAAGAATGAGTTCCCCTGGGGAGGTAGGTGAGCAAAGGAGGGGCAACAATAGAATTCCCCTACAAACAAGTAATCCCTTTTTACTCACCTCTCACAAGATCTAACTTTGGAAAGGGTGTCACAGGTCAAACGTTGTAACCAATGCCAAAAACCTCAAAACATATGTTACCTCCCACTCTCCACGGGATAGAGCTACAAAGAAGCAGTATTCTGAAAAGGGTATACAATTGAACTAGATTAATTCAGTCCAATACAGTAAAATTCTTTATCATTTTATTATTTTCATTCCTTTCCAGTCAATTCAATTTTTTTTTTTACTGACTCAAGTGTCTATTGAGCATATTCGATGTCCTATTGTTCCTGTGAAGAGTACAATAGAAGTAGAGGATGTTGTTCCTGCCCTCAAGGAAGTTATAGTTTTATTGGGGGAGACAAGACTCTTGGAGTTTGGCTTTAAGGAAATGAGTGCTTTGACTGCCCGGTGGTAGAATCCTGGGGGGAAGGATTCTAAATCTATTCTGTTGGTACTGTCTTTAAAGAGTAGGTAGGGGGGGCCGCGTCCGGGCGATTAAGGGAGGAGGAGGCGTGAGTTAGAGAGACCTGCTGTTCCCAAAGATGGCCTGACATGAAGAAGCCCTCCAAGCCCTGGCAGGTGGGAGCCAGCTGTGATACCGGAGATGGAAACGGATTCCACTATCCCACTCTGGCAGAACAAACCACATGGAGCTGCTAGAAGCGTAGTGAGGAGGATTGGGACTAACCTGCCCTTGAAGCCATGTCCTCGGGCATCCTTTCAGACACTGCCCAACGTCTCTGACCTATATCTGAGCGATGTGCCCCCTGTCCCTACTTTGGCTGATATTGCCTGGATAGCAGCAGATGAAGAGGAAACCTATGCTCGAGTCAGGAGTGACACCCGGCCCTTGCGGCATAAGTGGAAGCCCAGCCCACTGTTCGTCATGCAGCGCAATGCCTCAGTGCCCAACCTTCGAGGGCAGGAGGAGAAGCTCCTGGCCTTGAAGAAGCCTGGCCTACCAGCCCTCAGCCGAACCACTGAACTACAAGATGAGTTAAGTCACCTACGCAGCCAGATTGCCAAGATTGTGGCAGCAGATGCAGCTTCGGCTTCATTAACACCAGATTTCTTATCTTCAGGAAGTTCCAATGTCTCTTCTCCCTTACCTTGTTTTGGATCCTCATTCCACTCTACAACTTCCTTTGTCATTAGTGACATCACAGAGGAGGCTGAGTTAGAAGGTCCTGAGCTTCCATCGGTTCCCATACTTTGTTCTGCCAGCTCTGAATGTTGTAAAACTGACTCCAAAGCTGCCTGCAGCTTGGCTGAAGATGAGGACTGTGTGTCTCTCTCAAAGGCTAGCAGCTTTGCAGACATGATGGGCATCCTGAAGGATATTCACCGGATGAAGCAGAGCCAAGACCTGAATCGGAGCTTGATGAAGGAAGAAGACCCTGCTGTCCTCATTTCCGAGGTGTTGAGGAGAAAGTTTGCTCTGAAGGAAGAGGATATCAGCATGAAAGGAAACTGATGACCCTTTCTGTGGAGCCATGTATGTATATATATATATATATATATATATATATATATATACACATATATATATATATGTGTATGTATATATATGTATATATATATGGCCCTTTCTCTCTAAGCTGTCTCACAACAGATACTTCTGCCTTGCAGTTAGAAATGTCCTTCCACGATGGAAAACACGGACAGGCTAGAAATGGGGAGAAGAGAAAAGCTGAACTGCTTCCCCACACTTCAAACTTTAGCAAAACTTTTAAGGACAGTGTTCTCAAAAAAAAAAAAAACTGAGTTGAGGGTTTGCAGATAATCAGTCGTGTTGCTTTACATTGAAGAAGATGGGAGTTTTTGTTTTCCTCCTCCTGTGAAAGTAGGCCCCAGCCCGATGACTAGCTTCACTGCACTATCTAGCCAGCTCCTGGTCTCACTGGGCACATGCAGTGTGGCCCTCAGGCTCAGCTGCTTCCTTGCAGGGGATCAGGGAGTTGGGGAGCCCCAAGGTCTTCTCAACACCAGTCATAAACCAACACTTGTCCCCTGTGCTCAGGTCTCCAGCAGGTCCCGTGGCTCCAGCTTATGAATAGGCTGCTGCTGGCAGGCCAGGGCTGGGTTTTGGGTTTTTTTTCCTTCTTAAACACATTTTGTAATACTGTAAAGAAACCAAATCCTTCCATTACCCCCCAGGATCCTTGTGGCCTCCTCATTGCTATGGCATTGATGTCTTGTTCCACTGCCATTGAGGGATCTCAGTGAGGAAGAGGGGAGGGGGCTGTGCTTCATTTGGGGCCATTTTTCCTCATACCTGAACCCCTGTTAGGTCATGCCAAAGTCCTCACCCAACACACTTAATGCATGACCCAGCCTTCCTTGGGACCTCTTCAGTAAAGGTGTGTGCACGTGTGTGTGGTCTGTTTGGGTTGAAGCACTACCTGGTATTAAAGAAAGTTTTTGAGTGGAAAAAAAAAAAAGAGTAGGTAGGGAAAAGATAGTGCTGCTTTTTTGGTAAGTGGATGGCAAATCCTTGTAAATTATATCAAAATGTTGGTCAATTGAGCTATAGAAGTGGCAACTAGATAATTTTATGCTTTCCCATTATTTTTTCTCTATTCTACTTGCCCTTAATGAACAATTACCTTTCTAGCCAGGAGCAGTGTGCTTGTAACTAGTAATGTTCAGTCTTTTTTCCTTTCCTTTCCTTCTCTTTCTCTTCTTAATATTGAATAATTATTTGTGTGGTGGTTTAATCAGCTAATTATGAATGTGTTCAAGTACCTTTAAAAGGAAGAATCACTTTGTTTACTTACTGATAATTAAATTAGCTGCATTTGATTCCTGTTTTGGGAGATTTATGGACATTTTATTTTTCTATCTGGTAAAATCGAAAGATTAAAGTATAATTATTGATAGATTTCCCCATGAAGATTAATAGAGGACATTTCATTCATTGCTAAGCCATCTATGTGTTAGCAAGTACGTAACTAAATTCAGGTGATTTGTTATTATGCCCATCCACTTGGGCTTAAAAACATTTAAAAAAAAACACAACTTTTCCCTCTCCTTTAGCCTTCATATTTCAGCAACTGTAAAGTCCCATCACTTTACCCCTGCAATATCTTTTGAATTTATGTTCTCCTTAATATCCCTGACACCATACCATTTCAAGCCTTATTACTTATGGCTTGAAATGTCATAATAGAGCTGCCTAACGGATTTACCCATTCATTACCAATTTCTCCCACTTCCAATCCATCTTTCACCCTATTGCCCTCATGATCATTCTAATTCAATGATCTGATTAGATTGCTTCTTCCATTCCCATTATCACATTTAGATAAACTACAAATTCCACTTATCAGTCATATAGCCATGGACTAATCATTTAATCTCTCTGAGACTCAGTTTCCTCATTTGTAATATGGGCATAATAATACTTTCACTACCTTCCTCCCAGAGGTTGGTTGGTTGGTTTGCTTTTTGAGGCTCAGATAAGTATGTAAAAGCTTCTTTTATATGTTTAGTTCACAGTGTAGTGTTTGAGATATAGTAAGCCTTTAATAAAGGCTTATTGACTGACTTTGCAATACTCTGTTACTATTAAATCATATTACTCACTGCCCCCTTTTCTTGTCTTGTTCTTTCCTTTCTGCATGGGAGCCATGCTTGGAAATAATTTCTTTTTACTGGAAATCAAAGGAATGCCCATCAATTGGGGAATGGCTAAACAAGCTGTGGTATCTAATTGTGATGGAATATTATTGTACTATAAGAAATGACAAGCAGGATGATTTCAGAAAGACCTGGAAAGACTTGTATGAACTGATTACAGTGAAGTGAGCAGAACCAAGAGAATGTTGTTCACAGAGACAGCAATATTGTTTGATGAAGAACTATGAATGACAACTATTCTCAGCAATACAATGATTCAAGACAATCCCAAAGGACTAATGATAAAGCATACTATCCACCTTCAAAGGAAAACTGATATTGACTGAACACAGACTGAAGCATGCTGTTTTTCACTTTCTTTCATTTTTTTCTTTTATTCAAGTTTTCTTATACAAAATGACTAATATGGTGATGTTTTACATAATTACACATGTATAACCTATAACTGCTTACCACCTCAAGGAGGAGTGGGGGGCGGTAGGGAGGGAAGGAAGGAGGGATAGAATTTGGAACTCAGAAATTTAAATAAAAATGTTTATTATTTTAAAAACAAAAATTTATTTTCACCTTCAACTCTGTCTTTTAAAAATCTCTCTTTTCTAAATGCCCAATTTAGGTCGGTCCCATGTTCTCCAATACATTTCCCCTGAGCCTCCCATGTAAAAAATGATCTCTTCCTCCTTGGAATTTCAATGGAACTTTGTATGAGTCTCTACTCTTTCCTATATTTTTTTGTATACTTATATATACATACATACACACATACATATACACATACATACATTTATTTGTATACTTATCTCCCTCTCCCCCCCTTTGATTATAAATTTCTTGAAGGCAAGGATTATATTTGTGGAATTTAATTGAAATAGTAGAATTTTTCAAGATGAGCTATGAGAAAGAAGGGCACTTATTGGCAGTGATGGAGAAGAATAAAATTAAGATATCTAGAAAGATTTTACTTGCTGCCCTTTGTTTGATATCTTTTTCAAATCCAGAGTACAGTTTCCAATCATCTTCCATTTTCCCTAGTGGTTTCCATCAAATCTACAGGAGATAATTGGGGTAACCAAGAGATTAATAATCTGATATCTCAAGTTCTAAATCCTGCTTTGCCATTAACTTGCTGTGGGATTTCAGTAAATTTGCTTTCCTTCTCTCTGTTTCAACTTCCTCATTTATAAAGCAAGTCTTTTAAAACTCACTTACTTACTAAAAAGAGGCAGTGTATGGTAGTGCATAGAGAGCTGCTTTGGGAGTCAGAAGGACCTTAGTTGAAGGCCTACTCCTTACTCATGATGGTTATATGTATGTATGACCCTGACGAATCAGTTAAGAGGGCATCTTACTCCCTAGGCAAGTCACAGAATATTTTTGATTTTTCATTGGTAAAGAGTATTTTTTTTTACCAAATAAAATTTTTTCAAATGAATGAAATTATGGGGGCAGCTAGGTGGCACAGTGGATAAAGTACCGGCTCTAGATTCAGGAGGACATTAGTTCAAATCCAGCCTCAAACACTTGACACTTAAACTAGCTGTGTTACTCTGGGCAAGTCACTTAACCCTCATTGCCCTGCAAAAAAACCCCCCAAAAACAAAAAACAAAAAAACCCAAATCAATGAAATCACAAGTCTAGACATACATGTATGCACACCTACATAGACATATATACATGTACACAAGATATATACATGTATATGCATATAATTTCATATATACTGTGCTTTTAAAATTATTTGTTGCTAAACTTCATTTCCTAAAATTATTACTACTTATATATTAATGGCTATTGCACCTGTTTTGGCAGTATTTATTATTAATTAATATCATATATACCAGTAAAGAATTGACCACTCTGGCAGTTAGCACACAGAGGTAGGAAGAAAAGTCCTAGAAACTCTGGAAGAGACAGAACATGGTCTCAAGGCCTGCATACCCCTAAGCCAGAGAGTGAGCAGAAAGGGCAAGAAGAGAGCAAAAGAAGAGAGCAAAAAAAATAAAAAGGTGACCCTGGTGTGGCCAGGGGTTTTATCCTCCTTAGATAGAAGCAGGTCGCCATACCTTGATCTAAGCTAATTGGCTATAGCATTGGTTCCATTGATTGACATGACTTAAGGGTAGTCAAAATAGTATACAAAATTCCTGTGTCTTGGTGTGTTTCTTCCCCTAGCTAAGCAAAAGAATCAATCTGCATTCCTTTTGTTTCCCTTGGCTCATCCCAGGCAGGGGTTGAACGTTCTGGGATGAGGGGGAGATAGCAACTAAGCCAATGTCTAGATCTTTCCTAGAAATCTGTTATTAATAAGTATTTTCTCATAATACATATAATCACATATATGTATAACACATATAATTAATATGCGTATCATAAAAGATATACATATATAATCACATATACATGATATACACATATGATTATCACATGAATGTTGAGACATACACACTTATAGAACATGTGCATATATTGTACAAATACATATGTATGCAATCTTAGGTAAATCTGTGTTGTACACACATGTATGAGTACATATATGCATATATATGCACACATGTTGAGTATATATGTATTTGTATAATGACAGATCTGTAAAATAGATTTTTCCATAGAAATGCCTGAAAAGACCTTTGCAAAGAAAATTATATATATATATATGTAATAGAAAACAAAATTATGTTGTAGGAATCTATATAATTTATTACATATGTGGGGATCCCCCCAACACACACAAAGTTCTAATGTAATTTTTAAACCTTAAGCATTATAACTTAGGTTGCAGGTATGAAAGAAAAATAATTCTGAATGGCATTTAAAGGCAACCTGAATTTTTCTTTCATGGCTGCTGTTCTATTGGCCACAGGATAGAAGTGTGCATTTTGTTTGTTTTTCTATCACAAAATTTTAAAGAACATTTGTGTGAAATTGTAGAATAGCCCTGGACTTTGATTAAATCTGTCTTGCCATGCCATTCAGACTGTTTCTATAATTTATACAATTTAAGTTTAATGACTTGTGGAAGCAGGACCCTTGGCCTACCTAATCATGTGCTTTTGGAGAGATTAACATCACTTCAAAGTGTGGGTATACTGGGTATTGCTAACACGAAAAAACCATGGGGAAATATGTTCCTGTGGAAAGGAATGCTGTCCCAGGCAAGATAATGTAAAACACCTACCCAAAATTGCAGTGTTTGTTCCTTTTACGTTCCAATAACAAGTCAGGCACTGTGCCCCACTAACCATGCCTTCATCAATCTCTTAACTATGTACTTCCCTCTCTCAGTATTTTGTGAACCTCATTCATCTTTCAACTCCCTATCACCCCCAATTTATTCTTTGTCTCCTTAACCCAGCTGTAAGATGATAAATTGGCCAGCCATACTCTCCAGGAGAACACAGCTAGGAGATTTGCTTTTGTGTCCATAATCCAACTCTTTTTTTGTAGACAAGTCCACAAAATGTCTTGGTTATACTATGCAGAGTATTAAATTAATACTAAATTTGATATATTTAAGTTTTAAAATTTGTAAAGATTTTATGAAGACTTTGCAACACATATACATAGAGATGTAGGAAGGTCTTGCCTAATTATTAAATATCTCTCATAAGGGTTCTACAACTAAGATAACTAGGCAAATAAGAAAAGTATATAAAAACAAAAGCCATTCCCTAATAGGTAACCGGTCAAAGGATATGAACAAACATTTCTCAAAAGAAGACTTGCAAACTATTATCAAAGATATGAAAGAATACTACAAAGCACTAATGCAAATTTACACAACCTTGGGGTTTTACCTCACACCTAAGCAAATTGACAAAGATGATGAAAGATGAGAACAGTCAGTGTTGGAAAACTGATGGAAAGATGTGTACACTAATGCATTGTTGGTGGAGCTGTGAATGGGTCCAACCATTCTGGGAAGCAATTTAAAATTCTGCTAAGAAAAGGACTGAAATATTTATATTTTTTGACCTAGAGCTTTCACTGCAAGATTCATAGCCCATGGAAGTCAATGATTTTTTTTTAAAGACCCCACAAATGCACCAATTTCTTTCTTTTTTAAAAATTTTTTTCCACCAATTTCTTTCTTTTTCTTTCTTTTTTTTTTAAGTGAGGCAATTGGAGTTAAGTGACTTGCCCAGGGTCACACAGCTAGTAAGTGTTAAGTGTCTGAGGCTGGATTTGAACTCAGATACTCCTGACTCTAGGGCAGGTACTCTATCCACTGCGCCATCTAGCTACCCCCACCAATTTATTTCTAATAACACCTTTTTAGTAGCAAAGAATGGAAAACAAAGTAGATTCCCTTTGGTTGAGGTATGAGCAAACAAGATGTGGTACTTGAAAGTAATGGTATATTAATTAATCTGCTATAAGAAATTATGTTCATCATTCTACACAGTATCAACAGCATTGTGGGTTGATCAACTGTTATAGACTTGACTCTTCTAAGCATACAATGGTCCAAGATAGTTCCAAAGGACTCATGATGGAAAATGTTCTCCAAAGCCAGGAAAAAAAACCAAAACTATAGAATCTAGATGCAGATTGAACCATACTATCTCTATTTTTTTGTTTTTCTTTTTTGGGGGGGTTTCCTTTTTGTTCTGATTCTTCTTGCACAGCATAATTAATGCTGAGATATGTTTAATGTGATTGTACATATACGACCTGTATTGGATTGCTTACTGTCTTGGGGATGGGGGAGGGAGGGTAGGGAGGGGAGGAAAGGAGAAAAAATTGAAACGATAAGTCTTATAAAAACAAATGTTGGGGCAGCTAGGTCGTGCAGTGGATAAAGCACCGGCCCTGGATTCAGGAGTACCTGAGTTCAAATCCGGCCTCAGACACTTAACACTTACTAGCTGTGTGACCCTGGGCAAGTCACTTAACCCCAATTGCCTCACTAAAAAACAAAAACAAAAACAAAAAACAAATGTTGCAAACTGTCTCTACATGTAACTGGATAATAATAAAATATTTTTATGGAAAAAAATAAATTATGTTCATGATGAATTCAGAAAATAAGATAGGAAGGCATATGAAATGAAGCAGAGTAGGCAGAAGAGAAAAACAATGTACCTAATATAAAGAACAACACTTGAAACACTTGAAATTGAATACTATAAATTATAATGACCAAGCTTGGTTCCATCAAGAGACATAGGACATCTCCCTTCCCTCTTTGTAGAAGTAGGAAACAATTGGCGTGGAACACTACAGATTTTGTTGTTCAATAGTTTGAGGTGGGTCTGACTTTTCATGACCTTATTTGGGGTTTTCTTGACAGATACTGAAGTGGTTTGCCATTTCCTTCTCCATCTCATTTTACAGATGAGGAACCGAGGCAAACAGGGTTAATTGATTTGCCCAGGGTCACACAGCTTAGCAAGTGTCTGAAGCTCATTTTGAACTAAGATCCTCCCATTTCCAAGGCTAGTGCTCTATCCACTGGCACCACCTAGTTGCCTTGAACACTACAGATAATCTCAGACTTTTTTGATGTGTTAATTAGTTTTGCTGAACTGTTTCCCCCTCTGTCCCGCTTTTTTATTCTTTGTGTGTGTGTGTGTGGGGGGGGGCAATGAGGGTTAAGTGACTTGCCCAGGGTCACACAACTAGTAAGTGTCAAGTGTCTGAGGCCGGATTTGAATCCAGGTCCTCCTGAATCCAGGGCCAGTGCTCTATCCACTGTGCCACCTAGCTGCCCCCATTTTTATTCTTTATTATAAGAGATTGCTTTTTGGAAGGGGGTTGTAGGGTAATAACAAAAACAAATAATAACAAAAAGGAGGGTAAAATAATGATAAATATATTTAAAAAGTAGTGTAGTGAAAACAATTCTTAAAAATTTATTTTAAAATGAATTTGTTCAATTAAACTGAAGCTATTGAATTTACCTACCTTTTAAATTAAAAAGAAAATCCTAAAGATTTTGTTTACCTATATTTTAGAAAAGCATTATCAATTATCTCTCATGCTATTCTTGTGGATAAAATGGAGAAATATGGAATGAAATAATGCTATTTTCTGCACATAATCACTAAGTGTCAACTAAGAACAATTTCTCTGTGTTGCATAGTCTAAAACTTTCTAGACAAGTCAATGCAGTAAATAATTAAAAGAAATTTTATTTAATATGGCAGCATTATGGTATGTTATTAACAACTGACATACTCCAAAGCACTTCACATAAATTATCTTATTTGATCTTTGGGGATTCTAATAATAATAAGACTCTACTGGTGTCTGGATGAGCTCTCAAGTCCTGGAGCACAAAGGAAAGCTGCTGGCTGAAATTGTAAGGGTCATGGCCAAGGAAAATTTCAGAGTGCTGGGGATGGCAAGCTTCTACAAAGTACAGAGGAGTAGGGATCAGGGGATGGATGGGCACTCAGACCTTTCTCTACATTCTGCCTCTGCTTTCCTGTTTAAAGTGAGATCCTAGATATGTAATTCCTTTTCCTAATTCTCCCTCCAATACTGGAAAGCTGGGAGAGTTCAGTGGTTTCAGTGTGTGAGACAATTGGGTGAGGTTCTCAAGTAAAGGGGAATATTCACAATTTCTATGCTACTTAATAATGTTCAATAAATCATATGGTTGCATTGGATACAATTCACCGAAGTCTTATGTATGCAGTTGATAAAGAGCAAAACATTTCTCAGATTGTAAGGGTGGGTGGGTGGGAGTGAGGTCTCAGAATCATAGAAATGTCCATATTTTGATAATTATATTGCTATAGTTCATATATATTAGATGTATTCAGATCTGAGGCAGCAAGTGTTTCTCTTTGCTCAGCAATTTGAACCCATCTGGTATAGTGGGTAGGGTTGCTCATACAGGCATCCAGAATCTGTTAGGCACATTAGACTGATGGCTTGAGAATAATACCAGCTTGTGGGGAAAATATAAATTCCACTGATGATGGTAAAGTGACATCCTCTTCTGGAAGCCTATGAAGGCCTGCCCAACATGAATTGGGGGTGAACTGATACTCCTATTGTCACTTGGCATACCCACCATGTGCCACAGAATACACACAGTTGTGTATGTGTAGTCATATGTACATGACACTTTCAGATTACCTCAAGTCCCTCAAACCCAAAAAAAGCTCTGTGATCAGGGGAGAGATAAGGAGGGAAGAAAAAGGGAACAAGAAGAGTGGACTGAGGAAAAAGAAAGTCAATGGGAGTGAAAGGAATTAATAGGAGAGGAGATTGAAAATGGACAGAGGAACAGAAGAAGGAGAAAACAGGTTCAGTGAGAAATAATAGAGATTGATTGAAAATCACATCAGGAATATAGAAAAGATGACAAAAAATTGGGAATCCAAGGGAGAAAGAAGAAGGAGGTAGAAGCAAAGAGGCATGAAAGAACCAGTAGTAATGGAATAACTTTAAGTCAATTGTATTATAGAGAGAGGAAAGGATGCTATACTTTTCTCATGCATCTCTGAGCAAATGGAAACTCAGAATACTCCACCAGAACAATGTACTTCTCTACTATTAGTGGCCATCTGTAAAAAGGAGCTCTTCCTCACACAAATTAGATTGATAAAATCTGTCTTCCTTCCTTCCTTCCTTCCTTCCTTCCTTCCTTCCTTCCTCCCTCCCTCCCTCCCTCCCTCCCTCCCTCCCTCCCTCCCTCCCTCCCTTCCTTCCTTCCTTCCTTCCTTCCTTCCTTCCTTCCTTCCTTCCTTCCTTCCTTCCTTCCTTCCTTCCTTCCTTCCTTCCTTCCTTCCTTCCTTCCTTCCTTCCTTCCTTCTATTCATTCTTTCTTTCTTTCCATATGCTTCTGGCTTAAAGGGAAAAGCTACACAATCTTTTCAATTGGAAAGCAATTTGAGCACTTTGGGTCTTGCTTTTCAGAGTGTAGAGCACTGTGGTGGGGTTTATAGCCTCTTCAAGTGCCAAAAGGCAAGTTCAGAAGGTTGGAGAAAACAGTGTTAATGTGACTCACAGACAAATAAACAGAGGTGGAGTTTGGCAGAGACAGACAGACAGACAGAATCAGAGACAAATAAATACTGAGAGAGCAAAAAGATGAAAAAATGGGAAGAAATCAAAACAAAAAGCACAAGAAAACAGAAAAAGTGTAAGTAGTAAAGATGAGGAAAAAATTTCTCAAGAAAACTGTTAATTCAATATCTGTGATGTTTTTCTGAACTGAATTCGACATAAGATTCCCGCAGTAATACCCAAGCATATCTGCCTGTGAGATAGAACCATAGAATTGGTGGAAATTTAAAATGTACCCTACATTCCATGGCTTCAGAGAACATAATATCTTACATATTAATTAATTGGGCATGATTTTAGACTTCTTGGTTTCCATTCTTTTATTTAGGTTTTAGCACAGGAAAGAAAGATGAGGAAAGGAGACAGGGAGGGCATTTGCCATTTTTTATGATGTTCATTCTTCTGGGAATTGCATTTTGAGGACCAACCAGAAATCCCACACCAGCTGATTGGAACAAGGCTGCAGAACTAACATATTTATGCCTAGGGCTGCCCACACTGGACAGTAAAAGAAGTCAAAGAGCACATAGCTTCTTTTTCTATAACCAGAGTTCCCTTTGTTGTTTCTTGCCTTCTAGGAGGTCTTTGAAGGCTTTAGACCCTTCTGCGTAGACCTATTACTTCATCTCACTTCCTTTGGTTTATTCCCCTTAGAATGCCTTGCCTGCCTAGCCTGTGACCCAGTCTACTCATTGCTTTCCTAAATGCCCAGTGCTGGTCTTCCTCTCCAGGTTTGTCTTGTTATTAATTATGTTAATTATGTCTTGACAAGAAGACAAGAAAACATCATCAGTTTCTCAATCACTGTTAGATCTTCATGAGTTGCACACAGGCCTTCTAGACTCTGTGTGACTAGCTGAATGTGTTAAATGAAACTTTTTTTAACTACAACTCACCGATATTAATATTTTAAGCTACAACTCACCTAATCTTAAAAGGTTGTGGGTTTGTAGGTAGCAAGAGAACTATTATTACTAGTGCAGGAGATAAGACGGTGTCTCGCTGTTTCCTTTCTTAAAGCATCTCCTAGTTCCTACCAGCCCAAATAGATCCCAAATGAGGTAGTTTCAAATACTGGACTCTTGATTATGAATAAATATAAAGGCTTTTGTTAAGCAATTACTAAGTGCACAGAATTGTGCTGAGTGCAGAGACACAAATATAAAAGCAAAACTGACCCTGTTTTCAAGGATCTCACATTCTAATACTGGGAGATAACACATAGAGAAGGTCTTAGCTGCAAGTCAGATGAAAGGTTCCAAAGCAGATGGTAATGCATAATCTTTAATGTGATTTCCACTGATGAAACCACATTTATGTTGAAAGTGGAGCCATTTGATAACCCTAAGGACTTCAGTGTCAAATTTTTTTTTCTTGGTCTTTAGTAGCTATGGGGGCTTAAGAGTCAGGGAGTAGTGCATTTCCACAGGCATTAGTGGTATATCTCCACTAGGGCTGATTACTTGCATTATGGTTGTCAGGGCTGGGCTGGTGGTCAGGGGTATTGCTATCCCTGGGAATAAGCTCTTGGACTCAGGGTCCTCAGTTATCTCCATCTGTGTCTGAGGGGGTGGTGGTTTAAGTAGAGAAAAGTATGGAAAAAATGAGTCATAAACAGCTGACTCTCCAGCTCAGTATAGCCCAATTACTTGGACTTTAGTTGAATTTAATAAAATTCCAAACACATCTCCCAGCCAGCCCTCATGTTCCAGTCATCCATGTCTACCCCACCTGCTCAGTATAAGTATCAGAATCCTGCCAGCCACAAGAAGTGAGTGTCCTGGAGTGTGTGGCTTAATCCTCTGATTCTTAGTTCCAAAGGTATTGAAGCATGGTTCAGCACTTCTTGTCTCATAAAACCTTGCACAACCAGGGACACATATTTGTTGAATGATTAATGAATGGATCTCAACCAGAAATGGTGTGAATGCAACCTGGCATTCTTTTCAAGTGCTGACCTGACTCATCCTTCTCATAAAGAATAGAAAAGCAGTGGAGGGTAAAACCAATGCAAAAAAAATTTGGTGAGATATTCTATTAAATAAAGTCATTCCAAGGGCCTTCAAGGATGAAATTGAAAGAGGACTACAAACAGAAGAAAAATGGAAAAGATTTGCAAAAACTAACCATTTCCCAACAAGGAAAGTGGAACCACCACTCTTGGATCTTTTTTTTTAAGTGAGGCAATTGGGGTTAAGTGACTTGCCCAGGGTCACACAGCTAGTAAGTGTTAAGTGTCTGAGGCCAGATTTGAACTGAGGTCCTCCTGACTCCAGGGCCGGTGCTCTATCCACTGCGCCATCTAGCTGCCCCCACTCTTGGATCTTAAATCACAACCCTTGAGGTGCTTACAGAGGAGGCAGAAATGGTACCAAAAGGAACAAAGAAGGAAGAAGCAGCCAGATTGAATCAAGTAGAATTACCTCTGCCACATCACAACTTTCCCCATCATGGTTTTGATATATCAAGGGTCAGCATAAGAAATTAAAAAGGAATTTTTGGAACATTTTGCAGAAACCATAGATAACACACGAAGGTCAGCAGATGACACAGAGAAAGTTCTTTTTCATATAGTTTTTTTACTTAACATTGACCTACATATAGCCTATGACTAAATACTTAACCCAAATTTTACAATAAGATACTGAAAACACCCCATAAAAGAAAAAGAAAAAAATCAGACTTCTTCTCTGGTATGAAAGGAGAGCCAAAAAATTTTACGTGGATTTTCCATATTGCAGGATTCTATAGAAGAGATCTGTGATGGAGGCAGGATAATTGTAAAGGCACTGAGGTTTGATTTATAAGTTATCTATTGGGAAGATACCAAAGGCAGGAGTGGGGGGGTGGAAATCTCATACCTTATCAATTAAAAAAAGGTCATTGATAAAACATTGACAGTGACCCACTGCTGTGCGTACTCTCCCATTTACAAATAATCATAATGAAGGTAGTCATCTCTATTGAGGGTATCCTCTATGCAATGATTAGTAAGGAACAAGTGGACTTTCAAAAGCAATAGTCCACAATGGACCACATGACCATTTCACAATTGAATGAAAGAGAAACAGACCTTATAACTTCATTGGTTTTTTATGGATTAAAAAAAATTGACGTGGTAGAACAAAACACTGCCTCAATCTCTTTTACAACAAGATGTCTCCCATCCATGTATCATGATCATTTAAGATAGCTTGGAAGATATGACAATATAAATAACCTTGTTCAATGATCCCCTGCTAATAAACATTTGGTGAGGCACAAAAGAAGGAGGTATGTCCTTCTCAAAGGAATCTGCGATTGTGGTCAAAGAGATCTCACACAGAATCCACGTTAAGGTTAGATTCCCTCTGAATGGGGGGAACCTCCAGATGTAGCAACTACAAAGATATTTAGAGCCTCCGGAAAGAAATGTGTTATCACTCAAAGGAGTTTGGCCTGCTTACACACGCAGGAAAAGCCAAATGGATGAAGACTTTTATTGCCCAGATTTTAGCATGAAAATTTGTCCAATTGTATGCATATCTGGGACAGACTATGCAAAGGCATGGTGGCAGAAGACAGAAACAGCAAGTAGGACAGAGTTGTGTTGCCCCAGTTCCTCTAACTACAAATTTGGTACTCTTTCAAAGCACAAAGCTAGGCTGGAACTTACAGTCTTAGAAAGTTGTCTGGGGCCACTGATTTGTCCAGGAACATACAGCTAGACTTGATCAGAGGCAGAATTTTAACCCAGGTCTCTACTCCCCTTACATCTACAGATAGATAACTAGTTGCAAATAGGCTAAACTGTTGAAAACATTCTATTCCAAAGTGACATAGCAATTAGTCAATGAACATTTTAAGCACCTACTATGTAAGTGCTGGGGATGTAAAGAAAGATAAAAGACATTCTTCACTCCCAAGAAGCTCACAGGAGAAGTTTCACAATATGAAAAGAAATATGCCCAAATAAGCTACAGAAAGGATAAACTGGAAATAATCAACCATTTGTAGCCTGTGCTACAAATAGTTGTGGTTCAGGTCAACATAGATTCAAGGGTAGATGACTTAGAACAGGTGATTCTTGTAACAGATTGATGATAGGAATTAAATACCTCCTCGAGGTCAGCCAGATCTAGAGTGATATGGTCAAAAGAACACTGGATTTGAGTCAGGAGCCTGGCTTTGAATCCTGGCTCTTAGCCTTACCATCTGTGTGACCCTCGACAATTCACCTGATTTCTCTGACTTACAATATTATTATCTTAAAAATGGGGATACTGACACCTTTGCAATCTTCTTCACAGGGTTGCTGTAAAAGTTGCTCTAAGTTGTTTTGCAAACTTAATATGGTGCATAAATGTGGGTCCAGGCAAGTGTTTTATCCTATCCATCTGCAAGCTGCCCTTGTGGAGGGAAAATATTTGGCTGGCCATGACAGGAAGAGGACCAATGGGGATCCAGACTCAGACTCATTTCTATAATAACCAGTTCTTTGAAGCCAAACTAACTGTAACTAGAAATTCTTGCACTCAGTGTGAATTCATTTGGAGTCAGGATAGAAGCAGAGGACATTCTGATAGTAGGTACAGTCATTACAAGAAGAGTAAGTAACATATGTCCCAGAGAATATGACCTATCCTGCAATGATTAGGGGGGCCCCAAGAGAAGAGCATCATGGTAATGAGACTATGATGGGGTGCTAGTGGTGGTCATACCTCCCATTGGTACAAGTTAGAGTACAAAGATAACTGGTCACTGTGAAGAAGAAGTAAACACATTGGTGTCCTGGAACAAAACCCAAACTGCCTCATGATCATTACAGCTTTGGCTATTCCCACTGATCAGAGCCTCCTGGTGATTTCCATGGTATGGTAACTGATCAAACTCCCAGTCTGAGAATCAAAACTGTTAGTAGAAGTCCAGGCCAGTTCACAGCCTGGTGTACAAAGCTATCACAAAGAAGAGACTCTTGTCTACTCCAGCAACACTGCAGCCAGCAAATTAAAGCAGAGTCAGAAAGAAGATCAAATAAACATGGAAATCCCCCTCTCCTTTAAAAAGTTGATTTGGATGCCATCATTTCAGTCCCTTCTCGTCTTCTCTTTTGTTTTCAAGAAGCCCACGAATGATGAAGTGCACAAATCATTTCAGTACAGGATTTCTATAATAAGTATTCGTGGTTTTCTTCAGGCCAAAAAGAACCATAACTCCTTGGTATGTCCCTTTGCTCCTTCAGCACTCAATTCCCTGTATCTAATTAGACTCTGTTGATTCCCAAGTCTGTAAGGCCTCTGACTGTAGCAATGTAGTCTAGGAGAGAAAAAGGACAATATTCTTTTCATTTTCCTTATTTTAACAGTCCCATTGGTGGCTCACTTTCCTTTCTTTTATATTCTAGCTAATAGCTTTAGGCAAGCACAAATGACTAGCATTGGAGGACCTTCACATGATATTTTCCCCCTTTCCAAACCAGAGCAGCCCCAAGGCATCTCAGAGGGTTTAACATGAAAAGCAGGGAAGGAACAGATTTTTTAAGGGGAAGAGGTAGGAGATAATTCCCTAAGATGAGTTTTTTTGAGAACACCAGTACCCAGTAGGCTGTGTAGTGATCCTGACTTTATCCATCCCCTGCCCAGTCAATCTGCACATAATAAGGCAGGAAAGGCTGCATATGGCTTAGGCAAAATGTCTGAAAGATTCAGGAGAAAAGTGAGGTTCCCCTTATTTTCCTAGAAACAATGAGATCAGAAAAGTAGCCAATATATGAGAGGAGAAAATTCATATAGTCGTTTAAGACAACAAGGACAAAAGAAGGGCAGACTAGATCATTTTCATATCCTCCTCTTCTAGGGACACACACACACACACACACACACACACACACACACACACACAACTGTAGCAGGTTCTGATTGATTTTGACTCCTGGAATGCTTTCACGTATTCAGCTCTGTCTGAACATCCCTTTGGTTTTCTTGGTGTTCATTTTCCTCACTCTTTTCAGTAATACAGCTAACAGAATATTTATCATTAACCTCCTTTGTGGTCATATTTCTTCATAGCAATGATCACAATTGCATCTACAGGGTGCTTTGGAATTAGAAAGAACTCTCAATAGATGTAACACGAGATTCCATAGTGTCTCTCATAAAGAATAGAGATGCTATTGCTGTATCTGTAAGAAGGAATCGAATGTTGGGGATTTAGTTTAGCCAGAATTCTGGAGAGAGCTAACTTTTCTAGTTGAAAGAGACTGAGGAGGCATAGAGAGAAAGGTCAGAGAGAACTTATTTCTTGAGAGACTAAGTGAGTTAACCATTGTCTCTTAGAATGAAGAAGTATTTTGAGAGGACTAATTTTAACTCTCATCATGTGGAGAAGATATTGGAAAATTTTTTCGGAGACTGTGCCTGCCATTCCCAGAGAATTAAAAGGTAGGGCTTTGGTAATGGCTTGAGATAGTTCTGGCTGTGATCTTTCTCACATGTGATACATTGTTGAAATATCTAAATATGTCTTAGCATTCTCTGTTACTGTTAATAAATTATGAAGGCAGTAACATGAATATTTAATTAAGCATATGAAATTAAGGAGAGATAAAAGGAGAGAGATTTCTCCAGTTCATTCGTAAACTGGATTTCAGTCTTCATTTACTATTGAAAAACAATCATTTATCAGTAAATATATGTACATGTTCTCTTGATTACCATAGAATAGAAAATGGGAATTAATAAATAAATAAGCCAGTAGTAAGAAGAAAGGAAAAAAGATCAGCATGGTTGTTAACTATAGTAAGCACTCAACCCTACATCCCTACATGTGGGATATTTATTCCTAAATCTTGTTATAAGTTGAGGCTTACTCTGGAATATTTTCTTTTCCATAAATATTTTCTCTGTCATCAAATCAGTGTAATTTATAGAATCATCAAAACAAAGTGCTTGACCATGTTACTGATGAGCAATGCCATTAATTCATGTTTTATTTGATATATAGTAATTGCTTATTACTATTGTTTCCTCATTTGCTACAGTATACACTGGATGTTTGCTGATTCATTTTAGCATTGCCAAATTTAGTAAATTATTTAAAACATTTTAATTACTAAATTTAGTATTACTATATTACTAAATGTAATTTTTTTTTTAGTGAGGCAATTGGGGTTAAGTGACTTGCCCAGGGTCATGCAGCTAGTAAGTGTTAAGTGTCTGAGGCCAGATTTGAACTCAGGTCCTCCTGACTCCACAGCTGGTGCTCTATCCACTGCGCCACCTAGCTGCCCCACTAAATGTAATTTTAATGTTATGACTACTTGAAAAAATAGAGGCTGACATACTTAATGTTGTTAGTGAGTATAAAAACATACAGAGGTCTTATGATCTTAGGAGTGAATCTTGACTGTGACAAGTGACACTTTTCACTTTATCTCATAGCCTTATTGAAGATATCCTTATTGGATATATGGGACACTAAGATAGTAGAGGTCAAAGAGATCCATCTACCCAGTAGGTCAGTAACTGATTTCACAAGCGCCATGTTAGACTGTGGAAGTGACAAAGGTGATAGGCAGGTATGACCAGGTGAAGAGATCTCACAGCTTCTTATTACAGCAACTGATTTAGCCCTGAGCTATAAGGGCAAGTGACAGTAGACTAGGGGTGGTTGGAAGCTGGGCATTTGTAATGAGTGTGTGGAGGATAGAGAATCAGTGTTAGGTTTGAGTGACTAGATAGTTAAAGCAAGCTATGTAAGTAACCTGATCATGGGTCACAGTAGGATTTGAGTTAGTGTCTGTGTTTGGGGTATGGAACCCTAAAGGAATTTGGGAGCATTTTGGAGGGTTTTGTGTGAAGATCTTTGGAGGTTTCAAGTTCTCCCTCAGGTGAGATCCCTCCTGTTAGGGATTATCAGATGATTGAGAACTAAAGCAGCACATAGAAGCAGGTACTCTTCATAAGGTTAGTGAAACTACTGGTTCTATGTGAGATGGAAAGTTTGTCTGTCCTGTAGTTTGTTTATAGTGTAGAGTACATAAAAGAGCACAGGGAAGGGAACACACATATATTATATGCCTACTTCGTGTGAGGCACTGTACTAAGCAATTTACAAATATTATATCATTTGATCCTTATAACAGCAGACAGAGGTTAAGTGACTTACCCAGGGTCTCTCCACTGTGACATCTAGCTGCATATGCAATAAAACTGGAAAGGCAGATTGAAGAAGCTAGGTCGTACTCAGTGCTTTAATCTGTGAATGCCTGGCTAAGGACTTTGGGCAGTGTGGTACCAGGGAAGGTTTCAAAGCACTGAGGAAAAGTGTTTCTAGAGTAGACTTCTACCCAAATCAGCTAAATTAATTCAACATACATTTCAATACTGAGTGAATTCAATACAAACCCTATAGCAACTTCTGAGTTGAGGTGATTAAACCAAACAAACAAGGAGACCCAGGTGGGCAGCCCACCTGCCTGTCTCATACAGAAGTGCAGCACTATGGAAACCTGAACCTCAGGCAGATTTTAGTAGGAAAGGATTCATAATTCTGTAGTCATACACTGACAGCTAAAAGCAGCCAAGGGGCTACAAAGGCAATGATATTTCAAGCTTGATAAGGCCTTATGGTAGAGAGGTGAACATTAGTTCTTTGAGAGAGAATTCTACTATTTGCATTCTTATTTCAACCAGTCAGATTGCTCATCCACTTCCTACTGTTATCCGTCCATCCACCCACCCACCTATCTATCTATCTATCTATCTATCTATCTATCTATCTATCTATCTATCTATCTATCTATCTATCTATCTATCTATTCATCCATATATCTCTCTATCTCTCTATCTATCCATCCATATATCTATCTATCCATCTATCTGTCTGTCTATCCATCTATCTGTCCATCCGTCCATCCGTCCATCCATCCATCCGTCCATCCGTCCATCCATCCATCCATCCATCCATCCATCCATCCATCCATCCATCCATCCATCCATCCATCCATCCATCCATCCATCCATCCATCCATCCATCCATCCATCCATCCATCTGTCTAGCTATCTCTTTCCCCTCCTGTCTCTGTTTGGGTTTGGAAACCTGGTAACACATCCATGTGACTTCTCCTCACCCTTCCATGGACAGACTGACTTTAGTCAATTTCTCTCACTTATAGCTTTACCCATAAGACACATGGTGTTTATGGAGAGCATGTGAAACTTACTTCTCTTAAAGAATGATTTTGATTTGAAGAAGGGAAAGGAATGAGAACAAAGACTATACAGATACTGAAAATAGTGGGTAGCAAATATCACCAAAAATGAAACTGATTCTAGTCAGAAAAAGATTCATTATTGATAAGAGTCATACCTGAATCAGCTGTGTAGAATCAGACTAACTTGTTAGAACATAAGAATTAGCATAAAGCTAGAAGAAAGAATTATGATTAGAAAAATATGGCATATAATCAAAATGACTCAATCCTCACCTATTCAGGCAACTTATCTATAGAAAGTTTTAAGGATGCCCCTAGCTGTTAGTGCTTCCCTTACAAAGTATTTTATTTTCTACATATTTATATATGCACATGTATATACATAGTCTATGTTGTCAGATTATCTTATATTTTTCTGTGCACAAACTATATCCTTCTAGTAGATGATAAGCTTCAAGTAGAAGACTATAAGCTTCTTTATAAGCTTTAAGGGTCTATTTTTCTGTCTTTGTATCTCTAGGGGATAGAGGGCCAGGCTTGAAATCAGAGAGACCTGAGTTCAATCCTGCCTCTGATATTTACTGGCTACGTGCCCCTGGGTTAATCATTTAACTGCTCTGAGCATCAAGTAATTTTAAGAGGATAAGTTATAGACAATCTCAATATACATTAGTGACAGGACTTTCCACACTGACAGTTGGAACCTTGACATATTGGTGTGTCCCTTGCGCATAGTAGAAACAATGTCTTTTGACTTGAAGAGTTAAACATATCATAGGATTATAGATTATAGGATTAAGAGATTTGGGAGACCATGCAGTCCATTTTACTGTAGGTAATACAGTAGAAGGAACACTAGAGTTGAACAGAGGACATGAGTTCAAATGTTTTCTCTGATGCTTACTCTATAACCTTGGACAGCTACTTAACTTTCTCAGGTTAATTGAGGAGTTTGAACTAGCATTTGAGGTACCTTCCAGTTCTAGATTTGTGACTCTACTGGTGTTATGTCTAAACGACTTGTATGCAGTTACACAGGTAGTAAAATTACAGAACTGAGATTCTTACTTGGGACAATTTAAATTCTGTCCTGCCTCAGAAGCAGGGAGACAGACTAGACCAAATGTATCAAACGCAGGGTGCTGGCTGAGTGCTGCCTGAACAGGATCAAAATGAAATAGGGAAACATTTAACAAAATAAACAAATGTGCAATAAAACAAAGGTAATGTTAGTGTACTCTTTTCTAAGTCAATATGAGGCATCTGGGATCCTTCTTATGTATGGTTTAGTGGCACCTCTTTCTTTTTGAATTTGAAACCACTGGTCCCAGTGATTTCTCACAGTCTGAAGATTCTATGATTCTCTAGAAGGAAAAGTTATACCTCTGTGGACATCCTTGGCTTTGTGATAGAGCTCCTTCTAGACTTAGAACTAATATGGTACTGGGTTTCACATGGAAATTTTAGTCTCTCACCCAAGATTTTCACCGTTTAATGTAGGGAAAGGTATCATCAGAAAATCCATATATTCTGGATGATGGCAGAAGATATTTAACTAAAGCACATTGTGGGGGGTGGGGGTGCTAGCAGTTAGAATGGGTGGACAGGGAAACTATTCAACATCCAGAGAATCATCTTTTCATCTATTATTTACTGTACTCATCTTAATCACATGTCAATGCATCTATGAATTATCTTGTCATATAACAGCTTGCAGGAATAATGAAAGCTGTCACTTTAAATAAAAGTTTAAATTAATTTTAAAAGAAGAAGTGGGGGTAGGGGGTGGGAGGAGAAAAACCAGCTTTGCAACCACTCTGGATGGCTCATTATGCTTTGAATGGCCTGAAGCTTTTTAGAAGAGCACCCTAAATTAAATTCTATCTATGGAGACTTTTTTTCTTGGGGGGGGCAATGAGGGTTAAGCGACTTGCCCAAGGTCACACAGCTAGTAAGTGTCAAGTGTCTGAGGCCAAATTTGAACTCAGATCCTCCTGAATCCAGGGCTGGTGCTTTATCCACTGCACCACCTAGTTGCCCCAATTCAATTCAATCTAACAAATATTTATCTGTTCCTGCCAGGCCTTCATCTTCACTATCCCTTAAAAAACATTTTCATTCCTGCCTCTCAAATTTTGATCTAGCTCATGTTTTCAAGTTATCAGCTGTAATATTCTTCCTTCTCTTACATGCAAATTTTATGTCAGGTCCACCTCAGATCTCCTCTTGGTCTCACCTCCTCCAGTCCCCCAGGTCAATGAGCTTGCTCTCTTTCCCTCTCTCCTCCTCTCTATCCCTAATGTGATATCCTATAACTCTGATAGTCTCTATTATCCATTTTGGCACCTAATTATACAATGTCTCCTGCCTTCTTAACTAGCCTATAAATTCATTGATGACAAAAGAACCATGCCCAACATTTTTCTTATATTCTCCACACTGATTAGCATAGGGCTGGCATATGGTAGATGCTCACTTGCATTTTAGGAAGGGTTTCTAGAAGATGAAAATTTGGGTGAATACAAAATAATCCAAATAAAATTATTTATTTCTACAATTTGTTCTTTGACCTATCCATTCTTTATAGTTAAGTTACTTAATTTTAAGTTGATTTTTGATACTTTCAGTGGCTCTTTAATTTATTGCATTGATAAGTTTAATATTTCAGCTTTTCTGCATTTGTTTGTAAGGTTTTATGCCTTATAACAGGACCAATTTTTGTAAAGGTGCCATGTATAACTTATACATATGTATATCTCCTTACTATTCCCATTCAATAATACCTAGAAGTCTATCAAATGTAACTTTTCAAAAATTCTATTCAGGTCTATAACTTCTTTCTTGTTTATTTTTTAGTTAGCTTTATCTAGTTCTGAAAGGGATACATTGAGGTGTCCCCCATTTTATAATTTTACTGTATATTTTTCTTATACTTCATTTAGATTTCCTTTAAATATTTCGAGACTATGCCATTCAGTACATAGTTAAGTATCAAAATTAATTGTCTATGGTAAGCTTTAGCAAAATGTATTTTCCCTATATCTAAGTCTATTGTTGTTGTTGTTGTTTCATCTGAAATTATAACAGTTATTCTACTTTTTTTTAAGGTTTAACTAAGCCACAACAGATTTTGTTCCAACTCCTTATTTTAACAGTCAATCTTTCTGTTTCAAGTATGTTTCTTGAAAATATTGTTGGATTTTGCTTCATAATCCATTCCACTACCCTCTTCCACTTTACATATGAGTTTAAGGTTATGATAGTTAATTGCATAGTTCCTTTCAGCCAACATTTTATTAACTCCATTTTTCTCTATACTCCTTACCCCTTCTTTATTATAAGTTCTTACCTTTTCTTTCTTTTGTTTTAACCTCCTCTTCACAATCTCCTCTATAAATTTGAGGATTTTTTGCTTTAGTCTAATTCCTTTCTGAATTTACTTTCCCCTTTTTTACCCTTATTTCTCATCTTCTTGTTTCTGCCTGTATCTGTGTGTACATGTTTGCAGTTTGCTTTCTTTGAATAGTTTAAATGAAAGTAAAGTTCAAGTGATGCCTGCTCAACTCCTGCATTTGTAAAGACTCATACTTCCATATTCAAATTAGGTGAGATAAGTTCTTTCATCCTTCTTCCAAATGTATCCTTTCCACCATTTTCTTTCTTTCAACATTATCAGAACACAACAAAGCTATTTCTAGGCCTTCTAATCTAATTTGACATACTATGTTCCTTCTATGACATAAATATGATCTTGATACCTAAACTAGGGAGAGTCAAAATAGAAAAAGAAAGCTATGAACAAATATCCCTAAGTGAACATAGATGCAAAAATTTTAAATAAAATATTAGCAAAGAGGCTACAATATATAAAAAATTTTATACTATGACCTGGTTTGATTTCTACACTATCATGAATGCAGGGATGGTTTAATATTAGGAGAAAAAGAAAAATTTGTATCATATGAAAATGTTCAAGCAAAACAAATTCCTACTTTGGCCATATCTAAAAATGCATTTTTAAAAATTCTGCATATTAGTCCATGGTCTTTTTGTCATGAGATGGACAACATTCTTCATAGTTCTTAGATGTTTCAGAATTATTTGTTTTTGTTTTACAAAATTGTTACTAAAATGGAAACTTTCTCCTGGTTCTGCTCACTTTACTTTGCATCAGTTCATGTTCAAGTCTTTCCATGTCTCCAAAAACTTTTCCCCTTCTTAGATCATAATAGTTCAAAATTTTAATAACTTCAGAAGTATAAATACTTCAAACTTACAAAAACAATATTTGAAAGAATAATCACTAAAATTTATAAAATACCTACTATTGTTCACATTAAACTTCAACATATTCACCATCTTGTTATAAATCATTCTAGTCACTTTGGAAACTTTGTAAAAGAATATTTCACCAGGTTCTACACAGTGATGTTTATGGTTCTAGCCTTAGGATTATTCAAGGCTTCAGGTTTTGATGCACACTCAGCAGTTTTGATGTGAACTCTTCTCCAAGAAATAAAGCCTAATAGAGTAGATCAGGTGACTGGAGTGGCCAAGCCAGAAAAAATGTCCCCTAGAAACTGTCACTGTTACACATAATATATAATAAAAGGGTGCCCCAAACTTGTTAAAATAAAAATTAAAAACTTATTCAAAATTCACAAAACTAAATACATTTCAAAGAAAATATTAAACTTTCAAACTGTTTTTAAAATTTTGTAGCCTCTAAAAATGCATTCAGATTTTTTTGAAACTTTGTATATGGGTGTACAAATATATATGTAGATGTATACATACATACATATTTTTAATGAGAGCTCATTTTAGGAATATTTGCACCAATGTTTTTTGTTTGTTTTGTTTTAATGACTGATTTTGGAGGACAGAAAAACTTTTAAAACCCAAAAGGATGAATCCTTTCTACCAAATGGTAGAAATTCAGGCATTTGTGACATGCCCCCACCTACTGTGGTGAAAACAGTCTATAGCTCATACCTTCTGGCATCTGGTATAGCCTCTGAACTTTTCTAAAAACAGCCTCTTTCCCTTCCCAAACTCTTCCTCAGTCAAAGGCTGAGGAAGGTTGTCCCCTTTAACAATCTTTCTCATCTACTTCAGGTCTATCTGCTCAGAAAACCTCTCTATGTATATCTATAAATAACATTGCCAACTGTATACAGTTAATTCCCAATAGAATCAGCTTTGGCAATGGCAGATCCCTCCCCTTTTGAGGTGCTGGGATAATGTGTTAAATATTACTACTAATGATTTGCTGTATGTGATAACATCAAGTACATGCAGTTCAATTTTTCCAACCCATAGACATTATTCATTCTGAGAAGCCTGCTGTCTTTTACATTCTCAGTGAGGTTTCTGACTGATTCCAACTCCTTGGAGTACTCTTCCTGCTTCCTTTGTTCATCTTCCCTTTACTATTGTCATCTCCTAAGATACTCTCTTCGTATTCTCACCACTTAAAGGACACAATCTTAACCCATTATGCTTTGTGGAGTAGGGTGTAATTACATAATGACCCTCCCCTTTGTATGGACTAGAGGAAAATTCTGGAAGAGATTCCCCTCTCCCATCCCCAAGCCCAAAGGAATTGTCTTCTCTTTGTTCCCAGAGATGTTAGCAGGGGCATATGAGAAAGGGAATCCTAATTAGAAATTAATGTTGGTTATTTGTTTACCTGGACTGAGAAGGCTAGTAATGATGACAGATGATAACTCACCATTTCTCAATAGTCTGCCTTTGTCTGCCATTGTACACCCACATGGTTTAAAAGGCCTTTCTTCCACAGGAAAAGGGAGCTATTGAGCCCAAGGCAACAGCTCCCAGCCTTCTTCCTGATGCAGGGCTGTCTATGACTCCAGCTACATTAGTTGAAGCTTCTATACTTTCTGTTTTGCCTCCTGAAATCTTGGACACTGATTTACCTTGAGGTGACAACTTTCATGTGGCAGTCTGCATACAATGGTTTGTATTTACCCAGGAGTCCTGCTCTATTACTTCCCACTTGTGACCTGGAGCAAGTAACTTCACCTCTTCATGTCAGTTTACTGAGTCAGCAAAATGAGTTTGCACCAGATGATCTCTAAGGTCCAGGCCACCAAATCCTATGGAGCATGATGCCACTGTCCTTCTATCCAGTCATCTGGAATAGGTTTAGTGGTCAAACCTAGAGAGGATGAACATCTGGAAGCAGTACAGTGATGGAAAGTAAGAAGAAGGAATTCATTTAGGGAAGAAAGGATTTCCTGAGGTAAGGACGGGACAAAAATGTCACTGATGAAGAACTAGGGTCTAGAAAATGGAGTTATATGGTAGAACACGTTTCTTAGGGGCTGATAGAATTGTAGAACCACTAAATCAAATAATTCTAGTTCTGGAAGAAACTCTTAGAAGGCCTGTAGACTGAACCTTTGCCTCTAGGAAGGACCTCCTTTTAAATACTTACTTTAATATATTAATATATACATACATATGTGTGTATATTTATATATCTTATTTATACATATAAATTTATATCATTATCTTTTATATATATTCATCATATGTATATATATATTTCCTCCCAATTACATGTTAAAACTTTTCATCTTATTTTAGAATGTGTCCAAGAAAGGCAGTATCATTGCCTGTCTTAGCCAACATTTTAGGCTAAGTCCCTTCTGATCTCTCATGAATCTTAGAAAGATTCCTTGGTATCTTGAACTTGAAAATTTCTTAATGTAATTAATTTAAGACCATTTGCTTTCATTCTTTCTTCAGTGGAAATAATCACCATTATTCATACTCTTTTGAATATGTTAAGACAGATTTTTGCACAGGCCCTTGGGCATACATAGACCCTTAATATCTGCAGAATTGAACTGACTTTGGAATTCTCTCAATTTCCTCTGTAATCACAGTCTTGGAAAGGATCTCATAGGCCAACCCCAGTATGTTGCTGTTGTTAAGTTGTTTCAGTCATGTCCAACTCTTCATAACCCCATTTGAGGTTTTCTTGGCAAAGATACAGGAGTGGTTTGCCATTTCCTTCTTCAGCTCATTTTACAGATGAGGAACTGGGACAAATAGGGTTAAGTGACTTGCCCAGGGTCACACATCTAATAAGTGTCTGAGGCCATATTTGAACTCAGGACGATAAGTCTTTCTTGACTCTAGGCTGGGTATTCTATCCACTGTGCCATCTAGCTACCCCACTCCAACATAACCCTGAATGAAAATCTGTAACATCGGTGATCGGTGTGACCATTCAGCCTGTTTCTAAAAGATAACTAGTCAAGGGAAAGCCTGAGGCATCCCATTCTATCCCAGTCCCTTCAAAGATCTCACAGGGAGGGAAGCAGAATGGTACAGTAAAATAGTGTAAACTCTGGAGTTGAAGAACTTGGGTTTGTATCCTAACTCTGCTACTTCCTTAGCATATCACTGAATCTGCCAAGGTCTCAGTTTCTCATTTCTAAAATAAGAGATTTAGGGTAGCTGGCCTCTAAGGTCTTTATGATCCCAAGATCTTCTCTGTCTTAAGGTTGGAGTATATAGGACTAAACTAGGTTGCGTAGTCACTGTTGGGCAAGGAGGTGGCAAAGGAAAGGGTAGAAGTTGGCTGGTTCACTTCTGAAGCAAGTATCTAAGACTATGGTATCTTGTCAGACCCAAAGCCAAATCCTTATTCATACTTCTTAATGCTGACTTGTGGTAAAATGGTAAAATGAACAACCTTTGCTGAAATAGAAGCCATAAAAGGTGAGGGTTGAGAAGGGATAAGGTGGGGCAGCTAGGTGGCACAATGGATAGAGCACCGGCCCTGGATTCAGGAGTACCTGAGTTCAAAGCCGGCATCAGACACTTAACATTTGCTGGCTGTGTGACCCTGGGCAAGTCACTTAACCCCAATTGCGTCACTAAAAAAAAAAAGAGAGAGAGAGAGAAGGGATAAGGCAAACACACTAGAATGTAGAAAACACGAAGACAAAAGAGTATGATGAAGAAATAATAGCACCTATAGACACAGCTGGAGTAGATTTCTCACCCACTGAGGTTTTTATCTTCCCATAAAATGAGTATTATATAAGAATTAGTAGCCTTATAACAGCCTTTTGTGTGGTAGCAGAAAAAATCCTTGGGGGTTAGGGAAGGGCTAAATAAATTGTTGTCTATGAATGTAGTGGGATATGATGGTGCCATTAGAAAGGATGAATATGAATACAGAGAAGCATGGGAAGATTTACATGAACAGATTCAGAGTAAAATGAGCAGAGCTAATAAATTTATATATAGGATGACTACAACAATAGAAATGGAAAGAACAACCACTACAAAACAGTCTATGGAATGCTGTAAAATTAGAAAGAAAAAGTCTGCCCCCAAAGAAGAGCTACAAGAAGACATTTCCCCAACTGTTAGGTAAAGTTGGAAGATCCACAGGTGTCGAACATTGCGTGGATTTTTTTCCAATTTTAAAAACATATTGATCCATTGCCATGTGGAAGAAAATTGAAAGTTTTATTTACATTAATTTTTATAAAAAATCAGAATGAGATAATGCTTTCTTTTCTTTCTTTGGGGGGGGCAGGGCAATGAGGGTCAAGTGACTTGCCCAGGGTCACACAGCTAGTTAACTGTTAAGTGTCTGAGGTTGGATTCGAACTCAGGTCCTCCTGAATCCAAGGCCAGTGCTTTATCCACCAGGCCACCTAGCTGACCCCTAGATAATGCTTTCTTAATATTTAATGTCAATGTAAAGGTGGGGGGAGGGTTCTATTTCTACCTCAATGTTAACACAGAAAGCCTAGACTTCTTGACTGACTCATTCAATCACAAGTACAAACTTAGCATAACAAGTCCTTAATCACTTTGGGATGAGTGAAGTGCTTTGATCATTAGATAAAGACAGAAATAGCTTGTTACTGACTGAAAGAATCAGGCAAAGCTCTGGGCATATTTGTATAAAATAGCAAGCTAGTTTTGAAATTAGGCATTCCAGCTATAGGCCAGTCTAGTTAGGAGAGCAGTTCCAACCAACTTTGAGGGGGAGTCATTTGTGGGGAGAGGGAAGAACTTCTTTCTCCTCTCCCCTAGGCAATCAGGTGAATGTGGAAGATTCACTAGAGCTATAAGAGTTTCTCCAGGGACCAGGAGTTGGTTAGCAGTGTCAAGAGGAGCCAATGACCTCTGCATCAGGAGCTGACACATTAAGGAAGGCAAGGTTTAGGACTTTATAAGGGTATCTAACATAAAAGTTCAGTAGGGAACTACACCTAAGAGGAACTTCATGAAGATGCCACTGAGGGATAAAAGGACTTTCAGGAACCAGGAACTCTGAATTGATCCTTTGCCCACATGTGTTCTCTAAGTTTGAGCTCACAGACTGAGCTGAGGAGCTACCACTTAAGTGACTAAAATGTAGGTTGTACCCAGCCATACTACTTATTCTGCCATTCACAGGCCAACCCTATCTACTTAATAAATCTCTATAACCATCAGACAGTGTGTCAAAATATTTACATCCCATCTGAGGACAAGATGGGCTGGCAAAAATGGCAGGATACATTTCCACACAGTCAGATCCATTTAAGCTTAGGTAGGTTGTTCTTCTTTGTAAGAAGTCAGGAGGTCTGTTTATGTGTATATAAATAAGGCTCCCTCTTCTATCCCCAGACTGAGGTGACTTCTCTGCTCAGGGAGGTCAGGAAGTAAGTATTTGGCTGCTCTTGTCTACAGAGCTACCTCCACATCTATCCATGGGCCATTCAGCTCCCTAAGAGAAAGAGGGAAGGATTTTCCCTAAAGGAAATGGACAGGAGCAAAGCACACTAACTACTCCCTGCCACTCCAACATGATATAGTAGAAATAGGATTGCTCAGAACTCTAGTCTCATCTCTGTTCAAACATTTGATGATCTTAGGAGGAGGAACATCAAAGATACCCAAGAAGGTGAGGAGAAAAATAAGTCAACCAGTCTCAGTGCTTGACTTACTCACTTCCTTTTCCAGGTTGATTATATGTATGTGAGCCGTGTGTGTGTGTGTGTGTGTGTGTGTGTATGTATGTGCACATGAGCACGCATGTGTGTTTAACCTGGGAAGCACCTCTTTCTTCCCTGCTTGCCTCCTTGTGACCTGGCCTTTGGTCTCTAATGAAACTAGTGGACCTCAGGGCAATTAACATGCCTCCCCCATCTGTGTTGCAAAGCTGTGTATATCCAATCATCCTACCACTAATTTAACCCCCCCCCATCCCCACCCTGAGGCTGTTCAGGATATTTTAGGACACAAAGGTCTTCCTAAATTGAATTGAAATCTGCCTCCTTCTACCTTCTACTCATCTGTCCTAGTTCTACCCTCTGAGGCCAATCTTGCTTCTAAAATATGAGTCTTTCAAATATTTGAAGACCATGATTCATGTTTGACCTCAAAATATTATGGCACAGTTTTGAATGAACTCATTATTCTGTCCCTTCCTCCACCTCCCCTTTAGGATGCAGTTGTTCAGTTGTTTCAGTCGTGTCCAACTCTTTGTGACCCCATTTGGGGTTTTCTTGCAAAGATCCTGGAATGGTTTCCCGCTTCCCTCTACAGTTCATTTTACAGATGAGGAAACTGAGGCAAACAGGGTTAAGCAACTTACCCATGATCACATAGCTAGAAAGTGTCTAAGGCTGCATTTGAATTAGGTCTTCCTGACTCCAGGTTGGGTATTCTAGCCACTCTGCTACCTAGCTCTCCCCGCCCCCCCCCTTTAGGATAGGAACTCCAATTGGATGGAAAATTATACTTAGAATATAGAAAATAGAGATGTAAGTAGTCTCCATGTTGGCCTTGCATTGTGAAGGGTATAGACAAAACCTCCAGGCAGGAAGGGATAAAAGTTTATAGTTGTCTGCATCTTTCCCCTTCTGCATTCTCTTCTTTATCCAGTCCTAGAAATAGTGTCTCTTCCTGGTGGTCCAAGTCACTCCCACAGCTACTACCACAATTGACTACGAGGAGCCTAAGGTGTAGAAAATTCCTTTTTCCTCTAAGAAGAGCAGAAAGAAGTTTGGAGTTTTTAAAAAATGAAACATTTTAACTAACAAATTACTGAGGAAAAAGAAAACAATTAAAAACATACAAATATTTCAATAATTATAGGAGCATCGATCCAAAGATAGAAGGAAACCCTGAGGCCATTTAGTGTAATTCCCTCTTTTTAAAATAGTAGATTAATCTAGACCCTGAAAGAGCCAAGTGATGATTGGTGTCACAAACACACAGAGACAGGATTCAAACTCAGGTCCTCTGACTCAAGGTTCAGCATTCTTTCCCTTTTACCACATTGCCTCCCTATTGAGCACCTACTATGTGCCAGACACTGTGCTGGGTACTGGAGATACAATGATTACAATCAAATAGTTCCTTTCTTCGAGGACCTTAAATTCTACTAAGAAATTATATATGTCGGGGGCAGCTGGGTGGAGCAGTGGATAGAGCACTGGCCCTGGAGTCAGGAGGACCTGAGTTCAAATCCGGCCTCAGACACTTAGCACTTACTAGCTGTGTGACCCTGGGCAAGTCACTTAACCCCAATTGCCTCCAAAAAAAAAAAAAAGAAAGAAAGAAATGACATATGTCTTTAAACATAAAGACAAAGTGGGTACAGGGTAAATGTGGGTGGAGGGAGTCACCAGAACACCGGGGGAATCAGGAAAGGCCTTGTGTGAGCAGAGAACTCAAGGAAGCTAGGGATTCTAGGAGGTGGAGATGGCAGGGTGGGTGGGGGAGGGGGTGGCTGAGGGCATTCCAGGAATGGGGGAAAGTCTGTACTAAGGCAGAGAAATGGGGAGATGGAATTAGCTTGTTTAGGAAGTTGGCCAGTTTGTCTAGATTGCAGAAGGCATAAAGAGGAACAAAGTATAATAAGCCTAGAAAGATAGGTTGGAACCAGATGGTGAAGGGCTTTAAATGACAAACTGACAAGTTTGTATTTGATCTTAGAAGTCATAGGAAGTTGCTGGCATTGTTTGTTTTTTTAATCAGGTGAGTGGCCTGCCCAGATATGTACCTTAGGAAGCTGACTTTGACAACAATTTGCTGGAGGGATGGGAGAAAGGAGAGACTTGGGTCAAGGGGACCAAAGAAGAGATTATTGGAAGTTAAGTCAAGAAGCATTTACCACAATGTGTCAGGCACTGTGCTAAGCACTGAGGGTATAAATAAGAAAAGGAAAGACAGCAGCCCCTACCCTCAAGTAGCTTATAGTCTAGTCTAGTGCGGAAGACAATACACAAAAGGAAACTGAAAAAGGTGTATGATATTTATAAATAAAGATGAGTATGAGAGCTATACTATTGACTTGTCAGAGTTTTATAAAGAAAGCACTTTGCAAACCTTAAAGTATTATAGAAATTATTATTATTAATTACAATTAATGTTAGCCACTAAGGGGCTTTGCTGGTACAGCTAATGAAGTCCCTCCTCTTGGTTCTTTACTATCAATCATATCTGTGGCTCTAAGATTTTTATGAAGACCCTTAGAGATCAAGATAGCCAGAGTTCTAGACCACCCATGGTGGGAGGCAGTATGATGTAGTCGAAAGAACACTAGATGCGGATTTAGGGGTCATATGTTTGAAACTCACCTATTACTTACTTGCTTTCTCTGTGAACCTGAGAAAGGCACTTTGCCTATGGAGTTGTTTCCTTATTTGTAAAATGAGGTTTTAATAGATGACCTTGAAGGTCTTTTTCATTTTCAGTTAAGTTCAGTAAACATTTATTAGGTACCTATTAAGTGTCCGACCCTGCTGGCTTCTGGGGCTGCAAAGGTCCAGCTCCTGTAAGGCACTTCAATTTTATAGGTGGATTTAACATGTAAACAGATAAGCAAATACAGGCAAAATTCCAAAGGGAAGCATAGGTTTCATGCAGGATGTAACACCCGGGCCAAACCTTGAAAGAAGCGACATGATATAGAAGTACATTCCAGGCATGGGGGATGGATAGTGGTGAAAGATGGAACATGGAATGCCTAGTTCAGGGAACAGCTAATGGGCCAGTTTGTGCAGAGTGTGTTAAGGGACATAATGCGAAATGAGTCTGGACAGATGGGCAACAGCCAGTCTGTCAAAGGCCTTAAGTATCAAGCTGAGGAGTTCCTAGTTATAAACTCAATGACCCTAGGATTAGGTTAGTACTTTTGCTGGTACTAGTGAAACCTGAATCTTTAGATTTGTGTCTGGAGGTGGTTTTTCTGAGAACATGGCCCCAGGATACACTATTACACCTATATTTTGTAATTTCCTTGGTCCCAAATAGACTTGAATGGGTCTCAGGATATGGAAGGAACTTTGCTAGCTGACCTCCAAAGATGGATTATCCTGGATTTCAGGCTATAATGCAGTAGAGGTTGTTTGTTTATTTTCTCTTTATGGAAGGTCTTCATGACTGCAGAAGCTTTGTCCTTGACCTCCTTCTCTCTCTTGCCAGGTCTGATTACCTGGTACATATTTACTATTCACTTTTTGAAGCTCATTCTACCCTTCACTTATATACCAGGTTGGCAATGATTTTACTAGAAGATTTCATTTTGGGGTTTCTTTCAGGAGGTGACTAGGGGATTCTCTCTATTTCTAATTTGCACTTTTAAGAGATCTGTTTTCTCTGCGAGACCTTACATTTTCTACTTTTTCAGTCTTTCAATTTTGTTTTACTATTTCTTGTTGTCTAATGGAGTCATTTCCTTCAATTTGGTCTATTCTAATTTTTAGGGAATTTGTTACTTAGGCAAGGTTTTGAGCCTCTTCTGCCAAGTTGTAAATTCCCTTCCATAGCTCTAATTTTTTCCCATTCTTTTCCTCAAGTGCTTTCATTTCATTTATAAAAGAATTTAAAATTCCAATGAAAATTCTTGCTTTGTCTCTTTCAGGAATTCTAATTGAGTTTGTGCTCAAGCTGTGTTTTTCTCTGAAGTTTTTCTTGTAGACTTTCTGGAGTCATTCTCTTCTTCGGCATTTGTGTCTTGATCTTCCTTGACTATTTCTGCATTTCTCCATCACAATTTAGACTAGTGCATTTTGTAGATCTGTTTGGAGGAATTGTGGATGGGAACTCAGCTACATTGCTTCTTTCTACCCTGTCATCTTGGCTCTGCCCCTCATAATTTTATAGTTAACAAAAGTGAGGTAATACTTGTTTTTGCAGGGCAATGAGGGTTACGTGACTTGCCCAGGGTCACACAGACTCAAATGTTTGAGGCTGGATTTGAACTCAGGTCCTCCTGAATCCAGGGCCATTGCTTTATCCACTGCACCACCTAGCTGCCCTGGTAATACTTGTTGAAAGTTTTTTGCTCAGGACCTCCTGAATTCTAGCTACCTCACTGCATTTCATAGGATCATAAGATTTTGAGAAGTAATGAGACCTTGGATATCATTCAGTCCTTTTCAGATCCCCTTCCTGCCATATAACAGATTTTCACAAAAATTGAACATAAAGGAATATTAAGGAGTTTCTTTTCTAGGCCACTGCATTAGATTCACAATGGTGCTTAGGGTTGATGTGGTGCAATATCAAGAGTCTCTGGATTTGGAGTCAGGGAAGTGGTACTGGAGGGTTTGTGACTTTGGGTAACTCACTTAATTTTTATGAACCTCATTTTCTTCATTTGTACAACTGAGACAGCATTACCTATACTATCCTTTTCATAGGATTGTTGTGAGGATCAACTGATATGACACATGTAAAGTACTTTGTAAAAGGTACAATTTTAATAAAATATATACTATATCAGTTTTCAAAAATGCACAGAAGAGAACAAAAGAAGGTTCAGGGGCAGCCAAGCAGGACAGCTTTAAAACTGTGTTGAATTTATTTTGTCATTTGAAAACAAATGCCATGCATAATGGGGATTTGTAGTTTCATATGCAATCCTCATTTTCTGTTCTTTATTTAGGGAAATGTTCATGTTTGTCATTGTCAAGTTCAGAATAACTAAACATTTAAAAAAATAAAGATATGTAAATGTGAGCTATTTTGTTAAATTTTTTGGGCAATGAAAAATATAAACTGTGTTTTTTATCAAGATTTTGTTAACATGTTTGCTCCATTGAAAAGGAAGGTAACAAAGAGCACAGGATTTGGGAAGCCTGGGTTGAAGTGCTAGCTATACAACCTTGCTATATGACCTAGGGCAATTTACTTTACTTATGTGACTTTCAGAAATGCCTGGACCTATTGGTCTCAAAGTTTTATTGTGAGGCTAGAGTCTTAGAGCTAGAAGAGACCTTGCAGATTTGATTCGATTCATTTTAGTTCAATTCATATGTATCATTACCATCTATTTTTGACCCTATCATTGAATAGAAAAGAAAACTGAAGTTCAGAGAAGTGATTTGCATAGCTAGTTAACAACAGCTACTTTCATTTATACAGCACATTAAGGTGTACAAAGCACTTTCCTCCCAATGACCCTGTGAGATTTTATTATTAGCATTTTATAGATAATGGGACTGAAGCCAAACAAGGTTAAGTGATTTGCTCATTGTCAGGGAGGATTTGAATCCAGTTCTCTCTCTTTTTATTCCCACTCTATCATTTCTTTTCACTTACATTTTAATTATTTAATTATTTATTTATTGTGAGGCAATTGGGGTTAAGTGACTTGCCCAGGGTCACACAGCTAGTAAATGTTAAGTGTCTGAGGCCGGATTTGAACTCAGGCACTCCTGAATCCAGGGCTGGTGCTTTATCCACTGTGCCATCTAGCTGCCCCTCATTATTTATTTTAAACATTCTTTTATTTTTAATTTTTGAGTTCCAAATTCTCTCCTTGTATTTTACTCTCACCCCCACTGAGAAGGCAAAGCAATATATCAATTATTAATGTAAAATCATGTAAAACATATTTCTATATTAACTATATTTTGAAAAAGCAAGAAAAATAAGTAAAGTGAGAAAATTTTACATTATACTATCAGTTCTTTCTCTGGAGGTGGAGAGCATTTTTCATCATAAGTCCTCTAGAATTGTCTTAGATCATTGTATTGTTGAGACTAGCTAAGTCCCCCAAAGTTGATCATCATACAATATTGTTGTTACTGTGTACAAAGTTCTCCTGCTTCTGCTCACATCACTTTGTATCAGTTCATGTAAGTCTTTCCAGATTTTTCTGAGAGCATCTTGATCATCATTTCTTATATCACCATCGTATATTCATTACATTCCTATACTACAACTTGTTCAGCCATACGCCAATTGATGGACATCCTCTCAATTTCCATTTCTTTGCCACCACAAAAAGAGCTTACACACACACACACACACACACACACACACACACACACAGATACATACATACATACATAGAGATCCTTTCCTTTTTGTTTTTTATCTCTTTGGGATAGAGACCTAATAGTGGCATTCCTGAAACCCAGTTCTTTTTTTTTTTTTTTTTTTTTTAGTGAGACAATTGGGGTTAAGTGACTTGCCCAGGGTCACACAGCTAGCAAGTGTTAAGTGTCTGAGGCCGGATTTGAACTCAGGTACTCCTGACTCCAGTGCCGGTGCTCTATCCACTGCGCCATCTAGCTGCCCCCCTTTTTTTTTTAGTGAACCCAGTTCTTTTGACAGTAAATTCTCCTGATTCCAAGCCCAGTGCTTATTCTTCTATGCTGCATCAATTCTCTAGCTGATAGCAAAGTCAGAAACATGGTCCTTGAAAATGCTTGGAAAAGTCTAACTCTCACTCTATACAAGAGCAAGATGGTACAACCTTGCATCACAAGGTCAGAAACATTTACATTCTTGACAATCCTTGCTGAACCCTTTCCTGTTTTTTGGAGCATGTCCACAACAGAGGTCAAGGGGTCCTTGCAGTCTGTAGTTGCAGGCCCTGACAGTAGGTATCCATTTAGAAGAGGAAATATAGCAAATATAGCATATTGGGAAAAGCCATGGTAGAAGAGTCCGGAGACCAGTGTTTTAAGCCCCAGATCCGCCCCTGTGTTTGCCAAATTATTTTGACAAGTCATTCCCCCTCTCTAAGTATCAATTTCCTCACATAAAATGAGGAATGAGCAGGAGTTATTAACTACTTTTATGTCATGTACCCCTTTGGCAGTGTGTTGGAGCCTAATGCACCCCTTCCGGGCATAATATTTGTAGATGTATTAAATAAAATACAAAGCATCAGCAAGGAAATCAATTACATTTAAGTACAGTTATCAGCATAGATATAGATATATAGATATGTGTGTGTGTATGTATGTATGTATCTATATATGGATGGATAGATGGATGAATTTAAAGTTTCTGAATTCCTGGTTAATAACCCTTGAAATAGAGGGTTCAACAGCCTTTATTTTGGTGAAGTCACTAAATGTTAATAGACTTCTATAAAGCAACTGACTGAAGCAAGCTTTAGTCTATAGCAAGTCTACTTGTATTTTCCCCTGTCCCTGAACAGTAGAATACACTTCTAAAGAGCTAGCTTCTTATCCTAAGCTATATTTTCTGCTTCATTTAAGGGGGTACCCTCTGCTAGGGGACACTTAATTGGGACCCTCCCTTCTCATTAGAAGCCTCAGCTTTCCATGGAAGCTACTGCTATCAGGTTCAGTGTGGCTCTGAGGCACAATGTGGTATTTTCATGGTATGTTAACTTTGAGTGTGTTTATACAAACGAGGCCTGGCTTAGGGTCTGGTGGAGGGTGGATAGGCATTGTTACCGCTCTCCTGCGTGACTCTGCTCTGAGTTTTGGATTCTGAGTTTTCATTCTGAGAGTTAATGTATCTACTATGCATGCTCATGGCATGATAGATATTGCTGCTTTTTTGGGAGAGAATTCTTTGTTTTCTTTTATTATTCAATTTTATTTTAATTTAAGTTCCAAATTTTCTCCCTCCTTCCACTCTCCCCTCATACCAAGGAAGCAAAAAATATGATACCCATTATACATATGAAGTCATAGAAACTATATTTTTACATTAGCCATGTTGTGAGAAATTAAAAAAAAAAACAAGAAAAAGAAAGAAAGAGAAAAAAATGTGCTTCAATCTGTACTCTGAGTATATCAGTTCTCTCTTTGAAGGTGAATCGTATTTATCCTCATAAGTCCTTTGGAATTGTGGTAGATAATTTTATTTATCAGAATTACTAAGTCTTTCACAGTTGACTATCTTTATAATATTACTGTTATTGTGAAGATTGTTCTCCTGGTTCTGCTCACTTCACTTTGCATCAGTTCATATGTCTTCCCAGGATTTTCTGAAGTCACCCCCTTCATCATTTCTTACAGTATAAGTATTCCACTATATTTATAGAAATATATTTAATAAAATTTATAGAACTATATTTACTATAACTTGTTCAGTCATTCCCCAATTGAGGGACATCCCTTCAGTTTCCAATTCTTTGCCACCAAAAAAAAAGAGCTGCTATAAATATTTTTGTACATATGGAATCTGTTTTCTTTTTGAAAGAAGCAGCATGACTGAGATTAAATGTAACTAAAAGGAGACTTCCTGACTTCACACACACTAAATAGACACATTGACTGTATGACATTAAGTAAGTCATCACCCCTTTCTTGGTTTCAATTTCTTCATTTATAAAATGAATGGGAATGGATTTGATGATTATCTCATTCTATTTCCTCATTTTGTAGATGAGGAAATGAACATCCAGAGAGGGGAAGTGACTTGTCAATGTCATTACCAAACAGTTAATGGAAGATTTGGGACCTGAACACAGGTCTGCTGATTCTCTTACCATCATTTTTTCCAATCATACTATGTTTATTATGCTTCCTCTTCTAAAAGGGTACCTACTGTCAGGGTCCACTGACTAGAAGGGTCATTTGACTTCTGATAGAGACATGCTCTAGAAAATAGGAAAATGGGAAAAGGGTCTAGGAAGGGTTGTCAAGGATGTAGCCATCACTGATCTTATGACACAAAGTTATCCCTTTGTTAAATTCTGTGCCTAAAATGTTCAGCAGCTTTCAATATTTCTTATTATAACAAGTGCTGCATTAATATCCATGCAGATGACCCAGTGCAGAAGACCCTTCCAAGGAGCACATAATAGAATAGTACAATCACAAGTACATACAGAAACCTGCCCAAGTGAACAGGCTCTCCAGAGGTACAGTGCTCTGTCACAATGAGGTACATATGGCTCCTCCTCCTATCAGTTTTACAGTTCCAGTGTAAGAACCCATTTGGGCACACCAGTCCGGAGGCCTAGGTTCTTCTTGATTTTTATATGGGAGAGAGGCTGGTGGCTTTGTGACCTTATCAGTTGCTTCTCGCTTTCTGATCACACATTTTACCTCCTCTGACTCCTTAAACATGGTAGGATTGTTAAATTCAGAATATACTCAAGGAAGAGTCTCCATGAGGTTACTTAGTCCACACCCAGCCATCAGAAAGGTTAAATGTCAATATGGCTCTATGAGTTTGGCCTGCCCCGAGAGCATATATGAGTAAGAGGGCAAATAGATCAGCACTCCTAGTAAAATGGTATCCCGGGAATTTACTCACTTACTGAGAGGAGTTCATGTAATTGTTGTATACAATAAAGCAAAGGGATTTTAAGATATCGGTGTCTCTTGGACATCCAGCATTGTTGGAGACAAACTCCCCAATAAAGAGTGGGAAGTTGTCTTAAGATACAATGAAATATATGCCCTGGCCTGGTGCCCAGACACAATGGCTTCTCAGAAATACACCATCACACAGATTCACAATGTGCATTTGCAGATTGAATGCTTATTTTACCTACCAGATGACAAGGCACCTTTGAAGTGCCCAGGCAGGTGGGAGGCTAGCAGGAGCTTACTGCGCTTCTAGGAAGAGATAGGCTTTGCTGCCAAGTCCCTATCATGTGCAAACGCTAATAGAAAAATAGGAAAATTAAGTTACTATATGGGTGCACAGGGGCTAATTATCAGATGGAAATAGTAACTATGGTAACTAAGAAAAAGCAATCATTAGTCAAGAATAATCCACACTTTAAAAACCACACTCGTTTGTAGGAGGTGTGTGTGTGTGTGTGTGTGTGTGTGTGTGTGTGTGTGTGTATGTGTGACTTTTTTTAAAGGCGATTTATTATGGTCTAATGTCTAGAGAAAATGTTGATTTTGGAATTATAGGAAATCTCCAGCATGTAAGATAAAAATATCTTTTTCACTTCAGAATATGGTTCGCATACCAGATGACACTGTAAGCATATAAGAATTCAAGAAAGCATAGTTAGTTAAATTACCAAACTGGGAAAAGTCCTGTAGGCCAGGGCCCAAGTCATCTGGGTATTATCTAAATTTTAATTCACATTAATTAAAAGATCATGGGACCTCAGAGGCCAACTTTCCAGCTCTTTCATTTTATAGATGAGGAAATCAAGACCCAAAGTAAAGTGACTTGTCCACAGTCATGCAGGTAAGTTATTATCAAAGATAGGATTTAAATCCAGGTCCTCTGGTTTCCAGAGCCAGTATTCTTTCCACTAGACATCTAGTCCAACTCATTGGCCAGCCAGGTGGTGCAGTAGATAGAGCACAGGTCCTGGAGTCAGAAGGATGTAAGTTCAAATCCGGCCCCAGACACTTGACACCTACTGGCTGTGTGACTGTGGACACTTAACCCGATTGCTTCAAACATCTGGGGCCATCTCCAGTTCTCATGTATATCTTGGCACTGGACCCAGATGGCTCTAGAGGAGAGAGTGAGGTTGGTGACCTTGCACAACCCTCCATCACTTAAATCTAATTCACTGAAGGTCATGACATCCATCATGGTCCTCTTCTAGAATGAAGGACAAACAAGAAGTCCAACTCACGAAGGAGAAGTTTTATTAGCTGTGTGACTGACCATCAACAAATCACTTTATCTCTCCAGGTCTCAGTTTCCTGATCTGCAAATTGAGAGAGCTGTTGTTGATGACCACGGAGACAGAGCCAGGGGAAGGGCTTTATGTTTTAGAGGCAAATTTTAAAATGGAGGCTCTTCCTTTGAAAACTGTGTTTCTTATGCATTATTGTCCACTGAAAACAATGGCTAACATTTACATGAGGAGCTTGGCATGTTATCATCTTTGACCCTCACAATAAACCCATGATATAAGTACTAACATGACCCTCATTTTGCAGATGAGGAAGATATGAAGAGGTTAAGTGGCTTGCCCATGGTCACACAGTCAATGTCTGAAGCAGGATTTGAACTTGGCTTTCCTGATTTGAAGTCCAATGCTCTTTTCAAGGTACCATGATACCTCTCAGAAATTTTTAGTCTTCACTACAATATAGGGAATTTGATTTGCCACAAAATAATGAGCCTTGTGCAATAGGTATTATAATATAGTTCTCTCTCTCTCTCTCTCTCTATATATATATATATATACACATATATAACATATATGTATATATGTAAAAGGTAATCAAACATATAGCTTATGCCCTGTTATATATTGCATTTTACAAGACTAATGTACCTTGCCTAAACCTAGTGCCAGGTCTGCTATACTGCCTCTTCTTATCTCTAAATCTATGATTCTATGAAATAGTTTATACCAAAGGAGTTATGTAGACCTATTAAAATAATTACTGTCAACCAGTTGATCAATAAGCATTTGTTAGGTACTATTCCTGGCATGGAGATACAAGTACAAAGAATGAAATAAAGAGATCAATCAATTTCTAATGGGAGAGACAATAAGAATAGGTATAAATGTAAGAAGCACAACTATAAATAAATAGAGGTATTTACAAAATAGTTAAATAAAAGATAGTTTGGGAGGCAGAACACTAAGCAGGACAGAATTCTTGAAGAACATAGTGCTTAAGCTGTTTAAGGAAGAAAAAAACTCTATGGCGGCAAAGATAGGGAGAGAGTGCATTGCAGGCATGTTTGAGATGATCACTACAAAGGCATGGAGATGGAAGATGGAATGCCATGTCTGAAGAACAGAGGGAAGGCCAATATGGATGACCTGCAGTGCCCATGAGTAGGAGTAATGTCCAAAGAAGCTAGAAAAATAGGTTGGGTTCATGGAAAGAGGTGGTAATGATGAGCCAGTTATTTTATAAATAATACTAAGCTTAGAATTATTTTTGACCATTTGGAAGGACAATCAATTTGGGACATTATGAACACCACCTGTCACAGTAATGAAAACCATAGAGCCCCTAACAATACTTTTTTTTTTTTTTGGCAGGGCAATGAGGGTTAAGTGACTTGTCCAGGGTCACACAGCTAGTGTCAAGTGTCTGAGGCCAAATTTGAACTCAGGTCCTCCTGAATCCAGGGCCAGTGCTTTATCCACTGCTCCACCTAGCTGCCCCCAACAATACCTTTTTATTGGGAAGAGGCCTATGGGATAGGGAGGAAGGTCTAACAAAACTAGCAGGTACTTCATAGTGCTGTGGGGGAAAAAAACCCCAATAAGCTGAGTCAAGAAAACTGGGTTCCAGTCCTAGCTCTCCTACTATCTTGCTGTGTGAATGTCAGCACTTAATTTGCCTGGGTCTTGGTTTTCTTTACCTGTAAAATGAAGGAATTGGGTTAGATAATCTGTGGAATCTTTTCTAGGTCTAGCATTCTATGATTCTATAAAGGGACATAAAGGACCCATGGCCTTGATAATTGTTAATAACATATTTTAAAAGGTAGCTAGAGCAGATGTGGAAATTAAATCCTTGGTAAAACCTTGACCTCTGTCTCTGGCAAAAGAAGAAATGTTTACCATTAAACAAAAACAGGAGAAATCTTTCAGTAACTAACATGAAGTAGGCATGTGGTAAATATTTGGGGATTTGGCTATCGTTTGAGCATAAGAAGAAATATACAGCTTAAACTGAAAATAGCTTTAATCTAGCAGTTCAATACAGTAGAAAGTACACTGGACTAAGAGGCAGGAGGGAGGTCAGTATGCTGGTCTGAACTGTGTCACTAATGAGAAAAGGTTTGTCCTTTAGCATGCTGCTTCTCTCTTCTGGGGCGTAGTTTCCTGATCTATAAAATTGCTGGATTGTATTAGATGAACTTTAAAGTCTTTTCCATCTCTAAGTCCATGGTTCTCTTGGGCTGACATTTGATGCCATAAGCTCGTATTTTTGTTTTTTCAGTTTCCTTTATGACTCAAATTACAGCCTGTGATGAGAATAAGGAATTGCTCCCTCTGGAAACAGAGCCTTGATCTTCATGAAATCATTAGTACAATGGGATTTGCATCCTTTCAAAACCAGGAGGTACCTAAAGTGTATTTCCTCCTCCTTCCCCCTCCTTCTGCGCTGTGAAACAGGGGTGAACTCATGGAGCATGGGGACTGGCTCCATGGGCACAGAAACATGCTCTGGCCTCTTGCTGAATAGCATAAGTGACCAGTAGCTCCTGATTGGTCCATCCTATGGTCCCTGTTGGGGGAGGGTTTCTGCCAAAGAGGACTGGCCACTTGTTCAGGAGGAAATGCCTACTTGGCAGGTTTAAAAGAAGAAACGGCTTTGGCCTGTACTCTCTCATCCCTTCTTTTGACTGTATGGCTTAGGTAGGACTCTGACAGTTCTCCCTTGGACTTCTGAAAAGGAGGGAGGTTCTCGCCATCCCTTCTCTCATTCATCCCCAGTAGCAGTTGTGGTGGCTATACACATGGAAGAGAAAGAATATACTTGTCTATGTGAACCTGAGACTGGATGATGAGTCCCTCCCTACTTGTCTCTTCTGTTTGTGTTTCTTTCCCTGAGCACAAGTGACTGAACAGTTATCCTGAGACAGCTGTTTGCTACCTTATATACTCAGAAGGTCTAGAGTCACTGGAAAGTTCAGGTGCAGATAGCCAGTGACAGTGGCTTTCTGAAGCTACACTATTATCAGAAGAAAAGATGATTGCCACCATTCATATTTGGCTGGCCAAAAAGATATGAACTTTGAGTGAGTTGATAGGACAGTAGAGCTCCAAGGTAAAAAAGAATTACATAGAAATCAGTCCTACAAAGTGTTTCATATTCAAAGTATTCTTTTTTTTCTTTTTTAGTGAGGCAATTGGGGTTAAGTGACTTGCCTAGGGTCACACAGCTAGTAAGTGTTAAGTTTCTGAGGCCGAATTTGAACTCAGGTCCTCCTGACTCCAGGGCTGGTGCTCTATCCACTGCGCCACCTAGCTGCCCCCAATGTATTCTTAGGAGCTATTAGGAGTAATGGATTAATATTATATGTTTTAAGTATTTCCCAATGCATGATTTTGAGTCTTTTTTGTTTGATTCATTTATTTTGTGTTATCTATCACTTTGTGTATTGAATACATTTTCTGGAATGGGTTCTTATTAATCTTTTTTGGGAACACCCTAGACAAGAGCCAAATGTAAGATTTGGTTAAGTAGGTTTTCTTGGAATAACTCCAGCTAGGGACATAATGAACCAGTAAGTGTGAAAAAAAGCCTGATCCCTTCTCCTTAGGGTCAGTATTGACTAGAAACGAAACCAATGGACTTGATTTCAGAACAGGAGTCTCCTACGGAAGAGACAATGACTAGTCTGCAGGTCTTAGAACCTGAGAAGTTGAATCCCCAAGTATTTAATTCATTTTTGAAGGCCCCTACATGTATTAAGCCCCATTGGGTAGATTCTAGAAATGGCCAGACCTTAGTATTATTGTATTTTGGGGGTTAAGATACCATTTTTAGAAGTCCTAGAAACATCCATCCCAGTATCTCTGATCTCTTGTGTTCGTGGAAAAAAAAGACATCTCAAAAGCAAAGGTGCCAGAAACTTGAGATTTAGTCTCAGAGAAGGATGGGATTAGGAACATTCTGTCAACATATAGCTTCTGGGGTGTGAGGGAAGAAATCTTCTCTCCATCATTCACCAGAAAGCCAAGAAAGATTTCAGAATCCTTGAAAGAAGGAAAGAGAGAAGGTAAAGACTTTGTCTTTTCTTCCTTTAAAGACTACTGAGAGGTTGATTTTTGCTTTCTCAGTTGCTAATCTTCTTTGACAGAGTTCCCCACTGATAGGGACACAAAGGGATTAACCAGAAGCCTCTACTCTTTAGACAAGAGGTCAGAACACACATGTCATCAGAAGTGGCTAAAGAAATTCTCAGCACCATCACTCCACGTATCTTTAGTAATGGGGATCAAGGACCAAACAGGAGCTTCTAATCGCGTTTGCTTTTTAGCAAGAAGCCAGGAAACGTTTTCATCCCTATGGATCTAGAGTACATACTCCATGGGCTCACACCTTATTACAGCTGGAACCCTCTTAACTTAGGATAATAATTTCCTGTTCACCTTCCAGAAGGCAATGGGATGTATTGGTTTGAATACTGGACTTGGGGTCAGAATACTGAAGTCTGAATGCTAGCTTTACCACCTACAACTAGAATTATCTTGAGCAAGGCATTTCAATTTTCTTAACTATAAAATGAGGAAATTGAACTGAGTATTCTCTAAAGCCCCTTTGAGCTCCAAAATCCCATGCAGTGAAATAGGGGCTATTAAAAACAATGTAAGAAGGGCATGCTCTTTGGAGAATTACCCTTATAACAACTCCAAATATGCCAGAACAAACAAACAAACAAATCCTATTGCTATGAACTGGGCTCTACTTGGTTTAGAGTGTAAAGGGAGTTCTCATATGATCTTTAGAATTCTTCACCATATTATTTTTGTGTCATATGCAATGCTCTTTACTGAGTTAATAGTATGCCAAAGGGAAAAATCAACTCTTGGCTATTCATTGGACAAGTGTTAGAGGGCTCAGAGAAGCTACTTTTTTTTTCTTTAATTTCATCTTCTTTTCTCTAACCTGAATCCTACTTTCTCTCTCTTTTCCCCTTATTATATTTTTGTACACCTTCCCCTCTTCCATAAAAACACATGAAAAGCTTAGAGCCAGGCAATAGGTTTGTAGTTAGATACAAAAGAAAACAACCCTGAGGTTTTAACTCTAACCCAGAAAACTGGAAAAAATGACAAAAGATGGGAATGTCAATGCACATTGGAGAACTTGTGCATTATTGGTGAAGTTGTGAATCAGTAAACCATTTTGGGTGCAAATAAAGTGATTAAAATGTCCACAACCTTTCATTCAGAGATTCACTTACCAGGCTTATAAGTCAAGAAGGTATTGACAAAAATGTCCCCTCTAAATATGTGCCTCTAAATATATATAGTAACACTTTCTGCAGTAGCAAAAATTGGGAAACAAAGTTTTCCACTAATTGGGGAATGAAAAAATAAATTGTGAAACATGAGTGTTCTTCATCTTTTTCTATTTTTCATCTTTAAAAATATATGGAGGGGCAGCTAGATGGCGCAGTGGTTAAAGCACCGGCCCTGGATTCAGGAGTACTTGAGTTCAAATCCGGCCTCAGACACTTGACACTTACTAGCTGTGTGACCCTGGGCAAGTCACTTAACCCCAATTGTCTCACCTAAAACAAACAAACAAAAATATATGGAATGGTTTTCTGGGAGTAGAAAGGAGGAAGGAGAGTGGAAGAAATTCTACTGGTATAAAAACAAAAGATATCAACATTTTATCTAAAAAGAGAGAGACTTTAAGTTTTATAAATAACAACATCATAGAGAATTAGCCTTAGCTAAGACATATTTAAGAGGAGGGAATGCCTTTTATATGAGGGCATATAGGTCGTTGTTTTTATTGGGGAAAATATCCACCATGAGAAGAAAAACAGAGTGTGCTCTATATCATATACAAGATCGATGAGCTATCAGTGCATGACGGACACTCAGGAGCAGAGGAATTTAGAAAGGTACCTTATAGATCATTCAGTCCAACCTCTTTAGCTTATAGATGAGGAAGCTGAGGCCCGGAGGGGTTAAGGAACTTCTCCATGTGCTCTTTCCAATGCATCATATACCTCAATAAAAGTGGCACAGAAAAAGAGCTAGGAGTTAAGTGGATATTTTTTTTTCAAGTTAGTATGACACTAGAACATTGTGGCTAGCACAGTGCTTCACTCATAGTAGATGTAGAGTATCTCTCCAAGAGGCAAGTCAGCAAGAATTTATTAAGCATCTATGTGTCAGGTGAAAGTCTCCCCCACAATCCCTGACTTCTCTAGACCAAACATTGTGAGGTTCCTCAACTTATCCTCAAATGAAATGGATTTCATCATCCTCATAGTGCCCTTCTTGATGTTCTCCAGTTTACCCATGTCCTTCATAGACAGTGGTTCTCAGAACTGAGCCCAATTCTACAGATGCGGTCTGGCCAGAGCAGTGAAAATCCATGCCTATCTTATTGCAACTTAAGATAATATTAGCTTTTGGGGGGCTGTTTATACTGATGACTCATAGAGCTTATAATATACTAAAATGGTCAGGTTTTTTGGAGAAAAACTGTTATCTAACTATGCCAACCTTTCCCATCACCCACCATGTACTTATGAACTTGTTTTTTTTTTAATCCAAAAAGTAAGATGTCATATTTATAGAATTAACTAAGTGGTATAGTTGATAGATCACTGGGCTAAGAATATTTGAGTTCAAATGCTGCCTGAGTCATCAGATGTGTGTGTGTGTGTGTGTGTGTGTGTGTGAGAGAGAGAGAGAGAGAGAGAGAGAGAGAGAGAGAGAGACAGACAGACAGACAGACAGACAGACAGACAGACAGACCTGGGACAAGACATTTAATCCTCAGTTTCCTCATCTCTAAAATGGGAAGAATGAGACCATCTACTTTATGAGGTCATTGGGAGGAACAAATGAGAAAACTCATCTAAAACGTTCTGTAAACATAAAGTATTATAATAAATGTTAACTATTATTATCATTTTTATTACCATTGAATTTATTTTTAATATTTTATTTCCCCAATTCTTTTTTTAAGTTTTGAGTTCCAAATTTTATCTTTTCCTTTTTCTCCTGTGTCCCCCCTAAAACAATATGATATAGATTATACATTGCAATCATGTAAAACACATTTCAACGTTAGTCATCCTGAAGGAGAAGCAGTAGAATAAGAAAAAATGAAAATCCCTGACTCCTACTCCAAATTTTATGGTCAAGTCCCCCCTTCTCCATATCACCACATATTCTGAGACAGTCCCTTTCCTCTTTTTGTGCCACCCAACCCAAGAAGCATGTTAATTATACTATGTTCCTAGCACTATGTGAGGTAGGTGCTAAGGGTACAAAGAGAAAAGAGAAGCAGCCCCTTACATCAAGAAGCTTATACCATATTGAGCAAAAATATAACACACATACAAATATAAGGGGATAGAGAGTGGACCTGTGATTTTACCCAGTGATTTAGGGAGCTAATGGGTGAGAACCTTCTTTCTACCAAAGCAGATTAGCACCTATCTCTGAAACTTCTGGTCTTAGAGAGTTCCCTAGTACAGGGCTTCAACTTTTTCTGCTTCTGACCCCTTTTTGCACAAGAAATTTTTATGTGACCATAAGTATATAGGTATATATAATAGGTATACATAACCTTTTACTGTTGCCAAATTTTTGTGACCCACCCCCCACATTCAGTTATTTGACCCCATATGGGGTCACAACCCACATTTTACCAAGCTTTGCACTACAGTACAATTCCTCTTTGTGGAAGTATAAATACAAAATATCTGTTGTTGTTATTGTTCAGTCACGTCCTACTCTCTGTGACCCATTTGACATTTTCTTGGCAAAGATACTGGAGTGGTTTGCCATTTTCTTCTCCAGCTCATTTTATAGACAAGAAGCTGAAGCAAACAGGGTTAAGTGACTTGTCCAGGGTCACACAGCTAGTGTCTGAAGTCAGATTTCAACTCCAGGAGATGAATCTTCCTGACTACAGGCCTGGTACGCTATCGACTAGGCCACTTGGCTACACATAAAGAAATAATACAATACAAATTCAAAATATATACAGTAATTCCTGAGGGAGAAGCACAAATCCAATATAGAGGGAATTTGCTAACATCAGAACAGAAGTTCCAGGGGGCATAATGTGGAACAGTAGCATAGAAGTACCAGAGGACTATAGTAGTTCCCTATACATTTTGGCAGCTGCTTGAATGTTAGGAGCAGCACCATGTAATGGAATGGGGAAAGTGCTGCTGTCTGGGCTATGAAGCTCAGACACAAAAGTTTCCCAAGTCATAGACAGATGGGTTGTTTAGGAACAGCACTTCAGAAAGAGGCAAAACAATGGCTCCCATTTACTCGGCACTTACAAAGTACTTTCCTCACAACATCCAATGAGGCAGGTAGTGAAAGTATTATTGTCCCTGTTTTAGACATGTGAAATGATGCAGAAAGTAGCTAGCCTAAGGCCATGCTGATGATAAGTTTTGGAGACAGGACTCAAGTAGTGCCAGCCTCCAAGTCTACAACTCTTTCCATTATGCCAAAAAACAAAAACAAAAACAAAACCCAACAACCCACCCCACCCCACCTCAAGGTTTTGATGAGCATTTTTTAAAAAACAAAGTATATTCATATTTAATCAATTTCCTTTAAAATACTCATAATCTATTCTTTTGTAATTTTTTAAAATTTGTTTTGGGAGGGGCAATGAGGGTTAAGTGACTTGCCCAAGGTCACACAGCTAGTGTCAAGTGTCTGAGGTCAAGTTTAAACTCAGGTCCTCCTGAATCCAAGGCCAGTGCTTTATCCACTATGCCATCTAGCTGCCCCCATAACATATTCTTAAAGTTATTGTTTGAAGGAAGAAGAGATCAAGCAGAGAATACCCAGGGCAGATACTATGCCAAGCTCAGAACTTTTCTGATTTTTGCTTTCATTTTGTTGAACGTGCCCTGGTATGGGAAAGATCACTATATCTAGTTCTCTTCTTCTTTACTCTCCAGTCTCCATAGTCCCACCCCCCCAAAAAAAAGATTCATACACAAATCAAGTTATATTAGGAAGGTATTTGATGAATCACTATGTTCCTAGTTCTGGTTAAGTTACTTTCTCTAAGCCTCAGTTTACTTATCTATGAAATCAAGGGATTGAACTAGAGGATCACTAAGGTCTATTCTAGTTTTTATAATCTATGGATCTAGAAGGGCAGAAGATTGAGGATCAGATCTCTATTTTTTTAAATAAAAGAACATAATGCAGCTTTAAAAATATGTCACTTCTCTTTACATGTAATTGCAAGAAAATAGAATAAAATACTATTGAAAGAAAAAGTATATTACTTCCTTTTTTCCTGCTTTCAAACTCCCTGGATTCACTAGGAGTATAAGGGAGCTACGTAGCACAGACAGTGGGGAGGGAGCACACTAGTAGGCTGAATTTGGCCAAGTAGAACTGAGTTCAAATTTGACTCAGATGCTTTCTTCATCTAGGAGACTGGGCAAGTCACTTAACCTTTGTCTGCCTCAGTTTCCTCATCTATAAAATGGGGATAATAACAGCACCTACTTTGGTTGTTGTGAGATAAAATGAGATATTTATAAAGCACTTTGCAAACTGTAAAATGCTATGTAAATGCAAGTTATTATCATTATTCTTATTCTCCAAATATACTTACTCTTCACTTAGGAAGTAGATTCATTAGGAATTTTAATACATGCTCCAAATCCCTGATATAAGCATGAAATGTTCACTGCTATTCAGAGTGGGCCATTTCCATAGAGAATCATGAAGACAGATGAAAAGAATTTTTAAAAGTGCGAAACTTTTAGGCATTGAGAAATGGCAACTTGGAATCTTCCAGTTTGCACTCTATTCGAAGGAAATTCAGCAGAAACTGGAGGTTAGCCCTAACTCTAATATCGTTACCCCCAAGGAATTTCCTAATTATAACTTTACCTTCTCATTATTTCCTACTCCTCAGTATTGTCATGCTTCAACCAGTGCCGTGGAACCACTCATTCACAGTCCTTGCTAAATCCTGAACCTTGATCCCACCCTGGATTGAGATTAGTTTTGGACTAAAGTGCAACAGGAGCCATGACCCTGAATGAAGCCTTGTTGAGGTGAAGCCAAATTAGGAAGGTATGAGATTGGGAGAAAAGGACAAAAAAATCATTCAGGCCCCATGTTATAGAACATACTATTACATTCATTCAATTTGTGTACTAGTGATAGTAGTTTATATTTATATAGTACCTTGAGGTTTGCAAGGTTCATTTTTTTTACAATAATATAGGCAGGGAAAATATTATTATTCCCATTTTGTATATAAGGAAACAGACCTGGAGAAATTAAAGTGACTTACCCAGGGTTATTCTGGCAGGCCGTATTAGGGACAGGATTTGAATTTAGATCTACTGACTCTAAGATGTAATAAAAAATAATTTAAAAAGTTGATACAAGTGCTTTGTGCATATCATATCATATCATAGAAAAATAAGATGATTTGACTATTTCAAGAGCTCAAAACTAGTGTAGGGACAAAGCTCCCTCCAAGCACAAACTTGCTCTGTGCTTGGCAAGCCTCATCAGTCATTGGGCATTATACTGTAGGCTGTGGGGGAAACCCCTAGGCCTGACAGTCGAATGAGACCCCTTGGATAATCCTAAGGTTGAACCAAACTTCTGACTCTTCAATCAGGATAAGAATAAACTGATAAGGAGCTCAAACTCCCAGAGCTATTCTAGATAAGGGTGGAGATTACAACTCCATGACAGTGTGTACAAGTGTGCCCATGGCTGATCTCCCGGGAGCTTGGAGGATGAGGTACCATTTAGCGTAGTGGTACTGGATCCTCAGGCAGATCTGACCCAAGCATCTCAAGAAATGGTATCTGTTTCAATAGCCCTAGAATGATAATATCTCAGCCTGGAAAGACCTTAGCGATCAGCTTGGCCATCATCTCCTGTTATCAGTCCAAGGAAGGGACTTGGTCAAGGTCAGATAGCAGCTAGCCAGTGGCGGCAGAAGTCTGAATCCTTTGAGTCTTGGACATCAATCATTGTATTTCTACCTCCCCACTTCTTCCCAATCCTGACTGTGATTAGATTTATAGTGTTTTGATCAAAGCACCTGAAACAGCTGCTCAGGGGCTTAGTATTTGACACCAGGTAATCAGGTAACTACTTTTCTGCTCTGCTTTCACTTGAAGAGAAGAAAAACCCTGTTCCTCGGACCCAGGCCTTAAGTGGAAGGAAAATGCCTTCTAGAGGTTGTACTGGGGGATTTGCCATGGTCTCAGCATACCATCCATCTTACTTGCTATAATAAGGGCATTACTTTTTTCCTAAGTGGGGCTCCCAGATAGGTTGTCCCTGCTACTTAAGTCTTTATCTCTACAAATAATGAATGCAGAGAGCAATAGCACCAGCAAGTTAATTATTATTATTACAGCTTTAATTCTAACATTGCTCAGTGGCAGGGACCTTTCATGCAAGCTTTCAGCCCCACTCATGTACCAATAAGTAGTACCCCCTTAGATCCTATTGCAGGGAGGGCTTTTCTCAGATAGAATGGTGTAGTTCCCTTTGATGGGGTCGAAAAGGACAAGGGCTGAAGCAATCAAGGAGCATTCATTAAGAACTTACATTCTAGGAACAGGTCATGGGAAGGACATTTCAGGTCATGTCCAGAATGATCTAGCGGGCAGAGATAAAGTAATCATGGGATGCTCATTAAACCTGGGATATCCCCTGGAGATCGCCTGAAATGACAGTTAACTCTGTTCCCGTGAAGATGATAGCAGAGAGTTATTTAGAGTAGAAGTCTCTCCCATTCCCCCTTTCTCCACTCACACTTCAGCTGCCCTAGTTTGGGTCCTCACCTTGTCTCACCTAGAGTGGTCTGTCTTCTGTGTTCTAGCTTATCTCTTGACTAATTCATCCTTTATACAGTTGGCTGAGCAATTATGATTCAGTTACTCCAAAACCTTCAGTCGCACTCCATTGTTTGTCAAATACTGTATGAACTATTGATCCTGACATTCAAGGCTTTGCACGATCTGACTCCACCTTAGCTTTCCATTTTTATTTCTTACTACTTATTACTTACTACTCTATGTTTTAGCCTGAAGCGTCAGAGTTCCTAAAAGATATATTCTTGGGAAACCACAAATAAGCACTTTATGTTGAGTAAATAAATGTCTTGTATAAATATGTAAACACACATACATAGAGCTTGGTAGAATGGATAGAGAATTGGTATGAAAGCCAAGAAGACCTGGGTTCAAATCCTGTCCCTGACACACACTGGCTGTATGTGAAAAAAAAAACCATTTAATTTCTTAGCACTCTGAGATAGAAGTGTTAAGCACACTACCCAAAGACTCAGCCTACAAAACTCCCAAGTGTGGCCTGAACCAGATTAAAATGTAGTCGGGAAATATTTTACAAGATACAATAAAACACAGATAATGTTATATTTGGTTTTCTAAGTCAATATGTAGCCTGCAAAGATCCTTATGTGTAGTTCAGTGGTCCCCATTTCTCTTTGACACTGATACCACTGCTCTAAGGAACTCTGTAAGACTAAGTTGCAGAGAAGGGGTTGGCCTTCATTGGTAGAAAGAACTTTCTCATTGATGAGTTTTCCATATATCAATGAAATGACAGGTCCTCTGTGTACATGGGTAAATGGGTCAGTAGTGGTCATAGTGATGCCCCTTTCTTACCTGACCAATTTTACTAATAGAATGTGATAGAAACAAAGAAAGTTTTTTGAGAAAAAAACTGACAAAAAAGCTCCTCAGAGCAAAAGTACCCAAAGACAAAGATGGCCAAAATGTCCTGGTTTCCAGCATCTAATTTCTAGAAGAATTTAAACATGGGCAACTGGTACTTCCAAAAATTTGGTGGCTATGGTACTATGTGTCTTGGTGGACAGAAATGTGGGTTTTGGTTTCTCACCATAAAGAATAAAAAGCCATTTATCAAGTGCTTACTATTGCCAAGCAATAGCTAAATTCTGGGGTTATAAATCCAAAATCAAAGGCTGCCTTGCCCTTATATTCTTATACCCCAATGTAAAACAACAAACAATGGGAAACAACACACAGGAGAGTAGTGTCCAGAAGGGAGGACTTTGGGCTAGAATGCCAGAGGGGTGGTGAGTGGAGCCATAGGAGAATAGATGGACACACTACAATAGATAGAGCAGTGGCAGAGTGGTTTTGATCATGGTTCCTATTTCCGGACCTTGTTGGGGGTAGGAGGAGATGAGGAAAGGGGACATGTACAGCAAGAAGACCATAGATGAGAAGGAGGTGGCCAGAGAAGAGGACAGGAAGTAAAATTTTGTGGCACTTTCCCAAAATTGTGCTCCAGGAGGAGTAGTTACTAATCAGGAGAGCAAGGAGCATAAGTTCTTCCAGGATATAGTCTCTGATATGGGCAACAAGGACACTGTTGAGAAGATGGCTCGAATTAAAGGAACAAGAAAGAGCTGAGTCATTTCATACAAGAAACTTGGCTTTGAAGCAGTAGGGTTGATCAAGACCAGACTTCCAAAAATGGAGACAAGATCTTAAAATGGGTCTGAAAAGAATCCTCAGAGCCAGATCACAGGAGTCTGCACTATCATCTGCTTCTTGTAAGAGCTGATTGGAGGAAAATCCTGATGCTTACAATTGCTAATGGGAGTAAAAGTTTTGCTCCTTAGAAGAGATGATTGGAAGAAAAAGCTTTGCTGGTTGGAAAAAATGATGGAAAAGAAAAGATTCATTTCTACCTTTATCCTTCCCTGCACTGCCATCTATTGCTTTACACCTCTAAGACCAACCAAGGGAGCCTAGAAAAACTCTGCAGTACCCAGGCTGAGGGCTCTGTTTTATTGGAAGAGTTTAACATTGCTTCTGTATCCCAGAAGAGGACTTGTAAATAGCAGCCATCAGAGAAGTGGCCTTGCCCAGCAAGAGAGTTCAAAAGCCCAGAAAAAAAGCAACCCTATCAATCATTGCACTGTAGTGCAAACTGTTCTTGAAGGAGACAAAGGATGCTAAAGTCCACAGTCCAGAGTTGTGAGTTGCCCTATCCATATGTTGTTGCATGGGTGTCAGAGTGTGTCCTAGGTATTAATGTTTGGAGTGTTATACTTTATTAATTTTTGATTTGCCCTTATGTGTGTGCAAGACAAAGACTGTCTGGATCTGTAATTTTATCACTGTGGGAATTACATATAAAAACTCATGTCACCAATTGCAGACCAGTAACTCATGTGTAACTCATAGACTCAGTGCCTGGGGCACTGAGATTACATGATTTTCTACTGGTCACTCAGCCAGTGTTTGTCAGCAGTAGGACTGTAGCCCAGATGTTCCTGGTTCCAAGACCATGCTGCCTTGCAAGATTATTTTCAAATGTATATTGCTATGATTAATAAAAATACAGATTCTCTTAAAGGTATCATTGAATTCACATGTTACTATTGAATATGAACCCATTACTTAGGGGCGAATCTATTGTTAACTACCCTCATTGAACTTTACTAGGCTGGTCCTTGGACAACAGACCTAGCCATTGACCAGGACCATTCTCAGAATCTTTCCAGTTGGAGACGACTTGCTAGAGCCTGCCATCCCTAGGCATAGCCTTCAGGAAACCAGGATCATCTCTCCACCTCAATGAATAGCTTTTTATATTAATCTATTTTATCAATCAACACTTATCAATCAACATATAAGAATCTTCAAAATTTCTTTCCATTAAAAAATCCTTTCATACTTTTAAAGTCTGAGAACCCTGTGCTAGCTAAACTAGACTACTATGCATTTCTTGCTCCCACCTTGCTCTCTTCTATTGCCATGCCTTTGCTTCGCAAAGTCTCTCATGCCCAGAGTATTATTTGCCAGAGTTCCTCCCTTTCCTCAAAGCCTAAATCAAGTGATACTTCTTTGAAGCCTTATCTGCCACACCCCTTGGGGCAGCTAGGTGGTGTAGTGCATAGAGTACTGGCCTGAAGCTGGGGAGGACCTGAGTTTAAATCTCACCTCAGATACTAGTTGTGTGACCCTGGGCAAGTCACTTAACCCCAATTGCCTTAAAAACATCTGGGGCCATCTTCAGTCATCCTGATATATATCTTGCCATTGGACCCAGATGGCTCTGGAGGAGAGAATGAGGCTGGTGACTTTGCACAGAACTGCCTCACTTAAATCTAATTCACTACAAGTCATAACATCATCCTAATGTCATAAACAACAGCCACATCCCTAAGCCCCCAAAACAGAAAAAGTGATCTTTCCTTCCTTAAAATTCTCCAAACATTTTATAAGTACCTCTTCTTTGTGTCTATTTCACTTTCCCTCATATCATAGGTATTTGTGTAAATGTCCTTTATTCCATTAAATTGTAAGCTTATTGAGCTCAGGGTCAATACATTGTCAATTTTTATATCCCCAGCACCTTGGACAGTGCTTTTACACAGCAGATGCTTAAGAAACACTTATGGAATTGAACTGAGTAATCTATACAGAATCCCAATATTGGGAAAACATTTCAGAGGCCATCAGGTCCAGACCATCCCTGAATAGAAATCTCCTCTAAAATATTCCTGACAAGTAATCATGCTGAAAGAGTGTGGTATAATGGCTAGAGAGTTCACTTTTACAGTTGGGAAGACCTGGATACCTTTAAATTCACTCACTCACAAATTCATTCATTCATCAAACAATTATTAATCACCTGTATTCAAGGAATTATGCTAGGCATGGGGAATTAAAAGACAAAAGCAAAATCCAGTCACTACCATCAAGAAAAGAACTTACATCCTACTGGGAAAATACAACATATAAACAAGTTAAAAAATTTTTTTAAATGCAAAGTAATTTTGAAGGGAGAAAGCACTAATAAAGGAGAGTTCAGGAAAGGTTTTCTGTGGGAGGTATTACCTGAGCTGAACCTTGAAAGCAGCTAGGGACTCCAAGAAGCAGAGATAAGGAGGGAGAGAAGTTCAGGGGGTGAGAACAGTTTTCTAGCTCTAAACATTTTTGTGATTCAGTGAATACATTCCATGTTCCCTCCCTGCCTGACACAGTCCTCTCCCGCCCTGACCTTCCTAGGGAGAGAAGCTAACATTAACAACCCCTTGATACAGAAAAGCGTGTGTAGGACATGCAGCCATATGGACAGCACGCATGAAACAGACAGTCAGCGCCATTCCAGTGGGAAGTCCAAGAACAAGCTGCCACTCTTCTAAGGCAGCCACCTGCCTCCTATTTCCTTTACACTTTTTCCATAGCCCTAGCTCCTCTGTCCTCCAGGACCTCTGAAAGCAAGCCTCTCAAGGTTAAAAGCTTTTTCCACTTGTGCTCAAGTATGAAGTGGAAAACACATGAAGGGATACAAATGGTTACTTAAGATTTTGCTAAAAGGCTGAAGACTCTAAATAAAGAGTTCTTGATTATTAGCTCAGGACAGCCTATCATCACTGTTCCATGGACAAATTGTATTGCATGTCAGAGCACACTGAAGATGCACAATAATTTATCAGTCAGAACATAGAAAATTGTACAGTACGGAGCGTCTTTGCAGATCCACGCATTTTTACTCTGCATTTACTCCTTCGCTTCTGGCTTAAAGGGACACTGCCAATAGAGACCCCATATTTAGGTTGTGGTTTTTAAAAAGTCTTTTACAAAAATCTAATATGAATAGAAATGGTGGGGGTGGGGTGGGTGACATTTATAATTTTTTAAAAATGAAAACTATTTTTCATGCTTTTTTCCCTCCCCTGGCTTTTTTCACTCTTCCATTTATGGTTGCCTAAACCCCAAACGGAGCCCTAAGTATATATAACTAAACTCTGGAATGACAAGACAGAAGGGTAGCCTTTTGCAGGGAAATGGAAGAAGCAATTGTTGAAGAAAGCACAGCTTAGGTGATAGATGTGAGTTCAGATTTTTTAAATGCTCTGTCTGGGTGTTTTTATATATATATATAAAAACACATACACATATATTATATATACATTATATATATATGTATATATATATATTTTAGTATGTCTCAGGCCCCCCAAAAGTGACGATATGCAAAGAGTTAAACAAATCATAGATTTGAAACTGGAGGGGGTTCTTTGAGGCCAATTAGTTCAACCCTCTTGTTTTACAGAGAAGAAAACTGAGTCCTAAGGAAGTTAAATGATTTACTCACGGTCACAGAGTCGTTAAAATTAGAAAGGACAGTTAGTATAAAACCTTACTTATTTTTACAGATGAGGAAACAGGACCAAAGGGGTTAAGTTAACTGGCTTCCCCAAGGTCATTCTCCTTATTAGTGAGAGAGTTGTTGGCATGCTCTCCTCCTGCATCCCTTCTTCCTGGTTTCCTTCAAATTGCAGGTAAAATTTTACTTTCTACAGGAAGCCTTCCCCCCCTTAACTCTAGTATAATCTCTATATTGCCTTTTTCCTATTTATCCTGTATACAGCTTGTTTGTACATATCTGTTACATGTGGTCACCCCCATTAAACAGTGAACTCCTAGAGAATGGGGACTGTTTGATGCCCTTATTTATATCGACAGCACCTGGCACAGTGCCTTGTACAAAGTAGGTGCTTAATAAATGTTTACTGGCTTAATGACCGAACCCAAGTATCTTGACTTCTGGTGCAGTACACTTTCTACTACTATCTCTCCAACACATCTTTAATCCTCATTACCAGCAAAACACAAATTGTTGACTGATTTGGGTGCAAAGGCAGGAGGCAATCTGCAAAGGCTATGTTAGAATATAAGTGACTTGATAGCTGGGCTGGCGTCCAGCACTTGTAGGGCTGGGAACAAGTGTGAATCAGCAGCTGGACCGTCTGGGTGGTTCTAATTCATTTTCTCTGTCACTGTGTTTGTCCTCTCACTGCATGGGTCACATTTAAAGACCTGAGCCTGGCCCCCTAGCCTAGGATATGATAACATCATAAAGCAATGGCTCTGCCGAGAAGCCTCCTCGACTTTACCACCTCTGGAATAAATCGTACTTGAGAACAGAATTAGAGGGGGGAAGGGGAAGAGATAAAAAAGCAACCCCAATTCAGGAAACCCAACGCTAGGGTTTAAGGGGTTCTGGTGACAGCCCATTTAATTTCTCCTTTTGTTGGCTTGGTCCCAGCCTTCCCCTCTTATCTAGCCCCCTCCTAGAACATCAGAGCAGCTGGGAATCTGTCCCATCCCTAATTATTACCCCTGGGCTGCCAAAGTGGAGGCCCCACCACAGAGGAGGATGGCAGCTGAGTGCAGAACGTGACAACACCAGCAGCAGGTGGGCCTCGACAGAAAAGGCCAGATTACTGTCTCTGTGATTACTGTCATCCATCTCAAGCCAGGAAGGCAGAGAGAGGAGTATGCTCAGTCTTGGCCACCTGCTCTTCTGTCTCTGGATGCCACTGTAATTCCTCATGCTTAGAAGGGAGGAAAGGAAGCCCAGACTATAGAATAGTACCATACTGCAGAGAAATAACCGGTGTTCTCCGAACCATTACAGATCATTTAGTCTGTCCCAATTAAAGCAATTACCAGGTAGAAAGAACTGATTTTTCCATGTGTACTTTGGGGCAGAATTATATTAATTCTATTACAGGGAGAGGCAGAATATCATAGGAGAACCCCGAGACAGAAGATTTAGGTTCAAATTTCAACTGGGATAGTTACTTGCTGGGTAGGTGACCACAGTTAAATAATTTTGCTTCTCTGATACTGAATTTCTTCCTCTAGAAAAGAAGAGAATAATATGTGTGTGACCCACTTCACAGGGTTGTTGCAAGGAAAAAACTTTTCAAGCCCGAAAGTGAATTATTAGTATTACTACTTTAGCTTTAGATAGATATCAGAAATGTTCGTTTATTTCCCTGTATATGTGCAGGGACTTGCTGGAGGATTGGGGGGAAGGGGAGACAGGGATAGGGTATGAAGCATATTCATTAAAGGGGTGGAAGGAAAGTAACTGACTCATTCCTCTCCTCCCCCATCATCACCCCCCCCCCAATAAAGGGGATAACCAGGATGATGCACAATGTGTGGAGAGGGAAGATGTGCCTTGGGGGATGGGAGGAGTTTGAGAGACTCACTTCTTCACATGCTTCCAACTTCAAGCCAGTGGTATTGAAATTCAAGGTTTGGGAACAGACCTGGACCCAGGGTTTTCATTCAGAGTAGGAAGTAGAGAACCCCTCACTTAACACTGATCAGAAGGGTCGCCTGCACATCACAACAGTTCTTTTTAATAAGTGATACTTAACATTTCTAAAACAACTTAGCAATGTTCATAGGTTTTCCCTTTTCACCTGGTAAATAATCAATCTTTGCTAATAATGCAATTGGTTTAGGACTCTGAAAGGAAAAGGGGTATAGAAAATAACAATTTATTGTAGTAAGCAATAAGAGGAAGAGCCTTGAGTGAGGAAGACCTAAGTTCAAATATGGTCTCAGACACTCACTAGCTATGTGACCCTGGGCAAGTCACTTAACCTTTGCCTTGGTTTCCTTATCGGTAAAATGGTGATAATAATAGCTCCTACCTCCCAAGGCTGTTGTGACACCTAGTGTTATATAAAGCTTAGCTTATTACTATTGATATCTAGTTTCTTTCCACTATATCAATCTGCAGAAATTGATTTCAGCTAAGGGAAACTTCTTCAACAATTAGGCTGCCCAAAAGCAGAATGGATGGCTTAGGGAATAGGGCCTCCACTCCCTGTGAGTCTTTAAGGGAAGTTAGCTACTTGCTGGTCCCAGAGGTTGTAGAGAGGCTTCTGGCTCAGATACAGGCTGAACCAAATGGTTTCTAAGGTCCTTTATCACACACATATTCTGTGAGATGCAAACTCTGACTTTCGAATGTTGCCTTAACCTGGTATCAGATTCAGGAGAACTGAAAACAATGATGAATTTTGCCACTTTGTTTAGCTCGGTTATTATGAGTGAAGTCAGTCGCCAATGATTAGTCGTGCATATTTGCTGGCTATAGGATATTGTTTGACATAGTGGCAATTTGTAATTTTGCTTACAGACTTTTCCTTTTGCTCTAAAAAAACATATAGTAACATAGGTAACATCCTGCATTTATTTTATTCATATGAACAGATGCTTTTTATCACTATCATCAGCAAATATTATATTGAGTACCAAGAGTAACTCTATGTCAAGTACTAGGTTAGACTGGGGCCCTTGATGTCCCTTATAACTCTAAGGAGATCATTTTACTTGTGCAATCTGCACTAAGTCAAGTCAATAAGGCAACATGTCCAAAACAGAAATGCGACATTTGGCATTAGAAGACCTGGGTTCAGATTCTAGTTCCACCATCTATGTGGCCTTGGGCAAATCATGTGCTCACTCTCTCTGGGTTTTAGTTTCCTCATCTGTCAAAGGAAGCATTGGATGAAAGGACCTCTAAGATCCCTTCTCCCTTTAGATTCCTGATGCTTAATAAATTGGGCTTTTCTTCCCTTCTTTCTTTTTCTTTTTTCATCCTTCCTCACTTCCATTCTTTCTTTTACTTCCTTCCTTGATTGTTTCCTTGATTCCTTTATTTTTTTATACTGAATGGGCAATAATAGCCCCCAGCCCAAGCCTCTGTTCTTCATTGTTTAGGTTCTTATGTTTTACAATAAGTGTAAATAGCAAACGTTTTTCTGTTCTGTTCTTCCCCTCCAAGACTGATTCTTTTATGCCATCTTTTCTCTCATTTCTTGCCTATCCCTTAGTCATTGAATGGGCATTGCCTCAGACAAACTGAGAGCTGGGAAAGATATTAATTTAGAAAGGCCAAGGTTACCCACTGCATTCTGGGCCATCTCAAGTTGCCTTGACTTTTGTCTTGCCACTGGACTTCCATAACTCTGGAGGAGTGAGGCTGATGACTTTGTTCTGCTCTGCCTCGTTTAAATCCAGTGCATATGCAAGTCAAGACATCACCCTCCTGATGTCACTGATCCTCTTGGAAAAGAAAGATGAACAACAACAATAAGAGTGAGGATTCATAGGATCTGCTCTAAATCCATAGGGAAGTTGAAGTGATTTAATTCTAGGGATGAGGTAAGCCAAAACAATATCTTCATTTATTTCATGTTGCTCTAGATTTAATTTCCATTTCCAAGTCAGTAGCATTTATTCAAATTCTAGTCACCAGGTTACACTTAAAAGCACTTCTCCTACTTAAACCAAAACACAGTTTGGTGATGTTCAAGTTATACAATTAGCCACCAATAATATTAACATTTTTACATAGTACTTTAAAATTTACAAAGCACTTTACATACATTATCTCACATAAGGCTTTTTAAAAAAGTTATAAAAGTATTTTATTATTTTCCAGTTACATGTAGAGATAGTTTCCAACATTTGTTTTTATAAGATTTCTAGTTTCTAATTTTTTCCCTCCCTCCCCTCTCTCCCAGCTCCCCAAGACAGCAAGTTAATCTGATATAGGTTATATATGTACAATAACAGTAAACATATTTCTGTATTAGCCGTGTTATAAGAGAAGAATCTGAGTAAAATTTAAAAACCTCAAAAAAGAAAAACAACAGCACCAAAAACAAAAGAAATAGTATGGTTCAATCTGCATCCTTCCACAGTTCTTTTTTTTCTGTATTTGGAGAGCCTTTTCCATCATCACATAAGGCTTTTAACAATCCTGTCAGGTGGGTACCACCTATATCATTCCCCCCACTTTACAGAGAAGGAAACTGAGGATTAAAAAGTTTAAGTTCCTTTCCCATGGTCACACAAAGGTATAATTTGAACTCAATCATTATAGACTTCAAATCCAGCATGTTATCTACTACACCACATGGTCCATCCAAGGATAATCAATATTTGTTCTTAAATCATAATTGTTAGCATTGGAAAAGATATCAGAGATCATTCAGTCTGCCACATATTTCTGTTTTGTTTTGCTTTGTTTTATTGTGTGTTTTTTTCCAGTTGAGGCACAGGGCTGGACCTGTAATTTAATAAGTGTGGAAATGCCTTTCCCTAAATCAGACAGGGAAGTCTATAATTTGTAGGTTTAGAGAGTACCTTTAGAGGCACTAAAAAGTTGATAGCTAGTATGGGTCCTGACTCCAAGACTAGTCCTCTATTATTCAATTATGTCTTTCATCCCCTTGTGAGGAAATGGAAAATTGACTATAAATCTAATACTCCATTAGTTCAAGGGATCCATGATCTCACCTCCAGTGACACAGATTGTAATCTACCCATACCCATGAGATTTTTTTTTAATCCATGTCCTCTCACAAACTCACCAACATGCTCAGCTGGTTACCCTTTCTCCATATTATTTTACCATTACACAGATACAAATGGAACATGAAGGATGTCAATTGGTTGTCAATATGTTGGTTGCAATCAATATGTGACCAGCTCATCTTTTTCTTTTAGTTATACATTTCTTTTGTTTTTTGGTGAGGCAATTGGGGTTAAGTGACTTGCCCAGGGTCATACAGATAGTAAGTGTCAAGTGTCTAAGGTCAGATTTGAACTCAGGTCCTCCTGACTTCAAGGCCAATACTCTTTCCACTGCACCAACTGTCTGACCCAGTCATACATTTCTTTGATGACACCCTTTGTCCCATCTCTCCAAATTCTCATTTTTAATGTGTTGCAGTTTGTTCATGCCTTCTGTGGACCTGTCCATTGCCTTTCAGGTGATCCTCAACTTCAATTATTTAGCAATTCTAAACATTTCATGGCTTTAGAATTACAGTCAAGCCATGTCTATGTGCACAGCAGATAGAGTGCTGGACCTGCAGTCAGGAAGACATCTTCCTGAGTTCAAATCTAGCCACAGATACTTGCTTGTCACTTTACCCTGTTTGCCTAAGTTTGTCATCTGTGAAATGAGCTGGCGAAGGGAATGGCAAACTTACTCTAGTATCTTTGTCAAGAAAACCCCAAATGGGGCTGTGAGGAGTCAGTCACAATTGAATCAACTCAACAACAACTCTAACAACATGTCTATAAATCCGAAGTCAAATGTATTCCATGAAAGAATGATTTGGTGTCCATAATATTTAGGATACTATTCAGAAGACTTGATAGCTTCTCCTAATGAGTGGGCATTCTAAAGGATTTCAGTTACCTGTAGAATCCTATGTATTCTATGGCTGCTCAATACATATTAAGCTTAGACAAATATTCAGACCCGGTTTCTCTTAAGGATTTTGCTACTACTTAACTAAATTTGAAACAACCCACCAAGTCCTAACCCTAGCTGAAGCACGGTATTAAAAACAAAAACCCTTTGCTTACATTGACAAAGCTGGTCATGATGCTAATATGTTTTTCCTGTTGCTGTCTCTTGTGAGAGCCTGGCTATTGAACAGTGACTGTGGAGCTTATTCCAGGCAGGAAGGGCAGAACAAGACCTGGGAGTACGTAGGAACCCTTTAACACTGTGGAAACATGAGTTTAAGCCTGACTGTGTATGTTAGGAGCTAAGAGCCAGAAAAACTACCTTTGGCAGCTAGGTGCTGCAGTGGGTGTGGTGATCAGGAATCAGGAAGACCTTAATTCAAATTTCTACTACCCATGCAACCCTAAATAAGTCACTTAATCTCTGACTGACAGCTTCCTGAGCTGGAAAAATGAGGATAACAAAAGCTCACAGGGTTGTTGTGTGGAATCAAATGACATATCTGTAAAGTGCTCAACACATAGTAGGTGCTTAACAATTGTTTGTTCCTTTTCTCCCCTCCTTTCTTGTGTAAATTCCCTCTTTTTGGAAAGCCCAGGGAAATAAAATGTTGTACATGTTGTGCTGCCTTTTATGAGAACTGGAGGAGCTCTTCTTTAGGAACAAAAGCCAGATCAGCCCTTCAGAGAGCATTTGGCAGGACATTTCTGCTCTAAGAAAGTCTGGATTAAGTGGTTCACTCCTCAAATTTCAGTCCTTTGATTTTTCTCCAGCTAGAAGTGATACCTTCTTTCTTACCTGCAGACTCTCTTAACCTCCCTGACTTATCATATCACAACTTTTTTGTATAGTTTTGTTAACTTTATTAATATTAGTTAGACTTGGAAAGGATTTGAGAACTTCTAAAAGGCTCATCCCAGTCCAAGACTCCTTGAGGGGAGGGACAAAGTCATTTTTCATCTTTGTATACCCAGTGCCTACCACAGTGCCCCGCACATGACAAATGCCTAAAGAGAGGTCTGTTAAATTGAATTGAATCCATCAATCACACCAAACAGACTGTGGCTGGCATCATCACATCAGATTGTTCTAAGACAAATAACCTGAGTATTACACAAAATAGAAAGTTGCAGGGCAGAAAAAGAATCTTTTTTTTAAAAGGGAGTCACATCTCCCTGTATCATAATTTTTTTTTTTTTGCAGGGCAATGGGGGTTAAGTGACTTGCCCAGGGTCACACAGCTAATAAGTGTCAAGTGTCTGAGGCCGGATTTGAACTCAGGTCCTCCTGAATCCAGGGCCCATACTTTATCCACTGTGCCATCTAGCTGCCCCTTGTATCATCAACTTTAACATTCATATTAATTATAAAAAGGAATAAGTATGGCAGACAAGTTTCAAAGAACTTTCACTTTAATTATCTTATTTGATCTTCATCGATCAATAGTAAATCGACAAACATTTATTGTTTACTTTTCATGTGCCAGTAACTGTGCTATGTGCTGGGGATTTAAAAAAAGGCAAAAATATGATCCTTGCCCTCAGGAGCTCACATCTCAATGGGGGAAATAATATTCAAGTAACTATGTACATATAAGATATATTCAGTGTAAATGGAGGGTAATCTCAGAGGAAAGGCACTAGAAATATGCATGTAAATATGCAAGGGAGCTTTGGAGAAAGGCTGCTTGCACTTTATATTTGATCCTGAAGGTAATAGGGAGCCACTAGACTCTGTTGAATAAAGGATGGAGGGTAGGTGACATGGTCAGACATGAACTTTAATAAAATCTCTTTGGCAAATGAGTGAAGCATGGAATGGATTGGAATGGGGAGAGACTTGAGGCAGAGGGAGCAACCAGAAAGTTTTCATAATAGTCCAGGCTTCAGGCTATGAGAAGAAAGACAGGTTGTATACAAGTGATATTGTATAAAAACTCAGGGGAGCAGTTAATGGTGGGTGTATAGATCAGCAAATTATCTGCATAAAGATGATATTGAAAGACATTGGAGCTGATAAGTTCACCAAGCAATATACTACAGAAGAAGAGGAGCAGACCCAGAACAGAACCTTGACAAACATCTGTGGTTAGTCCTCATGACTTGGATGAATATCTACCAAAAGAAACTGGGAAAGAGAAGTCAGACTGGTAAGAGAAGAGCCAGGAAAGGGTAGGGTCATGAAAGCTTAGGAAGGAGAGAATATTCAAAAGTGATGAACACTGTCAAAGGCTACAGCTAGATTAAGGAGGATGAGGATTGAGAAAGGGCCATTAGATTCAGCAATTAAGAAATCATTCATGTCTCTGGAGAGAACAATTTCATTTGAATGATGAGGTCAAAAGCCAGACAGACATGCACATACACACATACACATGTATGTATATACACACGCAAGCACATGCACACACAACCCACAGAATGGGGCTCATTTCTGACAATGGTCCACAACCTGTACTCATTTTATTGAGATAGGGTATGCTTTTACTACAGTAAAGCAGGTAAACTTCTCCAAGGAGAGGGGGGTACAAGCCAATGTCTGAAATGTTTTTCTCCATTCAATCCTAGTTTGTAAATGACACAAAGCTGAGAGGGAAATCTCTTTGGATGACAGAGTCAGGATTCCAAAAGACCTTGATAGGTTAAAGCACTGAGTTGACTCTACTAAGATAAAATTCAATAGAGATAAATATAAAATCTTATACTGAGGTTCAAAAATCAAGTATGAGATGGGGGAGGCATGGTTAGAGATCAATTTATCTGAACAAAGATCTATAAATGTGAGCCAGTAGTGTGATGTAGCAGCTCCCCTCCCCCCCAAAAAAAAAACCCCACCACCACCACCACCTAATGTCATATTGGGTTGCATTAAAAGAACCCTACCTTCCAGGAATTAGGTTGTGATTATTCCTTTGTATTCTCCTCTGGTTGGACTACATCTGGAGTATTGTGTTCAGTTCTGAATACCATGGATTAAGAATGACATTAATAAGCTAGAGAGCATCTAACAGAAGGCAGCCAGGATGGTAAAGAACCTTGAATAATATGAGAATCATTTTTAAAAAATGGTATGCTTATCTTGGAGAAAAAAGTCCCAAGGGGGAGACATGAAATAAAGGATTACCATGTACAAGAGTGATTACACTTTTGGGAGATGGCCCCAAATGATGGGAATAGCTACTGGCAAATTTAAGCTTGATAATGGGGGGAGTCTTCATAAAAATTGGCTATCCAAAGAACACCTTGCCTTGACAGGGAGTGGTTCCCTTCTATTGGAATTTTTCAAGCAAAGGATGGATCACCACTTTGTTGGGTATGCCATAATGGAGATTCTTTTTGGAATAGAGACTGGGCTAAATTGGTACTAACATTTTTCCCAACTCCAAATTTCTATGATTGACATAAAATCAATTAATTGTCCAGGCAAGTGGTGATTAGAGCTTAAAATAGGATGACAGTCATGTGAGTGGAGAGAGAGGGTAGGATGTGAGAGATGTTGCAGAATTAGAATGGACAGCACTTAGCAACTGATGCAATAAAGAGGTTGAAGGAGAGAGAAGAATTAAAGATGACTGAAGTGTTATATCTGGGTAACTAGAAGGTTGATCAACACAAATTAGGGGCAAAGGAAGGTTTAGGGAAGAAGATGATGCAGTATACCTAATGGACACATAGAAACGTACAACTGTAAGCTGTAGATGTAAGCTTAGTATTTAGGGGAAAAATTAGGGCTGGTTATATGTAAATTTGGATGCTTGGATATTTAAAAATATTTTGTGCATATTAACTTAAAACTGAGGTGAATAATGTTATAATTAAATCATTTCAATGTCAAATTAAATGCTATTAGTGCCTCTAGTTCTAGGTATATTCATTATACATTGAAGACATCAGATAGAGAGCAAGGACCCAGAGGCAAAGAGAAGATATTGGATCAAAGATATAGGTCTGAGGGATCTTGGGAATGGAAAAGGCTTGAAAAAGTCACTATTGGCAATGTGATAAGAAGTATGTCAAGAAAAGATGTAACAAAAGACTCATAGTTGATCTAGAAGGTCTTTAGCAATCATCTAACCCAGTCACTTCATCTTATATATTAAAGAATGAATGCTTAGAGAGTTTAGGGACTTGTCTAAGGTCATAGAATGACTTATTGTCAGAATGTGGACAAGAATTTGAGTCTCATTGTTTTTTCCTCCGAACTACAATATGTGAAGATGAGAGAGGTGGGGCATAAATCACCAGTAGAAATGCATGCTAGTTTATTGATAGACAAACTGTAGATCAGATAAGCCACCTTTTCTCTGTCTGCAGAAGATATAAAGTGTGACAAGCTGACCTCATGTTGCTATAGGGACCAGAATCTTTGCCAAGCAACATGGTAACTGAATCTAATCTGTGCTATGTACACAGTCTGCTCACATCTCCAGGCCTACTTGTTGGGAGAGGTGTGAGAGAAAGGTCTGTACATGAGGGAGGAGGGATATATTATATTAAACCAATAAACTGAAAACTTGAGTAAATTAGTTTCTATTTAAATTGATGCACTGTCAGAGTCAGATGATATTAGCAGCTATAGATAGAACCTGGTGTCTTCAACGTACATTGTATTTTTATGTCGTTGAGAATATCTCTAAATTTCTAGAGCTCAATCTGTAGTTTTCTAGGACATACAGTTTTCATGTATATCAATCAATTTGTTTTGATTATAGCAATGTGTTTTCTGAACAAAGAACTCTTCCCAGCATTCTGAAAGAGAAAACAGATAAAGGGTCCCCTTTTCAGGCCTGAGACAAAAGATTGCTGCACGTTTGAGCAGTTAAAATGTAAAAAAAAAAAATCTTCTGGAGAACTAGACCTGGGATCAAGTGTCAGAAGGAAATGATGTCATTTCCCAACCCCAGAGACATCTGGGAATGGACAACCATTCGTTTGGGCTTGTGTGAGAGCCATTTTGCCCTGGAATTAAAAAAGATAAACACATAAGCTGTTCAGAGAGGGTAGAAAAGCATAGGTTTTTCAACAGACTGCATCCTCTGGGATACTAGAATTATTTTCTCAATGTTGCTTCTACATAGTCTTACATGCTCTAGAAAACTTACATGTAAATTCGTACCAGTTAAAGGAATCTGTGAAATCCCTGACTAGATATCACATTGCTGCAGCTTCCAGTTATTTGAAAATAAATTGTTATCTATCCCTCAGCAGTCCACCATTTGGGCTGAAGGAGACTACATCTAATTTTGGGAAGTTGACCCAAAAAAGATCACTCATTTTTGGCTTATTAGGCCAACATATTCATCCTAGAATTTACTATAGGAAAAAGAGTTTTACATATGTTCTGAGTTGGGCCTAACTTAGGCCAGTGCTCTGCTAGGTTAGGCATGAAAAATGAGACCTTTGTGGGTCATTCAAACAGTAAACGAAAGATTTCCTTAGATTTCCTCCAAACACTCCTCTCTTTCAAACTTCCTTATTTCTGCTGAAGTCACCATCAACCTTCCTTCCAACCTCTTAGGTTCATAATCTTGGCATTATCTTTAAGTCCTCTCTTTCCTCTCACATATCTAATTTGTTGCCAAATCTTGCCATTTTTACTACAATATCATGTCTCACTTTCCAAACCCTTTCTCTATTCTCACAGTAGAAAAAAGATATTTAACAAGAATTGAAGACATTCTCCTCAGATTTGTTTGCTGGTATCCACATCCTGCCCAACAACTGTGAATGTTTTCCAAGGCCATCTCCTGGATCTCTTCCTTTCCCCAATACTTGCTCTCCTGGATCCCATGGGTTTAATTATTATATCCATACAGCTGACTCACAGATTTGTATATACAGCTCCCATCTCTCCCCTGAGCTTCAGTCTTGCATCACCAACTACCTATTTCATCCTGGTTGACCTGGAGCCACCGCAAACTCAACATGTCTAAAACTGAACGCATTATCCTCTCTTCCAAATGTCCTTATTTCTGTTGAAGGTACCACCATGTATCCATCCTCTCCGGTTCATGACCTTGACATTATTTTCAAATCCTCTCTCTCATCCCACATATTCAATCTGTTGCCAAATCTTGCCATTTCTACCACTACATCATTTCTCACTTACAAACCCTTTTCTCTACTCACATAGTCACCATTGCCAAATTGATTTTTCCTTAAGCACAGATCTGATCATGTCACTCTGCTAACTCAATAAACTCCAGGGATACCTTATATTGAATCTATGATGAAATAGAAATTCTTCTGTTTAGCTTTTAAATTCTGTCACAATCTGGCCAAACCTATCTTTCTAGCATCACTAGATGTTATTCTCTTCTCCCATGGTCTATGATACAAGCCAACTGCCCCTTCTGCTTCTCACACACAACAGCCCATTTCTGTGGCTTTGAACTCACCATCCCCCCATGTCAGGAATGGACTTTTTTCTATTCCTTCAAGATATACCTCAAGCACCACTCTACATGAAACCTATCCAAACTGATCTCCCTAACCACTAGTGCCCTCCTTTAACTGATTTGTATTTAACCACTTTGTATTTATTCTCTTGATATTCAATCTGCATATACTTATGCTATGTGTTTATTCCCTTGATATTTAACCTGCATATATTTGTACTGTATATTGAGATGTACTTGTCTCCCCATTAAAATAAAAGCTCCTTGAGAACAAGGATCCTTTCATTCTTTGCCTAGGACATAGAAGGTACTTAAAATTTGTTGCTTGATTGATAAAAAATATGAAGATTAAAAAAATAAAGGAAGAGTTGTATGAAGTAATATAGAATGAACGGAGGGAAATCATTAATACACATAATTAGCATGACTATAGAAATGAAGGTAACTTAATTATTCTAATTTTAAAAAATTCATGGCAGCAGCAAGGTGGCACAGTGGATAAAGCACTGGCCCTGGATTCAGGAGGACCTGAATTCAAATCCTGTCTCAGACACTTGACTCTTACTAGCTGTGTGACCCTAGGGAAGTCACTTAAACCTCATTGCCCCACAAACAAACAAAACAAACAAACAAAAAACCCCAAGAAAAGCCCCCCCCATTTTTTTTTAATTCATGATATATTTTGTCTTGGTACAAGAGACAGTCCTCTATGAATACCCTGAAGCCAAGGCACATTACCTGGAAATGGTTTATCATTTGTTAACAGAAAGGATGTACCCTTTTAACTATGGAAGTATAAATCCTGAATATTGTCTCAGACCAGCATTTTGTTGCTTTTCCATATTGACTTTATTTCTAGTTGCAGTCGTTGTACATATTGTTCTTTTGGCTCTATTTTAGGAAGACAACTTAAAATAGCAACAAGTCAAATAAAAGAAATATTAAAAATGTTATTATCTTAAAAACATATACCCTGAACCCTTTCTTAACAAAGGGAAAGTTTGTTTAGGGGCAAGATTGCATGCACTATAATGAGTTACAATAATTTTAAAATGTTGGTTTCCATTAGGGTTTTAGGGGCTTATGAAACATACTGTGTTAGGTGCTGAGAATATAAAGAGAAAAATGAAGGTTGTCCTTGTTCTCAAGGAGATGACATTTAGAAGATTTGAAGACATCTATAGCAACTTGGTGTTCTCTCTTACTATCCTCACCTATCTTGGGTTTCAATTCTTTCTTCCTTATGGTTTTTACAGTCTTTCCAGTTGGAGGATCATTGTTCTTGATAACAAACAAACACAAAAAGAGAGATACTACAACAACAACAAAAAATAGAAATCGAGTAGTGCTGATTTCTTCCTGTTATCTGTTAACATTAAGCCATCTTTACTAAGCAGTGAGTCTGTCCTACCCTGGCAAAGTAGTAGTCATATTTTCCATCTGGTCAGATAGTCCACAGTGTACTTAAGTAACAATATTTCTATTTTGCCTTTGTCCTTACTCAAATGCTCTCCACCAAGCATCCACCATCAAACTCATGAGTTTCCCTATATGTCTATATCTTTTTACCTACAGTGCTATTCTCCTGTTTCTTCCATAAGATCTGCCCTTTTTGAATAAGGTATACCTTTCTCAATTCAACCATGAATCCTGCTCAATCTTTCAGTCACAGTAATACCTATAAGAGGGTTTTGCCTCTTTGTGGTAAAATTGAAGTCCCATTTTCCTTTGCTTAATTGTCCAGAATCTCACCAAACTTTTCTTGAGTTACTTTGTGGAGAAATTAAAATCACAAGGATGTTATCTTCTTCCTATTTCCATTCTTTCTCAGAGCAAAGCACTTTATTGTGAGAAAAGATAGACACTAGGGAAAGACAAGCTAGTCAGGCAGTCTATCCATACATGCTATGTATGGATACACTGCCTGACTCTGGAAAAAACATCTCCTAAAGCTAAAATTGGGGATAGGTAGGTAATCGAGATTCATACTATAGAATCTCTGGGTTGGAAGAGATCCTAGCAACTTAATTTTTTTTTTTTTTTTTTTTTTTTTTTTTAGTGAGGCAATTGGGGTTAAGTGACTTGCCCAGGGTCACACAGCTAGTAAGTGTTAAGTGTCTGAGGCCAGATTTGAACTCAGGTACTCCTGAATCCAGGGCCGGTGCTCTATCCACTGCGCCACCTAGCTGCCCCCCTAGCAACTTAATTAAACCCAAACCTGAACATGAATCCCTGTTCAAAGATGTCTAGTAAGGATGAAAATACTACCTACCAAGGCAGCTCCTTCCACTTTGATTTTTACCAAGTTTTTCCTTACATTACTCAAATTTACCCCCATACAACTTCTATTTTGGCTCCCTAAGGCCAAGTAAAATAACTTTAATTCCTCTTCCATATAACAGCCCTTCAAATACTTGAAGACAATATGCTCCTGTATCTTCTCTAGGCTAAACGACCTTTCTGCAACAGTTCTTGTATGTTCTATTTTTTAGTCCCCTTACTATCCTGTTTGTGCTCCTCTAGTCATGCTTTAGTTTGTCAATGCCATTCCAAAATTATGGCATCCAGAATGAAGCAAGTCCAGAGACTCCATCACCTTCCTTTTTTTGCTTCTGTTAATGCAGCCTAAGCTGACATTAGGCTTTTTAGCTGCCATGCTACGCTGTTGACTTATATTTGAGTCAACTAATCTAACTGACTCAGTGATAAGCCTGTGGCAAGTACTCCATAAATTCAATCAGATATTCAAAGGAATCAGGGTACTCACTGAGAAGGCCATGAAAAGAGAGTGTATACCAATGGAGGCAATGAGGTATTATTGGAAAAAGCATGGGACCTGGAGTCAGGAGACATCTGGGCTTAAATCAGGCAATTAATAGCTTTGCTACCCTTACCATTCAGGGCCTCAATTTTCTTATAACATGAGAACAATAAAGTATGTACTACCTACTTCACAGGGTTGTGTGTGATATAACTACAAACTATATTCTCTGAATGTAAATTTGTATCACAAATAAGTCAAAGGTATTTCTCTAGATAGCTAGCTACATAACTTTTATTGGTTAGGGTAATAATAAAATAAAATGAAAGATTTCGGAGGGGTTGTGGAAGAGGATTGGGCTGGGTGAGAACTAGATATTAAGGGCTGCTAGGTGGCTCAGTAGATAAAGCACCTGCCCTATATTCAGGAAGACCTGAGTTCAAATCTGGCCTCAGACACTTGACACTTACTAGCTGTGTGACCCTCAGCAAATCACTCAACCCTCATTGCCCTGCCTCCCCCCCCCAAAAAAAAAGAACTGGATATTAAAAGTGAATGTCTATTTTTGCCTTTAAGGTATCCAAAGTGCTTTATATGTGTGTATATTTTATCATCTGACCCTCAGTAAAGTCCTATTAGCTAAGTACTAATAAGAAGGGAGATAAGATTCAAATAAAGAGTCTATTATGCCTTGAAGATTTTACCTACAAAAGCTTATAATATTTCACTATCTTTCTCAGAGTATAGTGCAGCTGGGTATGAGGTAGTTCACTAGGGTGGATTGAACCCTCCTGCCCAAATAGTCTACTAAGGGGACTTTTCTTTTAGGTAACTTCTAGACCCAGCCGTGGTGGCTCCTGTGATGAAGAGGGGGGAATCTATCATGTATCTTGCCCTACCTTTTTCTTGTTTGTGTCTCTTGGCTCATTTCCACTGGCTTTACTCTAAGCACCTGATAGGATGACATGGAATCTCAAATGTTCACTCTTGATGGGAAGAGACAGATGAGTCTGGCTCAGTGACAGTTTTGCACCTCTAAACCATTATCACATATGATTAACAACATGTTAGAGCCACCAGGCCATTTTGATGAAGGAATTTCTCTCTCTAGAGGTTTTCTCTAGAGTGAGAAACTGTCTCTTATAATTCAATTCATGCCAGGAAAGAAGGCACCCACCTTCCCATATCCACTTGGCCCTGATGTTGCTGCTAAGCTCCAAGTTGGAGCCAAGTTCTACAATATTAAATGAGCTGAAACTGCACGTAATACTGTCATTTGTGTTTCTTCTGTCTTCATTTAGATCATCATCACATAGCTACAATTACAACCCCCCAAAATAGGACAGAAAGGGAATCAGGAATGAATGAATGAATACATATGAAGAGTATCTATCTACCAAGCATAGGGAATACAAATAGAAAAGTGAGATAGCCTTTGCTTCTAATGAGGTCCCATTCTAACAGAGGGAATGAAAATAATCATAGGCATATAGCCCCCCAAAAAAGCCTCCAGACTGCAGTGAAAAAAATTCTCCTTTCCCAACCAATAACTATTTATTTAGTATTTTCTTGTGTACCCAGGATTCTGCTGGGTTCTGAAAGTGAATATAATAATAATAATAATAATAATAATAATAATAATAATAATAAGGCATGGTTCTTGCCTTCAAGTTGTTTATGGTTTATTAATTAACATGTGGATAAATTTTGGAAGGAGGAAGGACCAGAGTGTGTAATTCTGATTCTTATTTATTTATTTATTTATTTGTTTGTTTGCTTATTTATTTTAGTGAGGCAACTGGGGTTAAGTGACTTGCCCAGGGTCACACAGCTAGTAAGTGTTAAGTGTTAACCTAGCTGCCCCACTGCGCCACTTAGCTGCCCCTGTAATTCTGATTCTTAGTGCAACAGCAGTTCGGGGCTGGGAGGGGTTAGTGTGTACTTAAAGGGGTTGGAGAAGGATTCAAGGAGAAGGTGGGCTGTACCTTAAAGAATATAGGTAAAGGGGCAGCTAGGTAGCACAGTGGATAAAGCACCGGCCCTGGAGTCAGGAGTACCTGAGTTCAAATCCGGCCTCAGACACTTAACACTTACTAGCTGTGTGACCCTGGGCAAGTCAATTAACCCCAATTGCCTCACTAAAAATAAAAAAATTAAAAAAAAAAGAATATAGGTAAGAGGAAAGGAAGAAGGGAATTGCTGAATAAACAGAGGCACAGCTATCCTAACCCCCAAAAGCCTTTAGATCAAAGTCATTACTACTCTAAGCAATTGTTGAAAATAGGATTTAGTTAGAAGTCTCACCCCTGGGGCAGCTAGGTGGCGCAGTGGATAGAGCAGTGGCCCTGGATTCAGGAGGACCTGAGTTCAAATCCAGCCTCAGACACTTGACTAGCTGTGTGACCCTGGGCAAGTCACTTAATCCCAAATGCCTCAAAAAAAAAAAAAAAAGATGTCTCATACCTTCATTTTTCAGATAAGGAAAATGAGTCCCAGAAATGTGAAATTGCTTGTTGAAGGTCACAAAGTAGCAGAGCCAGGCTCCAAATGCAAGTCTTCTGATTTCAAATCTGGAACTGTTTTTTGTTTGTTTGTTTGTTTGTTTTTTACTATACCATCACATACTATCTCTGTATTCTTAAAGTCTGAATCAGCCATTTAGGACTATCCCTTTTCAACCTTTCCATTGACTAGTGCCTCTTACCATCTAAGCTAATTGGTTCTGATTCTGTAGCCTCAGCCACCTTTGACTCCCAAAGTGTAGTGAGTCCCAAATACTTGATAAACAAAGTCTGATTGCTAAAGTAGAGAATCTATTCTTTGCAACTGCAGATATCTAAACCACAGGCATCAGGAAAGTGGATGGGAATAAGCATTTATTTAGTGCCTACTATGCGATCAGCAAATATCTCATTTGCTTGGCACAATGATCCTTCGATGTACAAGCTATTATTATCCCCATTTTGTAGTTGAGGAAACCAAGACAAAGAGAAGTTAAATGATTTGCCTAGGGTCACACAGCTATTAAGGGAGAATCAAGAATCAATAAACCTGAAAACATAAATTACTTAGGAAAGAACTACCTATTTAGGAATAAAGAATTCTAAGGAAACTAGAAAGCAATCTGGGAGAGATTAGGCAAAAATCAAAACTTTACAACAAATTCAAAATTGACATGTAACCATATATTACAGAACATACCAGAAAAAAATTTAGAGTAATTCAGGATCTGGTACCTCCTATATCTATGGGCAGGAGATGTATCCATAAGCAAACAAGGGCTAGAAACAATTACATTAGATAAAACAGATAACTTTGATTATATGAAATTGAAAAGCTTTCATTACTAAACTTATACCATAAAGAGATTGTTGATAAAGAAGGAAGTACCCACATACATAAATATATATATATATATATATATATAACACAGCATTTTTTTGTGGGAGCAAAGAATTGAAAATGAAATAAATATCCATTGATTAGGGAATAGCTAAATAAATTGTGTTACACATTTCTAGGTCCAATCCCAAAGACATCAAAAAAGGTGAGTAGAAGAATCTATTTGTACAAAAATATTTATAGCAGCTCTTTTTGTGGTGGCTAACAACTGGAAATCAAAGGGATACCCATCAGTTGGGGAATGGCTAAACAAACTGTGGTATATGATTGCAATAGAATATTATTGTGCTATAAGAAAAGATAAGCAGGATGATTTCAGAAAATCCTGGAAAGACATGAACTGATGCAAAGTGAAGTGAGCAGAAGCAGGAGAGCTTTGTATATAGTAACAGCAATATTGTATGATAAAGAATCATGAAAGATTTAGCTATTCTCAGTTATACAATGATCTAAGAAAACCCCAAAGGACTAATGATCTATCATACTATGCACCTTCAAAGAAAGAACTGATATTATTTGTATAGAGTGAAACATGCTATTTTTCTTTTTTTTTCATTCTTTTTCTTTTGAGTCTTCTTGTACAAAATGATTAACATGGAAATGCTTTACATGATTGCACATATATAACATATATCTGACTGCTTACCATCTCATGAAGGGGGAAGGGGAGGGAAGGATAGAATTTAGAACTCAAAACTTTTAAATTTTTTTTTTTACTTTTTTAGTGTTAGAAATTGCTTTAACATGTAATTGGGTATATATTAAAATACAAAACCAAAAAATAATGTATCAAGTAGGGGAAAATAAATTGTGGTACATAAATGGAATGGTATATTACTGTGCTGTGAGAAACAATGAATATGATGACTACAAAGAAACATGGAAAGGCTTACATGACTGATGAATAGTGAAGTAAGTAGAAACAGGAAAAATATACAATTACTACAACAATATAAATGACTACAATGATGTAAATGTACAATAACTACAAAAAAATAAAAAATGAACATTCCAAAATTACAAAGGACATTGTTCTGAAGAAGGGATAGGAGAAGAAACCTCTCCCCATTCTTTTATAGAAGGTAGGATTCCATGGGAACATTGCATATATAGTCAGTTTTTTTTTAATTTACCAATCAGGTTTGCTACTTTTTTTTTCTTAAATTTTTTGAGGAGTTGTTATATGAGATGGTTCTCTGGGAGAGGTGAGGGAGGGATATTGGGGGAAATTTTGGTGATGTTAAAACAAAGATAGCAATAAAATCCATTTTTAAAAAGATGCAAAGATGATGAAGGAGACTTTGAAAAAGGATGCCAATATATATTGGGTCATACTTTCTTCCTGTGGGAACTATTATCCCCATACTTCAAATCATTGTTCAACACTGATCTGTGCTGCTACCCTAATGGTGCAGTCTCTATGGCCCAGCCTCCCTCTGCCCTCCTTTCCTCCCCATCTCCACACATACTTTGTCAAAGGGGCAAGATCTGAACTCTCTTCAGGATAGACCGCCCCTTCTACTGGTTGGAGGGCTGTTTGTGTTACCACTACTGCCCCACACCTTCAATTGTTTTGTCCCAGGTGACAGAATTGTTTGGCCTCAGATAAAATCCCATTGTAGCTTATACCCTCTTGGACCCTATAGTCCTTTAAGCTGTAGAGGATCTTAAAAACAGTCTAGTCTAATCCTTCATTTTACAAATGCGGAAACTGAGATCCAGAGAGGTTCAGTGATTTGCCTAAGGTCAAGAGTGAGGTAATAGCAGAACCAAGATTTGAATCTATATCCTTTGATTCCAAAGCTTTCTACCACTAAACACTGCCTCTGCTCATTTATAAAATGAGCAGGGCAATTTAGATTGATTTCAAGGGTCCCTTTCAGATCTCAATCCTATATTCCTAGAAACTCTTTGACTGAATCATTCAGGATCAATGATTCTATTTGTGAAGATTTCCTGAAGAGGTTCTCTGATCTTTTCTGATACATTTATGAAACATCACTGTTAAGTTCCTTTTAACATCTAACTGAAGTGCTTCACTAAATAGTCTAAGCCTTTTTCCATCTCCATTAGAAATTGGGAGGTGGTTAATGATTAACTTCTATATAATAACCTTTTATCAACTTGAAGCCTGTTACTAGGTCACCTGTCAGGCTTCTCTGTTAATAGGCTAAATAATCCCCATTTCTTTACCTGTTCCTCAGAGGCCCTATTTCCCAACTCATCAATCATTTCCATGTTCTCTTTTTAACCTGCTCTAAGTTTTCCACACTCCTCCTAACTTGTCTTTGTTCCTGTTTCCATTTCTTGCCTTGAACAGTTTGTATTTTAGGAGATTAAAAAAAAGTCCCACCACCAAAAGAATCTGAAGGCTATTTTGACAAGATTAATTTAAGAAACCTCCTTGCAGCATCTAAGCAATCAGGGAATGAGGGCACATTGCATAACAAAGTCTAAGGAAGGTACTATATGATAAACATTCTGCCATACCCATGGAAACAACACTCCAAAGTTTTCTGTATGTTTACTTAAGCAGTAAGTTGAAGTTACATGGCTTGAAGTTCATCGATTTTTCCAACAGAAAGTCAAGACAGAATATTTAGCTTTTCCAGGTGATAGCAGGAACAAAACCATAGTGCAGATTGGTGTAACAAAGAAAGGTGGGGAAAGTGAAATAGATGCAAAGGGGAGTAGACAGGTAGGGTCAGTGGGGACAGCTACAATACCACAGTTGATCAGAGGTGGACATTCATGTCAGAGACATTTGTTTTTCCTCATAAAGAAATGCAACCCCCCCAAAAAAAAACCAACCCTCAAATGTAAAATGGTCGAGCCAACAAGTTAGTGAGAAAGGAGGAAAAAAGGGAAGAAACAGGTAGCAAAAGCAGGCTAAAAAGAAGGGACAAAGTTCAGTAAGTTCAACATGTTTTCTAAAGTATAAGATGGAGGAGACTTCTAGGGCAGAGCCAAGATGGCAGAGGAAAGCTACCCACAGAATCACTCCAAAAGACCTCCAAATAATGCCATAAGACAATTCTTTGAGCAGCAGAATCCACAAAAGGATGGGGTGAGATCATTTTCCAGCCAAAGACAGATTAGAAGGTCAGCAGGAAAGGTCTGTTGCATGGGAATGGGAGTAGAGCCCAGACCTGGGCCACAGTGACACAGATCCAGCCCCAGGCAGGCTGCACCAGAGAAATAGACCTCAGGTGCTTCTGAACTGGCTGTAGAAATTCAGCTCGTAGTCTGGTGAGAGGGTTGAGTGGCTGGCTGGGGGGAGATTACTGGTGTCACTGCTGGTGCTGAGGTGGAACTTGGTTGTCTTGCCCATGCTGGGAACCAGGAAGCAGTCTTGAGTGGCAGGCCCAGATGGGGGAGAGGTGCAGGCACACACCCCTAGCAACCATAGTGAGACAGAATTCTGTTTCCTGGTTAAAGAGCAAACAAGCCTGGGGCTATTTACAGACCCGAGCATGGGCCAAGGATGAAGAACCTGTCTCTCCTTAAAATGACCCACCTGGGACTCCCTGAAGCTAGGGACAGTACATCTTGGAGGCAGGGCCACACTTTAAGAAGGAGTTAAAAGTCAAGATATAGGCTAGCAAAATGATCAGAGAGAAAAAGATGTGAACCATAGACAGTTTCTTTGGTGATAAGGAAGATCAAAATACACCCTCACAAGAAGATAACAAAGTCAAAGCTCCTACATCCAAAGCTTCCAAGAAAAAATATGAATTGGTCTCAGTCCATGAAAGTGCTCAAAAAAGGACTTTGAAGATAAAGAGAGGTAGAGGAAAAAATGGAAGGAGAAATGAGAATGATGCAGGAAAATCATGAAAAGAAAGTCAACAGCTAAAGCATAAGATGGAGAAGGGGAATATGGATGATTGCTGAAGAGACTCAATGCAAAAGAACATATGACTCAAGGGTTCACATGTTGATAGCATGATCAAAGGAAAATCAATCATAGCTTACTTAGGGCAGCAACAACAACAACCACCACCATCACATACACATAAAATAGTAAACAGTAATTATATTTCAAAACTATAAGTAAAGGAGACATCCAGTCTGCTCCATTCACATCCATGCAATGTCAAGAGAACTAGAGGAAAGTTTCCAGCATGTTGGGGCGGGGGGGGGGGGTAATGGCCCTGTGGATGACTTATGGGAGAACATGGGTAAGAATAGCTTAGGATTGTTGAGCACAGGTGGGTTGTGATCTGTGTTGTTGAAGAAATGCCCTCATCCATGAGATCACAGATAGAGACAGAGGCAGACAATAGATGGACCACTTGCCCAACAGAATGGATCCCCCAGAGCAATGAATAGTTAATTAAGAAACTGAGGACTCAATGAATGGGATGAAGTTCAGCTATTTGGAGAGGGATGGAATCTTTGTAAAATGACCTTTACATAATGTTAAGCAGTGAAAGGTTTGACTATAGAAATATATCAAGAGGTAGATTGTGCTAGATATTATGGAGTCTGGATAGCAAATGTTTTAGAAATTAGAAGGGACAGAAGAAACATGGGATGAAATAATTGCAACAGGCTTCACAAAATGGTAGAACTGGGCCTGAGTCTTAAAGAATACATAAAAGAAAGATATTCTATATGGGCAATAACATGAGAAAATACCCAGAAAAGAGGGGGAAAAAAGAATTAGGAATGGATGTACTCTTCCTTTAAAATGAGAGTTCATTCATTCCTCAACCACTAATTTTTATACACACACACACACACACACACACACACACAGAATCTTGATCTTGGTCAACCAAAGTCAAGGAGTTACCAGAGTTTCCCATGACATGAGTTATGAATTTTTCAGGAAGTTAACTCCAAAGTCCCCAAACAAACAGGAATCAAATAGTGAGATTCTTTTAGCTCTACCACAGCGAGCCAAAGGTATCCCTTAATGTCAAACTCTCACTCTTCTTTGCCTGCTTTCCACAAGATGCCCTTCCCACTTCTAATCTCATCCTCATGCTTCTAACTCAAGCCTTGAATGATACCACCTCCCTCTGCTTCCTCTCCCTTCTGATTAGAGGGCTCAAAGGCAGAATACCAAACTCCTCCTAAAGCCTTCCTTTATAGACGGCAGAAATGGGATTCAGCTCAATCCACTCTGCTGTTCTTTCTGGTTTCAGCTCCACAGTATACAATGCCCCTGCACCAGGTATTCCCTGGTGTATTTCCCCCACTACCCTCTCCCATTTTCCTGCCTCCTTTTGTAAGCAGTCTCCCCCTTGCAATCAGAGACTGTTTTTCTTTTTATTAATTATATCAATGCTAGCTAGGCCTATAGTAAACATTTACTGGATTGGACTGGATTGGATAGCCATTGCTGCACTGTTTCTCAATGTATTTCAATTCACATAGACAGCATGTCAGACCTTCCTAACTTTGTGGGATCATATTAAGGAGCATGGAGCAGCTAGGCAGCACAGTGGATAGAGGGCTAGGACTTCAGCCAGGAAGATCTGAGTTCAAATCCAGACTCAGATACTTACTAACTGTGTGACCCTAGGCAAGTCATTTAACCCTATTTACCTCAGTTTTCTTATCTATAATATGATCTGGAGAAGGAAATGGCAAATTAGTTCAAGTATCTTTGCCAAGAAAATCCCAAGATGGGTCATGAAGAGTTGGACGTGATAGATATGACTGAACAACAAAAATTAGGGAGCAAATATGGCTTTAATACAACTTCCCTTTACTTGTTACTTTTTGCTTTTGCTAGTCATGATTTCCATCCCTTTTGATGCAAAGTACTTCACTTCACATCTCAAATACAGTGCTTTTATGTTTCTTTGGCCACAGTAAACATCTCTCTCTCTCTCTCTCTCTCTCTCTCTCTCTCTCTCTCTCTCTCTCTCTCTCTCGTGCGCGTGCGCGCACACACACGTTAAACACAGGGCTACCAGTCCACTCCTTGCAGCTTCCCTTTTTTGGCTGCTGACAACATGCTCTCTATATAAAACAGACTATCCCACCACCTGGAATGTACTGTCCTCTCCTTTCTGTGTATTTCAAATCCAGAAATTTGGGGCATCTTTGGAGGCTCAGCTAAAGTCTCATTTCTTCCATGAAGCCTTCCTCGGTCTAGCTCACAATGATCTCTTCCATCTCTGTTCTACTGAACCTTCAACCTCCATTAAACTGTTCCCCTGATTAGTCAAAGGGGCAGTGACGTGACTGTGGTTTCTTCACAGAATAGTAAGTAGGATTAAGCAATGTCAGCTGGGACCCCAGCAAGGTGGTAGAGCACTGGAGCTGATATCAGCAAGACCTGAATTCAAATCCCTACTCAAACACGTACTAGATGTGTGAGCTGCCTCATTGTCCTCAGCTGTAAAATAGGGATAATAATAGCACCCACCTCTCAGGGTTGCTCTATGGTCTCTACATGCTTCATACCCTACTATTATTTTGAACTTTTTTGTATTCATGGTAGCTACAGAAAATGTGAGCCATGTAGAAGATATCTCATAGCTCTGAGAATTGATCTGTGTTGTACCTATCTTTCTCTTTTTGCTTCTCTCTCTCTCCCTTCCTTTCTCCCTCCCTCCATTCTTTCCTTCCTTCCTTCATCTTCCTATATTTCTCCCTCTCTCCCTCCTTGTTTCATTTTCTTTAAGAATCCAGTACTAAGAATTCTCCCTTTGGTTCAATCCAACAACACGATCCAATACCTAATTATGTTAGTTAGCCTCTTTATTCATTAATTACTAATCCTGAACAGCTGGGGGGAAGATTACTCACCTTGAAGACATAGGAAGTGTGAGCTCAAGAGATATGGCCTTTAGAAAGGAAATAAGTTTTGTGGATACAATAAGAACCCATTTAAACCTCTGTCCAAAATTAGATCCAGTTTTTGTCTTTGTTTAAGCAGTCTAAGAAAAGAAAAAGGGAGCTTAATTTACCTCCCTTTCATCCAATATGCCAACTCCTGTTTTCTACATATTTGAATTCTATAGTAACTTCTCTGAACAGAAAGTGAGTATATCAGTTGCCTTGGAGCAAGGCAATTCTCTCTCCAAGACTTTATTGAAACCAGAAAGCACAGCAGACCTGAAGAAGAATCAGGACAGCTTTAATAGGCTAGACGAAATATCAGCAATCAGAGTACCTATGTTCTAATGCTGGGTCTATCCCTTGCTACCTACATGCCACATGTAAGTCTTTAAATGAACAAAAAAAGGCAACTAAGGCCCAGTGAGGTCAAAACGATTTTGCCATTGTTTTTCTCATTTATTAGATAATACCAGCCCTGATGATGCATATGAAAATTTCAATGATTCAAGGTATCTGTGTTCTCACACATGTGGCTATTCCTTCCACTGTTACAGATTGCAGCCCATCCAGGACTCCAGAAAGTTCAATTTTGATAACTCATTGTGGCATGCAGATAACCCTGCATTCTCAAAAGCTCTCTGTCTTCTGCCCAAGGACCAAACCAGTTAAATGAACAGGCTCTGCACCAGTAGGTGATAGGTTCTTTGACCATCACAACCCATCATATATGTAAAGTTTCTGAAAATTGTAAAGTGGTATATTAATAATACTGATGATGATAGTGGTGATGGAGAAGGTTTAGAGTCTATGTAGTTTCTGTTCTCAAAGAGCTTACAGCCTAATAAGTAAATAAAACACCAACATTGGAAGCTTATATATAATAATATAATACTATAATATAATAATAATTGAGAAAGTATTTTAAAGTCTACAAAGTTTTTATATGGATTACCTTATTCATGACATGAAAGAGAGTTGTCTTCAACTATCTGAAGGGATGTTATATAGATGAAGGATTTCCTTTTTTCTACTTGGCCCAGGAGAACAGAACTAGGATCAATGGGTGGAAATTTGAGCTTAAAGGTAAGGAAAAGCTTTCTGACATATTTCTGGAAGTCCTTGAATCTCATGAGCTCTCTGTCACTCCACCTCTGCCATGCATTTCAATATCACCAAAAAGTATTCCACTTCCATGATCAAGCATTCTGAAATTCCTTTTTGCAGCCATCATTTCCTACTATTTCATCTTCCCCTATGCTTCAATCCTCCTAACCCTATTCTTTATTCTTACTGTGATTTCCAGCCATACTATCTTATAGTGACTCCCAAGCCAATACCCTGGCTCTCAATTTACATTTTTTTCCTTCTGAATCTTAACCCTAGAGTTCATCAGTTCAACTGCATGGCTCTCTGCTCTTGAATTCCTGACCCCCACCCCCCATGCTGGCCTCATTCATAATTTGCCATTTCTAATCTGTCCTGAGCAGTATTCCTAATCACCATTTGCCTCTTGGATGTTTCAAACTAGATGGCCTAAAGGCATCCAAACTCCATATGGACAAAACAATGCATTATCTTTACTCCCAAATGAATCCCATTTTGAAACTTCTTTATATCTATCAAGGACACCACCATCATTTAAATAACTCACTAAACAACAATATGGTATTTGCATAGTGGTCCAGTAGGGAACCAGCTCTTTTCTCCAAAGCAAAGTGAGCAAAGATTCTGTGGAAGGGAGAGTGAGTAAGAGAGGGAGGGAGAATGGGAGAGGGAGAATAGAGTCCTAGTGATTTAGGACTATGAGGATTTACCTGGTCTATTTTGGAGAACAGACTCCAACCCTGCCTTCCATCAAACACTTGGCTAACCCATACACGTGCAAGGCAGGCGTGATTTGGGATGATTCTTTCTATATGATTTGGGATGATCTTAGCTGGATTAATGCAAGGAATTTGTTATAAAGAAGTTACTATTCCTGAGGGTTTATAATTGAGAGATTACCTATAGACATACTTCTAACTTCAGAGAACCCAGAGAAACTAAACAGCAAAAGAGCAAACAATTAAGATGATAGAAAGACACGTGACATAAAGATCTGGAAACAGCCAGAAACTCAAGACCCACAATGCAGACTGTAGGACATGATGTGCTCCTTGAATCTGATAGCATCATACATGTGTCAGCCTTCCTTATAGGCTTCCTGGCAAAGTCTAGATAAGGAAACAAAATTATGTGACTCCAGGGGTAGTAATGTGCCATTCCGTAGATAAGCCTGGTATTTCCACAAAACAAAAATACTATTTGCAAGTTGCTCTTGAGAGAAAAAGGTACATTACCGAAGACATGCTGAAATAAATGTAAAGGAAGGGTCAAAACCATCCCACCCCATTTTAGCTTAATTTAACTTTGGCTTACATTAAGACCTTAACTAGGTAAGAACAATTAAGTAATTAAAATCCTTAGGCTAAATTTGAACAGTCTCTGAAAGCCCTTTGATGGAGTATAATGATACCAAAGAGGTAGGTTCCAGTTGTCTGTGGGATTTACTTAATATCCTCTGTGTCCTGTATAAAAGCATCAAGTTAGCTAGAATGGGACGCTTTTTCCAGGAATTGTACCATGGGCTTTCTGGCAAGCCTAGACTTTGGCCAGGTTTTCTTCTCCTCCTCTAAAATTTCTGCTTTGACTGGAGGAGCAGTTCCAGCTTGGATGTCCCATCTTCCCAGGAATATGTGCTAGATGGTATCCAAAGATCATCTGGTGGCAGTATCTGCATCACTGAAATCTGAGGACAGATTACACTAATGGTTCTAAAAGAATCCCAGATAAGAGACTACACCATGTCTAAGGGGGACTTCTTGAGTACTCCCACAATTCAGAGAAAAGGACTTCTGGTAATCAGGAGCTGTAAGTCAACCCTTTGCCACCTGTGTTCTCTAAACTTGAGCCTACTTTCCCCTGAATGCTGAATGCACTGGTGGGAGAATGTGGCATAGACCAGTGGCAGGGGCAGGGGCATGTTTTGTAACAACTATTCTTATGATTCCACCTTAGTAAATATTCCTTTCTAAAAGCTACTTAAGGCTGGATGACTAAATGGTTCTCAATTGATAATCTTGGAAGGAAACACACTAGTGGGGGCTTGAGCCATAACATTAGAGATATTCCTTGAATCCTAAGGGAGAAATATAGCCAACCTAACTACATTCATAAGTAGGAATGGGAATGGGGATACAAATAACTCAGAGATTATGTGGACTACATAAGTGACTACAAAGGTCAGTATTTACAGGGCTACAACCCTGGCCAAAAAGGATTCTTGAATTCTATTCTTGATTCTACAAGAGACGATGAATGAGACCCTAGAGCAGGTGTATCTCTTTGATGCCTCAGCTACCTCATTTAATAATAAATTATTAATTAAGGACCTTGGTTTCCTTATCTGTAAACACTGATATGGAAAGGATGACTTCTAGGATCCTTTTCAATGTTAGATTCTATGACCTTATAAACTAGGAAGGTGGAGGCAATGAACAGGGAATTATATTTCCTGAAATCAACACAATATAGAAATAATGATAAGATTTCATATACTTAGGCTTGTAGAAGAGAACAAAATAGGATGCTAACTGCAGAGAAGTCCTAGTCAAAGTTCCAGATGGAAATAATAATAGAGGGTCAACTCCTCTTGTGAAAGGGTAGTCCCTAAGTGAATTATACTTCTTCCTTATAGAGGCCTAATCTTTGAGTTGCTTTAATTTCACTTGTTAAGAAGAGGATGAAAGAAATGGGGAGGGAAGGAGAGGGGAAGTAAATGCCAACTAATAATGTTTCTTCATAAACTAACAGTCAAGATAGATCTCCCAAGAAAGAAAACTTTCATCATATTTCTCTCTTTCCTTACCAGTTTCTCTCAAATTATCTCTACAGATTTTCTCCCCCCAAAAAACCCTGTTCTTAATAGTTTTTAACATAAAGTATGTTGTATTTTGTCAAAAGTTTTTTTCTCTATTCATTAATACAGTCATAAGAATTTTTATGGGCTACTATACTTATCCTTTTCCTTATGATGACTCAACTCTGGATTTATAGTATAAATCCAACCTGCTTTATAGTGAACAATTTTTGAATATGTAGCCTCTTTGCTAATATTTTATTAAATACTTTTGCATAGTCATTAGAGATAATAGTACATGTTTTTTCATCTTTTTTCTCTCCCTATTTTGTGTCTCAAGACCATATTTGTCTTATAGAAGGAATTTGGTAGGATGTTTTCTTTCTCTGTGTTTTAAAAAATGTACCTCTGAGGTTAACTATTCTTCAAATGTTTATTGAAATGCACCCATATGGGCCCATTTTTCCCCTTTTGGAGTTCATTTATGGCTTCTTCATTTTCTTTCACTGAGATAAGATTGGTTAAAATTTCAATTTCTTGTTCTGTTACCTGATTATCCTATATACCCAGGGAGTACCTCAAGAGTACTAGAAGTGATGGGCCAATGAGTTGACCTTTAGTTATTTTATTTCTATAAGACTGATGTAGTGACAGATTATTTCACTTTTATTTTACCAGTTGTTTTTGAGTTTTTTTGTATTTTAAGGCTCATGTATCATTTGAGATGGTAGGATGGGGGAGTTGCCCTTAGGATACCTCTCACTCCACCATTGTTTTCATGATTCTTCCTTCCAATTTATTAGAAAATGCAATAGTAGTGCATGATTACTTCTTTCAGTTGGATAATTTCAGTTGCCCATCTAACAATTGTTTGTTTCTACAATGCTTAGAAATTGGCCTAATAGATAAATGTTACTAGTAGGCAGATTTTAGGTTAACATAACAAAGGCCTTTTGGGGGGGGGGGAGGAGGCGAAACGAAGGTTAAGTGACTTGCCCAGGGTCACACAGCAAGTAAGGGTCAAGTGTCTGAGGCCAGATTTCAACTCAGGTCCTCCTGAATCCAGGGCTGTTACTTTATTCACTGTGCCACCTAGCTGTCCCCACAAAGGACTTTCTAATAGTTAGACTGCTTCTTAAAGTAGGGAGGTCCTCAATGATGGAAGGATTGAAGTAGGGAATATTTAACTATCGATAAGGGATATTGTAGAGAACATTCCTGCATGGGTAGGGAGTTGGACCATATTGCTTTTAAGCAAATCTCTGACTCTAACTCTGTAACCTGGAAAAATTTACTTAATCTCAGTTTCTTCATCTTTAAGAATGGGGACAATAAGAGAGTTGTGAGGTTCAAATAATGTAATATATATAAAGTATTGAATAAATTGTGAAGTACTCTACAAATGTAAGTCATGGTAACGATGATATCTGGAGCTCTCAGAATTTCTAATTGCATATTGTTCCCATCCGGTTTAATGCAGTTTTGACCCACATAAATTGTGATTTCTTCTTCCTCACTGCATCTTTGCCCTTTATCTGGGTTTGGAGGAAAAAAAGATTGGGCAGGTAGAGTAGTGGGGAACATAGCAGAGGCATGTTCAGGTATGAAATCAGTAGATCAAGGAAGACCCTAATTAGGTCAAAAAGTACTTTGTGAATACTTACTCTGTAGCTGCTTTTATGACCATTCCAATCAAGTGGCAAACTGTCTACATCATTTACCTGTTCAATATCCTTTAGTAGCACATTATTGCCCCTATTCCTCACCTTGGCTTCTTAAAAAACTCAACCCTTCCATTCCAACCAAACTGGCTTACTTGCTATTACCCAAATTTATTATTTCATCTCCAACCTCCATGCTTTTGTACAGGTGGTATACCATGATTAGAATATATTCCTTTTGGCTAATATGGAAATGTTTTTACATGATTGCACATATATAACCTGTTGCAGATTGCTTACTATCTCAGGGAGGGGGAAAGAGACAGAGGGAAGGATAGAATTTGGAACTCAAAACATAACAATGAACAATAAAAATTGTTTTTATGTGTAACTAGGGAAAATAAAATATTTTTAAAACTGAAAAATATACTCCTTTCTCATCTTTACCTCTTAGAATATTTAGTTGAGCCTTAAATGATGTGACATCTATGAGAAGCATTTTATGATCTCCCTTGTTCTTAGTGTATTCTTTCTGCTTCAAATTATGATGCATATTCTCAATGTTGCAATGTTCTCTAAGTTGCATCTTTTTAAATTAATGTTAAGTTTCTTGAAGGCAGGTACTGGTTTTTGGTTTCATTTTTGTATTCCTAGTACCTACAATAGTTTTATGACCAGAGTAGGCAATTAATAAATAATTTGTGGTTGGATTGGTCTCATATCCTTGGTTACTCTAAGAAACATGAAAGAAAAGGGATTAATATCTATATGAGAACTGTTTTTTCATCACAGATGTCACTTGAGGCAGAGATTGAGGCTGGTGAACAATTAATTCCCTTGCATGGAAGGAGGTTTTGAGGTTCATCTTTCGGGGATCTCTCAATGAAGGGGTGAGATAGGAATATTAGAAAAATATAAAGAAAGAACCAATGGTCTCATCAGGATGAAAACTCAGTTAAAATTTTCAAGCAAAGATAATCAGAACTTAAGATATTAAAAACAGAAAGGAAGATGACCTCTAGGTCATCCTAATTAGTCCAAATATCTTTTATGCAATTCAAAGGAAAATGAAACCAGACCTGATAAAGAAGAGGACCCTTAGGATTCCCAGAAAGCATGGAACCACAGCAGGACATTCCTGCATGGTTCAAAAGAGAGTTAAGAATCATTAAAGCAGAATTTATGGCTTACACAGCAGAAATAATTGATATTGCACCCAGTAAAATAGAAAATCTAGAAGTCAATGTTGGATGGGTTATGGGAACACTGGTGGTGGTGGTATGAATCAATACAACCATTTTGAAAGGCAATTTGAAATAATGTAAATAAAGTGACTAAAATGTCCATTCTTTTGACCCCAAGATTCCACTACTAGGCTTATACACCAAGGAGGCCATAGATAATGTACCCCATGCACACCAAAATATTTATAGCAGCACTTTCTGTAACAGCAAAGAATTACAAACAAAATAGATATCCATCAATTGGGGAATGCCCAAACAAATTGTGGTATGTGAATGTAATGGAATATTACTGCTCTATAAGAAATGATGTGTATGAGAAATACAGAGAAGCATGAAAAGATCTATCTCAACTGATGCAAAGTTAAGTAAACAGCCAAGAAAACAATATACATGATTGCAACAATAGAAATGGAAGAGACAATGCCACAAAACAATACAAAGATGAATGTTATGAAATTAAAAAGAGGAGATAAGAGAAGTTGTCTCTATTCCACTCCTTTGCAGGAGCTGGAGGTCCATGAGAATGGCAAATTGCATATATTTTCAAACTTTTTCAATGTATTGATTCATTTATCTGTTTTTTCTCTCCTTCCTCTCTTTCTTTTTTGGTTTTCTCTTTAAAAAAATATTTGTTATATAGGACGACTCTCTAGGAAGGGTGCAAGGGATGCAGATTGGGAGAAACTCTGGTGATATGCAAAACAAAAGACATCAATAAAATTGATTTATGTTGAAAAATGAACAAAAAAAGGGGCAACTAGGTGGTTCAGTGGATAAAGCACTGGCCGTGGATTCAGGAGGACCTGAGTTCAAATACAGCCTCAGACACTTGACACTTACTAGCTGTGTGACCTTGGGCAAGTCACTTAACCCTCATTGCCCCATAAATAAATAAATAAATGAATGAATGAATGAATGAATGAATGAATGAATGAATGAATGAATGAATGAATAAATAAAAGGGGCAGTTAGGTGGCACAGTGGATAGAGCACCAGATCTGGATTCAGAAGGACCTGAGTTCAAATCTGGCCTCAGACACTTGACACTTACTAGCTGTGTGACCCTGGGCAAGTCACGGAACCCCCACTGCCCTGCACCCCCCAAAAAAAAGAAAAGAAAAAGAAAGAAAAAAATACTCTGTACAGATTGAGATATCCTGGATACATAGAAGGAAGGTATGACATCTTAATAATCACAAATTGTTGACTACAGATCCTCTTTCATATGAATATGTGGGGCTCTTTCTCCCAGGTTTCTAGGTCCTCTTACCTCACTGGAAAAAAGATGAAAGCCAAGCAGAGGGAAGCCCAGAATTATGTTCAGAATCCCAAGCATTTTCAGCTTCCTCATAAACATGACCAAGTTTTAAATATAGTGCTTCTTTATACATGCTGACTCTTTGCTTAACCATCATTATCCCACACCTCTTCTGGAGTCATATTTTATTTTGGGAGATTATTTACAGCTTATTCCCAGGTGCTTGCCTCTATAGAATGGTATAATACTATATACTTCAATAGAAAATGATTTCTAAGATATGCCAATCACTTTCACATATGGATTATGTGCCTACAAGCTGAGAAGCTGTATGATTTGAATTGCTACCTTGAATCCTTTAGACATTTCCCAGAACCCTAGATATATAGGATATGCCTCAAGGCTAGTAAGACATAAATAAATGAATAATTCTTATAGTAATAACAACAACAACAACATTGAGGAGGAGGAGGATGTGACAGTTTGAGTTAGCTTGCTCAGACAAAGGGTGTGAATTTGCAGACTTAGATTCCAGCTGGTTGGAAGGTCTTGAAGGATGTGTCTTTCATGTGATCTGTCCAGGCACCTCACCACCTACAGGCATTTCATGTTAATAAATAATCACACCGCTGGCAGTTGGCCTAGTTCCTGTGTTGCCTTTCAGTCAGGAGAAGGGCTTATTTACAACTGAGAGTGAGCCTGCTAGAAAGTCATTTCACTGATGTCCCAAGGACAGTTTTCTATAGCACGGTAGTGGCTCAGCATGCTTTTAGATGCAGAAATTTGGAAGCCAACACAAAGATTCCCTGCTGCACTGCATCTGTTGGCTCAGATGAACTAAGCCCAGCTGTCCTTATGCAGGTGGGTCCAAGTTCCCAGCCCCCTCAATGCTGGGTCTGGATCCTGGAAAGCCCAGAAATCTGAAAGTGTTCCCTTGGATGCCAGGGTAGAAGAAACATTCTCTAAGTTATTTCAGAACTATAAGGTTAGAATAGAAACCCACTAACAATCAATAATAAAAATAATTCAGTTTATATAGTACCTTAAGTCTCATGTAGTACTTGCCTCTCAACTCCATGATTTAGGGAGAGTGAACAATATTTTCTCCATTTTAGAGAGGAATTCAATTCAATAAACATTTATTGAGTGCCTTCTATCTGCCAGGCACTGTATTAAACACTGGGGCTACAAAAAGAGGCAAAAGACTTACTGTCCCTGCCCTCAAGGAACTTACAATCTAAAGGAAATTGAGGCTTAGAGAGGTTGCTTGAGTATAGTCTGCCACACATTTGTTTATGTCATGCTTTTGCCTGCCATGCACATTCCATCAGTGGTCTCTAAAGTGTAAGCCATGACTTGACCTCAAAGGGTCAATATAAGAGTGAAAAGATGGGTCAAATCCAATTGCCCCTGCAATTGTCAATAATGGGGCTTGTTTCCAACACAACCATACTTAATTTTATTTCACATTCTGCTCCCTTCCTCCTCTAAGCAAGCTCTCAACCTCTCCCCTCCCATGTGGGCTGGGCATCAGTCCCTCATCATAGTTATACCCTAACCTATAGCAGGGTACTCATTGCAACGGCTGTGCAGGTGTTATTGGAATCATTCCCACTCCATTGTAGCATATACATTGATGGTCATTCAGAACACCTTGTGACTGCAGCAGGCACCCCTTAGAGTCTCTGATACTCTGGAAGAGTGGTCAGTGAGAAAGAGCTTCTCTGTCCCATTTTCATTCTGGATGGGACAGAGTAACTTACACAGGCTAAGCAGGCACATATGGGTTGTGGTCTTCAGTGCAGCTCTCATTACCTTATCTTTTGCCACCTCCAAATCTATCCCTTTTTCAATCTTTGCCCTTATTTTTAAAAATTCCCGTATACTTTCAATCACACAGATTCACAACCTTATTGTCATTTTCAACCCATAATTCTTCTTGACTCCACATATCCATTCAGTTGCCAAATATTATAATTTCTGTCTTTACAACATGTCATATTTATCGCCTTCTGTCTGCTCACCCAGCCACCATCCTCTCTCAAGCTCTCATTACTTCTCACATGAACTACTACAATAGCCTCCTAATTGGTCTCCCTGCCTCAAGTCTCTCTTCTCTCTAATCTGTCCTCCACACAGTTGCAAAAGTGATTTTCCTGAAGTACAGGTCTGGCTATATAATTTTCCTACCTGATAAATTCCAGTGGCTCCCACTGACTCTACAGTCAAACTTACGTCACCTTTATCTCATCCTTTAAAATTTCTTGTTTTCTCTAAGTTTTATTATCTCCATAAATATTAGTATTATATTTATGTATGTTATAAATAAGTAAATATACATATATTGGAAATATGTGCTCAAAAAGTTTTTATTAATCAAAACAGTTTGGAGGCTACTAGATGACCAAGAAAGTATTGCTTCCAATAGTCACATTCTATGGTTTTGAAAGTGAGGTTGCTAAAACTCAAATGGGTGGAAATTCTGTGTATCCACAACAAAGAGTTGTCAAGTGTTTAGCAAACTATTTTGCCTATCACTCACTAGCTGTCTGACTCTGGGTAATTCATTTAACATTTCTGTACATTTCTTGAACTTAAGGTATTGGGTCAATACAAGGCATTTGAACCCTGATACCTAGAGTCTCAAAGATTCTATACCAATGGGACCCCAAGGTCTGCTCAATCCTACTTATCTGAAAAGGTTTCAAACAAGTGTGTGTATCTATTATCTGCAGATAGCTAAATTCAGAGAGACTAATCTAGATTGGTCACCTGGTGATGATTTTTTTAAACTGATACCTTTTGTTTTAATATCACCTCTATTTCCAAAGACATTCATCTCTTTTCCCTCCTCAGTGAAAGCCATCTGGTATAACAAATATTGGGGTGGGGGAGAAAGTACAGTTCAGCAAAACTAACCAATACACCAATAGATTGTGATTGTGTAGACAATGTTCCACGCTTTTCAAACAACAAGCATTTATTAAATACTTACTGTGTGTTTGGTACTGTGCTAGGTTCTAGGGATACCAGCACAAAGAATGAAACGATTGTCATTCCTAAGCAGCATACTTTTTTTTCTTTTCTTTTCTTTTTTTTTTTAGTGAGGCACTAGGGGTTCAGTGACTTGCCCAGGGTTTTTTTTGTTGTTTTGGTTTTTTTAGCAGTATACTTTCTAATGTGGGAGACAAGAAGTGTATATATATATATATATATATATATATATATATATATATATATATACACACACACATACATACACATACATACATATACACACATATATACATATACATATGTGTATCTCTGTATATGTACACACACACACACATATATATATATATATACAGGATGAAGATAAAGCAAATATAGATAGATAGATACAAAGTTTTATATACTTAATATATACAAGTATTTTATATTTATTCCTCTCCAAAGAAGGAAGAAAGGTGTATGTATTTTATACTCTGCTCCTTTTTTTAGGGACTCAGCTTGGTCTTTATAATCACAAAACATTGTTTCATTTTTGGTGGTTGATTTTTTTCCTTTTACACTGTAGTCATTATGTATATTGTGTTTTCTTTCTGGTTCAGCTTACTTTACTTTGTATCAGTTCATATATTTTATGCTTTTCAGAATTCTTTAAGATGATTTATTTTTTTTTTTGCTAAAGCAACTCATGAAGACCACCTACTAAGGGATGGAGGGAGCACCAACATTAATGACATTACAGAGCATTGAAATATGGGAAATGTTTTGGTTCTAGAGCAAGTTTGGAGGTTGGGGGAGTGAGTAAACTCCTTAAAGCATGAGGCTGTTTCATTTTTGTCTTTGAATATGGGCCCTAGACCCAAATAAGTACCTAACAAAGATTTTTTTTTAATTAAAAAAAATTACAAATGTTCTTAAAATTAAATTGAGGAGTCACATTTAATTCATTCCTCACTTCTATGGCTCTATAAGGAACATGGATGGGTTAGTAGTCAGGTAGGGTGAGACAAGGGAGAAAGGTGGCTTCTTAAAAAGTAACATGGTATTGTGAAAGGTGTCTGTAACTTACTTGCTATATGGACTACATTATCACTTCATTTCTCTGGGCATCAGTTTCCACAACAATGAACATAATAACTGTTCTGTCTACCCACTGGATCTTTATTTGGATCCAATGAGATAATGTATAAGGAAATAAGGCATTATTTGTAAGTCCTATATCGTTCTCTCATAAGAGAAGATGCAAATCATAGTGGATAGGATGTTGGGCTGAGAATACCTAGGATCAAGTCCCAGCTCTGAAACTAGCTGTCTGACTCTGGGTAAATTCATTTAACATTTCTGTACATTTATAAACTTCCTAGGACTTAGGGACTTACTAAGACACAGGCTGGTTGAAATCTCCATTAGTAGAGGAAGTTTCCACAAGGGGAAATTCATTCTGCTTAAGAAATTACAGATCTTTCTCATATTTTATCAATTAAAATGAATTGGAACCTGGATGGAGGGGGTATTCTAGGTATACACCTGTTTGAGACAGTGAAACCCTTAGATCAGTTCTTAACTCTGTATGTGTGTGTGCATGCGTGTGTGTGTGTGCGCGCGCGCGTGCCATGAACCATCTTCATCATTTCTTACGGTGAAATAATATTCCATTATATCCACATTCCACATTTTCTTCAGCCATTCCCCAATTGTAGATGCTACCCTCTGAAATTCAAGTACTTTTCCCTTTTATCTCCTTAACCACACCTCTCCTTTCAGGATAAGGAAGTTTGTTATGCCTTTCCCCAGGTATTATCCTCCTTACAAGTGTCACCTCAACTAGTCTTGTTTCCTTGTTGAGTTTGAAGTATTTTTAGACCATGTTGTTTGTAAATTTATACGACACTCTTTTGTCAATTTCAGATAAGAAGTTCATCTGTTTGTTTCCTCACTTATCCTAATTATGAGAAACAGTAAGTTCCATTCCCTTCTTCCTATCTCTTTCCCCTTCATAAAACCCTTAAAACTGAAACAATCTACCTTCAGGTTCCTCTGTTTTTTTTCTTATTTAACTACCTTTGAAAGTTCTAAAGGGACATTTGTTTCTTATCCCCCATAGGAATGTTAGTACTATATCTTTATACAGTTCCTAATTGCTCAAACAAATGTGTATTTCTAGATTTCTCTGACCTCTTGAGTTTATATTTCAAAGTTTCTAATCAGTTCTGGGGTTTTTTTATTAGAAATGTTTAAAAGTTTCTATTCCATTAAAGATCTATTTTTCTCCCTGTAGGATTATACTCGGCTTTGAAGGGCACGTTAATTTTGATTATGAGCCTTTATCTTTTGCTTTTAGGAATATTTTTATTCCAAAATTTCCTCTTCTTTTTAAGGAGAAGCCGGGTCTTATATGTTCATCCTGACTGTTTACCTTGGTATTTATTTGAACTGGCTTTTTACAGTCTTTTTTCTTGATCAAGGAGATCTAGACTTTGGCTATAACATTCCTAGGACTTTTTCCTTTTAAGATTCCTTTCAGGTAGATTATTTCTGTCTTTACTTTGCCCTATGATTCTAATAGATCTGGGAAGTTTTTGTTTATAATTTCTTGAAACATAGTATATAGATTTTTTTTTTAAATCATGGATCTCAGGAAGTTCAATAATTCTTAAATTATCTCTTCTTGATCTGTTTCCAGGTCTGTTGTTTACATCTTCTCCTATTTTTCAATCTTTTGATTTTCTTCTAGTATTTATTGTGGTTTCATGGAGTCACTAATTTCTATTCAGTATATTCTACTTTTCCGAGTTCATTTCTTAGGTAAAGTTTATTGCCTTTTCTTCTAAACTGCTTAATCTTCTTCCAATTATTTCTGAATTGCTGTAGTTTTATTTTTATCTCTTGCTTCAATTTTCTAGGAATTCATGTGGTCTTTGTAGGAAATCTATTTTTGCTTGCAGTTGTTATGGATTTAAATTTGTAGTGCTTTTTGATACTGTATGCTGTGTTCTTTGATTTACTCATTTTCCCAGTTTTAGTTCCTAAGTTGGGGCTTTGTACCACAAAGTTAAGAAGTGTACTTCTTAACTTCTGGTCTACCTTGCTTGGTTTCACTCTGGTTCCCATCAGTTTTTGCAATGACCTCCATGTCTTGGGCTTCAGCTTTCCTCAGTCCTTGAGGTTCAGAGTACCAGATCTTCAAGGCTTTGTCTGGTTTCGTAGGATATGAGTATTAGGGACCTCAGAGTTCCTGAGTCTGGGCTGCCTGAATCTCACCACCACGGCTTCAAATGATCACTACCCTGCTGGTCACTACAAGATGCTTCCTGGGAATTCCAAGGTCTCTATCCTGAAGGTTTCTGACCACCATGGGACATTTTCAAAGATGCCACTTCCACTATTTCTGCCTAGGACAAATAGCTTTGCAGGTTACACTTATCCAGGAACCTCTGGTTAGTTTGCGAATTACTAGTGCTGTCCTTATGGAGGATAAAGGAATGATTCCCTTTCCTTTTGCCCAAGGGCTGCTGACTGATTTTCATGAAATTCTATAGCAGAAGAAGTCACTACTATTGTTTTCTATTGTATTTCTGGATCATAATTTGGGTCTGGTGTGAACATTAGGGTTTTGCTATGGTAGGTATACAGGAACTGGGCATCCAGCCTACTGATCAGATAGCCATCTTGCTGGAAGTCATCTCTGTCTTTGTGGCAATACTAACTTTGCTCCCAAATTAAGTAGGAGCAGTGGCCACAACCTTAAAATGAAGTAAGGAGGATAGAGCACCAGCCCTGGAGTCAGGAATTCCTCGGTTCAAATCTGGCCTCAGACACTTACTAGCTGTGTGACCCTAGGCAAGTCACTTAACCCCAATTGCCTCACTAAAAATAAAAAAATAATTAAAAAAATTTTTAAATGAAGTAAGGAGCTAATGTTTACTCTGTATGACCCATGGAGAAGGTTGGGGTTATGGCTCCCCCAGTTTCCAGTGGCAGCCTCAGAAATTCTTGATGGAAAGCAAAGTTAGACTGTGCATCTTAAACACCCTTTTAAATCTCAGAGAATCTCTGTCATATGGCACTAATTCCCTCACAAATGCAAACTGGGTGTCAAAGGGGATTTATGAGTGTTTCACACAGCTGGTCAGGACCTTGCTGGGATGAGCCAGGCTCTGCTTCCTTTCCAGAGAACTATGCATAAGGGAGGGCCCCAGACTTTGGGATTTAGCTGAGGGAAGAAAGGAGAATTCCATACGGATTCCAGATAATAAATAGTGTACCTTAGATCCTTCTTTAGAGTTCTTGGGCCATTCTTCAGAGTCCCAGATTTGCCACTATCTGCTAAATTATTCCTCACACTGTCTTTTTAAAATAAGTCATCTCTAAGAAGTTTAGATTAATCTTTAAGATGATGAACAGGTAGACATGTATGCACAGAATTACCCTTTGAAGACCAAGATCTAAAAAAATTTTGGGAGGTTGGTAGGACCACAAAATTTGTTAAGTCAGAAAAGGAGACTGTGTAAGTATAAACAAATGAATGACTTTAAACATTCCCCCCTCTCAATACTTTCCTCTAACTTTAACCATTTTCCAGACTGATCTTGCTGTGTTTTGAGTACTAGTTCTGCTCTTATACAAAGCCATGTAGATGTGAGTCATTTTGTTTAATAGGAACAGTGAAGTTCTGGCATTGGGTATCTTCAAGAAACTGGGTGATGCAAGATATTATATGTAGGATTCCTGTCTCAGATAGAGATTAGACTAGATTAACAATGATGTCTATTCCAACTTTTCAATTTTGTGATAAACATTTATTGATGATAAGACAGGTTTCTGCCCTCAAGGAACTTAAAATCTAATAGAGTTCTTATAATAGTTGATCAAGAAATCCCCAAACCAAAATCCTTTTGACAAAATAGCTGTCTTTGATCATTGTCCTCAGTCTTGGTATCTTAGAATCTACTATATGACCTGATTTAGATCTTGTATCCTTAAAGGACACACTTCTTTTTGTTGTTGTTGTTTTGTTGTTTGTTTTTTGTGAGGTAATTGGGGTTAAGTGACTTGCGTAGGGTCACACAGCTAGTGAGTGTTAAGTGTCTGAGGCCAGATTTGAACTCAGGTCCTCCTGACTCCAGGGCCGGTACTCTATCCACTGCACCATCTAGCTGCCCCAAGGACACACTTCTGAAGTACGTTTTTGGAGCAGAGGCAGGGGGCAATGATGTTTCAAGTGTGGATCATAATAGATGACCTCTGAGGTCCTTTGTAACACTGAGATTCTATGATTCTATGATAAATATTCATTGAATACATATTGCACTAGGTATTGATAGAGCTATAAAAATATAATATTGAAACCTTCTTGTGTCTTTTTTTTTAAAAAAACAAAGGTTGGGGCCAGGTAGGTGGTGCAGTGGATAAAGCACCAGCCCTGGATTCAGGAAGACCTAAGTTCAAATCCAGGCTTAGACACTTGACACTTAACTAGCTGTGTGACCCTGGGAAAGTCACTCAACCCTCATTGCCCTTAAAAAAACAAAAACAAAAACAAACCCAAAGGCTGGGTTTTCTTGACCATTACAATACCTAAAAGTCCTTGACCCTTTCAATGAAGAAACTATACTCTAGGCCTTTGGCAATGCTTTACCACTTCAATGCCCAGAACAGAACCATCCGTTGTACTTATTAATAATGACTGTAGTAATAATAATACATATTATTTTTATAAACTAGACAAATCTCTTTTCCCGAAAACAATTGCTTTATGTATCAAACTCCTCAATCTCCTTTGTTGCACCAACTTTACCAGGAGTAAAAATGCAGCAAAACATAGATAATTACTGCTGATTGTCTAAAATAAACCATCTTGACAAAGATCACAGCCAAATTACCTCTAACCATTAAAGCAACTAGACTTTTCTCAAAAATCCTCTGCCCGTTTCTTTACAAGTTAGAATGGTTTGCTCAGAAAAGTTCTTTCCATCTTTTCTCTATATAGATCACTCAGTCTCTCTACTGTAATTTCTTCAGAATGACTACAAACTACCAATTTCTCAAGTCTATTAACTCTTAGAAAACTCTCTCTACATATATATATTATACACACATATATGTGTGCATATATGTATATACATACATACACACATGTGTATATACATAGATAGATAGATATTTGGGGGAGGCTATTGAAATTGGTGTGGCATGATAACGAAAGTCTAGGAAGTGTTTTTCCCCTCAACCTGCACTCACAGTAACAGGTTGGATCCACAAAGGAAATGGTTGGTATAACTCCTTTCTCTGCTATGGATGGCTACTCTTACCAAGAGTAGCTACTAATCAGGTGCACCTGAGCCCTTTCTGGTGTGATTCCCTTTAACAGATTAGTTAGCTAACTCAATTAAGACTTAAGAAAAGCAAGAATAAGAGTTACAGAACATTCTACCTACAAACCTGGGGCATACTTTCCCACTAATACATATGGTATCCAGAGGAGACCCATTAGCTTAAAGTGTTGTGGTGATGAGGTGTATGCCTCATCATTCAGGGAATACATATGACCAAAGGACTTTGCAATTCTATAACTGAAGGTCTTGATGATCTTGCTCTTTGCAAAGGTTACTTATGGATGGGTCGCTCTGCTGCTAACCTGGGTTGCTCTGCAACTATGCTTTGTGGTTCTGCTGCAAGGTTGCTCCTCTGCTGAGCTGGGCTTTTGCACTAATAGAGTGGCTTTGTGTTCCTTAAGAAATGGCTAGCAGCTCTTCACTTGGTATTTGCAAAAGTTTCTCTAGTTCCTTCTTGGCTCTTGGATGGCCATTCAAGCAATAAATGGCAGTGTGTGTGTGTGTGTGTGTGTGTGTGTGTGTGTGTGTGTATGCATTTCCTCCATTTCACCAACTAACTCTCTAGCCAGCATGTAGCAGTACAGAGAAGCATTGCCCCTCTTCCATATAGCTCTGAGGCTTCTTCTAAAACTAACACTTATTTGTTCAGTTAGATATTATCTTTTTTATATTTTATATTTATTTATTTTAAAAATTATTTTATTTTAAAATTGGGTTCCAAATTCTCTCCCTCCTTTCCATCCTTCCCCTACACACTGAGAATACATGCAAAATTATATACATTATACATGTGAAATTATACAAAACATAATTCTGTATTAACCATATTGCAAAAGAAAAAAGAAAAAGTGAGAAAATTATATTTCAATTTCCACTCCGAGTTCATCAGTTCTCTCTCTGGAGATGGAGTGTTCATGAGTTCTTTGAAATTGTCTTTAATCATTGTATTGATCAGAGTAGCCAAGCATTTCATAGTTGATCATCATTACATGTTGTTTCTATGCACGATTCTCCAGTTCTCACTTCACTGTGCATAGGTTCATATAGGTCTTGCCATGTTTTGTTTGTTTGTTTTTGTTTTCTGAAATCACCCCCTTCATTACTTCCCATAGCATAATAGTCCTCCATAAGAATCATGTGCAACAATTTGTTCAGTCATTCCTTAATTGATGGGCATCCCCTCAATTTCCAATTCTTTGTTACCACAAAAAAAGCAGCTATAAATATTTTTGAACATATACATAAGTTCCCTTTTTCTCTGATCTCAGGACACAGACCTAATAGTGGTATTGGTGAGCCAAAGGGTATGCATAGTTTTATAACCCTTTGAGCATAGTTCCAGATTGTTCTCCAAAATGGTTGGAACAGTTCACAACTCTACTAATAGTTTATTAGTGTATGCATCTAATCAGTGGTGATTTAGAGCATTTAAAAAAATATGACTATAGATAGCTTTGATTTTTTCTTCTGAAAACTGCCTGTTCATACCTTTGACCATTTATCAATTGGGGAATTGCTTTTGTTCAGGGCAATGAGGTTAAGTGACTTGCCCAGGGTCACACAGGTAGTAAGTGTCAAGCGTCTGAGGTTGTATTTAAACTCAGGTCTTCCTGAATCCAGGGCCGGTGCTTTATCCACTGCACCACCTAGCAGCCCATCAAATTGCTCTTATTTTTTACAAATTTGACTCAGTTCCCTATATGTCTGAGAAATGAGACCTTTATCAGAAAAACTTGCTATAAATTTTTTATATTACTTCATTGTTTATTGTATTTTTAAAGTGCTGGGTTTTCTGAATGAGAAACCTCATTCTAGCTTATAGGGATTAACTAGTACACAATACCAAATCCTCATCTCTAAGTCACAACCAGGACATTTGTCCTATAATCACAAAACAGATCTGGGGTTCAGAGCTCCCTAGGTATTAACTCCAAAATTCTCCTGTTGATCATATGTAATATAAACATTTTGAAAACAAGGTATTAAGGCCAATCTTTGCACTGAGTCAGTGTATTGTCTCTGTAGGCTATTTTCTTGGTGTTGTTTACATACAAATCTCGCTTTTATCTTTATACAATTTCAATCTACAAAGTCTGAAAGGGGCACAACTTTGCATTATTTTTCCCCACTTAATTTACATATAAGGAAATTGTGACACAGTAAGATTAAGTGGTTTGCTCAAGGTAACAGAATTAGGACCAGAACCAATGTGTTCTGATTCTAGCACTAGGATTCTTTCCACAAATTAACTTCTGAAAAGAGGATTTACTAGAATTTCCTGGCCTAGGCCGAGAATAAAATCAAATTCCAAAGATCCAGAAGGAAGGCTCTTTTCACAGCCTTCCCGGCTCATTTAAACCTGGAGATACTGAGCAACCTGCCAGAAAACTTGGCCTTGTGTGATTTCCAACATTTTTCTAGGCCAAAGATATTTGAAAAAAAAAAAAGCTTGCAGAGACGTTCAAAATGCTATGAAACTAAGAAAACATTGAGTTTCCCTCTTGGGGCTCTACCGCTAGTACGTCAGCTTAAAAATATTTCTTAGAGGAATATAAGTTAACCTGATTTGGTGTTCTCTCTTCTCCCTTTGCCGAAGTCTGGTACATGTTGATTTTTCAAGTAGAGAATGTTGTCTATTGAGTAAGAATAATGGATTGGGGGAGGGGCAGGTGCATTGACTTTGAACTTGCATATATATATATATATATATATATATATATATATATAATGCTTCTCATTGCCTTCTGTGAGCCTTAGTTTTCCCTCAAACAATATACAAGGTAAGAGTTATCCCCACTTAAAGAGGGCTCCCAGGAATACCATCTTTTCATTTCCCACTAGTTCATACTCCTTGGACTAGACTCTACCATGTCCTCAGGAAAACTCCACACCAGAAAACATCATCCAGCAATATTGCATCAGCTTTAGTATTCATTCCCTCTGCCCTTCTGAGGTTTGGAGGGCAGAACAAAAACTCTTTCCAAAGCCTCCATTTAAGAGCATTCCTGGACCTGTCATTTCTTCATTTCCCAATGGCTTAGACTGAACACCATACCCTCATGACAAGTACCTTCTTTCTCTAGCTTCCTTCTCTGTGTTATCTTCCCTCATTAGATTTTAAACTCCTTGAGGGCTGCTACTGTTCAATCATTTCAGTCACATCTAACTCTCTGTGACCCCATTTGATGGTTTTTGTGGCAAAAATACCACTTGCTTCTCCAGCTCATTTTATAGAAAAGGAACTGAGGCAAAAAGGGTTAAGTGACTTTCCTAGGGTCACATAGCTAGAAAGTATCTAAGGGTGGATCTGAACTAATGAAGATGTCTTCCTGACTCCAAGCCCATTGCTCTATCCACCACACCATCTAGCTGTCTTCTTGAGGGTAGGGACTTTCTTTCATATTTGTATCTCCAGTGCTTTAACACATCGTAGATGCTTAAAAATACTTATTGACTATCTTTAGAGGAATTCTGTGAGATTGAATGGGCTCAAATACAAGATCTTACCTACATGGAATAAGGCTTAGTAATACATGCATTTTTAAATTGCTACAATATGTCATTTAGTAGACCAACAATTTTTCACCTATGTGGTGAATGTCATTAGCTTATGCTTCTTACATGGGATGATCAAGATAAAGTCCCTAATGCATTTTAGTGAACCCAAACCAGAATGGGTCTGTGTATCTCCAGGAGCCATTAATGGGGAAAATGATATTCCTAGTCCAGCATTCCAAGAAATCTTGGACTTCCTAGAAAATGCCTTAGGCAAACCAAACCCCCTGCCAAGATAGGATGGCTCCTTAAATTTACTATCTAGTACTTTGCCTGAACGAATAGACAATTTTCAAAGAATCATAGTCAAATCAAGTTGAGTGTGTGGAGAATATGGCAAAGCTGTCCACCTCTCCCAGTATGGGAGCCAAATTGACTATTACATTACTCTGAAGAAAAGATGTTTTTGTAATTAAAGTATAATTTACTCTCAAAGTAAACTGATGTTTCGTTGATGTGTTCATATGTCTCCAAGCCTCTACCTGACTTTCCTGAATCCACAAAACAATTCCTTTCTTCCTGCCCACTATATTCCTCCTCGTCTTTTTAAAAAATAGCTCCAGATCTCCATATCTTTCAGGAAGCTTCCACTAATTGATTTGAATGTTCAATTCAATTTTCTATTCTTCCCTTCTATTCAATGTGGTCATCAGTTTCCTCTTATAAAATGTGCATGGTAGTACATTGACAAGAATGCTATAATACCTTATTGGCTATAATATATTTTTCTACCTAGTTTAGGAGTTCTTAACCTGGGGTCTATGAATTTGGAACTTTTAATATTTTGATGATGGTATTTCAGTGGTATTTTATTTCATACATTTAAAAATATTATCTGAAAAGTGGTCCAAAGGAGTCTGTGACATAAAAATGATTAAGAATTCTGTTTTAGAGGAGATGATTGATAATAGTGCAGGTTATTTGTTAAATCATATGATTCAACATACAGTATTTATAGTAACAAAGCCATTTTCTCTAAATTCAGTTTTCTGGCAACCTCACATATCTGGAAACTTTTTCTGACAAAAACATAGTCACAGGTCAGGAAATAAGCAAGGGATAAGTATTGGGAAGGAGCCTCTGAGAAATCAAAACACAATTTAAAAAGTCAATATACCCAGATTTAGACTCTTAACTCAAAGGAAAGTTAGTGGCATTATTTATTCACATTTTACACATAAATCTGGCAAATGAGTTACCAGATGTCTAAGCCCATAGAATATTAGAAAGATAGAAAAACAACTCTATTGGCATACTGCCAGCAGTAAGTAAGAAGTGATACCTGACATCCTAACAATACCTAGTGCAGTGCTTTGTAAATAGCACTCAATAGCATCTTACAGCAACACTGGTAGATGGTGTAATTTCTTCAGTGTAAGTGCTCTCTTCATTGGCATGGATTGCAATCTCTTTTGCTTTAGTTTCCATGGCCAAAAAATGTGTTACCTTGTGGCCAACTGGGTGATGAATCTCTCTGATCAAGGCTAAGCTGGTCCTCAAGTGACAGACACACAGTTTATCAGTGGATCTGTGCTTGAAACTGTCCCAGTTGGGAGCCTGTGCCAGAACTTTGTGCTTTGTTAGCATCATCTTTGGGAATTTAAGGTCACCTCCACATCAAGATGTGGCATTGGAATAAGAATACACTGGAGGAGGCACTCAATAAATCTGTGTTGAATTGAATTGAGTTGACAAGCAAAGAGGAGGAAAATGATTAATGCACAGCCAAAATGGTTAATTATAAAACCATGTGGTACTGACTTCAAGTGCAATAGGAAATAAAAGAAGGGGGAAATTAAAGAAGTATAGCAATCTATGGCCATTTAGCAAGAGGGCAAATAGACCTACATATTTCAATAGGCCCTAAGAGAACACAAAAGAATAATTTGTGATCATAACACTGACCTAGAGAAATTAAGAACAGGTTAAGCTATATTGAATGAATTTGTTCAAGGAGACACAGAAATCAACAATATTTTAGATAGATCTTTGTACAGAATCATTAAAATTTTCAAAGTTTGGGTATGTAGATAAGTAAGCTAAAAGTTCTCCCCAAAACCTTCAGACAGCCCTGTATAGTTCTTACAGATTCTTGGTAGCTAAAGTTTCACTATATTTAAACACAACTACTTAACCTATGTTTTACCAATCATTCTCCTAACTAGAGGGCAGAGACTATGTCTACTCTTTCATACATCCCAGTGTTATAACTAGCAGTTTTCATGCCCAGGGAAAGCCACACTAAAAGCACCCTTAAATTAACCATAAGAAATAACTTTTTCTACACCCCCACCCCCCACAAATATTGGTGCTCTGAGACAAAACTCTAGTAACCTCACCCTAGTTAATGTCTCTGATTCTTACCTGAAAGTATGAAGTACAAGGGCATGAGAGGCAACTTGAAGCTAGATATCTGATTGGTTGACAAAGATGCCACACAGCATGGCAATGACCAGAAATCTCCAAAGATATAGAGCAAATACATCTTATAGAGAAAAAAAAAGATTGTGCACTATATGTAAATACATATACATCTCTCTCTCTCTCTCTCTCTCTGTCTGTCTAACATGTGACATACAAAGCTATTCTGCTTGTATGTTTCCTTTTGGTTTCCTATCTTTTATGTATCCTTTTTTATAGCATATTAAGGTTTGCAAAGAGCTTTACCTTTAATCCTCTGAGGTAGCTTATTATTACCATTTTACAGATGAAGAAACTGAGGTAGATAGAAGTTGAGTAACTTATTCAAGTTCACATGGCTAGTAAGTGTATGAGATAGGATTTGAACTCAGGTCTATCCTCATTCCACTTATCCTTCATGGCTCAGATTAAGTCCCAACTCTTCTATGAAGCCCTCCCTGATTACATATTGATATCCTATTACCCTTATAGTCAACACCACAGTTTTGCAAGTAATTATTTCATTATGCATATCTGTGCATATCTTTTCTATTCTGTTTTGTAATAAACTATGTTACCAGAAGAGAAAAGATCTCAATTCAGTTCCATTTAATTCAATATTTATTTAATACTAGCTTTGTTCAGAGCACTGCTATGTGCTGAAAGAGATTCATAGTTTAGATAAGATATGCCATTATGGTATCTACAACTTGCATATATGCAAATAGGAATAATAGAAAATACTACATGTTAAATGTATCCAAGTATTATGTTAGATTTTGAGTGTATGGGAATTTTTTTGTATTCCTCATAATGCCTAGTATAGTGCTAAGCACATAGTAGGCCCTCTGTAAAGCCTTGCTGATTGGTTACCTTACTAATTAAATAAAACATTAAAAGCAAAGCAGAGGGGCAGCTAGGTGGTGCAGTGGATAGAGCACTGGCCCTGGAGTTGGGAGTACCTGAGTTCAAATCCGGCCTCAGACACATAACACTTACTAGCTGTGTGACCCTGGGCAAGTCACTTAACCCCAATTGCCTCACTAAAACAAACAAACAAACAAACAAACAAAAGCAAAGCAGAGTAATAGATGAAAAACAAAGGCATCAATAGGTGGATGAAGTGAAAAAGTTACCTTTGCTATAAAATTTAATTCTGTCCTGAGATGACTGACATAAGTGACGAGTTAAAGGGTTAACAATGTAGTTTGAATAATTGAGCACAACAATTCTCTCTCTCTCTTTGGTAAGGCAATTGGGGTTAAGTGACTTGCTCAGGGTCACACAGCTAGTAAGTGTCAAGTGTCTGAGGCCAGATTTGAACTCAGGTCCTCCTGAATCCAGGGCCGGTGCTTTATCCACTGCGACACCTAACTGCCCCAGCAATTCTCTTTTAATTGTAATCTGTCAGTATATACTCCTTGATAGGCTAAATGAAATAAAATTCTCATGACATTACTGGATAATATTTAATATGAGGGATCCTTCTACTTTTGTTGTTCAGTTGTTTCAGTCGTGTCTGACTCTTTTGTGACCCTGAGTGGGGTTTTCTTGGCAAAGATACTGGAGAGGTTTGCCATTTCCTTCGGCAGCTCATTTTACAGATGAGGAAACTGAGGCAAGCAGGGTCATGCAGCTAGTCAGCATCTGAGGTCAGATTGGAACTCATGAAGTTGAATCATCCTGACTCCAGGCCTGGCGCTCAATCCACTGCATCAGCTAATTGCTTCTACTATTGCTCTATTAACATTTGAATGTAATCCAGGAGATGTGTGGTTTTCTCTTGTCTTTTAGACATGGCTGAATCCAATCACCAATCTCCTTGTTCCAGCCTATCAGGATATGCTCTTTCTTGGACTCACTTGATAGACATAATCCCACCTGGCCTACAGCAAAGGAAACTGGGGATCACAGCCTCAGTCAGAGTTCAGAAAGGTGCAGCGCTGACGTAGAGTCGACAAGTAAATGAGGATGCTAGCTAGAGATGAATGCCCACCCGTCAGACAGAAGTTTCCCTTTGCATTCCATCCCTTAAACCCCTGGGAGTTTTGTCATGAATGGCAGTGCCTGATTTTAATTGTCAAGCTGGCCTTTCCCATCCTGAGGAACTGTGGGGGAGGGAAAGCTAAGGGGAGTTTGACTTTGATTCTTGAGAAAATTCTAGAATGAATCATGAAAGAATGATTGGCAAATGTCTAGAAAAAGAAGCGTAGATTACAAAGAGCCATCACAGCTTCTACCAAATATGAAAAAGCCCAATTAGGAGGCAACTGGAATAGTCCAAGAAAGAGATGCTGAGGGCCAAACTCAAATGGTGCTCGTGTTAGTGGAGAAAGGAGGATGAATGAGTGAGATTCCATAGAGACGGAAATGAGATTTGGAAATTGTTGTATATGTGGGATGAGTGAGTGATGGGGATGATTCTGAGCTTGCAAATCTGGGGGCTAGAAAGAGGGGAGTATCCTTGACATTTTTAAGAGGGATGGGTTTGAGAGCAAAAAAGAATGAAATGAGATCTGCCATGCAGATCACGACTCATCCATGCCTGCTCATATCATGCACTCTGTCAAATCCAAAATAAAAAAAAAAAAGGGTAGGGCTCTTACTCACACTGGCCCAGAGCACAAAGCCCTGAGAAGTATCTGCTTCAGCCACAAATGATATGAGGGGTTTGTCTGAGCAGCTGCTCTAGTTGGCGGGTTGTGTTAAGGTTATAGTAGCCCTGAGGGGCCAATACCAGATGCAACCACAGGAAATCCATGTGGGAAGGGCTAAAATTGGGGAGTGCTGAGCAATATTGAGTAAAGGGATTGGAGAGCAGCCCATAATTGGCCATCACAGATACAATACAATACAATACATCTTCCCATCTTCTGAATCATTGATCATGCACTCCTTGGAGTCATACTATCACCTCACAGTCTATTGAGAGATTTAGACAGCAGCTTCCCTGATTTATTTTTCCTGGAGTCATCTTGTGGATAAAAAAAAAGGCCAAGGTCTCCCACTATATCCAGGGTCATCTCCAGTTGTCCTGATCTATTTCTCACAACTCAACCAAAATGGTGACTTTGCACAGCCCTACTTCACTTATATCCAATTCACTTGCTAGTCATGACAGCACTTTCTTGATGTCATGGTCCTCTTTGAGGACAAAGGACAAACAGCAACCACAAACACAACCACGATGGCTTCATCCAAATTCTGAGGTCAATTTAATCTGTTCCCAACAACCTTAAAATGGTCTCCAGAAATGAGATACCACAGTTCCCACCACTTGTCCTATTTATATTCATCTTGATATAAGAATAAGTAGTCCAAGGGGGCAGCTAGGTAGCACAGTGGATAAAGCACTGACCCTGGATTCAGGAGGACCTGAGTTCAAATCTGGTCTCAGACATTTGACACCTACTAGCTGTGTGACCTTGGGCAAGTCACTTAACCCTCATTGCCCAACCAAAAAAAAAAAAAAAGAATAAGTAGTCCTGAATTTGAGGGGGGAGAAAAGGGAACAAGCATTTATTAAGCATCCACTATGTTCCAGGAATAGTACTAAGCACTCTACAGATATAATCTCATTTGATCCCCACATCTACCCAGGAAGGTAGGTGCTATCATGAGCCCTGTTTTACAGTTGAGGAAACTGAGGCAGACAAAGGCTAAATGACTTGCCTAGGATCCAATAGCTAATAAGATTCTGGGGCAGGATTTGAACTCAGGTCTTCATGACTCCAGGTCCAGCACTCTATCTGCTCTATCTGCCTAGGCTCTTTTAAGAGTTCTGATTCAATCCAGCAAGTAGATACTATGTGCAGAAGGCTTGGGAGTGGAGGAGAGACCTGTCAAGTTGGCTCTTTTCCTGTACAAATAGATAGAAACCCTCTCTCAAGTAGGAGATGAGGACTTTTAGGGAAGAGAGAAAAGGATCCTACCTGAAGGGTAAATGGGCTTCTATTTATACACTAAGTTTTCATTTATGTTTTCCACCAAGCACAGAATTTCCACTTTAAATCTTCCTCTTCCAGCAAACAGACTATTCTTGCCTGTCTGAGTCATGTATTTTCTGAGCACCAGACCTGACTGACTGGGTAGTTGAAAATCTCAGGTTCAGAATACTGTCCAGCTACTAAAAATAGGAATTATATACCTGGGACCAGAAACAGGACAGAGATAAACACAGCTCCTGAAATTTCTGCCCATATGGCAACATATGCAAACCAAAATTAAGGATACAGCAAAATTGGACCTTTTCGGATTCCATTCTGGTTGGTTTTTTTTTTTCCCCTGTATTAGAAAATCCCCCAAATTAGCATAGGGAAGAGGTTCATAGCAGTTCTAGGGAAAGGAACCTTCTCCATCACTGAAGTGTACTTTGAAGAATTTTTTTTTAGGATTCAACCTAGATCAGGATGCTTTATAAAATTGACAGTAAGAACTCAAATAGAAACAGAAACCAACTTTATAGAGTGGCTCTGCATTTCCTTACAAGGTCTTTTCATATTAAATATTAACACTATTAAAATGTCTGTCAATGGATCTTGTTAGATCTGGGGAAGGGAAAGGTGAATTTACAGGATTTTAACCTGGAAGGCACTTGTAAGGTCTTGTAGGCCAACCCTTTAATTCAATGGATAAGGAAGATGAGGCTACTTGCCCAAAGTTATACAAGTAGTAGCAACCAAGATTGGAACTCCAAATCTAATGCCCTCTCCAATGTGTCACACTTCCATATTCTGTTCTACTTGGGAAATGCTGCAGTTTCTTTATATGTGGATTTTAATGGGGGCTGGGGAGGATTATACTAATCCCAAGAAAGACTTAGGCATGGAAGAGACTTGAAATGGCTTTACTGTCCTTCCATGCAAAATCACTCAAGGCCCACATGAAGGTCTTACACAGGTATAGTTTGGAGGCAAGAGCCCCCAGGAGGTCAAGTAGGTTTTGCCCATTTCTATAGGAAGACATCACAATTTATTACCCATGAAGATTTCCACACCTTCAGAGGTTGGACACCTAAGGACTTGGGAAAACATGAGAACAGGCCATTTTTTCAAGCACAGGGGACAAATATAAAGAGCTGCTCTATGGTTTATCAAAATGGGGATAGAGTAGAATGAGCACTGCATGAGGAACGAGAACTACGTTCACATCCTGACTCTGCTCCTTTTTACTCATTCTGCGATGCAGGGCAAAATCATTTTGCTTTCCTGTCTACAGGTTTCCTTGTCTGTTAAAAATGAGTATGTTGTAGAGGATCTCTAAGTTCTCTTCCAAATCCAAATCCCATAATCCTGTGGTACACTGCTCACAACTAACAAACTTGTATTTCACTCTCCTGTCGCTGCATTTCTTCCTTCACCTCAGGCCATTCTCATTAAACGTAACTGGTCCAAAGCAGGTGATCTTAGGGAACAGTCATCTCTGGAAAACTTGTCTTCAGGAGAAAGGAAACAATTCTTGACATAATAAATTGCAGCTGCATGTTTTCACTAGCGCGGTTAGTACCCAATGACTCCTGGCAGGTGGAAGATGAGGTGGCTATGGACCCAGATCACAGGGCTCAGGAACATAAATCACTGAGACAACTTGATGAAACCCAGACCTCTCTCTGCAGTAACCAAAGATGAGCCTGGAAATGGTGAGGGGGTAGCTTATGGGTCATTTTCAGGAGAAGACTGGCAACCAGCCACCACAAATTCTTACATATATTGCAGAGGAGTCTTTGAATTGGTTATTCAGATATTGCAATTACATTTTCACTCAAGTAATTAACTTAGGGTCAGACTTGGAACCACATTTTAGGAAGGACATTGATTTGATGAGATAGAATTTGCCTGCAAGAGGGTCCAAAGCTCCTCATACAGAATGGCAACAAAATGAGAGAACAGTAAGCCTTTAGCAGGGGGTCTGATTTTTATTAGGCACAATAATTCACAAAGTAAAGTACAGCATAGAGGGGCTGCATTCTGTAATGGTGGAGGAAGGGCCCCCTTATCAAAACGATGGACACTGGACTTTCTGCTGAACACCAGGAGTAAATCCATAAGACATAATACTTGTCCTCTAGGAACTTACAATTTGGTGGAGAAGATGCACGCAACACACATGAAATATGTACAAATATGACCCAGAAATAGTGGTGGGAAAGAATGTACAAAGTGAAATAAACATAGGGACCTTTCGGGCCTGCCAGTATTCACATCATTTCACTGTGTACTAAAACACGGACGCAGGCAAGCTGTCCAAGATAAATAACATGCCGTCTGTTTTCATAACTGGTCAAGAACGTTGAACTACATTTACTTTCCCAGTCGGGATTTAAGGTCAAGGGAGAAACAGGGTTGAGAGGAAGAGAAGAAAAAAAAGGGGCATAGTTCATACTACCACTATAGCTACTAACCTGAACTACAGATGTGGGGAAATATGCTCCCTGAGACCACAGGCTTGGCCTTTTGGTAGACGCTGATACTTACCTTGAAAAATGTTTTTGAAGAAAACTGTCCTTCATGGTCTGAAACTTGCTTGTTTAGGCCACTCTAGAAGGACTAGCATCTCAACAAAACAGCTTTTTATGGTTGTTAGAACAAATTATAATAATTCTAATGAGAGACATAATAACATTAGAGGACTGCCTTGGAGAGCTGCAGAGACCTGGGTTCAAGTTCTGCCTTTGACATATATTAACTGTATGAACAGGGGGTAATTCATTTAACCTCTTAGTGCCCACAGGCAATTCTCTAAGGCTGGAAGTCAAAGATAAGTTGTTGATCTACATCCATAAAGAGAGTTTCCATATCAAGAATTCCTTATACCAATGAAATCATAGACTCAAACAAAATTCTGTGTGTGTGTGTATGTATATTCATGTGGTGCATGTGTGTGTGTGACACACAATATGTAGAGGCCAAGGAAGACCTGGGTTTAAGTCCACCTCTGATACTATATGATACTGGACAAGTCACTTAATCTTTCAATGATAACATTTACAGTCCAGGCAATTCCCCGGACTATAAATGAGAAGAGAGAAAGTGAGAGAGAGTGAAAGAGTGAGTAAGAGAGAGAGAGACAGACAGAGAGACAGAGAGAGACAGAGAAAGAAGAGGAGGGAGAGAGAAGGGCAGAGAGAGAGAGGATCAGACAGGCATACAGACAGAGAATGAGAGAGAGAAGTGGGGGGGGAAGAGGAGGGAGAGAGAATGAAAGAGAGGGAAGAACAGACACACAGACACACACAGACACACAGACACACACACAAAGACACAGAGAATGAGAATGGCAACATAACCTATTTGGAAAACTGCTCTCCCCTTTGTAGACATCTACTGATCTAACTCTCATAAGGTAGAAACTGAGTGACTTTCAGGAGACCCCTCTACCATAGGACGCACTTGGTATGATGTTCATAAAAACAGATGTTTTTCTAAGATCCCTAATTTTTGACCAATAGTCAAATCAATGACAAAAACAAAAACAAAAAAACAGTTGCTCTTCTCACCTTGATCTGGACATGGTTTTTATTTGAGCTCCCAGGTAATTAAGGTGCATACAGAGGTAGGGGGTACCACAGACAGAATACTAGATTAGAATCAGGAAGATCAGGATTAAAATCGTGCCTCTCATTGTCACTTCCTGTGTGACCAGGGAGAGTTGTTCAACCTCTTTGATTATCAGGCAACTCTGTAAAACTCATCTTCTAAATTATAGATGGCTGAACCTAGGTCTATGCACCTAGAGGTAGCTCCTACATTGTCACAATCACAAATCATTGACATTAATTAATGATGAGGTGATACTGACTGGTTTTCTTACACTCTCCTGTTTCATAGAATCATAGAATGTAAAAGCTAGACTAGACCTTAGGGAGGTTGTGTGGTACAGTAGCATATCAATGCTATAGGAGTTAGGCAAACAGGATTCAAGTGCAGTCAGTTCAGTCAGTTTTCAGTCGTGTCTGACTCTTCATGACCCCATCTGGAGTTTTTTTGGGCAAAGATGCTGGAGTGGTTTGCCATTTCTTCTCCTGCTCATTTTACAGATGAGGAACTGAAGTCAATGGGGTTAAGTGAACTATAGCTAGTAAGTGTCTGAGACCAGATTTGAACACATGAAGATGAGTCATCTTGATTCCAAGACCAGTGTCTTATCCACTGCGATACCTAGCTGCCCTGTTCAAGTCCTGACTTGGCCATTAAATCTACTCTGTGACCTTGGATGTCACTTCATCTCTCTAGATCTCAGTATCTCCATCTGTAAAATGACAAGGTCAGACCAGATGATCTCTGATCTTTCTTCCAATTCTCACAGTCCATAATTTTAGATTATATGCTTCAACCTTCTAATTTTATAGGTCATCCAACTGGGGACAGAAGACATTAAGCAAGGAAGATCATACAATTAGTGGCAAAAAGCTCAGGCTAGAGTTCCTCTGCTTTCCAGGCCACTGCTCAACTCTTAAATGTTTTATAAATATATATATATATATGTGTGTGTGTGTGTGTGTGTGTGTGTGTGTGTGTGTGTGTGTGTGTGTATACATACATATATATATATATATATACATATATATATATATATATATATATATATATATGCCTTTGGCATCTAGGTGGCACAGTGGATAGAATGCTAGGCCTGGAGTCTGGAAGACCTTAGTTTAAATTTGGGTTTAGATCTGTCAGATCTGTTAGACTGGATATGTGAACTTGGACAAGTTATTTAACCCTGTTTGCCTCAGTTTCCTCATCTGTAAAATGAGCTGGAGAAGGAAATGGCAAACCACTCCAGTATCTTTGCCAAGAAAACCCCAAAATGGGGTCACAAAGAGTCAGAAACAACTGATATGACTAAACAAAAACAAAAATATATAGGTCTGGCCCTCACATCATGTCTAATAATAATAACAATAATAACTGATTTATATAGTATTTTAATGTATACAAAATGTTTTCCTTATCACTCTGTGCATTAAATGATGCCAGCTAAGTTAGGTGATGTGGCAAAGTGACTTGCAATGACCACAAAGCTAATAAGTGTCAGAGATAGACTTCGAACCCAGATCTCTCATCAATCCTCTTTTTACTGTGCCCAACTGACACTACTAGAGAACATAAGTGAACAGAAAAAATGATTAAGAAATCACTGGGGGGAAAATGATGTCAACTATGGCAGGTTATCTTATTGTCTTATTTACACTGAAACAACGCTTACTTTTTTTCTTCTTTTTGTTTTTCAGGGCAATGGGGGTTAAGTGACTTGCCCAGGGTCACACAGCTAGTAAGTGTCAAGTATCTGAGGCCGGATTTGAACTCAGGTACTCCTGAATCCAGGGCCGGTGCTTTATCCACTGCGCCACCTAGCCGTCCCAACAACGCTTACTTTTTTGGTGAGCCAACATGATAGTTTCAGTTCAATTGATTAGAACTTAAAATCAACAATTTAAAACAAAGAAAAATTTATTTAAATATGCATGGATAAAATCTGGTGCCTAATGAGAAAAAGAACATTTAATTGGCCCACTATAGATTATAGAATAGGCTCAAGAGTACTGCTAAAAGTGAACATCAAATTAGCTCCTAATTATGCTTGTAAGTTTCCATACTAGATTGAGTACAAAAAATAGCCACCATTCAATGTATGAGATCAGATTTGTTTTGGTTTGTGACACCAAATATTCCAATATTAGATAAGCTCAATAAAATATCAGAGTATATTGATAGCAATGTTGCATTAAACAAAATTATTCTGGGAACACACACACAGAAGAAAGTACATAGTTCTGGTAGAGAAACTGAAACCAACATAAGATGGTGCTATGATCTTAGTGAAACATAGTAAAGTAAGAGGCACGGTTATCTCAAAGTGAGATGGTTCCACCTATACAACAAAGACAAAGGGACCAACAACACCGTAAGAACCTGTACACCATGAAACACACTGACAGTTTCTACCTAGCATTCCAAGTGATGGCACCTTTAAACTCCAGCTGACACTCTTCCAAAGTAGGTAGAATCAGACATAAGCTGGGCAAATGACTTGCTAAACACTTTCCTCTATAGCTGACTCTGAGACATATTCAGATCTTACCATTGGAATCTGATCTAGAGAAATGTTTTGTACCCCTGGACCAACTTTTGAAAATATCTATTTTTAATTTTTAATCTCTTAATAAAAGCTAATTAATTCTGTATATTAAAAAAAAGAAATTTCATCTCTGCACTGGCTCTTCCTAATTCCAGCCTTGACATCACAAGAGCAAATGTTGGGACTTGTCACACTATTAAGAAACTTTAATTGTAATAATAGATGATTATTATAAATCTGATTATTGCCCATCCTGTATTAAAGTCCTACTCTAATGCCTCATTATGAAATGGAAGGACCCTAGATTCTTGAAGATGATGGCAATGGAGCACAAGTCTACTGTAAAAAGAACTAAATTATCAACAAGATTACCACAGGGAACTCTCAGATGAAGAAATTCCCTCTACCAATCTAGGTCAGCACCTTTTCTGGACTTCATCATCTTAGAGAATTGTCTAGAGCAAATGTGTCAAACATGTGGCCAATGGTACACAATCCTCTGGAGTGCAGGCCAAACCTGATTAAAATGTAATTTGGAAATATTTAAAAACACAAATAACAACACAATAAAACATAGATAACATTGCACTTTACGATTGTCAATATGTAGCCCTCAGAGATCCTTAAGTATGAATTAGTGGCCCCCATTTCCATTTGAGTTTGACACCACTGACCTAGATCAAAGAGAATTTAAATGACTAGTTAGAGTTCCCCGGCCAATATAGCTGGTATGTATTAGAGGTAGAATTTAATGGACCTCTTCCTGGCTCTGGGACCATCCACTAAGATCCACTAACTATGATAATAACAATAACAATAAATACAGCTAAGTGTGGCTTCCAAATTAAAGATGGACCCAAATCAAAACATCTTATTAATCATTTGATATATATAGATTACATCAGGCTATATGGCTCCACTAAAAAATACATTAAACAATTCCTTCATCTCATGGAATCTTTCTCCAATGACGTAAAAATGTCATTTGAATAAGTATAAGTATAAATTCATATGAGCATAAAATATTTAAAATACATATTAAAAATTTGTAAGTGTTTTATAAGTATGAAATTCTTAATATATACTGGAATGGTCATGAAGATGCTCTCAATTAGTCTATAAAACATCAGCTTCCATCACAAAACTCTGATCAAATTACAAAAAGCAATCATTTGACCTTCCTATATAAGTCTGCAGAACATGAACTATGAAACAATACGAGCAAGGTAATGACTTGTCCTCAGACTATTTCTGTCTGAAACCCATAAAAAAAGAGGAGAACAAGATAATAACAATAATCACAACAACAACAATAATAACAATAACTGCAAGAGAAATGCCAGCCAGGCAAAGTAAGGGAATGCTAGCCAGAGTAATGAAGAGCAGAGACAGGGAGGCAACATTGTACTTCAGGGAGGACACTAGCTCTGGAGTCCAAAGTGCAAATCTTGTCACTGACACTTGATAACTATATAACTTTGAACAAATCATTCTAGTCTCCCTGAGCCTCACTTTCCTTATATGTAAAATGGGGGGGGGAGCTTGATGATTTTGGAGGTTTCTTTAAGCTCTAAATCCATGATCCTATGACTTCATGTGCCCTAAGACCATGACAGTAGTCGCAGAATACTGGAAGCAATCCTAAAATATCAGCCAAGTATGCTCTGGTGATCTGGTGATGCCACTCATTGGATTAGCTCACTGGCCAATGTGATATAACTGCTGTTATGGGTCAAAGAAAGAGATGGGATAGCACCAGCTGTCAGAACTGCCCTAATCAGTAGTGTCAGCTTGACACAGAGGATGGTGGAGTGAGTGGTATTCCTTCATGTTCTGGCACAAGAAGACAATATACATCAGAACCAATTAAAACTATCAAGACCAGAGATGTGCAGGAGCCAGTTGCCAAATTTTCAGTGTAAGCATTTATACCTTGGAAATCTGCAAATGTCATAAATCAAGGCTTTATTTATTGTTTTAGTGACTGTTTAGACTTAAGAAAGTGATGAAGAAAATGTTAGTAGTGCAAATAAGACTTAAAAGTGTGTCATGGATAATTTTTTTCCTGGAAAGCCGGTTGTTAAACATTTACCAGAACATCCCTCCACAATACCCTTCTTTCTGGAAATGTGTTAGTACAAATGATGCTTATCCCTGGTGTGGACAAACCACAGAGGCACACAGAACAGGTTGTAGAGATAAATGCTTTTATTATGTGCCAATACTACATCATAAAAAAAAAATCTGGAAACTGATCTTATCATTTACGGGCAAGGAATTTATGCTGCTTTTTGTCAACCACATCCAGTGACAACTTATACAACAATGCACTGCAGATCAGTGCAGGAAAATTGTAAGAAATCTATTCTTCAACCCAGAGAGCAAAAATTAAGGAGAAACTTAAAGCACAAAAAATCTACACTTAGCGCAAACCCTAGGAGTGATACCTAATAATGAAACACATATTAAAAGATGGCGATGTCTTGAATGATTTAGAAATGGAAATGGGCATACTTAGAATAGAATTTCAGAAAGCCTTTACTGAGTTTGACAGCATGAAACCCACTAATAGAACAATTATACCACAACAGTAATTCAAAAAAGCTGCTATCTACTGTAACCATTCTCCCATAATATTACAGAAAGTGTAAAAACATTTCAGGAACTGCACACAATAGTATATTTTGCGACCCTAAGGACCGCAGGAGGAAGGAACTATCCTAGGAATACTCTGAAGGACAAATATCAAATATCACCAGGGGAATCAGCTTAAGAAACCTCTTGAAGACCTGCCGAAAAACATTGGAAGATGGTATCAATATCTAACAGCTAAGTACAATAGAAAAACTGTATAACACATGACCTGATTAAAGTCAATGAAAAAGAAACACACAATGGAATCTGGAATACAAAGAGTATTAAAAAATTATGGATTGCTTTAATCAGCGATCGAAAATAAAAGTCAAAAGGTTAAAGCAACACTAGCAGTTGAAGCTCGGCAAAGATGAAGATAAATAATTCAACACCAATCAAAAACTTTATTACAGGAGCTTGAAAAACAAATCAATCAGAGGAGAGAGAGAGAGAGAGAACCCCTGAAGAAATAGGATATGGACAATTTCTGGGTGTCTGTATGATTGATTGCAAATGCAATGCAATGAAAACACAAGTTGAATCAAAGCCAAAACAGAAAGTTTGCACACTGTTCATAGAATGAATGATAGAACAGTTGCATCAAATGTAGTGACTGAAACTCTGGCTTCTCTGTGAAACTTCAAAATGGTTGAGGCCCAATAAGATCTATCATTAGGGGTTGAAAACCCCCAGAGTTCTGCATGAATTATTAGCAAAGCACTTTGCCAGTTTCCTCTCAGATACAAGTGGGGTCCCACTTTTTTTTAAACAGGGCAATGAGGGTTAAGTGACTCGCCCAGGGTCACACAGCTACTGTGTCAAGTGTCTGAGGCCAGATTTGAACACAGGTCTTCCTGAATCCAGGGCCTGTGCTTTATCCATTGTGCCATCTAGCTGCCCCCCACTTTTTTTTTAAAAGAAGACTTCATGTATCTGTTACCAGAAGTTGAAAACCTCAACAAACTCCCCAAGTATAAGAAAATTACAATGTTTAGGTATTTTATGCAAAACATTCACAGCTTGTATCACTAAAAAAATTATCTAAAAATGCACACAAGAATAGAAATTAGTGTGTCCCAAAAGTCTTGGTGCAGCTTTAAGTGGCAAAAGCTTAAAACTCTACCAAAACATTGGGGATATTCACTGAGAAGAAAAAAAGGAGATGTCAAAAAATCCCAGGGGTGCAAAGAACAAGTCACTTGAAAGTAATATAACATTTTTACTGCTATTATTTGATTATAATAGCTAAGCACATTTACATAGCACTTTGAGGTTTCCAAAGCGCTTTACTACCATCATCTCATTTTATCCTCATTTCAATCCTGTGTGGTAGGTGCTGTTATTAACCCTATTTTACAGAGGAGGAAACTGAAGCAGACAAAGGTTAAGTGAAGTAAGCAGAGTCATACAGCTAGTAAGTATTCTGAGACTATATTAGAACACAGGTCTTCCTGACTCCAGGTTCAGTGCTCTAGGCGGTGCACCATCTGGTCATGGTTACCTAGCCTTATTGAAAATGTAGTTCCTCATTCATTATTTACTCCAGCATTACAAATTCAAAAAAAATGGTGTTAAGTATGAGAATAAAAACATGCTGCCAGTACAACAATATTAAGAAAAAAACTGATTTAAAATATGGCATTTTCAGGGACATAAATTTAAGCCCCTTCTAATTCTGCTGACCCTCAAATCTACTGTCATTTCTCCTAAAGATAAAGAATCAAACTAAAATATCTTATTAATCACTTGAAGTACATGAAATGACATAAAGTTATGTGTGGATACAAAGAAAAGTTGGGAGGGGGGAAGTGCCTGCCCTCAAGGAGCTTACATTTAATTTTAATTTACTTATTTCCTTTTTTTGCAGGGCAATGAGGGTTAAGTGACTTGTCCAGGGTCACACAGCTAATAAGTGTCAAGTGTCTGAAGCCACATTTGAACTCAGGACCTCCTGAATCCAAGCCTGGTGCTTTATCCACTGTGCCACTAGCTGCCCTGTGGAACTTACATTTTAATAGTAGAGATAACATAGTTATTTAACCATTTGCATACAAGATATGTACAGAACATGTCAAAGTAATCTTGGAAACGGAAAGCTTATTTATAATTGGGGGAACTTGGAAAGGCCTCCAACAAGGGAATTGAGCTGAGTCTTGTTGGAAGCTAAGGAAACTAGGAGGTGGAGATAAGGGCATACACCATTCCAGTATGGGAGACAGCCACGAAAGAGGGAGATGTTGGAGAAGCTACAAGTAGGCCAGGTTGAAAAGCAGGGGAAAGTGATAAGCTTTTAAAATACCAAAGAGGGGAGGGAGGCAGCTAGGGGACACAGTGAATAAAACACCTTCCCTGGATTCAGGAGGACCTGAGTTCAAATCAGGCCTCAGACACTTGACACTTAACTAGCTGTGTGACCCTGGGCAAGTCACTTAACCCTCATGGCCTCACACACACAAAAAATGAACTTGGTAGATGAGGGGTACTTGGCTTGGTATCAGGAAACTAGCTCAAAGGCTTTTGTAACAGTATAGACAAAGGTGTTGCAGGTCAGATTTAAGATGGTAGCTGTGTATATGGAGCGGAGGAAAATGGTGTTGAGGCAGAAACAAGATGTGGCAATGGATTATATATATGGGGTGGGTGAGAGTGAAGAGTTGATAATAGCACTAAGGTTGTGAGCTTGGGTGGATGATGGTGTCCTCAATAGTAATAGAGAAGCTCATATTGTTGTACCTTCTGTGTAGATAAAAATAAAACATCAATAAAGAGAAATAAAAATAGGACAACAAAAGCTGGACTCAATTTTATCTGACTACCATAGAGAGAAAATCTGTGAGATCTCAAAGGCACATTGTTCACTGCTTCTTCATTCTGCTATTGTGTTGAGAGGCCTCCTTTACCAAGAATGTTGAAGGGTGAATACTACTGATTACTAAAAGCACAATAAAGAATATTCATTAATGCTAACTAAAAAAACCCGACTGAAGGCGATATAATAAAGTCACATGAGTCCTCAAACAATTCTCTACTACCAGGTTAGTGAGTTTTTCTTCAGCGCCTTTCCAACCTTAAGAAAAATCAAATGTCATATGCCCGTGAGATCAGGGTTTCTTGGGAAAATGTTTGGCCAAACACTCCAGTGAAAAATGTTTCATTGGCAAACACTTTTGGAGTTACTATTATTTTCTTCTAAGAGGCTTTGTTTGACTTAATGACATGCATGGAGGCAGGCCTTCTTATACCTAGGGCCCAGACTGAAATCTGCACACACTCAGGGCTTCACACAGCCCTATTGCCCTCACTCCTCAATGCCCCGGGACAAAAGAGAAGATGTCAACTTTAGCAGACACTCGAAGATGCTTCCAAAGAAGAGAAGCTGCTATTGTCACAGTGGTTTCATCACCACTGTGCCCTACCTGGAATAAGGAATGGAGTGGTCTAGAGGGAAGAGCCAGAGAACCTAGATTTGAACCCAGGCTCTGCTGTGTGTGATCCTGGGCCATACCTTTCCCTTCAGTTTCTTCACGTGTGAAACGAAGGAGTTGGATGCAATTTTCTCTAAGGCCCTTTTTGGCATTGGACCCACTTTCTCCCAGTTCTAAATCCTATAAATCAGGCAGAGAACTCTGCTGCACAGAATTGTTCAGGGGGAAAAAAACGAGTGGAAGAGTCCTCCATTTCCTAAGATGCTTTAATGAAGCTGGGCTGACTGTCTTGGAGACTGCTGACTTACTGGTTTGTGTGTTAGTAGAGACAGGAAGAAAAACAAGCAAACGAACCAGCTCTTGAGGCATAACCTACCAGACTGGACAGTGCCTCTACCTCCATCTCCCAACCTCCTACCTATGGAGTTTGAAGAAATGTTTTCATGAATAATTACATGTTTTCACCCTTCCTTTAAGGAGGAACTAGAAAGGAACCAGTTGAGAGTTTTTGATCAAGCAAAGCAAGCAAACCTTCACTGCAATATAGTAATGGGGGTTCCAATGTCTCTTGTTGTTCAGTCATTTAATCATGTTCAACCCTTCGTGACTCTGTGGGCCATAGCATGCTGGTACTGTCCATGGAGTTTTCTTAGCAAAGATACTAGAGTGGTTTGCCATTTCCTGTTCCAGCTCATTTTACAGATGAAGCAACTGAGGCAAAAAGTGACTCAAGTGACTTGCCCAAGACCACATAGTTAACAAGTGTCCCAGGCCAGATTTAAACTCAGGTGTTCCTGACTCCAGATCCAGCACTCTATTCTGGTGCCACTTACCTGCCTAGAAAGGTTTTAAGAATGGACCAACTGACAAATTATCTGTAATAACATAATTAAGTTTGGAGAGGATCATTCCTAATGGGCTGACAGATGTGTCACCTGATGACAGGAGATGAATTTTTCAGTCACAGCAATTCTCAAAGACCTTCTAGGCAGTGGATAGTACAGAAGAAAGAGTACTAGACTTTGAGTCAGGAGAGATGTGGATTTATATTTTTTCTCCAGTATCTATTATCTATATGATTATGGGAAAGTAACAACCTGGCATCTCAGTTTCTTCTTCTATAAAATGGACATAATAATACCTGTAATACATACCATTAGGACTGTTGTGGGGCACAAATGAGGCAAAGTAATTTTTCTAAACTTAGGGTAAATCACAACCTCCTTAAGCCTCAATTTATTATTTTTCTCTAAAATGGGGATAATATTACCTACCTCATAGATCTAGTAGGGAATATATATATATTTATTTATTTTTATTTTTTTGCGGGGCAATGAGGGTTAAGTGACTTGCCCAGGGTCACACAGCTAGTGTCAAGTGTCTGAGGCCGAATTTGAACTCAGGTCCTTCTGAATCCAGGGCCAGTGCTTTATCTACTGCGCCACCTAGCTGCCCCCGAGAATATATATATATAAAACAATTTGTAAACTATTACCATGTTGTGTAAATGTCAGCTATGATTGTTATTGTAAAGACAAAGGGGGTTGCAATTTACATTATGATAGAGGAGCACCTACACTGATGGAATAGAGGGTGATAAAAGTCTTGAAGTAAAGTAGGGAGCACACAGGCTTTAAGCACAACAGGACTGTAGACGAGAGATCAGCATTTGCTGGAGTAGAGAAGAAAGGTTCATAGAAGAGGTCAAACTTTAACTGGATTTTAAAAGATCAATAGAACAGAATGGGAAAGGAGGAGAGGGGAGAGAAAGGAGGAGTGGAGTAAGGAGTGAAATGAGGAAGGGGGAATAGAATTAGAAAGGAGGAGGGGTGAGAAAGGAGGAGAGAGAAAGGAGGAGAGGACAGTGAAAGGAGGAGTGGAGTGAGAAAGGCATTTTAGGTAGAACGTAAGGAGAAATGTGGAAACAAGACAAAGAAGCAGTGTGGTGGTGTAAAGGAAAGAACACTGAGTATTTAATGAGGAAAAGCCAGAAGAAGACTTAGGTAGTACATGCTATTTAAATATTTAATGTGCTGTCAGGTAAAAGAAACTAATTTTGCTTGGCCCTAGAGGACAGAATTAGAAGCAATGGCTGGTAGATGCAGAGGCAGATGTAGTTTCAATGCAGAGAAAAACTTGCTAAGCATTAGAGTTATGCAAAGGAAAAAGTGGCTGCTTCAGGAGGGGATGGGTTTCCCATCACCAGAGAGCTTCAAGCACTGGATGACCACTTGTGGGGGTTATTGTAGAGAAGGTTTTCAGTCAGGTACAGGTTGTTCGAGAGGGCTTTCAAGGTACCCTCTGAAACTCCAAGATGTTGTGATTCTCAATTAGCTCTGATACTGGCTTACTTTGTGATGTTAGGCAAATTACCTCCCCTCTTTGAGCTTCATTCCCCTCCTCCATAAAATGAGGAGGTTGAACAAGATAATATCCAAGGTCCCTCCCAACTGAATAGTCTATGATTCTAAGAATAGAGTATGGTATGTAGGTGGGCCACTAAGGCAATACATCTGACTGGGGCAGGGGGAGGCTAATCGTTATTTAACAAGGGTATGACAGTTCCATCAAAGATGAACTAAACACTAAGAATCTTTAAAGGAGGTTCTGACTTTGCCATGTAGACATGCCTGGAGGAATTTTCTTAGATGCCCATATTCTGGGACTGAGCAGAAAGTTTTGAATAAGTAACAGGTTAGTTTGTTCCCTAGAGAGAATACCTGGAGTCATGGGTGGAACGTTGACCTCAAAGCCAGGGATATCTTGGCTCAAATGCACCTCTGACCCACACTAACTGTGACCCTAAGCAAATTCCTTAATTTAGCAATGCTCAAGCAGCACTCTAAGATAATAAATTAAGAAGGTGCTAATCTCCATTGGTTGCATTAATCTCCTCCCCCGGGAGTTCCCTATACCAATGAAATCACAGGTCCAAGTTGTTATTCCTTGTTCTCCAAAGAAAGGAATGTAGCTAACACTCCTAGATTTCATTTAAACCCTGTAGTGGTCTGGAAGGTTTTTGCCCTCTTAGCCAAAACAACTTTTGAAGTAAATCTGAGTTGACTCATAATGGAAGAAAAAGGTACCATGAAATTTGATTAAATTCTTTCTGGCTTTAGCTCACCATGGCCTGAATTCATCTCTACACCCAGCATGCCCCCTTTCCTCATGGTACTTTGGCAGGGGATAGAGACAGAAGATCCCTTGGAAAAAGTCAGTTGTATATGTAGCAGGAACTGCTATCTCGCTTTGTTTCCCTCTCCCTCAAAGTCCCACCCCCCATACCACTGCTCACTGGATAAGTTTCTTGCCATTTACAGATCCAGCAACCTGGTTTCCCCAAAATTTCCTATTTTGTAACCATTCCAACCTTTCAGCATCTAAATGCCTAGGACTAATCTTACAAGTAGGTAAAGCAGCCAATTATAGTGTTACTTAAGTGGTTCTAGAAAAGAGGGCTTGCACCCAAAGAGAATCTTAATTTAGAAATTTTATGCCTTTGGGGTTTTCCCCAGGGGTTGTTTGTTGAAATACAAATAAACCCTGAAAGATAAAGAAAGAAGGAAAGAAGGAAGCAAGGAAGAAAGAAAGGAAGGAAGGAGATGGAGGAAAGAAGAAGAAAAGTAGAGGAAAAGAGGAAGGAAGGAAGAAGAGAGGGAGAAGGAACAGGAATGAAGAAAGTGAAAGAAAGAAAGAAAGAAAGAAAGAAAGAAAGAAAGAAAGAAAGAAAGAAAGAAAGAAAGAAAGAAAGAAAGAAAGAAAGAAAGAAAGAAAGAAAGAAAGAAAAAGGGAGGGAGTAAAGAAGAAAGGGAGGAAGAAAGGAAAGAAAGGAAGGGAAAGAAAGAAGAAAAGGAGAGAGAGAAAGGAAAGAGAGAAGGAAAGGAAAGAAAGAAGAACATAAAAGAAAGAAAAAGGAAAAAAGTGAATAAGACAAGGAGAGAGGGAGGAAGGAAGGAAGGAAAAGAAAAAAGAAAACAAGGAGTGAAGAAAAGGAGGGAGGAAAGGAGGGAGGAAAGAAGTAAGGAAAAAAGGAAAGCACATATAGTCATAAATTACATGCCATATGACATATGAAAAGAAGCAAGCCTGCTGAGCCTGAAACAGCATGAGGAACAGCGTTTCCTAGGTTCTAAGCTCCCCCACTACCTCTTTTCTCTGCTGCACACACATGTCCAAAAGTTGATTCATTACATCCTATTTGTTTCCTTTTCATATTTTTTTCATGATCTTTTGAGCCTAAAAACAGACCTGACCCACTTCCTACTTCAGAAAGAATGGCAGAGTGAAAAGTAGCTCCAATCTTCATGGTCCTGATAATACTTCAACTCTAGCAGGTGTGCTCTTAAAGAGAAATGTTCCAATTTTCCTAAGGAAGTGGTGGTGGTCATTGGGGTGTGTATGGGGTGTATGGTATAGCCTCTTAGCAGGCCTCAGAACTGTCCTGGGAACCAAGTCTTGGCTACCTATTTCTCTTATCTTGACAGGTTAGAGTAAAGATGGGCCAACTATTTTGGCCAAAGGTCAGACCACCTTGTGTGTTTGTGGGGGGAGGGGTTCTTAGGGCTCAGTACACTACTGTCCTCTCCAGTAAAATGTGCCCTCTCCCTCCCCTCAAAAAGGATGAAGTAAAAAGGTTGATATTTGTTTCAAAACTTGGGTTTTATAGTAAGCCCACCCAAAAATTCAGATTCCAACATAGATGAACCTTCTTGAAATAGTCTACACTGTCCAAATTCACCAGACAAATTACAATCCCCTTTTTTCACTTGAGGCTACAGATTCCCAGAAAGTCTACAAACTCCTCCATTGAGGGTTTTTTGTTGTTTCTCCCCAAATCCCTCAACCTCCCATTTTAAGAGACTCTTGGTGGTGACTGGGACACTAACTCCAAGACCAGTGATCTTACTACCACAAATTATCATTATTATGATAAATGAAGGAATAAAGAATTGAGAAGTCAGTCCAGCTTGAAGAACATGCAGACTCATAAAACCTAGAAGTGCAAGTGTCATGGCAGTGAAGGGTGAGAATGAGTAACATGAAGAGTTAAGAGTCTCTTTGAAAAGCCCTGTCACTCTGTCTTGGCTCTCCTTGGTCAACTCACCAACCTGGACCTTCACTGGCAATAATGTCCCCTGTATACAATGGAAATAAACACTAGTATATAGAACCAAAGATGGCTAGAGCTCCTCTAATTCTTCAGGGAACACATGACTAGAACTTTGGTTCTCTAAGGTTCCTAGGGACTAACAAGAATAACAATAGCAAATATTAATAACATTTTACATAATACTTTAACAAAGCTTTAAATATATTATCTCATTTGATACTCTCAAGTCCTGTAAAAAAGTAGGTGATATTATTATCCCCATTTCACAGATGAGAATGCTGAGCTTCAAGAAGGTAAGTGATTTGCTTAGGACCACAAAACTACAAAGTGTTTGAAGCAGACTAGTGTGTACACCAACAAAGCCAAAACAATTATATAGTGAATACTATAATACCAATAATTGTAGTACAAAACTGGCCAATAGGGATAGACTTCAGAGCATGGGAGAGGGTAGGAGGGAGTTGGAAGGGGGCTTAATTTGCATTAGTAACATTTTCTCTATCACTTTCTTAAGTCTAGAAAACCAACAAGATAATAAATCAATCTTATCTTGAATACTTGCTGATTTCCAAGCTGTAAATGCTCACTGAAAATATAACAACAGGCTCGTAAACCCACTAGAAGCTGGCTCCTGAACATGCTTAGCCATATCACATTCCTCATTTCAGTTAAACTCTTAATACTCTCTGTCCTCTGAATATGCAAGATCCCTTCCTTGTCCCCAAGGCTTAGAATGTCCTCCCACCTCATTGAATTCCTATCTTTTGAGGCCAAATTCATACTTCAACTTCTCCATGAAGTCTTCGCTGACCCCCTAGTCAACACTAACATTCCTCAAACAACCCCTAGCACTTTGTCAGGTAAATGAGTCAAAAAGCATTTATTAAGTGGTCACTAGTTGAAAGCACCGGGGATACAAAGAAAAGCAAAAACAAGGGCTGCCCTCAAGGAGCTCACATTCTAATGGGAGAAACAATATGCAAGAAACTTTCTAACACATTATGGAATGTTGGGTGGAAGCTTGAACTGGATGTCTCATAGAAATCGGAAATATAATCCATCCAAAGTAGATCTCAGGGTGGCAGCTAGGTGGCGCAGTGGATAGAGCACCGGCCCTGGAGTCAGGAGTACCTGAGTTCAAATTTGACCTCAGACACTTAACACTTACTAGCTGTGTGACCCTGGGCAAGTCACTTAACCCCAATTGCCTCACTAAAAACAAAACAAAACAAAACAAAACAAAAAACCAAAGTAGATCTCAGAACTTTCCTCCAAAACTTTCCCTCTATTACTCTCAGGGGTATCACCATCTTCCAAGATACACAGGCTCACAACCTTGGTGTCATCATTGTCTCCTCATTTTTGTTCACCCCACGTGTCCGATCTGTTGCAAAGTCCTTTCCTGCCTACCTCACAAAATTGCACTTGTTCCCTTCTGTTCTGTGACACAGCCACCACCCTGGTGCAGTCCTCATCACTTTATTTTTAGACTATTGAAATAGCTTCCTGGTTTATCTCTCTGCCTCAGGTCTCTCCCCACTCCAGTCCATTCTCTGCTCCACTCCCAAAGAGATCTTTCTAAAGTACAGACCTAATTATGTTACTTTTGTACTCAAAAAACTCCAGTGGCTCATTATTATTTCCAGGATCAAATGTAAAATCCTCTGTATAGCTTTTAAAATGCTTTACAACCTGCCTACTTCTTATCTTTCTGGTCTTGTTATAACTTAATTCCGTGCCGCCCCCCCCATGTAAACTATAATTCAGGGACACTGTTGTTCTTGTGGTATTCCCACATGATACTGCATGCCTATTCATTGGCTAGCCCTCATACCTGGAATGTTCTCTATCCTGGATTTCCTAGATTCCTTTAACACTCAGCTCAAATGCCACCTTTGGCAAGAGGTCTTTCCTAGTCCTATTGCCTTCCCTCTGAGATTACCTCCAATTGTACGTCTACTATATGCATAATTATTTGCCTATTGTCCCCCAGCAATTAGGGATTGTTTTTTGCCTCCATTTAGTTTAGAATCATGCACAGCATATAGTGTTCTGTTTTGTTTTGTTTTTGGTGAGGCAATTGGGGTTAAGTGACTTGCCCAGGGTCACACAGCTAGTAAGTGTTAAGTGTCTGAGGCCAGATTTGAACTCAGGTCCTCCTGAAACCAGGGCTGGTGCTCTATCCACTGTGCCACCAAGCTGCCCCAGCATATAGTGTTTAATTAATGCCAGTTGACTCATAATATCTGATGTCCCTATGAGGTCTATGAGTATGTCTTTTATCTTTATATTTTTATCCCAAAGCATACTGCTCTATATATATTAGTCACTTAATAGACTTCTTTTTGTTGAATGAATGAATGAATGAATGAATGAATGAATGAATGAATGAAATCTTTCAACTTGGCTATAGGACCAAATGGGAGGTGGAAAAAATCAACCTAATCATCTCAGGGAACAAATGAGTCAACCAAATTTTAAGAGTCTGAAGAATGCTAACACAGGCATCTTTTCCCTTTCCCTTTAAAATGAAGAAAAGGGGCTCCATCTTGGAAGCCAGAAGGTAGTTCCTTCCTAAGGAGAATGTCTGGAGCACAAAGGGCCAAAAATGCAGAGGAGTCTAGCGATAACTATAGGAAACAGAAGAAGAGAAAAGGTGAATGTCTCTCTTGGCTGGGGTGGAATGGCTTTGCCTAACATACCTTTAATTTTCAATCATGTGGCACTGTAAATATGTGATTACAACTAGTAATCTCAGCCAACCTCCAGCCCTTAAACACCTGCTACTAAAGCTAAAGCTTCCATGGAAATCCACACCCCTTCTTTTGGCCCAAGATTTATAAGAAGAACCCTGAACATCACCCCACCCCAACTCCAATCCCTACATCATGATTAGGTGGCAAGAACATTTTTTCTAGTTTAAGTGGACTCTACTCAATTAACCAACAATTAAATGTGCCAGGCACTGGGAAAACAAAGACAAAAATGAAAGCAACATGGCCCTCACGCACACATGCGATTCTATATAAAAATGTACAAAACAAACACAAGTTAATTTTAAGGGACAAGGCACTAGCAACTGAGGGGGATGATAGAAGGGTTCGTGTCCAATGTGGTATATAAGTGCATTTTGGAGGAAATTAGGGATTCTAAGAGGGGGAGACGGTATTTTAGGTATTGTGAACAGAGCAGTCTGTGCAAAGATATGGAGAAGAGAGGGAAAATGCAGTGTGAGGAATAACCAGAAGGCCATTCTGATTAAATTAGAGAGTGTGTGTTGTGTGGAAGAGAATAATGGACAGTAAGTTTGGAAACGTTGGCTTCAGTCACATTGTTGTGAAGGGCAGTTAAAACATCACAGGAGTTAGTATTTGATCCTAGAGGTAATGAGGAGAAGTGGCTTTTATAGAGCAAGGGGAGTGGCAAGATCAGAAGATTACTTTGGCAACGACAGACACATAGGATGGAACTGGAAGGAGCGTGCGAAGTTGTTTACTCTAAGCATCTCATTTTATAGCTGAGGAAACTGGAGCCCAGAGTGGGCCTTTGAATCCAGCTTCTCTGACTCCAATTCTCTTTCCACTTTTATCAAGTTGCCTTTCAATAAAACAGGAAACACTTATTATTATGTACCAGGCAATGTGCTATAGTCACTGAGGAAAGAATGGTAAAACTAAGACGGCCCCTCTGCTCAAGGAGTTTGTATTCTATCTATTAGGGATACATAATATGTTCACAGATGAATAAATAGAGGATATACACACAATAAAAACACTGTAATTGGGGCAATCAGAAAAAAAAGGCTTCTGAAGGAGACAACACTTGAGCTAAACCTTGAGGAGAGCTGCAGGCATCCTATATGCTGTGGAAGTTTGAGAGAAGGGAGAGAGCATCCTTGGCTGTCTGTGCAAAGCCCAGAGACAGAATGTCATGTACAACTAGGTCCTGATTAGTGCAAATATTGAATCTGGTGAAGTGGCAGTCACTTTATTTGATTATGAACTAAATATTTCCATTGAGCTGGAACCAATTATCATATCTTACATAATTTTAACTTCAAATAGTGTGGATTTGAATACATAAAACCACTTCACAGGATACATTTTTTTTTTTGTACTAATTACGACCAAGTACAGAGAATGGCAAGCTGGCCAATTGGGTTGGGCTGTAGAGTCTGGGGGGGGGGAGGGGCAGTGTAGAGTAATGTGTAATTAGCCTGAAAAGACAGGCTAGAGTCAGATTATGAAGGATTTGAAAAGTCAGTTCCCTAACGGTAATGGGGAGTCACTGCAGCTTCTGGAGTGGAGGGATGGCAAGATGATGTTTCTGCATCAGGAATATTAATCTGCCAGCTGTAAGAAGGATAGATTGGAGACCACAGAGAATGCATGCAGGGAGGCCTCCTAGGAAGCTTTAACAATAGTCCTGGACCAGGAGAGTCATGCTGGGATTAAAGAAAAGGTTAAAGATGGGAGAAGTTGATGATGGGAATTGAGAAGATTTGGCAACTGATCAGAGTAAATGTCCACACCTGGATTGAATACATGAGTGCAAACTCAGCCTAGCTCTGTGACTTTATGTAAGCCATTGCTACTCTCTGACCCTCAATTTTCTCATCCATAAAATCAGAGGACTGGCCTAAATGATTTTCCAGCTTCCTTCTAATTTTAGCTCCTATTACCAGAGAGGAGTACTCATTATGATATACCTTTCTGAAGGGGAAGAACTGCCTGTAAGCAGCCTGAGGATGTAACAAAGAAGCAAAAGAAAAGAAATACCTTAATAGAGAGAAAGAAGATTGTGATTCAGAAAGATGTTTATTTCTTGGCCCTCTGCCCTCTAAATTCAGAATGGGGGAAGCAGGAAAATTAAAATTCTGCTAAGAACCAACTCTCCATTTCCCCTCTCCCTAACTTCAGATCTGACTGGTTAGAATCTTCTTCCAAAGTTCATTAATGCCACAGGCAAGGTATATCACAAGAGAAAGGCAGAGAGAGAGAGAGAGAGAACGAGAGAGAACGAGAGAGAACGAGAGAGAACGAGAGAGAACGAGAGAGAGAACGAGAGAGAGAACGAGAGAGAGAACGAGAGAGAGAACGAGAGAGAGAACGAGAGAGAGAACGAGAGAGAGAACGAGAGAGAGAACGAGAGAGAGAACGAGAGCGCGAGCTGAGTGATTAATCACTGCTACATTCTGCTAATTACAATAATTGCCATTTAATGATTTGTGTATATTTCTCATTCTGAGAGTGCATACCCAGTGGCCTGATGGAACTAGACATATTGTTGTTTCTCAATCCAATAAATATGTGGAAAATAAATGAAACAGTCAATAGGTAAATGATCAAAGGATATGACTAGATAAAACAAAGAAAGCATTTAAATTATAAACAACTATGTGGATAAAAATGTTCCAAATCACCAGTAATAAGAGAAGTGAAAATTAAAACAACTCCAAGGTTCTACCTCACATCTACCAGATTGGCAGAGATGATAAAAAGGAAAATGGTCATTGTTGGAGTGACTGTGGGTGGGCAGGAATAATAATATATTGTTGGTAGAGTTTGGAATTGGTCCAACCATTGTGGAAAGCAATTTGGAACTTCACCCAAAAAGTTGCTAAATTGTACCCCCTGACCCAGCGATACCACTATTAGGTATAACTTCCCAAAAAAATCCAAGACAGATGGAAAAGATGCATTGGCACAAAAATATTTATAACAGCACATTTTGTTACAGCAAAGAAGTTGAAATAAAATGGTTGTCTGTCAATTGAGAAAGGGCTGAAGAAATTGTGGTATATGAATGTTTGAGAAAATTGCTGTATTGTAAGAAGTTAAGGATATGACCATTTCAGAGAAACCTGGGAAGACTTAGATGAACTCATGCAAGGTGAAGTGAACAGAGCCAGGAGAACAATCACACAATGTCCATAATGATGTAAAGGAATACAGTTTTGGAAAACTTCCAAGCTCTTATCCAGACAGTGACCAATTACGTCTTCAGAAAATTGATGATGAAACCCATTGCCCACTTCTAGGCAGAGAGATGATGGGCTAGGAGCACATAATGAATTTTCATACATGGCCAAACACATTGATTTGTTTTGCTTGTCTATAGTTATTACAAAGGATAGCATCTATGCAGCAGGGAGGAGTGGGTAGCTATGGGTATTGATGGTGATTTTTTTCAAAGAAAAGAGCATTAATGAAACATTAAAATTTCATGGAAGCAAGATAAAGGAAGATCAGAAGGTGACACAGATAAGTAAGGAAGTTTTAATATTACCATATTAAATTTAATATATATGTGTAAACACACACAGACACATAAATGTATCTTTGTGTGTGTGTGAAGAATGAGAGAAAAAGGGTTTCAATACAGAGAATTCACAATCCCAGAACCTAGCAAAGATATATGCTAACCCCTGGAAAGCCACTGTTCAATTGAGTTTGAAGACTGGGGTCAAGTATCAGCCCTAGTGTAGTTTGCCCCTGGGTAAGGAAGAGTCAGATCTAGTGGCTTCTGGTTTAGTTGAGATGGAAGCTGAGACAACCCTAGAGAAATTTTAGTTTCCTAAGGGACCCTTTGTTTGAGAAGGGAAGGCTGAAAAACAGAATCCCAAGCTCTTGCCCCAGGACAGTTCAAAGATAACCCTCTAGTGAGATTCCCCCTGGGAGCTCAATAAGTAGCTGGTGCCAAGATCAGAATAACTCTGGCCAGGGCTTCCTCAAGTCCCTGGGGAGAGAGTTGCATTCTTCCTGAAATAATGAAATGACTCAAGCATGAAGAATTGAAACATTCAACTCCATCCTGCTGCCTTGACTAGAGGCATGAGCTGAATGATTTGAGAACTCTTGTCAATCTGTTATTTCCTTCTGAGCAGGGAGGAGGTAAATTCCCTAGGGGGTGAGAGCAAATCACTCTGAGGATCCTTTCACTCCCACCCCCATTTTAGATAGATAAGATCAACTTAAATTGACTGTCAGAGGATAGCCTCAAAAAGTAGCTATGAAAGAACAGCCATGCTTAGACATGCCTCGAATCCAGGGTCTTCAGGACACTGAAGCCCAGAGATGGTAAGTGACCTGCTGATGGTCACACAGGTTGTCTACCCCTAAATCCAACATTCTGTCCTCTCCACCACAGAGGTGTCCCTGGAAGGGTCGTGACGCTTCAGAGAGGGTGGTTGGCTTGCCCATTGATACAGGTGGAGCTGCATCTCTCTCTGCCTCTTAGCTCTGCCTGGCCTGCTCTGTCCCTGGGGGAAGGAGGAGGAGCTTGGATGCTCTATTTACAGTCTGGAGGCATAATGTCTGCCCAGCCTCCCCCTCCTCCTTGTCCCCCTCCCCTACATTCTGTGCTACCCTTGCTCCATGTTGATGGTAGTTTTATTGGGCTTCTGAAGAATGACGGATAGAGTAACAGAATAATAAGGAAGACACTAGAGAATAGGGAACAACTTGGTGTGAGTGATGAGAGGAGGAGATCTGTGTTTCCTGGGAAGGGCTAATATGTTTCCCGGATGGTTCTGTGGGAAAGTGGTTTCATTCCTGAATGATTCATGGTGGATGCATACAAGCCTGCTTTGGCAAGGGGGACCCCGTGAGAAGGTTTTAATAAAACATGATGACCCTCAACCGAGCAGGTTACAGAGCTATTAAAACATCACAAGATATGGGCATTTTAAAAAAAAAGGGGAGGCATGAGAACCTATGAATCCTGAGCTCCCAGGGAAATTTTGGTGGCAGGAGTTTTTGAAAGAATAGTCAGGAGTCAGGGAATCAGTCCTCAGGAAAACCTCACTGTGACCAGAAAGGAGCAATACCCCAGTACCTCTCTTCTTCCACTCCCAAGAGCAAGGTGGGCAGGAAGGCACCATCCTGGTAGGGCTGCAAATACCCCTGACCATGTACCAAATATATCCTTCCTCCCTCAACTCATCTCACTAGGCATCTAGTTCCCTTTTCCCTGCCCTGCCCTTCCCTGCCCTGTCCCCAATATTCTTCATAGATGCAGAGCTGAAATTAACTTTGGAGGCCATATAGTCCAATAACATCATTTTTCAGAAAAGGAAACCAAGGCACAGATGAGTGAAGGGACATCTGAATTTCCCAGAATAGAGTTGGGATTTGAACTCCGGTCCCAAATTCCAGATCCAATATTCCCTTACACTAGGAGATTCTGGGAACAGAGAGATCAACTTCTCAGTGCCAATCTGTTTCCTCTTTCTCTTCCTCCAAACATAATGGTCACTTGTGGCCGACAGTAATTTTTCATTAAAGATTAATTGGATGACTATCCTATGGCACAGTCAACTTAAAAATCATCCGTTTAAACAAACATCTTCTTAGAAATAAGAGTAAGATGCTTCTTTTGTATTGCCATCCCCTGTCAAATCTATAACTTTGCTAGTAAGTGGTAACAAACCCCTTTCTAATTATATGGACACCGGTGCTAAAATGAGATTATATGAGAGATGGAGTGGGGGCTGGGAATCTTGAGGTCTCCAATAATAAAGAAACACTTTTAAAGTTGATGGAAAGTGGATGGGTCTGACTGAGACAGCTCTTTCCATTCATAGCTATCTTATTTGTTATACTGACAACAGCAATCTTCCAACTGCCAGCCCTACAACAAACAGCATGATCAATAGAATTCGTCCTGAGGTTCTCAGACTCCCCTAGTTCCCTTGAATGAAAGAGGGGATCATATTTAGTATGATCATTATTCTAAAGAACTTTGATCTCCCCAGAAAATAGGTGTTAGGCATCTTGGTGAGGCAGTGGTGAGTCTTTGGGACTTGGCATCAGTAGACCCGAGCTCAAATCTTACCTCAGACACTTGCTAGCTGTGAGAATCTGGGCAAGTTCAGTTTCTTCTAGTTTAAAGTGGGGATAATAATAGCACCTAGTCACCAAGGTGATGGTTCCACTATTCCCTGCTGTCATCAGACCTCATGTGGAATATTTTGTTCTGTTCGAGGAACCACAGTTTTTGGGTTTTTTTAAAGGCATTGATAACATGGAGAATATCCAAAGGTGGACAAGCAGGACAGTGAAGTCACTTGAGTCCATTCTGATCTGTTAAAAAGAACTAAGGTGGGGCAGCTAGATGGCGCAGTGGATAGAACACCGGCCCTGGAGTCAGGAGTACCTGAGTTCAAATCCGGCCTCAGACACTTAACACTTACTAGCTGTGTGACCCTGGGCAAGTCACTTAACCCCAATTGCCTCACTAAAAAAAAAACAAACAAAAAAAAGAACTAAGGTGATTTAGTCCATGGAAGAGAAAACTCAGGGGGGACATGATAGCTGACTTCAAGTATTTGAAGGGCTATCATGGGATTGAACTTGTTTTGTCCTTCTCCAAGAGCAGAGTCAGAAATAAGAGGTGGGAGTTGCAAAGAGACCAATTGAGGCTTGGTAGCAGGAAAAACTTCCTCACAATTAGAACTGTTCAAAGTGAAAGGATCCCCCTTCCTTAGAGGTCCTCGTGTGGATTTTTTTTTCCTGCATAAATTTGACTCCCTGGCTCCAGAGACCCCTTCTCACTCTCAAATGTTTTCATTTCATTTTCCAACTAGGACCACCCCTTTACAATGGAGGCCCTTTGTCCCTAATCACCAGCACCCCAGTCTTAGCCCTCTTGAGGCTCACACCTACTACCACGACTTAGTATAGCTTCCATTAGCACTCAAATTAACTGCCAATAGCCTCTGCTCTATCCCTCTGTGAACTCCTTCTTCACATAACTTGCAAAATTATTTTTTTCTCATATAAAGTTCTGCATGTTATCCTTCTTCTAAAATATCTTCAGTGGTTCCTTACCTGGTTTCAAGGTGCTTCACAAAGTGACTCCACCCTACCTTTCCCAGCCTTATCTCATAGTACTCCCTGTTGATGCTCTTCAGTCTTATCTGACTGTGACTCCCTTTGGGGACTTTCAGACAAAGATACTGGAGTGGTTTTACCATTTCCTTATCCAGCTCATTTCACAGATGTGGAAACTGAAGTAAGCAGGGTTAAGTGACTTGCCCAGGGTCTGTCTGAGGCCAGATTTGAATTCAGGAAGATGAGTCTTCCTGATTTTAGGCCCAGGATTCTATTCACTGCATCACCTAGCTGCCCCATAAAATTCCATTGCCTACACTTTATACTTCAGCCATTATGGGCTTCTCATTGTATACAAAATATGCCCGTTATCTTCCCACTTCTATAGTTTTGGACACTAGACCTGATGCCTGGAATGTCCTCCCTCTCACTCTTTACCTATTGAATTTTACCTCATCCTTTAAATCCCAACTCAAGTATCACTGAAATTCATGAGGCCTTCCCTGATTCCATACTTCCCATACCCCAAGTTAGCAATTGGCCTTTGCCCCTGCAGAATTCACATAGGACTCTGGAGGATACTGAGTAATGTAAGAACTCAGGATACATCTTGTCTCCCCCAATGCTCTGTATACAATAGGGGCTAAAGAAATGATTATTAAATGTGTTGCTTTAAATCAAAGGAATTTCTACCTGTTCAAAAATAACAGACATCAAGAGAAAAGCTTGACCTGGTAGAGTCAGATTCTACTGTAATAAATGACCCCTTTTTTCAAGCCTAGGAAATTCTACATTGACTCTGTGTCAGTATTGCAAATGAACCAGTAAAACCAGAACTGCAATAACAATCTACTCTCAATTAACCATGAGTTGATTCTCTTACTTATAAATTAGATCAAATCTAACGAGATGGAATTTAATTCTTTAATGTAAAACTGGGTTCCAGAAACAACTTCAGATGTATAAGATGGGGAAGTGGTGGCTAAGACAATATTTCATTTGAAAAAAGATTTGGGAGTCCTAGTAGACCACTAGCTAAATCAGAGTCAACCTTGGGACATAGCAATCAAAAAAGCTAAAGTAGTCAGGTTGCATTAAATGAGGCATATTTAGTGTTCAGGTCTAGGGAAGCAATAATCCCCTTCCCTTTAGGAAGGCCATGGATAGTTTGGAGAGAATGGATTTCATGTCATATGGGGACTGGTTGAAGGGTTAATCCAATAGGAAAAAGAAGAGTTGGGGGGACACAATAGTTGTGTCCGAGTATTTGAAGGAACAATTGGTAGAAATAGCAATTGGTAGAGAAAAATTTAGGCTTAATGCAGGGGTGTGGTGGAATTAGCTAGAACTAGTTCATGAGAGTTGATTGTTAAATTTTCAACACTTTGAAAATCCAAAAATACTACAAATCAGGGCTTGATTTATTGTTTTGTTGATTGTTCTAGTTTTAAGAAAGTGGTAATAATGCAGATTAAAATTAAAAGTATGTGTAGAGGGGGCAGCTAGGTGGTACAGTGGATAGAGCACCAGCCCTGGATTCAGGAGGGCCTGAGTTCAAATCTGACCTCAGACACTTGACACTTACTAGCTGTGTGACCCTGGGCAAGTCACTTAACCCTCACTGCCCCTCCAAAAAAAAAAGTGTAATTTCCTCCAGACAAATGGTTGTTGAACATTTATCAGCATCCCTCTTATTTAATGTCAGGAAAACCTTCCTAATAGTTAGATCTAAAAGGGGAATGGGCTAGCTCAGGAGGTAAGATGATGAGTTCCTCCCTCACTAGAAGTTTTTAAGCAAAGGCTAGATGGGCCACCTGTTGAATATATTAAAGAGGTTTTTTGGTCTGTTATGGATTAGATACTTCCAACTACTATATAATATTCTGTGACTTTCTAAGTCCACAGTTTTCTTCCTTCTACTTTCATCAGTCAGTCTACCTTTTGGACATTTTCCTTCTAAATGTCACCTCTACTAGAGAGAAAAGAGAAAGAAAAAGAGACAAAACGAAAACTGGTCCATTTTGCTGTTTCTAACTTTCGAATGCAACTTGCTATAGAAGGTTATTAGAGACTGTGGTTGTCCAACCTTAAGTGCTGAGGCAAGGGAAAGGATAAAGAAAGCCCCTGAGAATCTCCAAGCTTAAATTTAGCTAATCTATGGACAGTCAAACAGAGAGATATTTTTAAGGATCTAGTTGGTAGGAAGTTTTTCCTGACATTAAAGAGACAAAAGTATCTTTTGTCTTAGAAGACTGTGTTTTGAAGTCTGATTCTAGACTCACTAGTCATGCGACCTTGGACAAATCATTAAAGACCTCCTCTGCAAAAAAGAGATAATAATACTTGCAATTACTACTCCACAGGATTCTTCTAAGGAAAGCATTTTATAACCGAGAAGTCCTCTGTATATACCTGTGATTATTATGATACTTTAGTTACAATTAAAGTAATTCTGAGTAAAGAGTCGTCAGTAGTAGCTGTTTCATTTAATAAATTCACCTGATCTTTTGGAAACTTTCTCAGCCTGCTTTGTGAAGGTTGTCCAACCATGTCCTGATTACCAAAGTCAAATAAGTGTTAGATGTTTAGTTGAGGAAGAATTGGCATTGAGATGACATGCATGAGACCAAAGCTACAGGATGATGGAAAGAACACTGGATTGAGAGTCAAAGATCCTCATGCTGATGCCAGGAATGTCTTCTCTTCCTTGCCTATTGAATTTATTACTTTCTTTTGGGGGGGGCAGGGCAATGAGGGTTAAGTGACTTGCCCAGGGTCACACAGCTAGTCAAGTGTCTGAGGCTGGATTTGAACTCAAGTCCTCCTGAATCTAGGGCTGGTGCTTTAGTCACTGCGCCACCTAGCTGCCCCTCTGCCTATTGAATTTCATCTTACCCTTTAAATCCCAACTCAAGTATCACTGAAACCCATGAGGTCTTCCTTGATTCTACAGGATTTAAATCCTGGCTCTGGATTGAAATATTTCCAGATCTCCAGTCTTTATTGAGTGCACTACTCTATTTTTCACATACATGCATATATGCATACATATAAAAAACCCAAAGACTAGAACACACTCTTGCATGAAAGAACACATGAAACTTATTAATGATGTCACTGATTCCTCCAGAAATAAATGCACTTGTTCTTTATTTATAGTAAATCTTATGTAGGCCTCTGTTCTTTTTGTATCTCATTGTCAATGTGATCTCTATTAATTTTCCTTTTTTAAAAGGTTAGATAAGGAGATTGATCTGATCAATAATGTATCTGTGTTATCACAGCATTGAGATTGAATAAAATGGTAAAAAGTTCTTAGAGAGCAATAATTGTCTAGATTGTAATTTTGGGAGTGGGGGCAGCACAATGAGGGTATCCACTGCGCCACCTAGCTGCCCCTAGATTGTACTCCTTTAAAAAATTTTTTTAGATTGTAATTCTTAAACTGTGGGTTGCAACCCCATATGGGATCACAAAAAATCTAGCAACAATAAAAGGCTATGTATATCTATTTTATATACCTATATGCTTCTTGGGCAAAAAGGGGTCATGAGTGGAAAAGGTATAAGAAGTCCTGGTCTAGATGTCTAGTTCAGGTTACAAAGGAGTTGGTGCTAATGGTAATATTTTTTCATTAAGTAATCCCCTATTTGGGGCAGTTGGGTGACACAGTGGCATAATGTATCGAGTGCCAGGTCTAAAGCCAGGAAGAAATGAATTCAAATCCAGCCTGACACTTACTAGCTGTGTGACCTTAAGCAAGTCACTTAACCCTTTTTGCCTTAGTTTCCTTATTTGTAAAATGAGCTGGAGAAGGAAATAGCAAACCACTTCAGCATCTTTGCCAAGAAAAGCCCAAATGAGGTCATGAAGTGTCAGACATGACTGAAACGACTGAAAAACAACAATCCCCTATTTAAAAAATGAACCTCTTCCTTTTTCCCTTTCTCACAAGCAGAAATGAAGTGAACATGCTTTCTTATCATCCTGATCTGTGTGTTTTGATTTGTTGTTTTATAAAGGGAGCTCTGTGGCCACATGTCAGTTTCTGAGATGGGCTGGGTGCCCAAGTCATTCAAAGCCAATCTTGGGAGTTGATGGCCTGCTTTACTCTGGATACGGAAGCAGGTCATAGTCTTTGTGTCTATGAGAGATCTTCAAGTTTTATGAAGGAGACATTTTAAGGGATTTGTGATTCCAGAAATGAGGGCTTCTTGTGAACACTCAGTGCCATGAGATCTTAAGAGCCAGAGCTAGAAGGAACCTCAGTCATGGGTCATCTGATCCAAAACCCTGATTTTGTACATGCAGAAACTGAGGCCAAAGGAAGTTAAGTGACTTGCTCAAGGTCACAAAAGTAGTAACCATCAGAAGTGGAACTTGAACCCAACACTTCTGATTCCAGAGGTAATTCTTGTGGGATTCCTCTTATCTTTGCTATTTTGTTTGCAGAGAAGTTACAGTAGGTACAAACCAGAACTGAAAAGCATTGCTTGTTTTTAAGGTCCATCAATTGGTCATCCCATACAAGTTTTAGTGACTTCCCTTAAAACCTTCACCTTATACATTTTATAACAGTGAGTTACCTTCTTTGTGTATTTTTATGCTTCAAGACTTCTATGACTGAAAAACATTGCTAATGTTATAACTAGCGACCATTATTCTATTTCCAAACTTAGGTGGGTTGGTGAGAAACAGTGGATCCATACAGGAAGCCTTTCCAGCAGGGTAGTGCCCACCAAGGCCTCAAGGACCCAGGTCACTGCTGAGCCATGATAAAGGATCAGCGCCAGAAGAAAAAAAGAAGAGTATTAGCACCATGGGCATAAATAAGGGTGATTCATTGCAGCTATGTTGCTTTCAAAGTGGCTCAGGACTCAACAGGGACCCTCTGTCAGTACATACTTCCTTGGTACATGGGACATCAAGAGTTAACTACAAAGAGTAATAGAACCCAGACTTCCTCCAAGTGTGTTAGTGTAAATGTGAAGCCTGGGAGGAAGTACTGACAGCCTAATCCCCAAGACAGCTAACGGACAGTATCTAGTCTCCCATCTCTGTAGTTGCCAGAAGTTCTTCCAAGAACCAGGCCCTGGATACTCTTCTTTTGTATGAGTTAATGAAGAAAGCCTATAGCCTCAGAACTCCTAAGAATTCCTGGGAGGTGGGGGGGGGGGAAGGGGAGGTTTGCAAAGAAAACCAACACTGTACAGTGGAAGGATTGAAATATTTGTAGTTAGAAATCGAGCATTTGACACTTATTGGCTAGAAGCCTCAGCTTTCTCATTTGTGAAATGGGAATAATACTTGCACTACCTACCTCACAGGGTTGTTGAGAGGATAAAATGAGATAATATTTGTAAATCACTTTTCAAACCTTTAAGTGCTATAGACAGCTTTAGCTATTATTTGGGGACTAAATTATTTGGGGAGACATTTGCAATTTTCCCACATTCATTTTGTATGTCACCTAAAAAGATAGTACCTGAGGTTTGTGAGTATTTTCAAATCTACAACCCTACCAAAAACTACTCACTAGAAGGCAAACTTAATGAATAGAACAAAGTTTTCAGGGTCTCTTCAGATAGTTCTGGAAGGAGAAATTAATCACAAGGTTCCTCCTAATCACAAGACACTACAAGTCTCATCTCTGGATATTTTTTTCTGACTGTCCCTCATGTCTGAAACACTCTTTCCTAACTCCACCTTTCCTGGTTTTCTTTAAATTCCAGCTAAAATCCCTTTATCTGCAGGAAGCCTTTCCCCACCCCTCTTAATTTGTACTGCATTCTCTCCTTTAGTTGTTTCCTATTTATTTTGCATATAGCTTGTCTATACATATTTGTTTACTTGTCTCCCCTATGAGATTGGGAGCTCTTTGAGGGCTGGGACTGATTTTTGCCTCTTTTTGTATCACCAATGCTTAGCACAATGACTAGCACTTAGTAGTAGGTACTTAAGTAGTACTTAATAAATGTTTATCCACTTATTGACTGTAATGTCTAATAACACCTCAACAATAAGACTTCAGACATGGAATAATGTCCTTTCCAACTGTGGTCATTCTCTAAAATAGATCTAGAATACCATCAGCCTAGAATCAAAATACAAGAAAACTGGCAAGGTCCTTAAATGTCATCTCTTCCAAAACTCTCACCTTATAAAGGAGAACACAGTTATTCCACTTCATGATTTTCCCCATTGTGATTTCAATATATCATGGGTCAGCATAAGAAATTAAATGGACATTTTTTGAGAGTTTTGCAGAAGCCATAGATAGCACATGAAGGCCAGCCAGCAACACAGGAAACGTTTAGAAACTCAGAAACACATAAAATATATGCATTGTATCGTATAATATAGCCTATGAACAAATACTCAACCCAAATGTTACAATAAGGTACTGTAACTACCCCATAAAAGAACAAAAAAATCAGACTTCTCTGCTAAGAAAGGTGAGCCAAAAATTTTATGTGGATTTTCCAGATCTCAGGGTTTCTGCAACCCTAAGCTCCACAAGGATGTAGAAGGGATCACTGAGAAATAATGTAATTTGCCTGAGGCCACCCAACAAGTTAATTTGTATCTGGACCTCAAATTAGGTGTTTTAGTTCAACCAGTCCAGTGCAAATGCTACTATGCCACTCAACCCATAGTGCTCCTATTTACCATGTATTATGTCTTTTTGGGGGGGGGGGCGGAACAGGGCAATGAGGGTTAAGGGACTTGCCCAGGGTCACACAACTAGTAAAGTGTCAAGTGTCTAAGGCCAGATTTGAACTGAGGTCCTCCTGAATCCAAGGGCCAGTGCTTATCCACTGTGCTACCTAGCTGCTCCCTATGTATTATGTCTTATTGAAGAATGATCATTACTGTGACAGATGGGATACTAAACTGTCCCTGTGCTAACAGACTGAGGAATACAGATTTTCACCATCAAAGCATCTTGATAAAGAAATGGTGAATATAAGGAATTCAGACTTGTATGAAAACTCATCTGAACTGATAGGGGATTGGGACTGCACCTGTGACTTCATTAAATTAGAGAAAACCAGGATGGAGAAATTCCTTCTGCAATGATGGACAGCATCTTCTCTGTATCTTATTGGCTTAGGGAATTACTTAGAGCACAAACCGGTTGGGGATTTGCCCACCATCATGGCCAGTATGTGTACGATGCTAGGCTTGGATTTCAGTCTGCCTAGCTCCAAGGCCACCTTTCTAGCCACTGTATCACACGTTGACAAGTACACACTGACTCAGTGAAAGAACCGAGAGAACAATTTACACAATGAAGTAAAGGGAAACGTGTTGTAAAACAAATTCCTTCTTTTGCACCTACAGACTCCCACTGCTCTGCAGAAAGAAGGAAATTTGGTTTCATCATCAGTCTTTCGACCTCAAGATCCATTACAGTACTGATCAGAGTTCTGACGTTTCACTATTATGTTCGCAATAAGATAATTGTGGCGATTGCGTAAATTGCTCTTCTTCTGATTACACCATCATTTTAAGATTCAAATGCTACTCCCAGAACATTTCAATAGTCCTATGCATATATTTGCTGTGCTTCATGGGGTGATAAAAGAAAATGTATATCCTGAAGGTGAAAGGTACTGTTGGAGTGAGTTAGGTCAAATGGACAACCATTCCCATACTCAACAGCAACCTGTTCCCTACCTGTTGCCTTACTTAAGTATTATTTCTAATCACTCTAGCTGAGTTGCATGGCTATGAAAGAGATATGGTAATGAGGTATCCAAGATTAGATAAAGTCAACTGCAGAAAAATAAGCTGAAGGAAGAAATGAGTATAATGTAGTGGAGGGAGCAGTGTGCCAGGAGTGGGGAGATCTCAGTTTGAGTCCTAGCTCTGTTACTAAGTAGCTGTGTGACCTTGGGCTAAGCATGTCTCCTTTCTGGCTTTCAGTTACTCCATCTGCAAAATCATATTCCTTTACAGACCGGACATTCTATGATTCTGGGAAATGATGCTGAGATATGGAGGAGAACTAAGGCAGGGGAAGGGGAGACTACATTGAAGATAGAGACTATCTTTTCAGAGTTGGATGAGACATAAAAAAGACATGGGGCTGTGAATGAAAGAATGGAGTGCTGCTTCCCTGGATCCCTGAGTAGGGAACTCTGCACAGCAGTCCTTTCAGTGGCTCAGGATGGGGCTAACGCAGGTGCAGTTATCATTCTGCAAACACAGAGCCACAGCTGACACAGGCCCAGTTAGAAGAAGTAATGTTGTGCTGGATAAGACTTCAATGTCACATTGACAGATTAAGGTTCTCTTGCAACAGGAAGTACTTAAGCCCCAGGATATAAGTGCTGCTAATTAAACTGAATATTTTAGTATTCATTCACTGCACATATCCACCAAATCTCAATCCCCACCCCCACCCCCACTACCCTCTCTTTCCATTAAAAAAAAAAAACATAACTTTGATATGTACTAAGGATATATCCTTACTCACAATCAACCTTTGTGGCAAAACGAACACATTGGCCATACCTCACAAGATATGTGCCAAGAGGAGGGAAATATGTTTTACTCAGTTCCTGAAATCAATTAGTCATTACACTAATAAAAGTGTGTAATCACTTTTTTGTAGTAGTTTTTTTTTTTAAGCAGGTACCCATAAATAGGAGAATGTATGAACAAACTGTGGCACAGGAACTTAACTGAAAAGTACAGTTCAGCAAGAAATAACAAAAGAGAGAGAGAGAGAGAGAGAGAGAGAGAGAGAGAGAGAGAGAGAGAGAGAGAGAGAGAAACCTAGGAAGGTTTGTATGAAGTGATTCAGAGTGAATTTAACAGAACCAAGAAACCAGTTTACACAATGGCCATAAGAATGGAAAGGAAAACAAAAAGTCAGTCACATCTGATCACTTATGCCTCATTATTATTATGCCTCTGTCATGAGGATATGTTTCACCATCAGTTCTCTGAAGTCAGAATTGGTCACTATACTGATCAGAGATCAGATGTCTTTCAACATTGTTTTCTTTTTTTTCTTCTTTTTCTTTTTTTGGTGGGGCAATAAGGATTAAGTGACTTGCTCAGGGTCACACAGGTAGTGAGTGTCAAGTGTTTGAGGCTGGATTTGAACTCAGGCCCTCCTGAATCCAGGGCCCGTGCTCTATCCACTGCACCACCTAGCTGCACTCAACATTGTTTTCTATTACATGATTGTGGTCATTGTATAAATTGTTATCTTGTTTCTACCTACTTAAAAGTGTTCCTAATTTAATCCCAGCTTTTGCTATCACAAATATACTTATAGTATCAACATGCATATACATATATACACATATGTGAAACATAGTATATGAGTACTGGGCCTGGAATCAGGATGACTCTTCCTGAGCTCAAATTCGTCCTCAGACACTATGTAACCCTGAGCAAGTCACTTAACCCTGTTTGCCTCAATTTCCTCATCTGTAAAATGAGCTGGAGAAGGAAATGGTAAACCACTCCAGTGTCTCTGCCAAGAAAAACCCAAAAGGGACCATGAAGAGTTGAATACAACTAAAAAAAGGACTAAATAACAACAAATATACATTGTGTATAAAGCATACACATGTGTATATACATATATATATAAACACACATGTGTATATATGTACACATATGTATACATACAAAGTATATTTGTTGTTATTTAGTCATTTTTTTAGTTGTGTTCAACTCTTCATGGTTCCTTTTGTGGTTTTCTGGGCAAACATGGTAGAGTGGTTTATCATTCCTTCACCAGCTCATCCACCCATCCATCTATATATACACACATGCACATGTATGTGTGTATATATGTTTATATGTATACACACATCCATACACACACGTCCCTTTTGCTGTCTTTGACCTTCTTTGGCCCAGTAGTGGCATTGCTAAATTAAAGGTTATATAAGCTTAGTGACTTTTCTAGTATAATTCTAAATTGTCTTTCAGAACAATCCATCAATTCCCAGTTCTGAGAAGAAGACACTAATTTGCCTGTCTTCCCATTACCCCTCCAATATTTACCACTTTTTGGTTTTCGTTTCTTATAATTTTATGTACATGGGGTGAAACATTAGACAACTTAACCTCTTTTATCCAAACATCCATCCCTGTGCCAGCTACTGTTGCAAGCAGGTCAGATAAGACTTTGTGCCAATGTTTGGAAGGCATCCTTTTTATTTAAATGCATTTGACTATGATGTATTACTAGAGAAGCACTATTGTGTAGTGAGATGGCCTCAAAGTCATAAAGACCTCGGCTCCAGTGTAACCTTTGACACATACTAGCTGTGTGACCTCTTAGCACCCCAGCCAGCTTTCTGACACTCCAATTTGTTGTCTATATGCATTGGTAATTTTCCTTACCAGGAGTACCCTACATTAATTAATTAATGAAATAATAGGGACCCCCCAAAAAAGGATTGAGTTGTATTGGTGTATGATGTGAATGGCAAATAAAAATCATAGGATTTTAGAAACAGAACAGATCTGAGTATTCATCTAGTCCAACCTCATTTTATAGAAGAGGAAACGGAGACCCAAAGCCAAGAAATGTTTTGTCTAAGTTCATATATTGGTGGCAGAGCTAGGATAGGAAGGAAAAGAGGGAGGGAGGGAGGGACTATCCCTTATTGACAACCACTAAGGTAACAAGTCAAGCAACAGGAAAATTTTGTATGGTTGTCAGCTAGTGAAGGAAATGAACTTAATACCCACCTAGCCTATAAATGGAGGTGCCATTTAAAAAACCCTGTTACACCACAGAATCAGAAAAACATGAAAAAACTGGCCTATGCCCTATCTTATCCTCAAATTCAAAGACCTAATTCATCAAGAACATACAATATTACTGATAAATTCATTCATTTATTTATTTTGAGGATGTATGTCTACATAGGCTCACCAAATTCTCCAGTCTTCAACTTCCATTCTTCACTTCTGTTGGGTATCTCCCACCCCTCCCCAAAATGCATTTATTTCAAGTTGTGAATTTTTAAGTGGTTAAATGTTGGAACCACACCCCGTGGCAATTCTCTAAGCCAATGGCAAATTTCTAAGTCTTTTTTTATGTTACTACTCTTTGGCAATCTGGAAAGCCTATGGACCCCTTCTCAGGATAATGATTTTAAATGCATAAAATAAGATATTTAAGATTACAAAGGAAACCAATTATGTGAAATCAAGAAGCCATTTTTTCCCATCCAAGTTAATAGATTCTTGGAAGTCTATCTATAGATCACTTGGAACATGCACTCAGGTCAAGAATTCCTATACTAAACACTTGTTACTTTCTCTGTCAATGCCAATAGCACTCACTGTCTCACTTCCTTACTCTTATCGCCCTGCCCAAATAGAAAATAGAATTTAGAGAGAATAAGAGAAAGATGAACAATAAGGAGACAGAGATGAAAATCTGATGGGGGAGAGGGAGGGGCAGGGTATACAACATATGAACCAAAGAGAAATGTTTAACAAGAGCAAAAATGTCATTGAACGACTAGGAATGCCATTTCCAGTTAAGATGTATGTTAAAGGGCCTGCTTCTTGGATTTTAGCTCCTCTTCCATGTATTACATGCATGTTTTACACTTACGGATTATCCCAGGTCTTTTTTAAGCCTAAAATTGTTCTAAAGGCAGCAGGATCAAGTCACTGAACTATTCCTGAAGCAACCATTACTGAGACTGAGCTCCTAGGGTCCTAAATTAGAAAGTGAAGGGCAAAGAAACAAAACAGACAAAAATACCATTCTTCTCATGTGGGAATATTTACGGAAGAGTTTATATATACTGAATGAATCTTATGTAAGAGTCAACATGTTCAAGGCACTAAAAATAAATCTGGATACATTTTGGTGAGCGAACTCTTGGTGTATTTAATCCTTCTGAAGAAAAGGGGTGTTTGCAGTTAGAGCCAACAGGCCATTCCCTACCAGGGCTTTCCCAAAAAATGGCCACCACCATGCCGATAACATAATATGGTAGGATAGTTTCCACCTAAGAGAGGACAAAATATCCAGGATGACAGGCCAGCAGATGGCACTTGGGGGGGGGGCACATGATAATTTGAGAAGAACTTCTAGGAAACAGTGGATTCTATTGGAAGTAAGGTGAGAACAAGTTAAGGTAGAAGGTAATGATCCAGTAGTCAGCAGCATCTGCTCTCTCCACTCTGACCTCTGGAAAATTAGAACTTTCCCATTTCCACCCATCTGCCCCATCTCCCCAGACAACAGATAAATATCCAAATGCTCCTCAGAGGAATTTGATGCTTGTAGGGAAGATGGTGTGGACATTAACATGGCAAACATTTTCATTTACTTGGTACTGACAAACCCTTTCTTTGCATCTACCAACCTGTACCAGTCACATTCCATCGTATCACCCCTGGCAACTACAGATATAAACCAGACCCATTGGTAAATTAATCAATTAGTGATTACAGGTAAGAAATTCTAGATAGAAATTAATTACATGTGGTCTACCACATTGGATACTTGGCCCATAATTAAGTTTAAAAACACTCTGGAGCCACTAAAATTTACTTGCCCCTCAGGTTAGGGGCTTCTTTACCAACTAGAATCCTAATGCAAATATTTTACCTTTTAGCAAATCAAAGCTATTTTTTAAAAAATGTGACTAAAGGAAGTAGTTGGAATGGTAACTGCAGGATTTTAGAGTTGGAAAGAATCACGTGCATCAGCCTTATCATTAAATAAACAGGAAAACTGAGGCACAAGAAAAGTGAAGTAAATTTCCCAAACTCGTACAGTTCTCGTCAGAGCTGCGATTCAAATACAGGGCTACCGAGTCCAAATCTAGTCATTTTTTTTCAGAAAGAGGGAGGGGGTGGGCGCTGTTTCCCCCCAAAAAATTACTCAAAAAGAACAGAATAAAAACTAAACCCCAAAATATTTACCTTTTAAAAATTGACTGCAGCATGAGTATCTTGTTAAAAGGGAGAATACTGCTACCTATAAAATTCCTTTACCTTGCTGAGGGTGGCCAGCAAGGTCCTCTTTAGCATCCTTATCTATATTATGCTTATATCATTCTTATTGACTTATCAAACCCAATTCTAAAGGCCAGTCATTCTCAGATGAAGTAAGCAAAGTCTGACTGTGGAACTTCCTCTATTGGGTTCCTGTTTCCCTTCATGGTTCTCCATCCCAATTGGGCTCCAAATTTTTCATAACTTAGTGATTCAAATTCCTGAAGATGTCTTGGTTGATCATCTTAAGATATTATATTAAAGTATATCTCCACCCCTACTGGCCACCCTCACTCTATACCTTATTTGCTATTTTTTTTTTAATAATTTTTTTTTTTGCAGGCAATGGGGGTAAAGTGACTTGCCCACGGTCACACAGCTAGTAAGTGTCAAGTGTCTGAGGCCGGACTTGAACTCAGGTACTCCTGAATCCAGGGCCGGTGCTTAACCACTGTGCCATCTAGCTGCCCCCCCCCTCCTTATTTGCTGTTTAAACCTTTTAAGACCAAAAGGAAATAGTGGAATTTCTGAGTTCACTTCCAATTTTCAGAATATGTGATACCATCAGATAGAAAGTTAGTGGTGGAACCAGGATCCAAAGATTTTACCCCTTAGTTTTTTCTCCTTTAGGTAGAAACATAAGACCTTTTATTTTGACCTCCAGGCCTGTAACAGTTTAGGCAATTAAAAAAAAAGAAGTGTTTAATGTATTTTAGAACTATTGATAGTGTCCTGCACTTAGTAGGTGCTCAATAAATATTTAATAAATGAGTGACTAAAGGAATCATCAACTCAAGTACTTTCCCATTTAGGGAATACTAAATAAAAGTGTATATGCATTCATAGATTCCTAGACCCAGGCCTCCTTAGAGATCGAGGCTAGACCACTTTTACTTTCTTAAGACCATACCTAACTGTAGCAGTCACAAAATCAGATAGAAATCTAGCTTTAGGCAAAATTGTAAAGTGGTCAGGTAGTTGAGATCCTCTTCACAGAATGTTGCTGTTTGTCCGTTCTCAAAGAGGACCATGACAGATGTCATGACTTGCAATTAATTGGATTTAAGTGAGGGAGGGCTCTCCTCCAAAGCTATCTGGGTCCACTGGTAAAATATATATCAGGACAACTGAAGATGGTCCTGGATGTTTAAGGCAATTGGGGTTAAGTGACCTGGCTAGGGTCACACAGCTAGTAAGTATCTGAGGTGAGATTTGAACTCAGGTCCTCCTGACACCAGGACCAGTGCTCTATCCACTGCATCACCTATCTGCCCCTCACAGAATATGAGGGATGAACGGAACCTCAGACCCTAGGCCACCTCGTACAACACATACTCCAAAGGAATTCCCACCACAATCTCCCAGAGTGGTCATTCAATCGCTACTTAAACATTTCTAAGGAGGGGAAACCCCAAATCTATCAGACCAGCCCATTCCACTTTTGAATAGCTCAAACTGTTAGGGTGTTTTTCCTGACATTTCCATTTATCACTCTTGATTCTTTCCTCTGGGACCAACCAGAGCAAGTCTAATCCCTCTATCATATGATGGCCAGCCTTTCAAATATTAGAAGACAGCTAATATGGCTCATGAGTCATCTATTCTGCAGGATAAACATCCTTAGTTTCTTCAACAGATTTGTCTATAGCATTTAACTCCAGACCCTTCGTCCTTCTCCTTGTCCTCTTCTGAACACACATCTCAGTGGCCTCCTCCCACTAGAGAATTCTTGCTGTGTTGACAGTGAAATATCAAAGACTACTTTTTGAGGAAGACCATCCAACTGGTTCTAAATTCATCTGGCCCACATCTCTCTATCTTCAAAATAATGACATGAGATCTTTTGCAAAGATTAAATTCTTCACTGAAGTCATACCCATGGGTGTGATGAATACTGAAAGTGGGTGCTCTGGATGGTTTTGCTCATCAGGAATTATGTCCTCTTCTATCATACTTTTAATGAAGCCATGCTAGCTCTTTGTAACCACTGCCTCTCTTTCTAAGTGTTCACCAACCCTCCTTCAATGATTTGTTCTAGAATTTTCCTAGGAATTGGTCAAGTTCAGCATTCTACAGTTTATAGTCTCAATTTTCTCCCCTTCTTTCTTTCTGACAAAATGAAAGCTCCAATAGATGTCTGCATGGCTGAAGTCCAAGTGCTATATCATATCCTGCCTGCAGTGTTTCCCACCCTTGAACATTCTCTTTCCGTTATGTACTTTATCACTCGGTGACATCATCAGCTCCCATAGGTTTGCTTATAATTATTATGGAGATGATTCCAAGATCTTTATATCTATATCTAGTTGTTTTTTTTGTCCTGAGCACCAGTCCCATAACATCAACTGGTTGTTGGATATTGGAAACTCAATAAACATCTCAAACTCAATATTTGCAAAGTAGAACACATCATCTTTTCCCCCAAACCTACCCTTCTTTGTGACTTTCCTATTTCTTTCAAAACCACCATAATCCTTCCAGTCATCCAGATTTGTAACATTTGTATCAACCTCAACTCATTCTCTCTCATCCACTTGCCCAATCTTTTCATTTCTCCTTCTGTGACATCTCTCAAATCCATTCCCTTCCTAGGGCCACTACACTAATTCAGTCTCTCCTCACCTCTCGCCTAGACTGTAATATTAGCTTTCTGATTGGTATTGCTGCCTCAAGTCTCTCCCCTCTCTAATCCACCCTCAAAATAACTGTCAAAGTCATTTTCCTAAAGCATAGGTCTAATCATGTCATATCTGACCCCACTTGGACTATTGCAAGAGCCTGCTGGTGCATCTGTTTGCCCCAAGGCCCTCCCCATTCTAGTCTATCATCTACTCAGCTGTCAAAGTGAGCTTCCTAAAGTCACCACTACCCCTACACCACATTCAGTAAACTCCTGTGGCTCCCTATTACCTGTGCAATCAAATATGAAATCCTGTTTGGTTTTTAAAGCTCTTCATAACCTGGCCCCTTCCTGCCTTTCTAGTCTCTTACAACCTTCTTCCCTTCACATACTGTGCAATCTAGTGACATTGCCTCATTGCCTCCTTCACCCAAGACATTCTACCTCATGAATTGCATTTTCACTGGCTGCCTCCCATTTCTGGACTTTTCTTCTTCCTCATTTCCACCTCCTGGCTTCCTTCAAGTCCTAACTAGAATCCCACCTTCTATATGTATGCTACACAAATGTGTGTATACAGACATATATGTATACATACATATATTTTCTTTTCATTTTTTTTTTTGCAGGGCAATGAGGGTTAAGTGACTTGCCCAGGGTCACACAGCTAGTAAGCGTCAAGCGTCTGAAGCCGCATACATATATTTTCAAGTGGTTTTTTAGTCATGTCTGACTCTTCACAACCCCTTTTGGGGTCTTCTTTGAAAAGATACTGGAGTGGTTTGCTATTTTCTTCTCCAGCTCATTTTAAAGATGAGAAAACTGAGGCAAACAGGGTTGTGACTTGTCTAAGGTCACACAGCTAATAGGTGTCTGAGGTTGGATTTGAACTCATGTCTTTCTGACTCAAGACCTGGCACTCTATCCACTGTACCAACTAGCTGCCTTGCCTGGCACATAGTAGGCACTTAATAAATGTATGTGTATGACTTGATTCGATCCCTCAACAAACTCTAGTAGCTCCCTGTTGCTTCAAGGACCAAATAGCAACTCTTTCACTTGGCCTTTAAAGCCTTCAGAACCTGTACTCAAATTATTTTTCCAGTTTTACTATACATCATTCTCCCTCACAACCTCTACACAAACCGTTTTGCTGTTCCTTGTACACAGTACTCCATCTCTCACCTCCAGGCCTTTGCACTAGCTGTTCCCCCCTACCTCATTTCTGGAATGTACTCCCTTCTCACCTCTGTCTCTTAGAATCTTTTATTTCTTTCAGCACCCAGCTCAAATACCATTTTAAAAACAAAACTGTTATCTATTTTCTGGGAGGAAGAATATGTGTTTTATTTTTCAAATAGCATGCATTTTAAAATTAATTTGTCCCTCGACTACCACCATCCCATTGAATTTAAACAAATATGAAATAAATAAATTAATTTTAAAAATCCCTCAACACAGAGATACACAGTCTGGCTCAGGTGCCATTTTCTACACAAAGCTTTTTCTGATCCTCCCAAAAGCTAGTGTCTACCTCCAAACAATTATCTTGTACTTATATTGTTCATATTTATTTATGTCCATGTTGTCCCAGCTGAATGTTTCATTTTTGTTTCTATATTACATGAGCCTAAGCACAGTGCCTGGCATATGACATGGATTCAATAAATGCTTGTTGATTGCTGTTTGCTCATGCTTGCACAGCTAGTAAACCTCAGAGGTGGGATCTGAACCCAGGTCTTACTGACTCCAGACTGAACACTCTATCTCCAGTGCCATATTGCTTCCATGTAAATAGCATAGGTGAGAAAACTGAAACCCAGGAAAGTGAAGGGATTTCCCCAAGGTCATTCAAGTAGTGAGTAATCCAACTGGGTTCCACCCTACATCTTCTTACTCCAAGCTCGCATTCATTCCACTGCATAAAAGCAGAGCCCTGATTAGCACTGCGGGAAGTACCCGGTACTAGGGATTTCCACAAGAAGCTAAAAATGCCCGTTGGGCATCCACCCACAAGCATATGCTGAGAATAAGTCATGGGTGGGAACTACAGTGAAAGGCCGCTCTTCTAAAGCAAGGGTTCTTAACTTTTTGTGTGGCATGGACCCCTTTGGCAGTCAGGTGAAGCCTTCTAAGAATAATGTGGGTTTTTCTTCACAATGGAAGAAATGCTAAATTTCAGTTTGTTGTTGTTCAGTCATGTCCAATTCCTCATGACCCCATTTGAGGTTATCTTGGTAACAGTACTAGAGTGGTTTGCCATTTCTTTCTCCAGTTCATTTTACAGATGAGGAAACTGAGGCACGCAGGGTTAAGTGATTTGGCCAAGGGTCACACAGCTAGTAAGTGTCTGAGGCTAGATTTGAACTCAGATGAGTCTTCCTGACTCTAGGCCCAGCACTTTATCCATTGTGCCACCTAGCTGCCTCAAATTTCAGTTAGAAGTTGGTAAAATTAAGAGTATATATTTTTTCTATGGACCCCAAGTTAAGAACCCCAGGTCTAGTGGAACAAGGTTAGGGCTTGGAGTAAAAAGCTGTCAATTCAGAGTTAGCTGTGTTATGTAGTGACCTCAGGCCTGGTGAACAGATCACTTCATTTCTCTATGCCTTAGTTTTCTCCTCTTTAAAAGGAAGATAATAACACTTTCCAAGTAGAAAGAAAAACATTTTGTATATCTCTTTAAACGCAAATTATTCTTCTATTATCATGAATTTGTTTTTAAAAATTTGGCTCATATCAAGCCTTGGGAGTGGCCCATAATCAGTGGGTTTTTACAGTGTATACTTACATACTTTCCCCTTTTAAAGAGATTACATTTTAGGGGTGCAACCTATAGTCACTTAGAGTGGCCAATATTTGAAGCAATGAAATATTACTAGAGAACCTAGGTTTGTGTCCTCTACAAAGACATGTTCTTTTTACGTGTTCTTTCTCAGCCTCCTGAATATCAGCTCCACCATTCTTAAAAAACCTATTGCTGCTATCAAGATCAAGTCTAATGACACCTTTTTTTGTTTTCCCAATTTTGTTTTATATTTTATTTTCCTTGATTTAATATTTCTCTTTATATTTAAAATACAAAATTTATATATTAAATTTTCTAGAAGTACATTGGACATTCCCCAAATACAGTTTTCAGAAAACTGCAACCTATTAATGACCAATTGAAAACATGCTCCAAATAACTAATAATAAAAAAATACAAATTTAAAACCGAAAAAATTTCCAGATTTTATATTTTTCAATTTCCAACTCCTACAGGGAATGAATCTCTCAACCTCTCTCTCTGTCTCTCTCTGTCTCTGTCTTTCTGTCTCTCTCTCTCTTTCTCTCTCTCTCAGTATTGCCAGCTATATTCTATACATGCTCCTGATAGCTACCCATGATTTTTATTTACTCCTCACAGCCACTGCAGGAATTTGAAAAGGTGAGTTGAGGAGGGAGGTAAAAGAATTCCCATCTTCGTTGGTTTCTTTAGCAAGTTACTGGTTTTCCTATGGATCCTCTGATATTTCTTCTCTTCAAATCAATTTCCATTCTAAAGTCACTTATTAAGCCTAATAGATGCTGGTTGCTGGAGATACAAAAATGAAACAGCCCCTGACTTCAAGGAAGGCAGATACCACACAACAGTTCAGAATAACAAAAAATAAATTTCCCTTTTTTTCTTTAAAGAAAATTTGGGGCCCAAACAATTTTTTAAAAATTTCATTTTCCTTTAAACATCCTTGTTGGTATAACAATAGATTGCTAAAACCTTAGGTTTATTGGATCATTCTTTTCAAAGACCTGACAGAATCTTGGTATACGGAGAATCTTGAGGAGAAAATTTTCTCTTACAGATGATGTGAACCAATGGGAGAATTCCTATCCCCAGGGAGAACCCTGGGCAAAATGTGTTTGTTTGCCAGACCAGAGATTTCAGCTGGAACTCCTGAGGCTCAAAAGCTTACAGCTTTAGGTAATTGCCTGGGGGCACTGAGTGGTTAAGTGATTTGTCCAGGGTCAAACAACAGGTATATATTAAGAACAGGACTTGAACCCAAATCTTCCTAACTCAGAGATGAGTTCTCTGACACTAAGCCCAGAGGTCTGCCTGGTTAAATAGGAAACATTTTTCTACTATGGCAAACACACCCAGAAGAACCAACCTCCTCAAGATTCTCCGTATACCAAGACTCTGTCAGGTCTTTGAAAAGAATGATCCAATAAACCTAAGGTTTTGGCAATCTATTGTTATACCAACAAGGATGTTTAAAGGAAAATGAAGTTTTTAAAAAATTGTTTGGGCCCCAAATTTTCTTTAAAGAAAAAAAAAGGGAAATTTATTTTTTGTTATTCTGAACTTAACAAACCTCAACAAACACAATCATTTCTGTATACAAAGGATAGAAAAAGAAGATTGAATATGAAAATTATCTCAATTATACAGAGCTTGAATTTTTTTGTACTATATAATAAATTCAACATGTTAGTTCTAAAGCTGTCTTGCTTGTTTGTGTCTCTCTTTACACTTCCTTATGTTCTCTTATGTGCACTAAAAATGTTTCATTGATGTTCTCTGCTTTCTTTTCAACATCTATCTCTTCACTAGCATCTTTATCTTTACCTGTGTTGCACAACACCACTAACTGGAGCCACTATTCAACCTGTTCTGGGGGCACATTTTCCATTTTTTATTGAATTTCTCAGTTACTCATGGATTTATTTCCTTTGGCTCATGCTAATCCATGAAGATGCTATGGTTGCTGATTCAGGGAGGGCAATGGTAGTTTCCTAGGTGTCTCGGGCAAAGATTTCCTGAGGATGAACAGTATGCATCTGAAATTGCTTCTTCCTGACCATTAGAGCCAAGTGGCTATCACGTTCCCACCCCATTAGCACAGACAGGCTGCTGTGCACACTCATCATTTGTCAACATCTTTTTTTTTCTGCTGCTTTGTCCATTTTTGCCATCTTTCTTCCAAGTCATGGGGCACAAGTTATCCATTTTTATGCTATTTACTGAGAAACCTCATTTTTCTAAACAATCTTGCATTTGACACTCCTTTTGTTCTCCTCCTCTTTCTTTCTGCTCAAGTTCATGCCACACACCCATGAGAAACCAGACTGAGTCACAGGAAAGGCAAAGAAAAATATGTCACAGAATCAAACATCAAAAAGCTACCCACTGTTTGAGGTACAATGTCAGTAGGTGAGCACATCTCTAAGTGCTCACCAGTGCCTTATTCTCCTTTCACTTTGTGTATTTTCTAAACTTGATTGTTAGGTTCCCCAAAAGGCAAAGCCATTTTATAATTAGCTACCTATATTGTTGCTGTTGTTGTTTTTGGTAGCTGTGGGCCAGGCACCACATTAAATACTTCACAAATATTATCTCATGTGATCCTCACAATGATCTTGGGAGGTAGATGCTATTATTTTCCCCATTTAACATGTAAGAAAACTGAGGCTGAGATTTCCATCCAGATTCAGGAAAACTTCAAGGGATACTTTTCTTCAGTAATAAGAAGTCAAATGGAAAGATGGTTCCTTCAGCCCAATCATTCCTTCCAAGCTAGGAACCTGGCTTCCCTGGTTCCTCCTTGGTTGGGTTATCTGCTTATTAGATGAGGACAGTTGTCTTCACCCACCTGTCTGGGTCAGAGTGACCAAAATAGGCTATGCCTAGCAGACTTCCAAGGCACCCTGTGTGAATAACAATGTATTATATTAACTATTTGATCCATTTTAATCAGCAGCTGTTCTTGAAGTTGTTCATCTGGGTCCAAGAACAAACTGTGCAAACTTTGACAAATGCCCAATCAGATCAACCAGTCCTTTCCCCCTACCACAAAGCTGGAAAGATTCCGGCATCATGCTGTACTCAATCACAATAAGAAGTCCAATTCTCCTCCTGTGTTCTTGGTTGGAAACTTCAGGAATGCTTTTTGGCTAACAGCGACTCTAAGCAGAAAACACTGTGGGGTGATTCCTAGATGAGTAGTAACCTTCTTGGATTAAAAGAAACATTTACCTTATTACCAGGGAGAAATTTAGGCATAAGGAAAATCACAGAAATTAAACCTCCTGCACTAAGCTCTCTCTCACTACCCCAGCCCGCAATAAGTCTCTCCTGTTTCTGAACTTAGGTTGCACTTCTTGTAAGCAGCACATTGTAGAACATTTAGTTATGCTTTAAGTGTTGCATATATGTTGCTTCTGTCTATATTGAGAGGTAGTGAAGAGTGTATTGGATTTCTCCTTAGATCTGTGCTTGCAGCCTGGTCCTGTCACTGGTTTTAGGCAAGCCACTTTACATCCCTGAGCCTCAGTTTCCTCATATGTAAAATGAGGATGTTGGGACTATATGATCTCTTAGGTTCCTCCCGGATCTAATGTTGTTCATTCATTTCAGTTGTGTCTGACTCTTCATGATCCCATTTGGAATTTTCTTGACAAAGATATTGGAGGTCTAAAACCCATGATCTTAGTTGGATGGCAAGCCCCCCCAACAGCTTGTTATGAGAAAAGTGTGTCATTATGAGCATTAATTACAATATAATTAATTCTAATTTGTGCATAATATCTAATTATTATAATAACAATATAACAACAATAATAATTTATCAATTTGTCCCTATTTCCAAACTTTTTGCAGTCTTCCTGCCCACATGGACAGAGAGACTTAGAGGTGGCTGATTTTGGTCCAGTGGCTCTCCCTACCACTGCTTTGACATTTTAATTTTATTCTAAACAATTAAATAGGACTTGCCCTATGAGAAACTCCATGAGCCTCTGAACAAGAAAGTTTCTCTGCCTCTGTCTCTTCTTTGATTAAAACACAGAATGCAGCAGAGCCCTCTGGTTCTAAACTTGCAAGCCACAGGACATCAAAAGCCAAATGAACAGTATCTGTTTGAAAATGAGGCTAGGGCGACTCTCTGGTCTGAATTTGCCTCTTCTCTAGGCCTAGCCAGGATTTTAAGAAGGCCTTTTCTCTCTTATGATCTTGATTTTTCCCATTAATAAAAGCATCTTCTGGTAGTTGCAAGGAACAATCATGAATTACAAAAAAAAAAAGCCGTCTGGAAATGTTGAAATAAGCTTTTGATGCTCTGTCATTTCAAAATATCCTCTAACTTTCATCAGAGTCAAATCCCAGGTACCTAAGTTATGTGATGTTACCATGATGAATTTTAATATAACCACATTTCTAGGCAAAACAAAATTTAAAAATCCCTAGACTCTAGCATTGCATTTACAAATACCTTAATTTGAAATAATCAAAACAGTTGCAAAACTATTAGTTACATCCCCCTCCCCTCTTTTCCCACCCATGGTGCCTGACAAAATAGCCAGGAGAGGGAAGTTTGCCATTCTATAAGCCTGTCAGCAGGTGGTGTACTCATTTCCTACATTGGTTAGCTCCAGTAAATTACTGTGGAGTATACCAGTACTCCTGCCTATAATAAATATGCTACAAAGGGGGTTAGTATTTTGCCATTGCTATTGGATTTTGAAGCTTTTTGAGATAACTTAGGACATTAAATTTTCTAAATACAGCATGATATAACAGAAAGAACATTGGATCTAGATTCAAAAGACCTAGCTTTAAGTCTCTCTTCCAGTACTTGCTCATTTACATGATCTCAAACAACAACCTTCATTTCATGGAGCCTCAATTTCCTTATTTGTAAAGTAAGCCAGTTTGGTTAGATGATCCCTGAGGCCTCTTCTAGCTCTAAAAGTCTATGCCACCCTGCTTCATAATTCAGAATGGGGTAAAAGTGATACTTTGTGTAGAAATCTGCAAACATATTTTAATAAAAGCACACAGAGGCTTATTCTGTTATTCTCCCTCCAAAATACAGTTATAGACTAAGGGCTGAGAGGATAGTACTGCTGACAGCTAGTGCCTCCTGGGAGGTGAGAAGCCTTCAAACCTTCAGAGCGCCGAGAAGACTCCGAGTGGGAGAGACTTAGAGGTACTGTATCAGAATTAGACATGGGATGCTAGGAGATAGTCCCCAAGTCCCCAGGCCGGTCAAATGAGCTCTGGTAGCTTTCCCTTTCTCACTTTTGAGGGAAAACATCATCTATAAGCACAACTTAACCCCAGTCAGCAAAAAGGAATGAGAGAGGATGAGAAGCTGAGATAGATCTCTGACACCAAGATAAGTATGTGGGAAAGACTGTTAAGCTCCATCTTCTGCAGTCTGAGTAGTGTAGAGTATAGGATAGAGTTAGAAGAGAGGCAGTAACAAGCTTCAGAAAGGGTATGTGCAGTGGGGAGCTCTAGCCATTGTAGGCTGAGTGATTCAGACTGTACCAGATGTTAGAAGGAGGTCTGTTTCACTGTCTGGCATGGTTATTTTCTAAGGGCTCAGATTTGTCTGTTTGCTTTCCCTGACATAGTAAGCCTTGTTCATTCTTTAAGCTTTGTGAATGTATGTGCTTGTAAGAGTTGTTGTTAATCAGTACAAGTAAATTTGTAATTGAAAGGATGTTTCTGTATGCCTCTCCACTTTTCTCTTTGACCAGACTCCAATCATTCTAATAGTCTTATGCATTTTTTCATTCTTTTTAATTGGTCCCCATTTATCATTTACCCTCCAAGGCTGAAGTTCATTTTGTTAGTGTCTACTTGTTCCCTAACTCTACCATTCTTCTTAACGACTCTCCTCCTTTCTTCTCTCTCTCTCTCTCTCTCTCTCTGTCTCTCTCTCTCTCTCTCTCTCTCTCTCTCTTTCTCTCTTATAATGATGATTTTAATATATTTCTACACTAATCTCCTGGTTTATGTACATGGTAGCTCAATCTTCCTTTACCTGGTTCAGATAAAAATTGAGGTTCAAGTAATGCCCATTCTCTTTACCCCTATTTCCATTTTTGTATGCTCTTTTTCTTACACACTTAAATTATACAAAATACTAAGTTTCATCCTATTCTTCCTCTTCTTTCCTACAATAGATTTTTTCACTTCTCCCCCCCACACCTTTTATGACCACCAAAATAGAACAAAACCATTATCAGACCCTCTCGGTTTGCCATATGAGCTTTTCCCATGACTATTGGAAATGAGAGCTCTGAAGATATATTTTTATTCTCCTATAAGAATGTATCTCAGGGGCAGCTAGGTGGCGCAGTGGATAAAGCACTGGCCCCGGATTCAGGAGGACCTGAGTTCAAATCCGGCCTCAGACACTTGACACTTACTAGCTGTGTGACCCTGGGCAAGTCACTTAACCCCAATTGCTTCAGAAGAAGAAGAAGAAGAAGAAGAAGAAGAAGAAGAAGAAGAAGAAGAAGAAGAAGAAGAAGAAGAAGAAGAAGAAGAAGAAGAAGAAGAAGAAGAAGGTATCTCATTATCGTTTAGTCCTTCCAATTGTTCAAATTGATTTACCTTTCTAGGTTACTCTTAACTATGCTTTGAATTTCAAGGTTTCTACTAAGTTCTGGTGTTATAAGGAATTCTTTAAAATCTACTATTCCATTAAAAGTACATTTTCCTCCTTACTTTACACTCAACATTGCAGGGTCAGTTATTCTTGGCTGTAGGTCTTTAATTTTTGACTTTTGGAATATTGTATTCCAAGATTTTCTCTTCTTTAAAGTAGTAACTGCCAAGTTTTGTGTGATCCTGACTGGTTCCTTAGTATTTAATCTTTTTTTCTTTCTAGCTGCTTGCAGTTTATTTTCTTTGACCTGAAAGCTCTGGATTTTGCTTATGAAATTCCTGGAGGCTTTCAATTGGGAGTGCCTTTCAAGAGGTAGCCAAGTATATTCTTTCTCTTTTCATCTTGCCCCCTGATTCTAATAAACTTGAATAGCTTTCATTTATGATTTCTTAAAATATGGTATCTAATCTTTTAAAAAATTGGCCAATATTTTCAAAGGGTCTGATGATCCTTAAATGATCTCTTTTTCATTTGTTTTCCATGTTGGTTATTTTTATTAATAGATATATATTTTCTGATATTTGTTCAATGTTTTGATTTTGTCCTAATACTTCTTGTCTCATGGGATCCTGAGTTCTGTTTGGTCTTTTCTAATTTTCAAGGTTTCCATTTCTTACTTAAGGTTTTCCATTTTCTGCACTAACCTATTTATTCTCCTTCCAAGCTTCTTATTTTACTTAAATTTTTTAAATTGCTTTTGAAAATCAAGCTCTTGTTTAATTTCTTCCAGGTACTTTTGTATTCCTATGGCCAAGATATTTTTTTTCTTTTGAGGCTTTGTTTGTAGTCGTGGTGGAGTTATTTTCTTCCTATTGGTATATCTCATGTGCATCTATTGATCCATATTATTTCCTTATAGTGTTTGCTTCAGCCTCAGGTCTGAATTGGGACTCTGTTCCAGGGCCAGGCTTTGCACCCTTTCTTGTACTCTTAGATATAATGGTCAGATTCTGTTGAGTACTGACTTCTATTACTTGGACACTTATCACTGACGTCCTGGTGTATCTGTCCTCTGAGAGCTCACAGGTTTCAGTCCCACCTCACAGAAAGTCTAGATTCAAAGTACTGTGGTTTTTAGGATCCTCTAGAGATCCTTAGGTCAGATTGCTGTGGACCTCTAGCCCACCTGGGCTGGATGGATCATTTCCGGTTAAAAAAAATTGTGACTGTGGTCAGATTGCTGCAGGTTTCTGACTCCCCTGGGAGAATCCCCATCTAAGGACCCCAGACTTCCTGGCTCCTAGATACAGAGTACTAGAGGCATACCTCATTTTATTGTTCTTCACTTTATTGCACTTTGCAGATAGTGAGTTTTTTGCCACAACGCTGCATTGACCCCGTTTTTCCAATAGCATGTGCCTACATTATGTTTTTGTGTCACATTTTGGTAATTCCTACATTTTTTCAAACTTTTTCATTATTATTATATCTGTTATGTTGATCTGTGATCTTTGATGTTTCTATTGTAATTGTTTTGGGGTGCCACAAACCATGTCCATATAAGACAGTGAACTTAATTGATAAACATTGTGTGTGTTATTATTGTTCCATTGTCCATCTATTCCCCTTCTCTCTCCTTCTCCTCTGGTCTCCCTAGTCCCTGAGACATAACAATTTTGAAATTAGGCCCATTAATAACTAAGTGAAAGGAAGTGTCAATTGATGCAGCAAACTTAATTGTTTTCTTACTTTAAGAAATTGCCACAGCCACCCATATCAGTCAGCAGCCATTGACATTAAGGCAAGACTTTCCACTGGCAAAAAGATCAGGATATGTTGAAGGCTCAGATGATGTTTAGCATTATTTTTTAGCAATATTTTAATTAAGGTATTTACATTTTTTACATAATATTACTGGGCTACAGAGTACTAAAGGCTTCAGAAACTCGAGTGCTTCAGACTCCCCTCTCCCTGGGTGTCATAATTAGAACATATTCTGATACTGTCCCTGAGTCTATGGTCAGAATGCCATAAATCTCAGAACCCCGCCGGAGCTTCCTTATCTGCTCATTCCAGGTTTCTTGTTCCTCAGGTACAATTCCCCTGGAATTATTTATTGTTCAATCTCTGACAGTCTCCTGGCTTGCTTACTTGTACTCATACTGGCCTCCCTGGCTGGGGGTGAAGGTAGTTAATTGGATGGTACAGTAACTAGATAGCTGTACTTGGAGTCAGGAAGATCTGAGTTCAGAATCCTGCCTCACACACTATGCTATGTGACCCTGGGCAAGTCACAATTTCTTTCACCTTAAGTTCCTCCCCGGTGAAATGGAAGGGGAAAATAGCACCTACCTCACAGGGCTTTTTGTGAATATCAAATGTGAAAAGATAGGTAAAGTGCTCTTCAAATCTTTACATGTTGTATAAATGGTTACTACTACTACTACCACCATCAATGCTATTATTTTCACCACTCTTAGTACCTATCACCACCACCACCACCACCACCACCACCACTACTACTACTACTATTACTACTACTACTACTACTACTACTACTACTACTACTACTACTACTACTACTACTACTACTACTACTACTACTGCCACTGCCACCACCACCTACTAACTACTGCTACTACTACTAACCACCATTATTACTACTATTACAGGTCCTGTAGGGTTAAAGCTTTCTTTTTATGCAGTCCTAGGTGGTATAAATACAGAAAATCACTGTAGTTTCTTTTTGGATTTCTTGATCATTATCTGGTCTAGTGACATTTTTACACAGTTGCCAGTTTGGGGAGAACTAGGCTTCTCTGTGACTTTTCACATTGCCATCTTAACCAAAAGTGAGCATTAACTATTTTTTTAATTGTTTGTTGTTTTTTTTTTTTAGTTTTCAACATTTGTTTAGATAAGATTTCCATTTTCAAATTTTTCTTCCTCCCTCCCTTCCTTCCCCCCTCCCCTAGACAGCAGGTAATCTGATATATGTGTGTGTATGTATATATATAAATATATATAAAATAATATTAAACATATTTCTGCATTAGTCATGTTATAAGAGAAGAATCAGAGCAAAAAGGAAAAACCTCAAAAAAGAAAAACAACAGCACCAAAACCAAAAGAAATAGTATGGTCCACTAAGCATCCATATTCCACAGTTTCTTTTTTTTTCTGGATTTGGAGAGCCTTGTCCATCATGAGTCTTTTGGAACTTTCTTATACCATTGGATTGGTGAGAAGAATCTAGTCTATCACAGTTGATCAATACATAATGCTGATGATACTGTATATAATGTTGTTCTGGTTCTGCTCATCTCACTCATCATCAGTTCATGCAAGTCCTTCCAGGTTTCTCTGAACTCCTCCTGCTCATCATTTCTTACAGCACAATAGAAATCCATTACATTCATATACCATAACTTTTTCAGCCATTCCCCAATTGATGGGCATTCCCTCAGTTCCCAATTCCTTGCCACCACAAAAAGAGCAGCTATAAATATTTTTGTACATGTGGGTCCTTTTCCCTTTTTTATAATCTCTTTGGAAAAAAGACCCCAAAGTGGTATTGCTGGGTCAAAGGGTATGCACGACTTTATAGCCCTTTGGGCATAATTCCAAATTGAGTGAGCATTAACTCTTAATAGTGAGAATATTTTGTTTTGGTGTCCTGAGAACTTCTTGAAAATTGTACCCATCTTTCCAAAAATGGAAAAAGAAATCATAATACAAATTTCCTCATATTCCACAGATGAGAAAATAGAAAGTATGTGAATGTGAAAGGGTGAGAATTGCACGAAGTAGGCGGGAGGACACAGAAAAATGGAAAGGTGGTGGAGTTTCTTTTTAAATAACAAAAATGGGATTCTTGGTTTTGGTCATTTTGGACAAGTATCCTTAAAAATACTCTAAGTGTGGCAATCTATCCCTTCATTCTCCCTTGAACATCTGGCTTCTTTACCAAAATGGAAATTAGGCAGCAGACAAAGAAAAATGTAAAGAATCTTTGCAGATCATTTCTATTCCTTTTCATTTGGCTTTCATAGGAAATTGTTTCTAAACTTCCTAACAATTATAACTATCCAAGAACAGAAAGAGCTACCTCATTTGCTCATGAGCTCTCCATCACAGAAAAGGATTCAGAATAGAAGATGGATGATTAGCTGTTAGGGATACTGCAAAAGGGATCCCGGTGTGGAATGCAATGTTGGATGGTTAAGGGCACTTCCAACACTAAGTTTCTATCATTCTATAGATGTAGCTGCTCCAAAAAGCTTTTGGTATGAAAAAAAAGGTTTGGGTATGAAAAGCAATAGAATGTAGTTGGTTAGGAGGAGTAGGGAATTAGTAGATATAAATGAAGTCAGTGGACTTTTTGTAGGCCAAATAATATGAGTTTTGAAAGCTATTTGCATGATTCGTGCATAGGATACCTTCTGGTCACTACTTTCCAAAATTAATATTAAAAGTGAAATTCATATAAAAATCGCTTTATGTTTAATAATGTCTTCAGGCAACATCTAAGAACATTTAAGAGAGTGGCTCGTCTAAATCAAGGACTAAAACTTTTCCAATAAATATCTGCTGAATTTTGTTTTATGTTTCATTCATTACTGCTCTTTGATTTTACATTAATCATTTTTGAAAGCAAGCTTCCCCCAACTCCAGAACTGTTCCCTCCTTTGTAACAAAGAAAAACTGTTTTAACACAAACAGTGACGACATTTGACAATGTATGCGACATTCTGCTCCTGCAGCCTCTCATCTCTCTATTGAAAAGTGGGAGGTTATGTTTCATAATTTGTTTTCTGGGACAAGATTGGTCATTACAGTTTCTCAGAATTGAGTTTCCTCTTAGAGATCTCCTCATTCATATTATTACGGTTGTTGGATATGTTGTTCTTCTAGTTCTGCTTGCCTCATTCTCCAACAATTCATACAACTCTTCCCATAGTTCTCTGGATTCTTCATGTCTTAGGGCACAATAATGTTCCTTTACATTCACATAGTAGTTTGTTTGCCATACTACAACTGATGGGTGCCCACTTTATCTCCAATACCATGGCACCACAAAAAGAACTGATGTAAATGTTTGGGTATATAAGTGACATCTGTGTCTTTTTCCTTAACCTTCTTGGGGCATATGACTCACAATGAGATCAAAGTTCCAAATTGTTTTCAAAACAGTTGAAATCATTCATAGCTCTACCAGCAGTACATATAGGGACAGCTAGGTGGTGCCATAGGGCATAGAGTACCAGGCCTCGAGTTAGAAGACATCTTTCTGAGTTCAAATCTGTCTTCAGACACTTACTAGCTGTGTGATCCCAGGCAATTCACTCAACCCTGTTTACCTCAGTTTCCTCATCTGTAAAATAAGCTGGACAAGGAAAATACAAATAATTCTGGTACCTTTGCCAAGGAAACCCCAAACGGGGTCACAAAGCAGCAGACACAACTGAAAACAAGTGACCAACAACCTCACATATGGCTTTCAACAATGACTGCTTCCTTCCTTTGTCATTTTCACCAACATGCTGTGTAACAGGTCAGACTTCAGTGTTTAAATGTTTATGTCTTTTATTATTAATTATTTGGAGTGTTTTCCCATACATTTGTTGCTAGTTTTCTATTCTTTTGAAAACTGACAACGCCCTTTGTCCATTTAACTATTGGAGGTTAGCTCTGATAGATTTCATAATGCAACACACAACCATGTCACCCCCCCAAAATACTAGTGAATGGTGGTGTCCTTATATTATTTACTTATATCTGCATCATCCAAACTTCTTGTTTCAGAGATGAGGAAATCAAGGCCCAGAGATATCAAACAACTTCTTCTGATTCCATATTCAGTGCTCTGGAAGGAGACAACATGACCCAAGGGAAAGAGTGCTTGATTTTGAATCGTAGGACATGTTTTCAAATCCTGATTCTGTTTCCTTGGGTAAGTCCCATAAGCTCTTTGCATCTCAGTTTCCTCATCTAGTTGCACCAGATACCTCCAAAGTTCCTTCCAACTCTGAATCCTGTGATCCTTTTCCTCCTAAGCCAAATTTGGGGGATCATAAAACATTGCAGCTGAAAAGGATATTAGAAATGATCTAGTCCAGGTTCTGGTAAACTATGTCAGAAGGCCAGGCTACAAACCAAGAATGGGGGGGGGGGGCGGTTAACGTATTTTAAGTAAAATAAAATTTTATTTTATTTTGTAAAAATAAAACTCTTAGCTCATGGCCCATACCAAAACAGTCCATGGGCAGGCCATAGTTTGCAACCCCTAATCTCATCTAAACTTCTCACTTTTACAGATAAGAAAAATGAGACCCCATAAATTGACCAAGATCACACAATGAGTTGTGACAAAACTAGGAGTCAAAACTAGACCTTATGACTCCTAATCCGGTGTTTTTCCCCTCATACTTTACTTCTTGTTGTTGTTGAGTCATTTGTGACTTTTTCACTTTATTGGGTTTTGGGTTTGTTTGTATTTTTTGTTTGTTTTGTTTGGCAAAGAATGGTTTACCATTTACTTCATCATCTCATTTTACAGATGAGGAAACTGAGGCAAACAGAGTTAAGTTACTTGACCAGGGTCACACAGCTAGTAAGTATCTGAGGCTGGATTTGAACTCAGGTCTTCCTGACTCCAGGCCTGGCGCTCTATCCACTGTGCCACCTAGCTGCTCTTTCTACTGTGCTAATGCTCTCAAGTCTTCCATCTGGATTTAGAACTCCTATGGATGGAATGAAAGGAAATACAACATTCCTTAGGGGGCTGTAGCTGCCAGACTTCTTTGCTCTCTGCTGGGGGGAACGGGTGGAGCTATTTCTTCCTCATATGGGATGAATTTGGTGCATGATTAATCAAAGGCATCAGATTTCAGGAAAGTCATATTTCTTTCAATTTGGTCCACTTCACTCTTAACCCCACTGGCAGGCTGACAGCTTTACATTTTCACATCTTAACAAGTGGGTTGAACTGGGGAACAGACTTTTAATTAAAATTTGCCTTTCTATACATGTGCTGCCCTGCCACTTACATCGTAATTTTCAGGTCACACATGCATATTAGCACTACCTTTCAGCTGTTAGCAACAGCCCAACTGGTAAACTGCCAGACCCCTTAGAAAGTGGTGGCTCCTGTTGATAATCTGTATGCTATCCCCTCTATTTCTGCTTAATAAGCACTGGACAGTGAATGTTCCTTGGGAACGGCCAGACCAGATGGGCACACCTTCAGATGTTATAGTAGAAATAATAGTGCATGCTCTTAGCACCAGACCTAAATCTGGCAGAAGTTAGACTCCTGAAACTCTTCAAAAATGTAGAGCCAACAGAAGAGACACTTTCTTGAGGAGAAAAATGGAACTGAAAACAGACCGGAGAAGGGAGAAAGTGGAAAGGCACTTTGGGGTGCAATCAACCTTTCCAAAAAATTTGCCTTTACTTGCCAGGATGTTAATTAAGCCGGCTGACAGATTTGTTCCTGAAAAACCCAGAGCATATGGAAGCTGTGAAAAAAGCCTCCAGCCTGTAGGATGAAGAGAATGGTCCATTATTGTGTTGAACCAAAGTCATACCAAGCCACAGAGAGGAGAGGTAATGAAGAGACCTAGAGCTCTTTTGCCTACAAAGTTTTGTTACGCATTCAGACTCAAGTAAGAACAAACACTATGTTACACTCCACTTTCCACCTGATCAAAGAAAAAATTGTGATACTGAAAAAATCATCTTATCTCTCTGGGCTTCAGTTTTCATATCCAGGAAAATGAGTCAGAACTGAACTAAATGGTCTCCAAGGTCCCTAAGACGATGTACTTTCTTTTTCTCACTAGTGTTTAATTCAATGAAACCAATGTTTATTAAGTGCTTACTATATACAGTGATAGGTACTGAAATGAGAAGGAGATATATTAGATACTCCGTGGCCCCAAGGAGCTTATAATTGAGAAGAGACATGACACATACATTAACAACTATAATACAAAATAGACCATGGTGAAGGGATAAGAGAGATGGAAGTACTATCCAAAGTCTGAGGAAGAAAAGATAGTTTCTAGCTGGGAAGGTTGAAATGAACTCACAGAGGAAGTAGAATTTGAGGCAGAGTTTGAAAGATGGTTAGAATTTCAACAGACTGAGATATGGAAGGAGGAGAGGACATCGCAAGCATAAGAAATTATTTATTTATTACATGGAAGGGGAAAGGTTTAAGATTATGAGTCTTTTAGTTTGACTAATGTGTGTAGAGTATGTTTATAAGAGACAGGGTTTAGAGAGAGGGCTGTGTTAGATAAGTCTGGAAAGGTAGGATGGTGCCAGATGTGTGTGTGTGTGTGTGTGTGTGTGTGTGTGTGTGTGTGTGTAGGTAGCAGTAGAATTGATTGCCAGATTATGGACTTTGACTTTATTGAGAGAGCCACTGAACTGTTTTGAAGACAGAGGTAATACATGAGAACTATCTTTTTTACAAAATGAATATTAATCTGGCAGAGATTTCATAGAATTAAAAAGCAAAGAGAAACCTTGCAGAGATTGCTAGTCTCTTTCCTACCATCTTCAGTCAAGACCAGAGCTAAACCAGCCTGGATTAAAACAAGTCTAGAATTTTCCCAAAAGCCTAATATTAGCTGGTCAGAATTTCCTACAATGTACAAGCTAAGTTAATTAGACTTCCTACAACTTCTTTCCTTGCTCTAACAGAACCTGCTTAGAGTTGGGCCATCCTCAAGGGTCTATTGTTTGAAAATGTATGGGGGTGCCTATCTCTGTGCTAAGTTATAGGGAACTTAGCAGGGATTTCTAATATATTGCTACTTATAAATTAGAGGCTATAGCACCAGTCTTTGGCATTAAGCATTTATTAAATCATAGTAAATGTTAGTAAAAATAAAGCACATGGCTCCAAAAGTTCAGAAGCCCTACATTACCTAGGAGAGAGAAGGGATGAGGGGGGCAGTGTGTCTACCTCCTCAATCGTCCCAGCCCAGCATAAAATCCCAGGATGGGGAGAGGTGTAGAGAAAAGAGCCTGGGAAAGAAGAGAGAAATCCCCCTCGCCCCAAGGATTTTTATCCTCTCTCAGATGGAGGTGCGTCACTGCACATTGATCCAAGCTAACTGGCCAGTCCATTGGCTGACATGACGTGGAGGGTTGCCTAGGTGAGTTAAATTCCTTTAGGAAGGTGAATCTACATTTCTTTTACAATTCTACTGACTCTGGTCTGGCCTTAAAAGAGGCAAGGGGCAAAAACCCATTATTTTCTCACAAGGGCATGTGCCTAGTCACCCTCACTGTGACCCATACATCCATGAGACATCTTAAGACATGGTGGCTGATTGCTGGGCTCTTCCCCTGACTTCCCCCAGATCCTTGCCTTAGTGACAATATGTGTCCAAAGCCCCACAGGGCTCTCTCCAAGAAGCCACTATGTACACCGGCCTCAAGGAAGGTTGTTTGACCTCAGAGTTGAAGGGATTGAGAAGCAAACATGACTATTATTTAGTACTGATTTCCCATCAGAACACCTGGATATTGAGATGGGAATTTCATTTTCTGCCAGGAATGGGACAGAAGTGCATGTTCCAGGATCTTATTCATCTCATCTCCTGGGGGGAAATAATGAAAGCCCTTAATGGTTTTGTTGGGAAAAAGGAGCCAGAAGGTGGTGGATTGGGGAGGGGAGGGTGTGTCTATATTTGATTCAATTCTATTATTTTTACTATTGCCTCAATACTTACATACTCAGTTCTTATTACTACAAAGCATATCAATATATCAATATCAATTCATCTCTAGAGATGAATATTATTACCCTGTTTCTTTAGAATGTAAGTTCTTGGAAGGCAGGGGCAATGTTCAGGGTGGGCCAAAAGTTAATATGTTTTCAAAACTTTTTGAAAATCATTTTTTCTTTATTTTTTGATATTTATGAGATTTGATTTTTCACACATAATTAATGTAAATTCATTTCCTATGTATACTGTATATGATGCTATGGTATTATAAATTAAAAACAAAAAATAAAAGAGTTATTAAATATTGAAACCCCTTCATGACTTTTGGCCCACCCTGTATTTGCCATTCTTGATATACTAGAGGTTAATTAAGCACAAGGCCTAACACACATAGTCTGTTTACTACCTTCCTTAGACCAAAGGAGATCTCAAAATGGAGCCAGGTGGCTTAGTGGATAGAGGACCAGACCTGGAATCAAGAAAGACTCATCTTGAGTTCAAATCTGGCCTCAGACACTTACTAGCTGTGTGACTCTGGGCAAGTCACTAAACCCTGTTTGCCTCAATTTCTTCATCTGTAAAATGAACTGGAGAAGAAAATGGCAAACCACTCCAGTGTCTCTGCCAAGAAAACTCCAAATGCGGTCATGGAGAGTCAGACACAACTGAAACAACTGAACAACAACAAAGTAGAAAATGCATGTGATTTGGAGGCAGTGGATCAAATCCTACCTCCAACTCTTACTACTTCTATAATTTTGGATGAGTTACTTCCTTCCTATGGGCAATAGTTTTCTTCTCAGCAAAATAAGGAGTTTGTATTAGATGACCTTCAAGGACCTTTTAGTTCTAGACTTTAGGAACCCATCAATCATAAGAGTGCTGGAAGAAATCTTGGAAGGCATGTAGTCCAGGTCTATGGAAGGAAAGTGTGTTGTCTGGGGTTCCACAGTCATTTTAGCTGAAGAACTAGGACTAACACCTAGCACTCTTTCCACTGTGTAACCCTATTGTTTGCTAATTTATGTGCAACACATTACCTTCATTCTTTTTCCTATGCCAGACCCTGGCCCACAAACATCTTCCTCCATAATCCCTTGCATATAGTACAGTTATCCCTTCCACATCATGGCTTTCCCCATTGTAGTTCCTATAAATCATGGGTTGAAATAAGAAATTAAATAGGAATTTGGGGAGAGCTTCAAGGAAGCTGCAGGCAACATGCAAAAGCCAGCAGATGACACAGAAAAAAAAATTTAGAAATTCAGAAATTTTACAATAAGGTACCATAAGTACCCCATAAAAGAAAAAGAAAAAAATTCAGACTTCTTCTCTGGTACAAAGGGAGGGCCAAAATATTTTATACAGATTTTCTAGATTGTGGCGGCACTGTGCCTCTAACCCCCATGATGTGGAAGGGATAAGTGTACTGTTTGTTTATTTGTTTTTGTTTTTTTGTGAGGCAGTTGGGGTTAAGTGACTTGCCCAGGGTCACACAGCTAGTAAGTGTCAAGTGGCTGAGGCCGGATTTGAACTCAGGTCCTCCTGAATCCAGTGCTTTATCCATTGCGCCACCTAGCTGCCCCACGATAACTGGGTGAAATATCTCTTCTAAATCCCATAGCTCCCAATCTGCACAGAGACATCTTGGGTTGTTACCTAGCAGAGTATAACTTCTTCCTTCCAGTGAGAAACCTTTTGGTCACAGCCCTCAACTCTGACCACCTCCCCCACCCACAGCCCCAACAATGGGAAGCACCATTCCCATCTGCCTTCTTCACTAATTTTGCTCTTCAGCAAATATGAGTCTCTAGAATCATTCCTTCGGTTCTTAGCCAGATCACAGAAATGAAAGTACTCCATTTTTATGCAGGTGTCATGCAAACAACCAAACCTACCTCTCAAGCATCACTGATTTTGACATTAACGTTAAATGTTAAGACAAACAGGCCGGGCTAGCTTAAAAGATCTTTTGTCAAGTATAAGGCTACGGTACCACAAAAGTGTATGTCATACAAAATGATTAGAGTTTAGATTCTTTTTTTAAGAAGCCCCTGACCTTTATAATGACCCCAGAGATCATCTTTAATTATCATAAGGCCAGTAGGGCTATGGTTGAAAATGGGTCAGCTAGGTGGCACACTGGCCTTGAAGTCAAGAGGATCTGAGTTCAACTCTCATCTCAGACACTTTCTTACTAGCTGTGTGACCCTGAGGATGTCATTTTAACCCCAATTGCCTTAAACATCCAGGGCCATCTCCAGTCATTCTGGCTCTGGAGGAGAGAGTGAGGCTAGAAACTTTGCATAGTCCTCCCTCACTTAAATCCAACTCGGTGCAAGTCATGACATCACCCACATGTCATCAGGACAAACAACAACAATGGCTGAAGACACAGCATGGTGTTGAACTTGAAATCTGAAGAGGCTGAGTTTAAGGCCCACCTCTAACCAGCCATGAGTCCATAACTAAAATAGTGAACTTCTTTGCACCTCATGTACCTCATCTGTAAAATAGAAATAAGAATACAGGAGCCACAGGGTATGAGAAGATCAGCAGAAGCAAGAGACCTGAAGCAGCCAGCCTCTGGAGACTCAAACACAGCTAAATTCAACCAATAGTTTAAAGTGCCTGTTTTACACAGAGCACTGTGACAGCAGGTTGGTCCAGGGGAGCAGTGAAGTTTAGATATGACACAGTGTTGCCGCCACAGTTTACCATCTTATAGGGGATTAAGACACATATGCAGATGACTACAATGAATGAGGACACACAAGTACTTTAGGAGGAAGGCCATACTTGTAATTTCATGGGTAGAGGGAACTCTAGTTGAACAAACTCTCTCTACCAATGAGAACCATAAATCATTCTGCAACTTGGAGTCTATGAGAGTTGCTTGGGGCACTGACATTGTTAAAATGACTTGCCCAGGATCCTTTGGTATGGGAACTTATGGATCAGAAGTAGGACTTGAGCCTGCATCTTTCCAAGGCTAGTTCTCTGTCCTTCCCTCCTTCCCTCCCCTTTCCCCCCAACACCTGCCTGAGTGTCCCTCAGTCTCTATATGAAAGAATGTGCACAATAAAGTGATTTATGAAATGTGAATATGTGGGGTGGCAATGGTATATCACACAGGGCATCTGGAAAGGCTTGGGGGGATATTGACATTCTTTTAAGAGTTAGCATGGTGCAATGGAAATGCTAGATTTGACGTCACAGGACCTGGATTTTAATTCCAGCTCTGTTGCATACTAACTATGTAGTAGCCAGGATGACCCTGGGAAAGTCACTTAACTTTTCTGACCTCAATTTCTTCACCAAAAAAAAGTGATGAGGTCCTTCCTTTAGTTATGATCCTATAAAATATAAGAGGTGAACTGGTAGGAAGGGGAAGGAAAGAATGAAAAGGCTGAGAAAAGTAGGGAAGCATCAAAGTGTTCATTCAGTAGCCAATCAATAGTTAATCAATGTAGGTTTTTGAGGTGAAAGGAGCATCCTTTTCTCCCTCTGTTTCACTCCTTCCATCTTCCTCCTTCCCCGCCCCCCAACCAACCTGCTATCACAGTACTCTGTGTACAACAGGCACTTTAAAATATTGGTTGAATTGAGCTGTGTTCCTTTTTCAGCTTCTGACTTAAAAGATGACCAAGAAGAGGAGGAATAACAGGCGTGCCAAGAAGGTCCATGGCCATGTGCAGCCCACCTGCTGCACCAACTGCACCCACTGTCTGCCCAGGGACAAGGCTATCAAGAAGTTCATCACCTGCAACATCGTGGAAGCCACAGCCATAAGGGACGTCTCTGAGGCCAGTGTTTTTGACTCTTTTGTGCTGCCCAAACTGTATGTGAAACTTCATTACTGTGTGAGCTGCTCGATCCACAGCAAGGTAGTGAGGCACGAAAGGATCGGACACCCCCACCCAGCTTCAGACTTGCTGGTGCTGCCCCCAGACCCTCTCCAAAGCCAATGTAAAAAGCTATCTTCCTATAAAAATTCCTGAACTAATCAGAGGAAAATAAAATTGTTGGTTTATCTTTAAAAAAAAGAAGAAGAATTGAGCTGTGTTCAAGTCTCCAGAGGCTGGCTGCTTCAGGTCTCTTGCTTCTGCTGCTCCTCTCCTACCCTGTGGTTCCTGGGCCTCCCTGCCCAGCAGCACCTGCACCAAAACACAAGCAGGGACCATGAAGAAAAGCCCACTCTGAAGCCTTCATGGAAGGGAGGTTTTGATCACCAACTAAAGTGATGACTGGAGATTACCAGTAGATTTTCATGTTCACTGCTATCCTAAGGCAATCCTCTACTACTCTAAGTTGCAGAGAATGTGCAGATGGTCTGCACTGGTGGAGGCTGCTCTTGCTTCAGTGGTTCCTGTACCAATGGGATCACAGGTCCAGGCCCCTCTGAGCCTCCTGCATCATCAAGAATGGACTCCATGTCCACCTGGAAAAGAGTGAGCCAGGGGGCAGCTAGGTGGTGTAGTGGATAAAGCACTGGCCCTGGATTCAGGAGGACCTGAGTTCAAATCTGGCCTCAGACACTTGACACTTACTAGCTGTGTGACCCTGGGCAAGTCACTTAACCCTCATTGCCCCGCAAAAAAAAAGAGTGAGCCAGGAAGCTCCATGTAGGTTGGGTGCATAAGGTGAAGGTATCCAATGCCAAAGATCCATGGAGTCAGAGGATCTCACTTTGAATCTTGGCTTGGCCCCTTATTTTGTGTGTGGCCTTGGGCAAATCACTTAACCTCTTTGGGTCTCAGTTTCTCATCTGTAAAATGAAAGGGACTGGACTCGGGGGAAGCTAGGTGGTGCAGTGGATAAAGCATGGGCCCTGGATTGAGGAAGACCTGAGTTCAAATCCAGCCTCAGACACTTGACACTTACTAGCTGTGTGACCCTGGGCAAGTCACTTAACCCCCATTGCTCCGAAAAAAAAAAGAAAGGGACTGGACTCAGTGACTTCTAACATCTCTTCCAGCTCTGATCTTATGCTCCCCAAAGTAGAAAACTTCTAGTCCCTCTTTCCCTTGAGGAGCTCATTGTTTAATATGGAACAAGTGAGTCTAAAACTCCAGAGAATGGATTCATGCCAGACACTCAAGTTCTTTCCTTCTCCCCTTCCTAGGCTGTCTTCTCCTTTCCCATTCATTCCATCTTGGCAGCTGTTTATTGTGTAACTGAAACTGCAAGAAACTTTTTGTTTGGTTTTTAATTCAGAAGAAATTCCAGTAACTAAGTTCTTGCTGCTTAATAGTTTTCTTCTTTTTTTAATCCCTAGCTCTGCTCCCAGGAATTCAACTTTTCCCTTGGGATTGAGTGTTCACAGAGGATTTATTTTCTATTGCTTCCCCCATCTCTGACACATGGTCCTTTTGAAAACCCACTCCCTGCCTGAGAAACCTCAAACATCTGAACTGGATGGGCAACTCACGCATCCCAGAATGCAGGGCACTTCCTGGACTGAACCGTGGGCCAGGGCTGGGGGAAAGTACAAAGAGTGTTCATATTGCACTGCAAAAGCCAAGGAAGTTAAGATCTGCTGAAAGATTTGCTTGGCTGGTCTCTCTTGTCTAGTCTACTGCTCATTCTCAGCAAGCCAGACGGGAGTCCAAGGTTTGGAATTTGCAGTCACTTGTGTTTATCTACCTTATTTTATTTAAAAGTCTATCTACTGGGGAAGCTAGGTGGCACAGTGGATAGAGCACCGGCCCTGGAGTCAGGAGTACCTGAGTTCAAATCCAGCCTCAGACATTTGACACTTACTAGCTGTGTGATGCTCCGCAAGTCACTTAACACCAATTGCCTCACTAAAAAAAAAAAAAAAAAGTCTATCTACCAAACTCACTACCAGGGTCATTTCCCTGTTAGCCCCTTAGTTCATATTTGCTAGTGCCTTTCAAAGAACATGATGGGTAAATTAAAAGAATCTATGTTTTCACTGTTGGCCCCTTAGAGAGCAGAAAGGGAATTAAGGAAATGTCTTTTCTTTGGAGTCCAGTGGCAGGGGCAGAACTAGGAATATTTTCATTTCAGAAAAAAACAGTTGGAGAGGTGGGAAGAGAGTACAGTGATAGGTAAGCAATAAGAAGGGTATGTGTGTGTGGTTTTCATAGTTCCAGTGATTACCATGGGCAGGGACCCTGCCAAGGAATAAGCTTGCATCCTCACACCACCCCTACACATATCACTATGATGGAGTCAAAATTCTATTTACCCTGGGCTAGTAATAGCTCTGTCCAACTGCTCTCCTTGTGAAGTGATCACTCAAATCTAGGGTACCAGATAATTCTCCTAAACACTTTATGCTTCTCTAAAACAAAGTTTCTCAGAAATATTGGTCAAAAAACCCTTTAGAATAAAGATGGCCAAGATTAGAGATAAGGCAAGACTCTCCAGGGAGACTGGCCATCCAGGGGCTACAGAACTCCCTAGATCCAGACCCTGCTCTCTCCAGCTGGGAGTCTATCTCCTGAGGGGGTGCCTGAGACAATAGAGGTTTGATCACGCCTCACCTGCTCTTGACAGCTCATTCAGAAGGTCCATGTGGCTGTCCTGCCAACAAAAACACAGCTGGTCATCTAAGCGAGTGAGCTCACTCTTATTTGTCCTCAGGCAGCCTCCCCCATAGGGCACATTCTCCCCTATGACACTGCTCTGAGGAGACCTAGTCATGGTCAGCTCTATTAGATGAGAGATAATGATGGGTAAACCTCAAAAGTAGAACAGTCAAGGCAGTGTTGACCCTGTGCTCTCTCCTAGGTGTTTGTCTGAAACTCTGGGCCTGTCAGTCAACCCATCAGCAAGAATTTATGAAGCCCTTACTTTGTGGCAGGCACCTCGATGATCACTGGGATACAATCTCCCACACCCCCTCCACTTAACCCACAAGAAAAACACAAAAATAACTAGGTATAGACAGTTGTCACTTTCCATAAGTGTCCACGGACCTCTATGTAAAGTGATTTTTACGAAATACAGATTTGGCCCTACCTACTTCACTACATAACAAATGCATATATAAAATAATACCTTTATTTGAGTCATAAAATGTACTAAAATGCAGACAGATTAAATACTGTGCCATGATAATCAACAGAATTATGAAATGAAAGGTAAAGTTATGACAAAGTATTCACAGTACTGTACAGTGAAGTTAATATAGGTGTGCAGGTTTCTATCAGAATTCTTTATGTAAAGTCAAATTTGCATAATGCAGATTTACATAAAATGAGAACTGTCTGTATATACCATATTCCACATATGCAGAGGGAATGGGAAAGGAGGGGGGGGGAGGGAGAGGGGAGAGGGGAGAGGGGAGAAGGGAGCGAAATGAAAGCAGTCTCAGAGCAGAAAGCACCAGGAGCTATACAAACTAAAAAATGGTCTCCTACATTCAATCTTGAAGGAATCCAGGGGAACTGAATCATAAGAGAGCAGGAAGAGTATGCCAGGCTTTGCTGGTGCAGAGATCAGAACGTCATGCCAATGTAGTTGGATAGCAGAGTATGTATGAAGGAGAGAGACATTAAAATGACTGGGCAAGTAGGAAGGGTCTAGGATATGAAGAGGTCTGGGTGAAAAGCCAAATAGGGAATTTTAAATTTGATCCAGGTGGTAAGAGAAGCCAGAGAAGTTTACTTAGTGAGAGCTGGCATGAGCAGATCTACTCTTTAGGAAAGTCACTTTGGTAGCCAAGTGGAGGATGGATTGGAAGAGAAGGAAATAGGAAGTGGGGAGCTCAATTAGAAAGCTATTGCATTAATGCAGGTGAAAGGTTTTAAAGACCCACACCAAAGTTTTAGCCATGTGACTGGAGAGAAGGGGCAGATACCAGAAATCTTATGAAGGCAGAAATGACAGGCTTTGGTAACTGATTGGAAATATGGGGTGAAAGTGAATAATCTAGGACAACATCAAGGCTTCAGGGCTGCTGAATTGAAAGGATAGTGATGGCCTCTACTGTAATAGGGGAGTTCAGAAGAGGGGAGGATAAGTTCTGTTTTAGACATGTTGAGTTTGAGATGCCTAAGGGACAAATAGCTTGAGATATCCAAGAGGTATTTGATTATTCATAACTGTAGCTCTGGCAAGAGAGAGTAGATATATAGAAATGGGAATCATCTATCTTCCTAGAGATGATAAGTGAGCTCTTGGGAGCCTATGAAATCACTAAGTGAACAAGTATGGAAGGAAAAGAAAAGAGGGCCCAAGACAGAGTTTTAGGGGTTACCCACAGTTAGTGAGAGTGACATGGATGAAGCGCTGGCAGAGAGACTGGAGAGTGGTCAGAGAGGTAGGAGAACAAGGGGAGAGTAGTGTCATAACCTAGACAAGACAGAGTAGCCAAGAGAAGGTGATCAACAGAGTTCAAAAAGGATCATCACTGAACATAAGATTTGGCAATTAAGAGATCATTGGTACCTTTGAGGAGTGATAAGGATGTAAGCCAGACAGCAGAGAGTAAAAAGGAAAAAAAGAAGCAAGTGAGAGGAAAAGAAGTTGGGGGGGGGGCGGGGAGGGAATTAAGGGAGATGGCTTTCTCAAGGAAATTAGCTGAGAAAGGCAGAAGAGGTAACAGATGACAGCTAACAGGGATGGTCTAATTAAGGGAAGGGTTTTTTTTTTTTTTTAAGATGGGATAGACATGGGCATGTTTATAGACAGTTAAGAAAGGAGCCACAAAATAGAGAAAGGGGGAAGGGGTAAAGGGAACAAGCATTTATTAAGCACCTTCCTTGTGCCATACATTATGCTAAATGCTATACAGATATCTTATTTGATCCCCCAACAATCCTGTGAAGTAGGTGTTATCAATATCCTGTTGAAGAAATTGAGCAGCAACAGGAGTTAAGTGACTTTCTCAGGTTTACACAGCTAGTGTCTGTGACTACAAGCCTAGTGCTCTAGCCACTGTACCACCTAGTTATCTCTAGGGAAAGATGGAAGTTTAGAGAGACAGGGATCGTGAGTAGAGGCAATCAGTTGGAGAACACAAAAGGATCAAGAGAAGAGGTAGAGGGGTTGATCTTGGCAAGGAGAAAGGGGAGATTGTGGGGGAAGATCTCTGAATTATGTGGGGTGAGAAAAAGGGGGGAAGAAGGAGCTCACATGGAATGGCATTAGGTTTTTTTTTTTCAGTGAAGGGGAAATCATCAGTGGAGAGGGTGGGAGAATGGGAAGCCTTGAAAGGCTTAAGGAGAAATGAGAATGTTTCTAACATCAACAATGGAGAACAGGGCAGCAAATCGATTAGGGAGTAGAATCATTGGCTTTTTTCAGTGAGAGACCAATTGAGGTTAAATAACATAAATTTGTAGTGGACCCAGTCGACATAGTTTCATGATTTTTCTCTCATTCAATTTAGCAGCATGTGAACAAGAGCAAAGGGGGCAGATGCTGGGAGTGATCCATGGTTGAGGTTTAATAAAGCATGATTAGTGATTAAAAAAAAATGGGCAAGAAATTCTAGCGTAGTAAGGAATGTAGAGTTGAACTGGTGAGCCAAAGGATCGAGGTAATAGAGTGTAGTCAGTGAGGGGAAGCTAGGTGGTGCAGTAGATAATGTGCAGCCAGGACAATTCTTCCTCCTGAGTTCAAATCTACCTGAGGCACTTATTAACTGTGTGACCCCAAGCAAGTCATTTAACCCTGTTTGCCTCAGTTTTGCCTTCTGTAAAATGAGCTGAAGGAAATGGAAAACCACTCTAGTATTTCTGCCATGAAAATCCCAAATGGGGTCATGAAGAGTTGGACATGACTGAAACAAATGAACATAGTAGTCAGTGAATGGCGCACAAAAGAACTGAAGGATAGAGAGAATTAAAGTTCGAATAAAGACAAAAAATAGGTTTGGGGTGGTAAGGCACAGAGAAAGAGAATAATAAAATATTAGGATCAAATAATATAGTTTTGGAATGCATGAAAATGGAGGTAGAACACCTGAGAATAACGGCAAGATGAAAGGCATGGCCATCTCTGTGTGTTGCTGAGGTAGAGAGGAGGATCGATCTAGATCTGTAAGGGATATTAGAGGGCATCCAGTCCAATCTCATTTTACTGATAAAAAACCTGAGGCCAAAGGAGGCTACTGGCTACTTGGCCAGGTCACACGGGCATTAAGTGGCAGTTCAAATTTGAACCCAAATCCTCTGATAAAGCTATTGGAATCAATCGTGCCATTTTGTTAGACTGAATAATCAGGAATTAGGAAGGTTGAAGTGCTTTAGTTAGTATAAGGATAGGAATTAGGGTGAAGAGAAGGACTCTAAACCATTCACTGAATTTATTGAGGAAGGAAGGAGAGGGCCACCAGGATCTGGATTGGGTAATAATTTTGAATCTTGTGAACCACAAAGGAAAGGTTTTTTTTTTTTTTTTTTTTTTTTAGCGATGGTGGTAGAGGGAGAGTCTGGAAGTGGCAATGGGAAGCAAGCAATTCTGACTCCTCCATTGAGTTGGGGATATGAGAGAAAGTATCACTATACTTGGAAGGGTGCTTTCCACAGACACATCCCCATCAAACCGTTCCTGGCACCTTCCTACTGGGAAAGAAATCCAGGCATTCGGTAGTATGGTACCTCCTCCCCCAATGGATCTTCTGTTTAGAAGGATTGGGATCAGCAAAAGACACAGGCTCTTAAATGGTTTCTGGCTCACTTCTGGTTCTACTCCTTAGTTGGGCATTCACCTGTAGATATGAATGGTCACCATGCTTTTTTGATTGAGTAAGAGTCCAGAAGAAAAGCAGTAGTAGCTTGGTATCTGACCTCTGTAGTCATTAGTCTCTATAGGATGTCACCTGCATTTCTAGGTGGGTACAAGCCAGCAAGGACGGATGTTCCCAACAAGTTCTCCTGGCAGCAGAAACCTTTACAATCTCACAATTTTTGCTCTCCTCTTATCCCAGCCATAAGATATGCCAGGCTGCCAACAACTCTGTGCATCACTGTTGCACTGTTTCCAAATGCATTGATTTGCCCAACACCCGAACTAAGAGCTATAACAATATTTAGACACCCCCATTATGATTAGATTAAAAGTGGATTGTACATCAGATGTAACATCTGCCAAGTCCCTGAGCTCTGCTCTCTGTCCAGAGGTAACAGAACCAGTTCCAATAATTAAGTGTTAACATGCAGTAGAGAAGCATCAGGGAAAACAAATCCATTTGTGGCAAGGGAAGGAATGGGCTCCCTTTCATTAGGCACAGTAGGCAACCAAAGAGAAAAAGTCCTCTGCATGTCCTGATATGGTTACAGGAGACACTTGGGACATGGGATCAGCTGAGTACCCAGAAACAGTATGAGATATAGGACCAGGAATGGTGGCAAGGATCCAATGAGAATAAAGGCTTTCTTCATTAGAGTTCCAAATGAAGTCTGAAGGTAAGGATCATGGAGTTCTAGAGGTCTTAATTGTCAAAGGAAAGTAACAAAAACTAGGCCGGGTGCTATTAAGAAGCAATGGGCAGGCTGTTTTCCATTGCTAATACTCCAGGGAGATGAAAAGCAAGAAAGCTACCAATTTAAGCCCAAACTACCCAAGGACGACAACTGCTGGTTATAACTTCCAAGAAGCAATCATTAGGTGGCTTAAGAGCAAATCTTGGTAATGGCTGCTGGGGTCTCAGAGACCCAAGGGACTGTCCCTAATTACAGCCAAAATTGAATATCCATTGTCAATAAGAGCGCCTTGGGAATGGGAAGGAGAGGGTTGTGTCTCATTTTCATGATCTCATCAAAAGTGTAGCTGAGGCGGTGGGGATCATGAGAGAAGGAAGGTGTAAAACTAGAAGGAACCTCAGTGATGATTTGATTCAATCCCCTCACTTTATGGATGAAGAAACTAAGGCCCAATAAGGGGAGGTGAGTTGTCCAAGGTCACATGTGTAGTAAACTCTGACAGTCAGAATTCCACCCCAGGAGTTCTGACTTGAAATTCTCTGCCCTTGCTACTGCAGCATCCGTGCAGAGGCCATAATGAGCAGCATTTGTTCCCTGCCCCTTCCCTCCCCCCCCAACACAACACAACACAACACAACTCCTTGGACATAGTGTGAATTCACTCTCAGCTACCTCTCTCCCAGGCATTTTGAAGTAAGCTGCCCCCAACACTAGAAAGGTATTTGATGGGAGGGTTCCTTCTCAATGGTTCTTTTTAAAGTTTGTGTGTAGGATGAGCCCTTCAGCCATTGTTTCTCTTATCTCACTTCCATGGTCCCCCAACACACTCTCCAACCTGAAACCAGAAAACGGTCTAGTCCCCCAATGTAAGGCGAAACTACCTGATCCTTAAACAAATTACAGTCCACCAAAAGAAATTAAACTGAATAGCAAATTAAGTTCTCAAATTTGAAAGATTTTAATTTTCACCAGAGGGTACGATTTTCAGTGGGGGGATTTTGCTTCACTTCCCCCACTGGTCTATGTGTTTAATTCATCATGAGAGTTGAGCTTTAAAGTAATGACTAAAACTTCCAATCCCTGGGAGTGTGGAAAAAAGGAAATAAACCAAAGAAAGTTATATTCGTTTTCTTATTGAAAAGGTCAAACATATCTTCACACTTTTTCCTTTTTCTTTAAAGAAATGCTAGGTTCTCTAGCTGTTCCTTAGGGTAAGACCAGGAGTTTGTGGGATGGTACCTCAGATCCTGGGACTATAACATGTAAACAACAAGAAATGTAGGATAATTTGAGAAGGGAGAGAATCCAATCACTGAGAGAATCAAGAAATCTTCTCACAGGAGGGTATATCTGAAATGGGCCCTGAAGGAAGCTATGGATTCTGAGAGGAGGAGACAAGGAGGGCATGGAAAAAGAATTCTAGGCATGGAAAAAAATGTGTAAAGATACACAGGCAGGAAACTGAATGCCAAGTTCCAGAAACAGCAAATAGGCCAGTTCGGCTGGAACATAGCGTGCATGAAGGGGAGTATTATGAAATTAGTCTGGAAGGAAAAGCTTCACACACATTAGCTATGCAGCCTGAGGCCAGTCACTTAACCTCAGTTAAGCCTCACCTATAAAATGGGGCTAAGAGAAGCTCAAATGGGATAATATATGTAAAGCACTTTGAAAACCTTAGCCTCAGTTTCCTCACCTACAAAATGGGGCTAAGAGGAGCTCAAGTGAGAGGAAAGAAAAGCAATCTCTCATGAGAGAGAGGCTGGGGAGCTTGCTTCCAGAAAAGCATGATGATGTGTGATGAAATTGCTCTACTACACCACCACCCCCAGTTTGGAAGATGTGTAGACAGTCTGTAATTGTTTCCAATAGTGCTTTAAGTGATGCAAAGCACTTTATAAATATTATTTCATTTGATCCTCACAACAACCTGGGAGCTAGGTGCTATTATTATTATTATTATCATCATCATCATCATCCTCATTTTATAGATGAGGAAACTGAGGCAGACAGAAGTTGAGATTTGCCCAGTCACACAGCCAGTAAGTGCCTGAGGCTAGAATTGATCTCATCTTCTTGAACCCAGGGCCATTGCACTAGTAAACCAAGGTCTGGTTATTGGCTTCAGCTCTTTTCACCTGGCTGTGTTCTGGTGAGAGAAATGTCATCCAGGAAGAAGCTCTGATCCCCTTCCACATTCTCACGTGGCCCATGCATACAGGCCTCTGTTCTTTGTCTCTTTAAATTTATTCTTTCCTGTTTTAGGTGATGATGATTGGAGATAGATAATGCCTTGTGAGCTTTGAAAGGTCAGGAGAACAAACCACCAGAGTCCAGGACCTGGCTTTCATGCTGGGATTTGCCAAAAGTCAGAGCGATCAAAGAGACGTCAGGAGTGACCTGCTTGACCCTAGCCTGCAATAGCAGGTATGCAAATACATCTATCTATTGACTATGATGAATTTGAAAGTGAACTTACCAGGGCAAATGTTATGAAGAATCTATGCTAAGTCTGAGTCTAGTCTCCTCAAGAAGGTAATATTGGGGAGAGCATATCCTCAGGCATTAGGAAATGTTTGTACTTGTGTCCTTGGTATTTCTTTGTGGTAAAAATCTCTTTGTAAAAGTTAATGGGTTTAAATTAAATGGAACTGATGCACTAGTCACTGGTGGCTAACAGTGGGGACAAACACATCAGAATGGAGACTCAAACCAATAGAATGAGAGAAGAACCATCCGAACCTTGCCCCAGAGAGGGAGATGTAGCTGGCCTCTCTTTGGAGACTGAGCTCAGAGCTCACCACATTTGTGCACGCACGTGCACACACATAATCTTTATGTAAGATTAGCACCAGTTGGGCCAATGGTAAAAGTAAAATACAGGTTTCCTTTTTTTGTTTTGGTTTTTGTTTTGGTTTGTTTTGTTTTGTTTTTTTTTTTTAGTGAGGCAATTGGGGTTAAGTGACTTGCCCAGGGTCACACAGCTAGTAAGTGTTAAGTGTCTGAGGCCGGATTTGAACTCAGATACTCCCGACTCCAGGGCTGGTGCTCTATCCACTGCGCCATCTAGCTGCCCCTCTTTTGTTTTTTAAAAAAGAATATACCATTTCCTGTGGGTAAAACCCTCTATGGGATGCTCATAGCAGTATCTACAAGGTTGCCAAAAGTTGACTAATTTATCAATGCTGAGTGTTCCCTCTTCTTTTCTGACTTCTATTGTATGGGTTTTTCTTTGTTGGTCCATGAGAAAGCAAAGCCACCATAGGAGAGTTTGACAAGGATGACATAGAGAGTTCTGAACTACATAAAAAGCAGGGGCTGTGATGGGGAGAGATCATGGGAACAAAACTTGAAAGACCCTGCGAGCAGGCAAAAGATTGTAATGCCAGATAAAGACAGCAAGTCGGGGGAAAGTGGCTTAATGAAAAACGTGGGGAGCCTAATACTTGAAACAGGGTCTGGATTGTTTCTTGTCTATAGCAGGAGGTATATACCTATAGAAGGTACACTGTGCATTTGTGTGTGGGAAGGCAGGAAAGACTGGAGGCTGAACTAATGAAAGTGTGAAAAGAAGGTAGTAGTGTAGCCGAGTGAAAATTTGGATTTAGAATCTGAAAACCCAATTTGGAAGCCTAGCTCTACTGCTACTTAATACCCATGTATGATTGAGCAAATCACTTTGTCTCGCTTTCCTCATCTGTTGAATGGGTTCAAGTTAGCAAATATTTACTAAGAACCTAACGAGTACTAGGCATTGGGGATACAAAGACAAAAAAGCAAAATAGTCCCCGACCTCAAGGGCATTAAAGTCTCCTAGGAAGGAAAAAATGTGTTTAGATAAGTAAACAAGAAATATATACAAAGTCATACAAAGTGACAAGAAGTAACTAACAAATGGAGGAGAGGAATGATGAGCACTGCGAAGGTGGTGACACCTCAAATGTATTTTATGGGAAGCTAGGGCTTTCAAGAGGTGGAGGTGAGAAGGGAGTGCATTCCAGACAAGGTGAATACAGCTGCAAATGTGCAATCATGGGAGATGATCTTTTTCTTTTTTTTTTTAGTGAGGCAATTGGGGTTAAGTGACTTGCCCAGGGTCACACAGCTAGTAAGTGTTAAGTGTCTGAGGTCAAATTTGAACTCAGGTACTCCTGACTCCAGGACCGGTGCTCTATCCACTGCGCCACCTAGCTGTTCCCCCCCCCCCTCCTTGCCATGGGAGATGATCTTAAAGGTTCCATGAGAAAGTTCATAGTAGGAGGGTGGGAGAAAGAATACATGCAAGACAGAAGAGTATTGCAAGTAAGGTTAGAGGTGCAGCAGAAAAACTGGATAGGAATGAAATAGCTAATCTGGAGTGTAGGTGAGGCCACAGACTACATACAAAGTGCACTTACCAACTGTATGACCCTGGGCAAGTCACTTAACCCCAATTGCCTTAAACAACTAGGGGCCATCTCCAGTCATCCTGATATATTATTTTGCCACTGGACGCAGATGACTCCAGAGGAAAGAGTGAGGTTTGTGACATTGCACAACCCTCCCTCACTTAAATCCAATTCAGTGCAAGTCATGACATCACACCATGTCATGCTCCTCTTCAAGAATGAAGGACAGGGGCGGCTAGGTGGCGCAGTGAATAAAGCACTAGCCCTGGATTCAGGAGGACCTGAGTTCAAATCTGGCCTCAGACACTTGACACTTACTAGCTGTGTGACCCTGGGCAAATCACTTAACCCCCATTGCCCTGCAAAAAAAAAAAAAAAAAAAGAATGAAGGACAAACAAGAAAAACAAGTGACAAGAGGAGGGCTGTGTGTGTGTGTGTGTGTGTGTGTGTGTGTGTGCGCGCGCGTGTGTGCATCTGTACGCGTGCACACACATTGAGACAGGAGCATAACTTGGTGTAGACACACTCACTACATGTAAAATGGGGAGAAAGGTGTAACAGGACCAAAAATAGAGACAAAACATGTTTGTAATTTCTTGCATTGCTGATAAGGACCCATAGATAGCAGAACACACATTACATACCAAATGCAATTAGTAGTAACTAATTTTCAAGCAGATCTAAATAAATCAGGGAACAATAGTATCATGACAGCAGAAAATGTGGCAATGCATTTAGGTAATTAAAGTCGTTTCCTCTTTGTTCTCCCTCTATTTCTCCTGCCACCAGTATGAGAGCTGAGCCATTGCCATTACCCTCATGTTGAGGGGTGTCCGTGTAGCAGAACCAGTCTCTCTGTGCCCAGGAAACTAGGTGTAAAGCATAAGGACCTCAGGAGGCCCTGTGCAGTGGTGGGGGTGGGATGTCAGAGACCTCAGTGCCAGCTCTAGACTTCTCTCTGGGCCTCATTTTCCTCATCAAGGAAATGAAAAGCTTAGAAAACTAGCTGATCCATCTGGTCCTTTCTAGCTCTGGATGCTATGACCAATACCTATGGACAGAGAAATGAGCCTGAAGGACTTATGCTTCAGTAGACATGGTGGTGAGACGTCCCAAGCAAGGCCTCATGGAGGGGAATTAAGGTCACAAAGTTAACGGTGCTCAGAGATCTCCCAGATTTGCAGAATCTTAGAAGTGGCAGAGAGACCTGAGAGATGATTTAGTATCACGGTCTCACTTGACAGATGGTGATTTTTTTTTTTCTTTAAGTTTTCAACTTTTGTTCAGATAAGATTTCCAATTTCAAATTTTTTCTCCCTCCCTTCCCTCCCTGCCCCCCTTCTCTAGACAGCAGGTAATCTGATCTATAACATTAAACATATTTCTGCATTAGTCATGTTATATAAGAAGAATCAGAGCAAGAAGGAAAAACAACAGCATCAAAAACAAAAGATAGTATGGCCCAATCAGCGTCCATATTCCACAGTTTCTTTTTTTTTTTCTGGATTTGGAGAGCCTTTTCCATCATGAGTCCTTTGGAACTTTCTTGCACCATTGGATTGATGAGAAGAATCTATTCTATCACAGTTGATCAACACCAGATGGTGATTTCTTAAGTACCTACTATGTGTTTGGTGCCATGCCCTCCAGGGATTTACATTGTGTGTGAGGGTTAGGAATGATGTATACACAGTTACACATAAATACAAAATATGTACAAAATCAATCAGCTAACAAGTATTGTTGGGCAGCTAGGTGGCACAGTGAATGGAGTGCTGGCCCTGGAGTCAGGAAGACTTGAGTTTACATCCGACACTAGCTGTGTGACCTTGGAGAAGTTACTCAACTTCTATTTGCCTTAGTCTGCTGGAGAAGGAAATGGCAAACCACTCTAGTACCTTTGCCAAGAAGACTCCAAAATGGAGTCATGAAGGGTTGGACACGACTGAACCAACTGAATGCATGAGCAAGGCACACAGTAAATTAAAAAGTCAAGGGAGGTGGACGGCTAGGTGGCATAGTGGATAGAGCACTGGCCCTGGAGTCAGGAGTACCTGAGTTCAAATCTGGCCTCAGACACTTAACACACACTTACTAGCTATGTGACCCTGGGCAAGTCACTTAACCCCAATTGCCTCACTAAAAAAAAAAAATTTAAAAAAAGTCATGGGAGGTGGGCAGCATTAACAACTGGTACAATCAGGAAGAGTCTCTTGTGGGACATAGCCCTGATGCTGAGCCTTGAAAGGACCTGGAGATTCTCAGAGGCAGAGTATAAGGTGAGAGCATTCTGGGCCTAGCAGCCAGGCTATGCAAAAGCACAGACCGGAGATGGAATGTCATGTACTGGGAACATCAAGAATGTGAAACCAATTTAGAAAGATAGCTTGGAGCCAGATTGTGAAGGACGTAAAGTGCCAAATGGAAGAGTTAGTATTTTCTATCAGCGTCACTGAAGCTTCTTGAGGAAGAGAGCAGTGACAGGCTCAGACCCATGCCTTAAGAAGTTTACTTTTATAACCACAAGGATGGATTGGAGAGAGGAGAGATTGGAGCCAGGTAGACCAATTAGGAAGCTCCTTCAATCATCTAGGTGAAAGGTGACAAGGAACTGAAATGGAGTGCTGGTCCTGTGGGTGGAAAGAAGGGGGAGAGTTGCAAGAGGTACTGTGGAAAAACAGGAAAATTGAGGCCCAGAGAGACTGAGTGACCTGCCCTACATAAACAGCTATGTGCTGGAATAGGCTCTGGGTTGTTTCTTGTCTAGAGCAGAAAGTATATACCCATAGAAGGTGCTCTGTGGGGGGGCAAATTATTTAATTTCTATGAGCCTTAGTTTCTTCATCTGTGCAATGGGGATAAAACGTCTATAGAACCGGGGGGCAGCTAGATGGCGCAGTGGTTAAAACACCGGCCCTGGACTCAGGAGTACCTGAGTTCAAATCCGGCCTCAGACACTTGACATTTACTAGCTGTGTGACCGTGGGCAAGTCACTTAACCCCCGTTGCCTAAAAAAAAAAAAAACTAAAAAACGTCTATAGAACCTACAATCCATCACTGAGTTGTAAGAATTAAATGAGATAATGTGAATATAAAATACTTGGTGAACCTTAAAAAGCTACATAAATGTCAATTGTTAATATTATTGTTATTATTAATGGTAAAACAGTACTAGAGCATGCCTCCTAACTTCCAGTCAAATGAGGTTTCCACTATAATTTTTCCCTATGGGATAAAAATTTCTTTCTTTTAAAAGTGAATGTTGGGGGCAGCTAGATGGCACAGTGGATAGAGCACCGGCCCTGGAGTCAGGGGTACCTGAGTTCAAATCCAGCCTCAGCCACTTGACACGTTACTAGCTGTGTGACCCTGGGCAAATCACTTAACCCTCATTGTCCTCCCCACACACACACACACACACACAAAAAGCGAATGTGTTCCTGGAAAGAGTAATATATTAACTAACATTATGGTCTAATGCCTTAGAGTGAATTAATTTATCTTACCACTGGCCTTGTAAAAGGGCAGGGCTGAAGCAACATGAGGACACTGACCCTTGGGAGAAAGTTGGGGTTATTAAAAGTGGGGTAGGGGCAGCCCCATGGCACAGTGGCTAAATCACCGGCCCTGAATTCAGGAGGACCTGAGTTCAGATCGGGCCTCAGCCACTTGACACTTACTAGCTGTGTGACCCTGGGCAAGTCCCTTAACCCTCATTGCTCCACAAAAAAAAAAAAAAAAGACAAACAAACAAACAAAAGTGGGGTGGGAGTACGCCAGGCACTGTGAAGAAGACATTAGAGATAAACATCACTACTTCACAATGAAGGTATAAAGGAAAGAGGATTGACTTTGGAGTCACAATTTGAATTTAGCTCCAGTGTTTACTATCGAACCCCAGACTCCTCATTTCATCCCGGAGTTTCTGTTCCATTTGTCAAATGGAAATAATAACATTTGCACCTCCTACCATACAAGGTTGTTGTGAAAAATGTTTTGTGAACCTTCAAGGGCTACATAAGTATGAGTTGTTGTTATTATTTTTTGAGGTCATCCTAAGACCCAGAGCTGTAAGGAGGACATTTTAAAATCTCTTTCTATCTTTCTATTTATCTATGTTTCTTTCCTTCTCTCTCTGTCTCTCTCTCTCTCATTATTTTTTTTTTGTGCAGGACAGGAACTGGAAACTGCATCTAGGGCAAATGCCATTTGGAGTTGAGGGGACAAGATGGAGAGACCGAAACACCAGGCCAAGGCTTGCAGCCGAGGAGGCTGCCACGCACAGAGAACCTGTAGAAGTTGGGAGGAGGAAGCTCTTTGGTCTCTTCCTGTTTTAACTAATTATTCTTGCTAACTAGGTGCTAAGCTCTGTTGTTTCTAGAGTGATGAAGAATTGCAAGTGCTGTCAACACCTTCTAAATTTGGGACTCTGGGGAAAAGACCTTCTCACTGTGCTCCAGTTCCACCCTTGCCAAGACCTGGTCCCCAGACTCTCCTGATCCCCAGCTGATCTGCTCCTTTAATTAGGTCTCTCAGCTAAGCTCGCCAACACTTGCCCCAACACTTCTGTGGTTCAGGGATCGCCTCAGCTAGCAACCCCTTCTCTTTCCTGACCTTCTTCTGGAGCTGTCTGGACTCCCCTTTGATCTAGTCATTTCTGGACTCCAGAGCAGCTCTGAAACACGGAGCTAGAAGAGCTGCTCTCTCTCACCCCTATGCAAAGTCAGCTTGTGCTAGTCCTTTCACCCATACATGATGAGGCAGGCATCTGCTTAGAGGAATCCACTTTGCATTAATAAAAATTAATCAAAAACTCCAAATGTTTCATTTACCTTCCTAAGTAATCTCCGTCATCTACAAACACGAGCTGGATGTATTGCCCTGTCTTTTTTTTTTTTTTAATCCAGTGGCACGGTGACTCCTTTGCTCTATAGGATATTAATCTAAGCGATCCCACCCTACTGCCACACATTCAATTAAGGGCCAACTGACCACTCCTTTCATGAAACTCTGGCATGATCCAGCTTACCTGCCTATCTCTTGGTGGACAGTGAGGTCCATTTTAAATATATCTGAGGAAAACTATATCCATAAGACTGTCATGGAAAACATCATGGTGTGGGCAATCCTGTATGATCTTAGGAAAGTCATTTCCTATTTCTAGGCCTCAATTACCTGACCTATAATTAGTCCTAGAATAACCTGGTCTCTATAATCATATCCATGAGTCTATCAGCTTCACTTGAACCCCATAGGGTTATTATAACAAAAGAGCTTTTACAAACTATTCAAGTATTCTAATAAAGATGCATATACCCCCCTAGGGTTATCCTCAGTTTTTCAGGGTAAGCTATTCTTGGTTATAAGCCTATATCTTTTGTCTTTTGGAATATTATGTTCTAAGATATCCTCTCATTTATAATAGAAGCTGCCAAGACACTATGTGATCCTGACTGTGGTTCCTTGGTGCTTGAGTACCTTCTTTCTGCCACTTGCCAATTTTTTTTTCATTAAATATGGAAATATTTATTTTGGCTTGGAAATTCCTGGGGCTTTTTCTTTTGGGGTATCTTTCAGGAGGTGAATAGTGTATTCTTTCTCTTTTCCCTTTGTCTCTAATTCCAATAAATCTGGGGAGTTTTCATTTGGAAGTTTAGGAATATGATAACCAGGCTTTTTTTATTTGCTCATAATTTTTTGAAAGTCTGATGATTCTTAAATTATCTCTCCTTGACTTGTTTTCCAGGTCATTTGTTTTTAATAGGATTTTCCTTATATATTATATTTTTTTAATCATTTGATTTTGTTCTAATACTTTTCTTGTCTCAAGGAGCCATAGATTTGGTCTATTTTGATTTTCCAGGAATCTGTTACTTGGATATCTAGTCTATGCTATTTTTCCTAATTCTTTCCTTCAGAACTTTTATTTTATTTTTTTTTAATTCTTTAATTCATTTTTCTAGATATTCTTATACTCCTTATGGGAAAAAATCTATTTTTTTCTTTTGAATCTCATGAAGGAGTTGTGGAATTACTCTTTTCTTTAAGTTTGGATTTTTGGCTATTTCTGAATCTATTAAAATTCTTTATAATGGTTGGTATTTTCCTCTGATTTTTGGTATTATCATTCTTAATTCCTGAATCAAAGCTTTCTGTCAGAGCGAGGTTCCACTTTCTCCTGCATTTCTGAGCAGGGTGGTGGGTCCTGCTTGTTCTTGAACTGGGTTACTTGGGTTCCTATGCTAACCTGTTCTTCTAAGCTGTGCCAATACTAACAGTGCTGGCAGATTTTAGGCCCCCCTTTGACCTCTGAAGTTTAGAGGGATGGATCTTCAGGATTATCTACAGTGTCTCAGAACATGGTGCCAGCAACTCCTTGACCTCTAAGCCTTGTATCTCACAGTCTAAATACTGCCATGTCTAAACCAGTCACTACCACTTCTGGTTACTTCCAGAATCTATGATATGGGTTTCCAACCACCCTGTGATTTTCTCTTGGAAGTCTTTTGCTCTAGCTGCATCTAGATACAGAGTCTTGGAGGCTGTGGGAATGTCTCTGGTTTACTTCTAGTTATCCTGGGAGATTTTCTTCTTAGGTATCTGCTGCATTTCCTGAGAGGCCTCCTTTCCTGTGAGTTCTGACTGAATTTTTATGCTGTTATGGAGTAGATAAAGTCACTCACTATAATTTCATACTGGATTTTGGGATCATTAATTGTTAGGTTGATGCTATTTTTAGGTTTGGTTTTGTTTTCCTAAAATAAATGTATGGGAAAGGCAGCTAGGTGGTGCAGTGTACAGTATCAGGCTGAAAGCTAGGAAGACTCATCTTTTGGAATTCAAATCTGCCCTCAGACACTTACTGTGTGACCCTGGACAAGTCACTTCACCCTTTTGGCCTCAATTTCCTCCTCTGAAAAATGAGCTAGAGAAGGAAATGACAAACCACTCCAGCATCTCTGCCAAGAAAACCCCAAATGGGGTCACAAAGAGTTGGACAAGATTGCAATGACTGAATAGCAACAACAAATGCATGGGAATGGAGTAGAGTTGTACAAACTCATGAGCTGAGTTAGCATCTTGGCTCTGCCTCTTACTCACTGTTCAACCTAAGGTTTTAATTTATCTATAAAATAAAGGACTTGAACTAGAAGACTTTTGAGATCTCTTTCAGTTGCAAATTGATAATCCTATTAGTACAATGAGGGTATCAAGTCAACTTTTTCCAAGACTAGACAAAAGAACTCCCAGAATCCTTCAAGAGCATGGAGCAGAGACAAGCTAGAACAGGTAGAAAGTCAAATGAAAGATCTTGGTTCTACAACAGGTGACCAAGGGGCTCTCTCTGAAGCAGGAGCAGGAGTAGAGTAGTGGCCAGCATGGAGTGGTGAGGGATCTGAATTTACAGCAGGAGACTGGACCAGATCAATATGGGTAGGGAGTAGGATAAGCTGACACAAGGGCCCCATCTTCATAGAGGATATAGGGCCAGACCAGCATCCAAGCAACCTATGTGTACCTGACCAAGCACCTAGTGGAGAGTTGGGGCCCAACCCAACATCCAAGCAGCCTGGGCCTGAACCATACCTAGCATGAGACAAGGCCAGGGAATTACTACAGAAGGCAGTGCCTGATCTCCTAGCCACCCAACTCAAAGTGAAAGCACAGCCCACCCATGTCATCCAGAAAAGTAAAGGAGCAGAGTTTGACCCAAGTACAAGGCTTCCGTCTAGACCGTTGCTAGGATCATACCAAACAAAGAAAAGTCTCTGTCCTCCATGAAGTTAAAATTGAGTCGAGGAGTTTCATGGACACATGAAAAATTAACTAACTGTACAAGGCAGTCTATGTTAATTCCAAATAAATGGCAAGCACTTAGCAGAGTTCCTGGCACAAAGAATGGCACTTAAATGTCATTTAAAGTAATCTCCGTCATCTACAAACACAAGCTGGATGTATTGCCCTGTCTTTTTTTTTTTTTTTGACTACTTGACTGAATGGTGTGACAGGTGTGATACGAAGGGGACAAAGAAATAACCACACAGCCTTCAAGGGGGAGACAGCAGTTGAATTGGACCTCGAAAACAGATAGAATGTGGGATTTGGTTGCTCTAAACACAGTGTTACGAACCCAGACATTCCTACAATCAGTCATTAAGCACCCTTGGCATCTCCTTGAGTCCTTTCAAATTTCTCATTTGAATTGTTTGGGGATCAGAAATGGGCTGTTTCAGATGATTACATCTGTCCTGTGCTTGACGTAACTATTGCCCATACAAGACTGAGACCCTTCCATGGGATTTCCACTAGGACCCAACAGATTCCATTCCCTCACACACCCAGGACCAACTCACCTCCAAGAATCCATCTCTGGATTAGCAGAGAAATGCCCAGCCATGGAAGTGACTCTGGGGGAATGTGCCTGGATCCCTCTTAGCCCTGTTTTCTAGCAGGATGTGATCAATCTCTCTGGGGGAGGGTGAGGGGAGTCAGGGGTGGTGGAGTGCGATTGTAATGCCTGTTCTCCCAGTCACAGCAAAGACAGGAATGCATATGACTTGTATGAGCCCAAATTAGACAGAAGAGACTTACTGAGTGAGAAAGCTCATGTTAGAGAGTGGTAGAAGACAAGGCTAGAAAGATGGATTGGAACCAGATTGTACTGTACCTGTGGGACTTTTTCTCATAGGCAGTGAGGAGCCAAGAAGTGACACAACGAAAACAATGTTTTAGAAAGTTTCATTCTCTGCAGTGGATAGAGCACCAGGCCTAGAATCAGAACCACCTCAGACATTTACTAGCTGTGTGACCTTGGACAAGTCACTTAACCTCTATTTGCTTTAATCTGCTAGAGAAGAAAATGGCAAACCACTCCAGTTTTCTTTGCCAAGAAAATCCCAAATGGGATCAGTAAGAGTGGACAGGACTGAAACAACTGAAAAACAGCAACAACATCCTGTGCACAAAATGCATGGTCCTGAAACAGTGTGTGCTTCATTCTCCATGTGCTGCATTCCCACATGACACCAGTACAAAGTTCAGACCAAGAGTGGCCGCCTGATAAGAGGTCTGAGCGACTGTTTCTACCAAGAATGTGTGTGCATTTCTCCACATGGTTCAGGACTGTCTCTATTTCCTGTTGTGTGCTAAGAAGGAAAATGCCAAGAGCCAGGATGATATCTTGGATTAACATCTACAGAAATGTTTCCATTTAAAACAGAACAAGCGAAGAGAAACACAAGAGTGGAATCAAATTTGCATTTTACTGAAATTGACATTGGCAGACAAGGTTTGGCTTCCACACCCTGCTCTAGTCCTGAAGTCACTGCAGCTGAGTCCAGAACAAAGCCCTAACTGCCCAGGGGTGATGCCACTGAGGGCTGTGTTAGATTAAGAGCAGATTCAATAGAGATTTGACTTGAAACAACATCTGCAGTTCTTCTAATCATATCAGTTTTACTTGTGAAACCGATATGCTTGCCTTAAGACCATAGCAAAATCAAGAAGGAGCAAGGTATGTGCCAAGCACCAGCTAGTAACTGTCAAGTATCTGAGGCCAAATTTGAACTCAGGTCCTCCTGAATCTAGGGCTGGTACTTTATCCACTGCGCTACCTAGCTGCCCCCAGTACTTTCCTTTTTTTTTTTTCAGATTTCCCCACTTGAGGCCCCACTATCAGTAATAATAGCTGACATTTATACAGGTTTTAAAGTTTACAAAGCACTTTATAAATCACCTCTTCTAATCCTTATAATAATCCTGTGAAGTAGGGACTACAGATATTCTTATCTTTATTTTACAGATGAAGAAACTAGAGCTTAAAGGTGTCCTGCTCACAGAAACCCTCCACATCTTAGAAAGGGTCTGAAGCTCAATTGCACACTCAGAGGCCAGCAAGGCAACAAACTTGCCCCAGGGTGTGTAGATCCCTCCAATACTTTTGTCCTCAGCTACTTCTTTGCTTGAGAACCAATAGGAATCTAGGAAGTGTAACTGGGCCGAGTAACTTAAGGAAAGATAGAGTTCAAAATTAAGGGAAGCCCAAATTAATATCATGGAGGTGACAAACCGCAGAGCTCAGAGTTAAAGGGAAGAGAAGAATTTTGTCAATCCTCCTCTAAGCATCATGGCCCTTTGCCAAAAGAGCACAATAGCCTTCCAGCTAAAGAAAGAACAATCCTGGCTGACTGGTGGTGACTGAAGGTAGTGGGAGAATGTAACTGCCCATCAAAGTCCATGGCATCTCGTGGATCAACCTGTCTCGAAGAAATGACACAATCTAGGAAGATCCCAATGCCTGAAGTGTTCTGCCTGGTGCAGTCTGGGAAGCCACAGCCCAGGGGCTGAGTGAACTTTCCTACATAGCCTGGAGGTAGCAGTGCCCAGCAACCAAACAAACTGCTCAAGTGAGCTCAGCAGCAGCCAAGCCCAGTGATGATCCAGCGACCTCCTTGGCCCGGGCCAGCAAAGGATCAACCATTCATCAGACACCACACCCTTCATGGAGAATGCCCAGTCCAGCAGTAGAATGACTGGTCCATCACAGAGGGCAGTGACCTCACTTGTCCTGGATGTAAAACGATACTGACTGATCACCTGTAAAGATTGAAGGAAACATCAGGGACTGTGCATAACTAGCAGGGCTGTTTTGTGAGGTAGATGTCCTATTTGCTGCAAGGAAGTTTAAAGGTTCTTTCTCAGACATCCTTTCTCAGGAAGATTATGGTGGATTTAACTTAACCCCTCGAATTTACAGATAAGGAAATGGAGGCTAAGAAAAGTCAAGTAATTTACTCAAGATCATATACAAGATAGCAAAACCAGGGTTTGAGCCCAGGTCCCCAAATCCACTCTAAAATAAAGCTGAGAATTTTTCAGGTGGTTGAAAATTGGTGTCTAGAATGATTTTTGAAAGACACTAAGATAAATTATTAGTCATATACTCCCAAGGAGGAGGGAGGGGGAAAGTTCCAAATAAGCAAAAACAGTTATGCTAATACTTTCTGGACTGCTGCTGAGCTGGGCCAGACAGGTCATTTAGCCACTGGACTCAGAATCTCTGCTGAATGAGTCAATTCACTGGATTTCCTGAACTCAGTATTCAAAGGGCAGCCAAAGTCTTCCATCGCCTTCAGCCATTGGCTCATCTAGCTGGTACTTGCCTTCTTCAATGAATGTTGCAGTGTCACAAATACAACTACGCTCTGCTGGGTCCATGACCTTCAGAATAAGATTGACAGATGCCTCTCCTCCTCAACTCATCTCTCACCTACACCAATAAATAACCTCCTAACTGGTCTACCCACAGCAAATCTCGCTCCTTTCCAACCCATCCTCCATACTGCTATAAAAATGATTCTCCTATAATGGATGTCTGACGATACCATTCCCTGACACAATAAACCTAATGGTTCCTATTGGTTAGCTGTCATGTTTAGCTTTTAAAGCCCTTCATAACCTGAACCCAACCTACTAATTTTTTAAAAAATTAATTACATGGGGCAGCTAGGTGGCACAGTGGATAAAGCACCGGCCCTGGATTCAGGAAGATCTGAGTTCAAATCCTGCCTCAGACACTTGACACTTACTAGCTGTATGACCCTGGGCAAGTCACTGAACCCTCATTGCCCCACAAAAAAATTAAAAAATAAATTACCATCTAACACAAACATTTTTATATATTTAAAAATAGATGTTATTCCATCAGTTCTGTTATGTAAAAGTTATTTATAAAGTACATTAAATTTGTTTTTTAATTATTAAGTATTTTTCTCTCTTCCCCAAAAGAAAAGAAATACAAAATACTTTCTGGACTGCTGCTGAGCTAGGCCAGACAGGTCATTTAGCATATAAGTATAGTCAAGCAAAACAATTTCCATACAGCCAATTTGCTACAAAAATATTTCTGTATATGAGCCTATTGATTCTCTGTCAGGAGGTGGAGAGTATTTTTTACTATTGGTCATCTCAATTCATGATTGAACATTGTATTAATAATAGCTTTAAAGTTTTCCAGAATTATTCATTTTTTCAATGTTGATATTATTCTAGTTCTGCTCCCTTCACTATGCATAAGTTCATGTCATCCCAGGTTTCACTGAAGCAACTCTTTCTTAATTTATAGTAAAATAGTATTCCATTTATATACCATTATTGGTTCAGCAATTCCCCAAATATTGGGTCCCCCTTCAGTTTTCAATTCCTTGCCACGACAAAAAGAGTTGCTAGAAAGATTTTTGTAGACATAAGACCCTTTCTGCTTTCTTTGATCTCTGTGGGGTATAGAGTAAGGATATTGGGGACATAATTCTAATAATTGCTTTCTAGAATGGCTAGCTAGAGCCATATCTCTACCCACATGCATCAGTGTGCTGGTTTTCACACCAGTCTTCCAACATTTGTCATTTTCTTTTCTTTTCAACTCTGCCAATCAGGGAGAAGAATACTGGAACCAAGAAGCAAACGGCCTGGGCTTTTTCTTTTTATAATTGCCACTAATAATAGCTAATATTAATATAGAACTTTAAGTTTCGTAAAGCCCCTTACAAATATTCTCTCATTTGATCCTCACAACAACCTTGGGAGGCAGGTGTTATTATTACCCTCATTTGACTGATGAACTGAGACTGAGGGAAGATAAATGACTTGCCCAAGGTCAGACTACTGCTAAGTGTCTGAGGTTATATTAGAATTCAGGACTTCCTGACTTCAAATCCAGCGGTCTATTCACGTGCCAACTAACTGCCTAAAATATCAGTTCTGTAACTCTACCTGTGTGACCTTGGGCAAATCACTTATGGCCTCAGGGCCTTAGTTTCCTCATCAGTAAAATGATATGGTTGTTGGACACAATGATCTCTTCAAAATCTAAAATCCTAAGATCTTTGATGATTGACCCTATGCAGTAATGTCTGGAATGACAGTGATTGAGAATGAGAAAATTCAAGGACTCTATGAATGGGAAGCAGTTCAAGTCCATTCCCCTGTTCCCAGGAAGAATGGAATCCATTCTGAGCAGATAAGCTATCAATCTTATATCTTAAAAATCTGTAGGTAGACTTCTCTCCCAATGTCTCAGAGAGAAAAAAACTCAATTTTGGAAAAATTTCATCATTTTTCTAGAGGATTTTGTGATTCTGAATAAGGATTTCATGACATTGGGGCATCTAGAACCCAGGAATCCAGAATGCCTTGTCTTAGAATGGTAGCATACACTGTTACTACCTGCATAGGAAAGAGATAGTTGTAGGAGCCAAATTCTCAACTCTTTTGAGCCCCGCTCCTTCAACAATCTGTGGCTGAAGGAATCTGATCGGGTTTTGCCTAGTTAATTTCTCTCATCCAAACTATAAATCAAACACTAATCCCTTTTCCTCCCTCTTGGCACTTAGGATTAACATTCCCTCCTGGTCCTCTAAATGTCTTTTGCATATTGAAGGCATTTTGCTCATTCCTCACCCTTCCCTGCATTAGTGGCTGAAGCATTTCATAACTGTCACTGTTTTGACAGAGTGTGAGCATTTAATCATATGGCTATTTTCTTCTCCATGAATGACACATGGGCCTCACGAGTGACTGCCACACTACAGTGCTGGTTGGTAAGGGCAAAGGAGGAAGCAGATACCAGCATGCTCTCCATTTAACTTTGCCCTGGCTAAGTCTGAGGAAGGGGCTAGCAGGGAATTCACTGCCAATTTAGAGGTAATCAGAGGTAACCTAGGAGCTTTCCTGTCCAGGGTGTCCCCACTTGAACTTCTCACAGGGAGAGAAAAGCTCAGTTTCTAGTAACTGGTAACAGAACCACAGATACCCAGGCCATAAAAGACATTCATCACTTTGGCTTTTCCAGAACAAATGGTATTTTCATCTCCAGTTTCCCTTAGAAACCTGCTTCAGTACTTAGCAACCCTTTAGCATGAGGGAGTTCTGACTGAGGGCGGGCCTAAATCCCCCCATGCTCCAGAAGTCTAGGTTTCCTAATGCCCCTTCTCTAGTTCCAATTCAACTTGACTAGGAACCTGTCAGAAGTATCACTTGTTACACTTGGGTTACCAGTTCAGAAGAACCAGAACTCCAAAAGGCTTCACTGACTAATCCTAAGAACTCAGCTTTCCCAGAAAAGAAAAATTGTTCTAAAGGGACATCCAAGAATGTACCCAGCCCTGGATTATTTTGGAGAATCAGAGTCAAAGAAACTCCAACAGTTGGAAGACATTTTAGAAGCCTTTTAGTTCAATATTCATCTTAATAACAGCTTGTGTTTTTACAGTACTTTAAGGTTCATAAAGCATTTTCCTCACACCAACTTGGTGAAATAGGTCATGAAAGCATTATCATCCACATTTTACAGATTAATAAACTGAGGCACGAAGAAATGAAGCAACTTGCATATGGTGCTGGGATTTGAACCTGGGTCACCTGATTTCAAGACTTGTACTGTTTTTTTTGTTTTTTTTTTTTTACCACATCTCACTGTCTTACCAACATGAACTTCCTTTGTAACATCCTGTGAGAACTTAACCTGTACCTGAAGACAATCAACAAAAGGAATTCACTGCCTCACCAGGCATCTCATTTATATTTTGGGACAACATTAATTGCAAGGAAAATCTTTCTTATATGGAGCCAGAAATCCACCCTATAAAGTCCCGGTAACCCAATCCACTGGTCCTAGTTTTGTCATCTAGAATTTCTAATCACACCATAACCTACCTATCAATATCAATCTCTCTCTCTCTCTCTCTCTCTCTCTCTCTCTCTCTCTCTCTCTCTCTCTCTCTCGGCACACTTTCCAAAAGCCCAGGAAGTTTCTCCATGAAATCCCTAGGAACAAAAGCAGCTGGCCTGGACCCTGATAAGTTGATAAACAAACATGCTCTAGTCCTTTTACACCTCAAAACATGCCAAGCATGAATTTCACAGGATTGTGCCAGTGACCCTTCTGCTTCTCAAAGCAATACCTCCTGTTCTCAGCTCCTTTCTGAGGCCATATCTTTGAAAATCTAAACATATCCTTGAAAGATGAACAAAATAATTTTCTTTCTTTCTTTCTTTCTTTCCCTCCCTCTCTCTCTTTCTCAAACCACACAAATGAAATTTTTTGGAGTGAGTCAAGGTTCAATGAGGAATGAAAACAAACTGGTCCATTGCAAAAGGCACAGATTGTTCAGTGGAAGAGGGGGCCCCATATGGTTGTTATTCTGGGAGAGAATCAAAGACTCCAAAAACCTGTTTCTTAGATGACAACAACAACAGGAAATATTAAAACAAAACATACAATAAAACCAAAACAACCCCCATCTTTCCAGTCTGAACCCCCTCCCCAAGACCCAAACTACTCTTCCATTTTATACACCATCAATTCTAAGATAGTCAGAGCCGGTTGCAGTGCTGTGGTTTGAAAGGCATCAAGATGAACCCCCAAAGCATCCGCTCTACTGGCCTCTCTCCAATGCCTGAAATTCTACTATTACAAATGCATTCTACGTTCTAAGTGAAAGACCAGCAAATATAATAAAGTAGGAGAAAGCAATATAGCCTTGAGAAAACTCCAACAAAACTCTTCAAAGATCTAGAAAGAGCACCCAAGTAAAAAGCAACCCAGAAATCTAAGAGAAAAAGAGAGTTATTCATTTTTTCTAGTCCACATCAGCACAGGAAGACAAATAAAGGTCTGTGGGAGCCTAAGAAAGGTTGAGCCAAGAATGTGCTGAGCAGAGCATTTCAGCCCTCGGCTAAAATGGAAACTGAGGCTGGATGCCAGGGCAAGGAGTAGTTGCAAAACTAACAGGGACTGATTCTAAAGCTATGTAGGAATAGGAGCTAACCGACCTGCAACTGTGTTGCCCTGACCACAGAGACAGGTCACAGATCTAGCATGGACTGAGGATGGTACCTCTACTGAGATGCAAGCTGTGGACAGTAAGCAGTCTTAGATTCATCTCAGACAAAGCCTGAGTCTGTGTACTGGTTAAGGAGTAGGAACAGAAGCAAGGAGCAGCTGTATGGCTTTGGCCCTAGAGTGGGGTCTTAGGTTCATCCCCACACATACACACTTGGTCTGAGGTCTGCAGTTGATTAACCCTGGCAGAGAGATCAGACAAAGAGGCAGCCTGCAATTCTCTCTCTCTCTCTCTGAAGCCTTCCATCTAGTTCCTGGGGTCAGCGGCAGCCTGTTCTGGAGCTCCAACTAGGGCAAATTCTACCATGTTGTCAATTCAGACTCAAATTAGGGTTGGGAGTTTGCAAAATTCAGAGTAGGAGATCAGTAATTAACTTTGTCCTAGATTTGACTGCTGTGGTTACACTGAAAGCTCTTAGGTCTCTAGCCCCTGAGATTCTTGAAGAACATTATACTTAATACCTGGAGAAAGCAGCAGCAGGATGACAGAGCATACAAATTAGGGACAGATAAGGCCCAAATATTGCCTCCAGAAGTGCGCAGAACTCTGTCCTAATGCAAAGTTCAAATTCAGGAAGTAAGGCTAGAAGAATGAATAAGTAAAAAAAAAAAAATCCCATCATAAAGGACTAAGTTTTATGGTTCCAACAATCCCAAAGATACAATCTCATAAGAGAATAATTCCACAACAAATAAAAGCAGAGGCTCAAAGTAAAACATGGCTTGGACAGAAGATCTACAAGTATTCCTGGAAGGAATGAAAGAAAAATTTAAGAAAAAGAGTTTTAAATCATTTTTAAATGAAATGAAAGTAAAAGAGGAAGGAACTAGCAAAGAAATGAGAACTTTGGAGGAAAACAGAGGGTAAATTAGCACTTTAGTATAATGGGTACAAAACCTCATAGATGTCACAGATCCCTTGAAAATTAGAATTGATTAAACAGAAGTTACTGACTCCATGAGACAAGATGAATGAAATCAAGAGACTGGAAAAAGAGAAGAAAATATAAGATAAATTAAAAAATTTAAATCTGTCTTGGAAAAAAGATCAACAGGAGAAAGTTTAGGTATATTATTAGATCATATTTCAAGAAATTATGAAAGAAAACCACCCAGATTTATTAGAACTAGAAGGCAAAATAAAAGTAGAAAGAATCCACTGACTGCTCCCTACAAGAAATCCCAAAATGAAAATGTGCAGGGACTGCACAATTTAAATCCAGAGCTTCCAGATCAAGGAGAAAATGCTACAAGCAGCCAGAAAGAAAGAATTCAAGTACTGAGGAAACACAGGATTACAAAAGATTTAGCAGCTACCACTATAAAGGAGTGGAGAGCTTGGAATGTGATATTCCAAAATGCAAAAGCCTTGCTACTAAGAAATTCTTACCCAGCAAAACTGAATATAATCCTGCAGGGGGTGAAATGAGTCTCTAATGAAATAAAGGACTTCTAAGCATTCCTGATGAAAAGAGCTGAAAAAATGAAAACACAGGAACTGAGAAACATTTAAAGGTAAACATGAGTGAGCAATCAGAAAGGACTATGCAAGGATAAACCATAATAGGGAGAAATTATATGTGTCATAAAGGGTTACAAAGGGAGTTAAATAAGACTGATCTAGAAGAGGTTTTGTTATGTTTTGATGGAAAGAAAGGAAAGGGAGGGGGAAAGAAATACACTAGGGAAGAAAGAGGGAAGAAAGGGGAGAGAGATTATCTCACATAATCAGGACATGCCAGAAGGATACTACAAATAAGGAAGAAGATGTAGAGGTAGCAGACATTACTTGAATCTCACTTTTATTGCACTGATCAAAGGAAGAGAGAACACTAACATACACAGACACACATACAAGAGTGGGATATATAAAGACATTCAACTCAACAGGAAAACAGGAGAGAAAGGGGAGCAGAGAGGGGGGAATAAGAGGGAAGTTAGATTAAGGGATGCTATAAGCAAAACTAATTCTAAAATTAGAAGGTAGATCATGAAGATGAATTTCAAAGGAAAAAAAAGGTAAGAATCTTGGAACACTGGTGATAGAACATAGAACAATTAGAATATTAGTGGAACTATCCTGGAAAGCAGTTTAGAACTTTGCACCCTTTGACCCGACAATACTACTCCTAGGCAGATGCCCCCAAGAGGTCAAAGAAAGAGGAAAAGGACCTGCATGTACAAAAATGCTTCCAGCAGCTCTTTTTTAGTGGCAAAGAATTGCATCAGCTCATGTAAGTCCAGGTTTTTCTGATAACATCCTGCTCATCATTTCACAGTTACTATTGCTAAATGAATTTCCCTCCATCCTGCTCTATTCTCTATTTCCTTTTCACCTTATCCTTTCTCAAAGGTGTTTTGCTTCTGACTGCCCCCTCCCCCAATCTGCCTTCCTTTCTATCACCACCCACCCCTTATCCCATTCCCTTCCTAGTTTCCTGCAGGATAAGTTAGATTACTATATCCAGTTGAGTGTGTATGTTAGTCCCTCTTTGAACCACTTATAATCCCTGGCTCCTTTCTAGACTGAGCTCAGCCTGCTTCTTCTGGAAGCCTTTCCCAGTCCCCACAGCCACAAAAGACTTCCTCTCTAGGGTCACTTTACATGTACATGACTGTATATATCTTTTATGAACCCATCTGTTTGCATGTGATCTCCACTGTTACAATATAAGCTTCTTATGGGCAGGGGCTGCTTTTGCTTTTCTGTCCTCAGTTTAGCAGATGACTGGTGCATAAGTACTTAGTAAATGCTTATTCATTGATTGATTGATTGGTAGGTTGTTATTGCTAATGAGGTAGAAAATAATAGGATAAATTGAGGGAATGGTTCTCATAGTTCAGTTTGCAGGAAGCTTGAAGTACATGAGAGATACCAGCATGAGATGAGTAGGGAAGCATTAATTTGGCCCATGTCCTTGAATGCCAACCTAAGAGTCTGGACTAACAAGAAGTGAGTGGAAATCCACTGAAGTCTTTTAAATAGAGAGATGACATGATCAGACCTATGTGTTAGGAATATTAATTAACAGCAGTGTTTACAATGGATTGGGGGAGGGACTAGAGGCAGGGAGAGAGTTTAGGAGATTGGTTAGGTATAGGTAAAAATCATTGAGGGATTAAACCAGGATGGCAATTGTGCAAATGAAGGAGAGGGGGTAAAGGGAAGGTGCAAAAGATATTGCCCAGGAGCAGTTGATTGGATTTGGGACATTAATTAGGTATGTGAGTAGAAGAATAAGGAGGAGTCAGAGATGACTAAATTAACAAAGTATGGCAATGTTACTAACAGGAATAAGGCCCCTGATTGAGGTGGTTGGAGTTGGTCTTCTATGGACAACTCTGTTCTGGGCTGGTCCTATCTTGGTTCAGATGATACTAACAGATCTATAAAATAATATATTAGAGAGAAAGTATTTTGTTCTTTTCCGTTGTCCCTCCAAAACTAAAAGGACGGGCACTGTCCATTCCTATTTTATATAGAAAACTGAGGTCCAAAGGCATGTTAAGTGATTTGTTCAAGGTTGAATGGTTATTTAGGGGCAGAACCAGGACAATAACCTAGGTCTCTTGTGTCTTAGTCTTGAGTTCTTTCCAACATATCAGAGACCTGAGGCTCCTGAAATTTCTAAGGATGGAGAGACTATGACAAAGAACACATTGACTTCTGGTCATTTATTACCTTCCTCCAAAGGCTATTAACACCCCCTCCCAGTTTCCTGTGCCCAGAAAGGGAATTGGGGGGAAGGAAGAGTATGAGAATTTGGTGCCAATTCTGTCAGTGCCAACCTGTACCAGCCCTGGGGAGCACCTGCAAAATTCTGCCTAGTGCCTGTGCCCAAAATGTAGTAGGGACATTAGAGAGGAAGCAGGAGAGCTGAGGAAGAGCAGGTGCTGAAACCTGGCAGACACCTAATCTTTCTTCTGCTACATTGAATGAACACACACACACACACACACACACACACACACACACACACACACACACACACACACAGCATAACGACTTTAAGGACCTGGCCAGTTACTGATATATTAAGCTTAGTTCTCTTTACAGGATAGAAAGACAATATGCTTTTGACTTCAAATCACCTGGCACATTTCGAAAAGGCAATAAGATCATAAGAATTGTCTTAGGGGAAGACAAAAGGAAAATGTGAGAAGGATTGGGAAGGGGAAAAAGGGGGGGATGGATTTTCACCTAATGGTGTCCATATGGCAATCCGTGTGCCCCATTTGTTCTTTCGTTTGGCATGTGTTCTGATAGCAGAAAAGGAGAATTGCCACTCTGTGTCCACAGCTCCCATGGATGAGGCATTTATCTCATCAGATTGTTGAGATACAGTGTGGGTGTTTTGATGTCATCACTGCAAGGATAGCAGTGTGAGGCTGAGAGCAGAGATGCTGAGATAAATAACACAGGATCTGAAAGCAAGCAAGAGGGCTGCATTTTAAGGCTAGGAGGAACCCGAGGGATCACCTAACCCAAGATTAGAAAACTAAACACCGAGAGAAGGCTGGTTAGTGGCAAAGCCAGGACTAGAATCCAGACTTCGATTCCCAGTTCTTGGTTCTTTCCATTGGAACAAGGATTTGAACCCTGAGAATCATCTAGGAAGAAGGAAGGATGAAACTGCTCTCTGCACTAGTGTGTATTCAAGGTGTAGTGATGTCCTGAGGAAAGCTAAGGGAAAGACTGTCCAGGCCTCCAGAAAAATGGAGGCACACTTAAGACTTTAAGGATTATAAAATGCTTTCTTCACAACAGACCCTGTGAAATAGTTAGAAAAGGGATGATCGGGCCCATTTTATAAATGTGAAAACTGAGGCTCAGAAAAGTTGAATAACTTCCTCAGACTCATCCAGCAAAGGGCACAAATTAGAAATCTAACTATGATACACGTCTTAAAGGTCAGGCTCAGAAAATCTGTTAGTTGTTTTTTTGCGGAGGGGGGGGGCATGTTTCTGAGAGTTCTTACAATAAGTGGAAGACCTTAGACATATCCCTTTTTCCTCATCCTAGCTGAAGAGAAATAAGAATAACAATTGGAGCTTCCTACCTTGGATATAAGCGCCCAGAATCTAGAGGAAGGGCATGGATTGGAATGCCTTTATGACAGCAACCTCTGCAAGGAGACGGGCATAGGGAAGATCTTTGAAAGGAGGAATGTTCCACACACACTAGACTTGGTATGCCTAGCTTACTAAGTTCTGGTCTGCTAAACTGGAAAGTAGTGATTTCCTATCCAGGAATTCAGAGGGCGGACAGAGGTCCATCAGAAGGAAGGGAGCAGGGAAAGAGGAAGAGAGCATCCACCAGCACCAACCAGGCCACAGAAGGCAAGGGGATTGGTTCTACCAGCACGGGGGCAGAAACCTCAGAAAGGCTCCTATCTCCTTCCAGGGGCCACACATTCGTGAGGAGACCTTCAACCCAAATAACAAAAGGTGCCCATCAGGCTTGAAATAAGAAGACCTCGGGCACAGTAGCTGTTTGTGACCCCCGAGACACACACACACACACACACACACACACACCCCACCACCATCATCCTTAAATTTGGTCCTAAAATTAACAAGCTGATCCTGCAACATCTATTTCCTCCTCTTCCCTGTCCTGGTATTTTCCTAGCTATTGGCTGCATACAACATCATTTACTATTTCCCTACCACCAAGAAAAATCAGCACCATCCTGCCCAAAGAGTTCTTTGACAGTGTGTATCATTTGCCTAGCATCTCCCAACAAGCCAACAGTCAAATTGGTATCTGAACTCACTGTCCTGGAATCCCTAGTTTTGTTGCTTAATTCACTAGGTCACTTAAGGGTATGAATGAGCTCATCCCTATCAGAAATTCATCCTGGAACTCATATTTAAGGAGAAATCCAGAGGCTTAAGAAGTAGTCAAGAGAAAAGCAATGGAAGAATGGAGAGATTTGTAGAGGTCAAAAACATATAAATGTCAGATAATGAAGCCAAGAAAATGAATTCAGAGTGGAGGGGGTGGAGGGTGGAAAAAGATAGCTCCAGAAGAAAAGTATCTCTATACAAAAAGCTAACCCTGTACCCAACTGAGAATGAAGGGAATGATAAAGCTGAGGGGATCATCAAATTCAAAGCAGAATGTTTGCTATGGTAACCCATTCCTTGTCAACTAGGAAAGTTGGATGCCCAAAGGGTTTGGTAACAGGCCATACTGGTCATTCATCATATTCCTGATATACCAGCATGGAACATGTGACGGAGATGCAGAAGGGGCATTTTGAATAAAAATTATCTTAACTTGGGACATTAGGAAAATGCACTCTGAATAACTCAACTGCATTCATCATGGACTTCTAAGGTTTTAATTCCAAAGCACTGGATATTGGCAACTGCCTTTCTAAAGGAAGAAACAAGGGAACAACACAGAAAAAGAAACTGAAACATGTGGAGCTTCAAATGCCAAACTAAGAAGAGCTTTGGTTTCCCTCCCATTCACAGGGAATCATATGAAAGGCAACTAGGGCAGGACACTTGTGTCTTTTCCCCAGGACATCAACAACTAGAATATGCCCTCCACTGGTCCGTCTGGAGACTGCCACCCCATGCCTCTTGACTCTCTACCAGCCTGTGCTTATTAAAATGCCCTGTTCCCTTGGCAGCCCTGGACTATCGCCACCTACACATCTTGTTGCTGATATGCTATTACACATGAGTTTAGACATCCTCTCTTCTATCCCTCTCAACACCCTCAGCTGTTTTTGCCCCTAAATGGAAGAATGACTAATATTACTCTGGGGGTCATATCCTCTGACCATGCTCCAGTATTCTTTAATTTGGGGCAACTAGGTGGTGCAGTGGATAGAGTACAGGACTTGAAGTCAGGAAGACTTAAAATCTGGTATCAGAATTTCTTGCTGTGTGTCCCTGGGCAAGTCACTCAACTCTATTTGCCTGGTTCCTCATCTGTAAAATGAGTTGGAGTGGAAGTGACAAACTGCTCCAGCATCCTTGCCAAAACAAACAAACAAAAACCCCAAATGGCATCACAAAGAGTCAGATACAATTGAAATGACTGAACAACAACAAAACCAAAAATCTTTAGTTTTATATCTATACATCACAAGAAGGGATAGACCAAAACAATTTTCCAGAAGGTGAAAAGCAGAAAAAAAAAATCTGTGCCGGTTCTGAAACCACCTTTTAGTTTGATGGATTTGGTGCTAGGAACTAGAGTTTTCTTACCAAGAATAGCCTTTATATCTTTCAAATTATCCGTCTATTCCCAACCTGCAGGGCTTACATTGGCTCCTTCCCTACTGAAGCCATGGAATTTACAGCAGAAGAAGGGAAGGAAGTTGTTTTGCTGATCAAGCCTCCCTATACATTTGAACTGGTCATGCCATCCATCATGCAGCTAGGTGGTGCAGTAAGTAGAGCACTGGGTTTGGAGTCAGGAAGACCTGAGTTCAAATCTGATTCAGATATTCATTAGCTGTGTGACTCTGGGCAAGTCACTTAACCTCTTTTCTCATCAGTATCCTCAGCTGTAAAATGTAAAATAGCACCTATTTCCCAGGTTTACTATGAAGATCAAATGAAATAATACTTTTAAGTCGCTTACACAATGCCTAGTTTATAGTAGGTGGCAGATAGAAGTTTATTCCCTCCTCTTCCCCCCCTCCCCTACCATGGCTTCTAATTTCCACCAAAATACAATTCAGATACCTCAATCTAACATTTGATTCCACCCTTCCTTTCCTGCCCTATCACATATTTCTCCTTAACACATAGTCCCCCTTAACAAATACCATACTGTCAGTCATCATGTGACTTTGTTCATACTGTTCGGATCCTTGGAATGTGCTTCTTCATAGCCTTGGCCTTTTGAATTATTATCTGTCTCTTAAAGTTGCAGCGCTGCATGGATTAATTGGGAAAGCAATAATTTTGAAATGGTTTCATCTTTCAGCAGTAGTGGTCGTGTCTAGGCTTCAACCAATGGCAGGCTGACCAAGGACGTCCAACAGTGATCGCACCAGAAGCTGAACTGACTTCCCCACCTCTAGTAAATTCTCTGTCAGCTGAGGGCAAGGTTTCTTGACATGAATATATATTTCATTGCTTCCTTATATTATGTTTTAAATTCTATGGTTTTTAAGAGTGGACATTATTTCAAGAGAAATGAAAAAGTTGTAACTCTGCAGGGCATAAGTCATGACTGTTAGAAGCACTGGTGTGCCTCTCAAGGGACATACAAACCTCAAGTGACACAGGATAAGTAGCAACAAAAATGCAGTTGAAAAGTAAAAAAAAAACCTGTCCCAAATGGACAAATGATTTCTACAAACAGCATAATGCATATTTTGAAAATAAGCCAAGCCCAGTCATTCAGGTGCCACTGGGAACTTGCCTTCCCTCAAGAATACCCACACCCTAAGCCACAAATCACCTCGTGTCAATGACAAGTGCCCATTCTAGGGAAGGAGGCTGGTGATGAAGAGCTTCCCTCCCTGTTTTAGACCTGCAGCACAGATCACTCATTACATTATCACCCTCTCTATGCAGATGATTCTATGAATTGAACCTTAATATTGTTCTTCAACTCCAGTGTCACATCATCAGCTGCCTATTAGATATTTTAAACTGGATGTCCCATACCCATATCAAATCCAACATGTATAAAACAGAACTCATTATTTTCCCCCATTCCTCTTCTCAAACTTCTTTTTTTTCTAACAAAAGGCATGAAATCTTTCCTATCACCCAGGTTGTCTGCCTTGGTGTCACTCTTGATTCTTCATTATCATTCAGGCCACATATCCAATTAGTTGTCAAATCTTGTTGCTTTTCCCTCTCCAACATTTCTTACATCTGTCCCCTTTCCTCTACCCACAAAGCTGCAATTTGAGGAAAAGCCCTTAACACCTTTCACCTGGACTAGTACAATTACCTCCTAATTGTTCTCACTGCCTCAATTCTCTCCCCACCCAGGTTCATTGCCTACATCTTCATCCATTTCCTCTTCTTTAACTGTGTGTACCTATAAGGCTCTCTCTCTCTCTCCCCCTCTTTCCCTCCCTCCTTCCCCTTCTCTCCCTCTCCTCCCCTCCACTCTCTCTTCCTCTCCCCCACCTCCATCCTGGTGATCTTTTCAGTTTCTATGAGTTAAATTATCAGCTCTAGGAACATGACACTCAGAGTCAGCACTTATCTCCTTGAATTCCAGCTTCATACTGTCAACTGCCCACAGTTTTAGGACATCTTTATACAGATGTCTTATCAGCTTCTCAAATTCCACATGCCCAAAATGGACCAATGACTTCCCCATTCTCAAACGGAACTGTTCCTCTTCCTCATATCTTCTCTCTGCTTCACTCCTTCAGATCCAACATGTATTCTACCTCCACAACATCTCTTTTGTCTACCCCCTTCTCTCTCTACCCAAACAGCCAATATCCTAGGTAAACTTGCTACCTCTCAATGAGACTATTCCAAATAGATCACTAATCAGTTTCCTTACTTTTTAAGTTCCAGAAAAACTGGCTTCCTTGCCTCTCCTGAAATTCTGCATCTCATATCATATCTCTATATTCTGTGTCTCCACTCCAGATATCTTTTTTTTTTTTTTAGTGAGGCAATTGGGGTTAAGTGACTTGCCCAGGGTCACACAGCTAGTAAGTGTTAAGTGTCTGAGGCCGGATTTGAACTCAGGTACTCCTGACTCCAGGGCCGGTGCTCTATCCACTGTGCCACCTAGCTGCCCCTCCAGATATCTTCTAAATGTGTAGTAGTTCCAATTAAACTGAGCTCAGGTACTATCTTCTATGAAAAGTCTTTATTGATTTTCCTCAATTGTTAGCATTCTCTTTTTGACTTCTTGTAGTATTTTTTCTTTGATCTGGAAGCTTTGAGTCTTTATTATGGCATTCTTAGGGGTTCTAGTTTGGGATTTTTTGGGGGTGGGGGGAGATGACCTGTTGATTCGTTTTGGGGGTTTTTTTTGCGAGGCAATAAGGGTTAAGTGACTTGCCCAGGGTCACACAGCTAGTAAGTACTGTTGATTCTTTATATTTTTTCCTTGATTGCTGGTTCTAAGAGATATAAGCAGTTTTCATATATGGTTTCTTGAACTGTAGTATTCAAGCTTTTGAGGGAAGGGAGGTCATGATTTTCAAGTAATATGATGAATAGATTATCTTCCCTTGAAATGTTTTCCATCAGTCATTTTCTTCAGTCTTTTGATTTTGTCTTAACATTTCTTGTTTCATTGAGTCTTTTTCTGTATGGTCCATTCTAATTTTTAGGATGTTCAATTCTTGCTTAAGGTTTACCACCATCTGTTCTAAGGCATTAATGTTCTTTGCCATTCTTTTTTACTTTGCTTTTCCATTTATTTTTATTTTTTCTAGGTTCTCTTATAGTACTCTGACCAGGACATTCTTTTCTCTGAGGCTCTACTTGGATTTTCTATGGTGTCCCTCTTTTCCTCCTTTACCCTTTGAGCATCTCTCAGTCCAAGGTATTTCTTTATTGTGTCCAATATTTGCTTCTATTTATCCATATCTCCAGCACCAATTTCTGGACTGGAGATTTGTGCTTAGGTAAAACATCTAGTTCATTTTGAAGATAGAGAAATCGAGGCACAGAGTTACATTAGGTCTTCTGCCCCCAAGTTCTGGACCCTTTACTATACTACATTTTTCTCTCAAAGTTACTACAGAAATGACTGCTCTGAAAATAACATAATTGTAAAGTTCTTTATAGTAATAGAGCACTTGTTCAGTCATTATTGCATTTGATCCCTAGAAATAGCATGACATAGTGGAGAGAGTGCTGGCCCTAAAACCAAGAAGATTTGGGTTTCAATCTTCCCACTAACACAGACTGTCTAGGTGACACCGAGCACGCAGACCATCTTAGACTTTGTTTTAAGCTAAAGAAGAAACGGAAGCCATGATACCTGGTGGATAGAGAACTCTATGCAACTTTCTAAGACTCTAAGTTGTAAAGAAGGTATTGAGCTACATAGAAAGAGACAGTTTCTTCACTGAGGAGTTTACAATTCCAATGATACAGATTCAATGCTTATTTTTAATAGTAATCTATATCCCCTGTGAAAAAGAAAGAACTGGTATTATCATTTTTATCTTACTAATGAGGAACAGGAAGCTCAGAGATGTTAAATGGCCCATTCAAAGTCTCTCAGTTGTAGAATGGGGACTTGTACACAAATCCAATATTCTGTGTACTATATATACAACATGGTTTCCACAATGCTCATGTCTCGCTTTTAGGGGTCCAGGCATAGGATTTCATTGATGTAGGCAACTTTTGGTAAAGAAACTCAGACCAGGCATTGTAGTTGTATTGAGAGTTTTGCTTGGGAACCTGAAAGGTTAAGTAACACCCAGAGATATACAGCCAGTATGTGTCTGAGGGAGGACTTAAATAAGGCTAGCTCTCTATCCAGCAGGTATCATGGCTTCTGTTTCTGCTTTAGTTTAAGACAAAATCTAAAATTAAACATGTAGGTATAATGAGGCTCTTCTAAAATTAAACTTTTCTGTTCAGTCCTTAATCTAACCCAGACTGTCTCCCAGACCTAAGCAGAACCTCAACCTTGAGCATCTCTTAGGGTGACAAGCTTTCTAAAAACTAGACACCTGTCTCCAATAACTCAGGCTTCAACATAGATTTGAAGCAAAAAGCCTTTATATAGACCATTTAACTCTTTCCTTTAACTAGCTACCTAAATTCTTAATGATAAGGCATTGCTTTGCATTTTAACAATCTTCCAGGTTGTACCAAATGTGTAATGTCCTAGGTAACCCTCTAACGGTGTGTTGGGGAGGAATGGAACATAGATAATGAAAGCCTTGCTTTAAACAGAAAAGCCAGCCCAGTTTAAAGGGCAAGATGCTCGAATATTCTACTATCCCTTTGATTTTTCTCATCGGAATGTATTGGGACAGCATAACGTCCTGACTTAGAGGAATAGTTTACTCAATGGTCCTTCATAACATTATTGGTTTTTTTCCTCATTCAGGCAGCAAAAAGTTTTTTTGTATAATAATCTAAATGTGAATCTTTGGGAAAATACGTTTAATATAAGTAGAAATTTTATGCCTGAAATTGAAATACCTTTTAATACCACTCTCACAGTTTTCCAGGTTTTGCCAAATGTACACAAATATGTTCCAAATGTGTCTGCCCTTTGTGGGGACCAATTTTTATTCTTTACACCTTCCATCCCTACCCTAAGAGTAATTTGGGCTCCACTAATATCTTTGACTCTTTTATCCCTGCATTCCTCTGAATTTTACTTAAATGGTGGTCACAAATATCCATCTCCACTAAGGTTTAAAAAAAACTTCAGGAGCAGTTTTGTAAAGAAGGAAGAGGAAGAAGAGGAGGAGGGCAGAGGGGAAAAGTAGAAAGAGAGGGAGAAAAAGTTGAGGAAAGAGAAGAGAAGAGAAGGAGAGGGAGAGAGAAGAGGAGGAAGAAAAGAGGAGAAGAAAGAGAAGACAGAAAACTTTAAACCTTAAAGTTTACAAAACACATCACATATATTATTTCATTTAAGCATTACAACTATTTAGTTAAGCATACATCCCCATTTTACAGATGAATTAAATGTATTTAGAAGAGAATGGGCTTGAGGATATCTCTATCACTTGCAGTCTTTTATGATGACAATCGGATCATTATCACCCATGGAGTCAATTCAGAAGTTCCCATCCCTAACCTGTCTCACCCATCTGCTTAGAGTTCTAATTGAGGAGACAGATTTTGACTAATTGTCATTTTCCCCTGTCTTTGATTGAGACCATCTGTATCCACTGTCTCTTTGGATCAGTTATGTGTTTCCATCTTGATTTGGCATATTAGGACAAGGACAGTGGAAGGAGGGCTAAATTCCTTAGTCTGCAGCTTCCCCTCACACAATGTTTGTATACCTGATGTGGAAGCAGACCAAAGTAGAGATTTTTATAGCAATACTTCCCAAAATAGGAAGGGAGTGGGTACTTTCCAAACAACCAGCTTTCATTTCTGCTATAAAACCCTGAGTGATGCTCGCCCTCACAACACCTCAGTGAAGCAGGTAGGTGGTGAGTGATCTTATCCTCATTTTGCATATGGAGAAAATGGCACACAGAGATAAAGTGACTTGCCCAAGGTCACACAGCAAGTCAGTCCCCTGGAGCCAGGGATTGGATCCAGTACTTTTTTGGATCACAATCCATTTCATGGCTTTCAGTGCCAAAATCTCTTTTAAGTTTACAGAGAATTAAATTTTACAACCTAACACCATTGATTCAGAGCTGAAGGGGACCTTAGAATTCATAGAACTCAACTCTTCTCATTTTATGAGGAAAACAACTCCCAGTAAAATAACTTGCTCAAGGTCACACAAATGTGAGGCTCTAGATTTGAACCCAGGTTCTCTCATTCTAAATCCAGCACTCTTTCTGCAATGCCTCAGAGTCTCGATAGCCAATAGTATTAATACAATTTGGCAAAATAGTCATTTCCTGTCTACCTCTCCCAAATCTGAGAGAGCCAAGTCAGATAATTTCTCCTGATTTAAAAGATACCTGTGGCTCCCATGAGTACACCAATTGTTAAATGATCTATTGCTGGAGCTGGTGGGCTGCTGCTGCTGTTGATGCTGTTGTTTGTCCTTCATTCTTGAGGAGGACCATGACACTGGGGTGATGTCATGACTTGCAGTAAATTAAATTTAAGGGAGGAACCTCACTCTCTCCTCCAGAGCCATCTGGGTCCAGTGGCAAGATATATACTGCAGGTGGTCCCAGATAGTTATTGAGGAATGGGTCTTGTTCTTATGTATTTTCACTAATTTCCTGTACATCTTGGATATCAGCTTTTTATCATGGAAATTTTTTGCAGTTTTTTTCTCCAGTTAATTTTTTTTAATTTTTTTTTTTTTTGCTGGGCAATGGGGGTTAAGTGACTTGCCCAGGGTCACACAGCTAGTAAGTCAAGTGTCTGAGGCCGGATTTGAACTCAGGTACTCCTGAATCCAAGGCAGGTGCTTTATCCACTGCGCCACCTAGCTGCCCCTCTCCAGTTAATTATTGAGACAGCAATGATTTTGTTACTGCAAGCACATTTCTATATCAAACTCTTTCTTCATGGGTGCATTTAATTCCCCTTTATCCAGTTCAGCTAAGATCAACCTTCCCATCATATCCAAGCTTTCTCTAAGTTTTTCCAATCTTCTGGTGCACCTCAATTATGGGAAATAGTAAGTTGCTAGCACTTCCTCATTTTTTCCCCCAGTGTATTTCTTTCACCCTACTTCTTCTTTTCTGTGAACAAGAGGAAAACCCAAAAACTTGCATTTTGTCCTTCTTTACTCCCTTTGTGACCCTTGAAGGCAGTGGGATTATGAAGGACCCTTGTTTCTTCTCCCCTTATTAGAATGTATGTAACCAGTTATTTAGCATCTCTTTCTTGAATGCATTTGCTTTCCTGATCATCTCTTTTTTTCCCATGCTTATGTTTCAAAGCTCCATATAGCTTTGTTTTTTTCATCAGAAATGCTTGAAAGTCTTCTATTTTATTAAAGATCCATTTTTTACTCAGTTTTTCATTCTTTATTGCAAGCCTTTTTCTTTGAGCTTTTGGAACATTTCATTCCAAAACTGCATATTCTTTTTACTAAGTGAAAAATAGCTTCATGTAACCTCAACTTTGGTTGCCTGGTACTTGTACTTTTTCTTTCTGGATGTTTACATTACTTTTTATTTTACCTCAGAGCTCTGGATATTGTTTAATGCTATCCATGGATATTTTCAAATTAAAGTTTCTCAGGTTCTATTCATTCTGAATAGTTTTTTTAATGATTTATTGGTATATAGTATTCAAGGTTTTTTGCTTGTTTTTTTCATCTTGGTTTTCAAAGAATCTGATAATTCTCAAGTTATATCATCTTAACCTGTTTTTCAGGTCAGTTTTTTTTCTTCAAAATAAATGTATTTTATCTATTCTTTTAATTTTAGTCTTTTGATTTTGTTCTATTATTTCTTTTCTTATTAAACCATTGACTTCAATCTATTTCTTCTATTTTTTCAGAAATCTATTAATTGGGTAAATTTTTCTACCTTCTATTCTAAGCTATTTATTTCTCCTTTCATTTTTTTCCTGAAGAGTTCTGATTTTCATTTTAAAGGCCCCTTGATGTATTTCTTCCATCTCAGAGTACTTTTACCCAAATTATTTTATTTTTTTGTAGGGCAATGCGGGTTAAGTGACTTGCCCAGGATCACACAGCTAGTAAGTGTCAAGTGTCTGAGGCCAGATTTGAACTCAGGTACTCCTGAATCCAGGGCCAGTGCTTTATCCACTGTGCCACCTAGCTGCCCCCCAAATGATTTTTTTTTGCAGGCAATGGGGGTTAAGTGACTTGCCCAGGGTCACACAGCTAGTAAGTGTCAAGTGTCTGAGGCCAGATTTGAACTCAGGTACTCCTGAATCCAGGGCCAGTGCTTTATCCACTGTGCCACCTAGCTGCCCCCCAAATGATTTTTTTTTTGCAGGCAATGGGGGTTAAGTGACTTGCCCAGGGTCACACAGCTAGTAAGTGTCAAGTGTCTGAGGCCAGATTTGAACTCAGGTACTCTTCAACCCAGGGCCGGTGCTTTAACCACTGTGCCATCTTGCTGCCCCCCCCAAATGATTTTTAATGCTCTTATTTGAATTTGTTATGGCATAACTCTTACTTTTTGTGCTTCTCTTCACCTACATTATTTCTTCATTTTATTCAGTTTTCTTCTGCTTACCCATATTGCCAATTTTAATTCCTAGATTGGGACTTTGTGTCTGAGCCATATTCTGCTCCCAGCCCCAGCCCCTCTTGGAAGGGGAGGGCAGGCCATGCTTAGTTATGTCTCCTTTGGATGCTGTTGCCCCTTTATAGTTCTGGGTGAAGGGGGAGGAAGGAGGCCCTGCATTCTGTCATAAGCCCTGCCTTTGGCCTCTACTGCCTGATGGCCCAAGATGAGTACTGTCCCTGACCCCACCTCAATTTCTTTCTCTTGGTGCCCCCGATAGACTCTTACTGGATTTTGCAATTGCAGACGATTCCAAGAGTCTCCTGGTATTCAGACTGTCTGTGTGTTATACTGGCTTTATCTCTTGCTATGGTTCCAACACCGACTTCAGGCTTCTTGGAAGATCTTCAGCTTTGAACACACTACCTAGCCCCATCTTCTTTAGCAGTAACTGATCAGTGGTTGTCTCCATCACCCACTACTGTTCTGACAAGCTGGAGCTGGGATCCCTCTGTTTTAGTTCCCATTTACAAAAGATTGGAATAACTTCCAGCCACACTGACAATTCTCCCTCACAAAGCCTACAGACTGTACTCTTACCTAGTTGTAAACTGAATAGAGAAGATTACTAGTGTTTCACTTTAGCCTTACTCATCATTGTTTAATCTGGTTTCCTTTAAATATTTGCTGGTCTCCTGTATGCCCTTTTATGTCACCATGTTAGCCAGAAATCCAAGTGTGCATCATTTTTTTGTAATCATCAGGTCTTCAAAGGAGATATGTAAACTGATTTTTATGAAATGAATGCTTTAACTGCTTTAGGAATCCTACAATAAGTTCTCACTTCCCTCTCCCCACTTTTTTTTAACCAAAGAATCTTTAAATGATATGAACAATTTCCCTTAATTTATCCCTGGCAAATTAGGGTATGTATGTGTGTGCATATATACATGTATGCATGTATAAGTATATACATGTATATGTACACCTGCATTTGTTTATGTGAACATATGTGTGTTTGAATATTATGTGTGTAATGAATTGTGGGCTTTGTTTAAAGCTACTTATGCTTACGTAACACATACTTTTCAAGGCACTTACTTCGTCCTATGTGGTAGGTAGTGTAAATATCATTAATCTCATTTTATGGTTGAAGAAACTGAGGCTCACCAAGGTGAAATAATCTGAATAGGATCACACAAGGAGTAAATATTGCTGCTAAAAATAATAATAGCAATCCCCATTCAGGTAGAACTCCAAAGTCAGCTAATGGAGACACCTGTCATTTCAACCTTTACCTCGATCCAATAAATCCCAAACCTTTCACAGGAACAAATAACAAAATGGACCAATTAGAGTTCCCGGTCTCATTTCAGTGTCTTCTCCCCATCAGAGGCAGGTGGTTAGTGAACAATAGGCGAACACCCTTTAGATAATCTCCAGGGTGAGGGGGTAGATAACACCCTCCCCCTACCGTGGGATTGAGTATCAGCTGTCCCTATTGTATACATGAAGAGCACGGAGGATCATGGGAGTGCCAGCACAATGGGGAAACTAGACAGCCATCTGTTTCAGCACCCTAAACCTCCATTCCTGAGAAGGTGAGGTAATTGAAAACACTGGGCTAAAAGGAAGAGAGTGCAGAGTCAGAGCTTAAATGGAAAAGGTCAAAATATGATGAGTACTCACTGAGTACTCTTGAGAAGGTGGAGGGCCTGGATTAAGCTGAGCCAAAGGCCGTGCTGAGCACCTCATCTCCTATCATGGAGAGGTGGTTTGAAGGAAAGTGCAATGGAGTTGGGATGCCTGGGTTCCAATTGTAGCTCAGCCACTGACTTGGTGATTGAGCAAGTAACTTAAACTCTATACATCTCACTTTGTTTACCTGTTAGTTAAGTGGGGATAATAAATCTTGTCCTGGCTACAAGTCCAGAGAGAGGTATCAAAGATAAGGTCTCTGTACTGATGATACTATATATCTAGCAAAGGACACTCAATCCCATTTTACAGTTGAAACAACTGAGGCTCAGAAATTATTTGACTAAATTCATAATAGTAGTAAGTGACAAAGCAAAGATTTAAAATACATCATCTGCCTCCAAATCCAGCATCCATTCCATTAAGCCACATCACCTTCTCTTTTCTAGTTCCATATGGGACAAAATTAAAGGAAATGGAATTCAATTACAGCAAGAGAAGTGTATTTAAAAATTGATGAACTTGACCAAAAGGGACATTAAATTATGGAATAAGTAACCAAAAGAAGGGTAGAGTTTCCAAATCTAGAACCATTAAGAATGATTCTAAACAACTGTCTGCTTTGGTTGCAGAGAGAATGGACCCATGATTTTATTGGTATAGGAATTCACAGATGAGGAAACTCCCCCCACCAAAGCAGGTACACCTTCTCTGCAATTTGTTGTCTTAAAGAGTTGAATGACCTGACCAGTCACAGCAAGAATGGATCAAAGTTTGTCCTTCAAGCCTGGTCTTCCTAACTTCTATTACACTATGCTATAGCTCATGTTTATGATATATTTCATTTATGATATATTTTATTATGTAGCACATATCAGATTATAGCAAATGAGTGTCCAAGAAGAGTTTGTATAGCTTCCTGAGGTGCCTAACTTGTACCTATGGAGTATATTAGCTAATGATGGTCTTCCCAAACATTAGGTAAATAGGAAAATAAGCTACCTCAAAGAAGGGGATTTAAAATTTTCAAGTAAGAGCAAGGGCACAAGGAAATAGTGAATGCAAAGGCAGAAATAACACCTGATTCACAGCAAAGACAGTCTTCCTGAAGATGTCACAGGCTGCATGAGGCTATGGGGATGTCCCAAGAGAGGACAAAGGAAGAAGATAAAGTGAAGTGGGGAGGGTGAGGAGCACAGGAGGAGGAGAAGAAAGGCTGTAATGGAAGAGATGACGCAGTCCTTCAGCTCTCATCTGGTTGGCATTTGCTCCAAGTGCAGCGTTTTCAGAACACTCTCCAAAGGAAAACCAGACTTCTATCACATACAGAGTTAGCCTTGACATTCAGAACTCATCCATCTTCTTAGTGTTTACCGCTATATATTAACAAATAAAGGAAAGGGAATCACAGCAGAGACCTTCAACCCTGCTTCATAGTTCCCAGTGCTCTTGCTTTGGAAGGTTTTCTCTTTCGTCCTTTCCTCAGCCTACACTCAGCACCAATGCCCTCCTTTTTTTGTTCCCTCCCCAGTTTACCCTGGAGTGAAGAGTTGTGTATAATATCAAAGCTGATGTGAAGAGGCCGCTGATGGCAGCCAGATGAGAGTGGCCCCTCAGTATAAACCAGTCCTTTTTTGGACTTACTTTCTTCCGTTGATTGAATATTTACACACTGAGATCAAGACACCACCAAAGCTCACCGTCTGAAAATATGTTCATGCAATTCTCCTTGGTTAAAGCACTGATTTGAATACAGCTCTGGCTGTCCTATGACTCACTACCGTGGGCCTCTGTTTTCTCATCTATAAAACAGGGATGATAACAAATGCACTGCCCACCTCACAGGGCTGTTAAGAGGAAGGCAGTTTGTCAGACTTAAGGAGCTGGGATAATAACAGTTACCACTTCTAAGTCCCTTAACTGTTTGTAAAGGGCTTCCCTCATAACCCTGTGGGTATGTCATTATCCTCATCTTGCAACTATATTATTATTATCCCACAAGAGTAAGAATGCTTTGCCTCTGTATGGTGTGTCATAGTTCTTAAACATTTTCTCGAATATTGTCTCATTTCATCTTCACCACAGCCCTGTGGGGGAGGTGGGACCAACCTTTAGCACTATTTTACTGATAAGAAAATTGAGACTCATCTTGCCCAAGGAACATACCTAATAATATCTAATAATAGCTGGAACTAGGACTAGAATGGATGTCTTCTGAATCAATTACTGGTACTCTTCCCATGCCACCTCTTCTGGATTTAAGAGCATTATAGAGCCAAATAGGTTCAGTAATAATTACACCTTGCACCAGCCCCAACTTATGCAATGGTTGGGCCAAGGGAATTAATCATTTTACAGTTATAAATAACCATGATAGATGTAAAGGACTAATGAAAACACAAAGTTCAATAATAACTGAAGTTCAAGTGTCCTAGAAGGTTATTTTATATGAACTCTATCAGGCATGGCTATTCTTAGGCCAATTTAATCTTTCTAGTTCAGTTTAAGAACAATCTCCCTGATCAGATAAACTCAATTGATAATAAGTAGCATTTGCATACATTACCTTGTTTAAGTCTACCAATGTGGCATTGCCTTCTTTTTACAGATGAGGAAACTGAGGCTCTGAGTAGGTAACATAGCCAATAAGTGTCAAGTAGTATACAAAGCTTGGTCTTTCTGACTCCCAGCTTCACTACTTTTTAAAACTAGAAATTTTACTGGAGTTAATTATCCTTCTGTAGTCCCAATGACCTTATACTCTATTGCTCTCCTTCAAAAGTATCCCTATCACTGATGATGCAGAAGTGACCAAACAACAGGTCTAAGAATAAAATGTCCTCTTTTAGTGATGGAGTATTGGAATAGTGAAGGGAGAGAGTGTTAAATCTAAAATAATCTAGGACCAGGGTTTAAATGAGACTTACTTCCCTAGTCCAAAGAAATCTCTCCTTCTCCTAAAGTCTTATGGTATTTCCACAGATCTTTACCATAATTATTTTTTTATAAAAAAAAGAATTTTTGAATTAACTTTATGCATATAAATTGTGTCTTCACAGCTAGATTGGAATGTCTTAGAGGGCAGGGACCATTCCCTTACCCTCTTTGTGTACCCCCAGGCATACACAACTTTATAAATTTCAGGTCCTAAAATATCTGCTGATCGACTAACTTGCAAAGTAATGTTTGTTCCTTTGCTTTGGGGGAACATTTTCAACTCCATAGGGAATTTAGAGACATTAACACATATTCCTGGGGGGAGAATGCCCTTAGGCTTAATACCCAACCCAGTTCTCAAGTTTTGTGTCATCAAAGTGGGGAGAAACACCATGCTTTCCCAACTGCAACTACTAACTCTCTAGTATGATATCTTTTCTGTCCAAGTTGTCACCTAGCAACATATTTTATCAGCTCTCAGTTTCCATGGTACCAAGGGCTCAATATTTCCCCTGCTGACTGTCAGATGAAAAGTATGGGACAATGGAACATGGAGGTAAGTAGAGATTCAGCTCTATCTGAGTGGAAAGAAGTGTTTTCCTGATCCTTTGGCCTGGTCCCAGGGAAATGTTCCTTGGAAGCTGATCACAAAGATTCCCCACATTCCAGTCCCAGACACTAGATTTAGTAGCTATGCTCTTCTTTAGGCCAGGAGGTGAGCAGGGTGGAAGAGGGATTGCTCGCTGGATGAGTATTATCAAATAAGAAACCAACAACCAGAAGAAGGAACTTCAGGGAACACACGATGTAAACAGATCGTGAGGGAATGTGTTTGGTTCATTACTCTTTGATGGACACATGAGTTACGTTGCTTTGGGTTTTCCAGTAAAAGAAAAAAACAATCTCCTACGACTTCAGTTAATTCAGAGAATATGGGAAAATAAGTCAAGGTTTTTGAGACAGCAGACACACTTACCAACCACATTTAGAAACACAACTGGATTTCTGACTGAGGCAGGGGGAAAAATAATTTATTCCCCGATGTTAGATGTCTAGACTGATCTGTGCCTTCTAGTCTCGTACTGATTTTACATCAGCATTTTTCCTTCCCAGATTCCCCTCTAGCCAGTCTCTGAAATGTAAAGTTTTTTGTTTCTTCAGAAGTAACTGAGGTTGCTATGGGGTGGAAAAGTGTGGAGGATTTGGGTAATATTGTGAAAGTAGGGGAAGAAAAGAAAGAAAAAAGTATGAATGGGAAGGGACACAGGTGAACAGAGAAATGCCATATTAAGGGAAAGGTGATTAAAGCTAAAGACCCTGGAGCAGATTTCCTTTTGTCCCATTGAGAATAATATCCTGGCTAGATTACACAAGTTAATGAGAAGGGATTGGAAAAATCTGCCTTCTGTTTTGGCTGTTGACCAAAGGTGGAATTCAGCCTTGGGAATCCGAAGGTAGAGGAAGTAACCCCTAAATATTGTTATATAGCTATGAGCTACTGTACATGGTTCCCAATAGTAGTAACTAAAGGTTTTCCCAGAAGAATCACATCTCATGTGAGCAAATGAAGGTACAACTCCTTACAGCCAATTTAACAAAATGGAACGGAAGAACAAAAGGAAAAACTATAAGACTTTTTGTGCTTTGTAGTTTAGTGGAAAGAATGTTGAAATTAAAGCCAGGTAGGTATGGAGTTAGGAGAATTCTGTCTCAGACAGACTCTATGTGACCAAGGGCAAGTCACTTAACTCTCCAAGCCTGTTTCCTGATCTGTCAAAATCATAGGGTAGATGTGAAGATCACATGAGAAAACTATGTAAAGGGCTTTTTAAGCCTGAAAGCCACCATATAAATGTCTGTTATTGGAGTAATTATTATCTCATTCTTACCTTTTTCAGTGGAGGGGTTATAGAAATGGTCATGAGATAAGTTGCTAGCTACTATTATTTTGCATTTGACATTCTACAGATTATTACACAGGTAAATAAAATAATATTTTCATAGTTGAATAGAATTATTGCATTTTAAACTCATTTTTTATAGGTTGACTCAGTATTCTTGGTGTAATTCCAGTAGTAGAAACAACAAAAGGGATGATGTGTACCTCCTTCAGTTCCCACACAAACTTGGTCCCCTTTATTAGGTTCTCTATATTTTGACAGCTTTTCATTCTACATTATTTAGAGATTATGAATATTTGATATAATATTTGTTTTGAAATAATTGTTCTTAAGTTTTTCTAGATTAATGTTATGTCTAAGCAATTGTGGGCAGCAGTTCAAATTGTGAAAATGATTGAGTTCCAATAGAGTTTATTGGTTGACTTCTCCAGGATATTTTGAAGTTTGTATTTATAGTATGGAGACTTGTTGTCTATCAGCTCATAAAAGGTAGAGAGGTTCTGATGTATATCTAGTTACCAGAACATGTCTTGCTCAGAATTTACACTAAATTTAGGATGCGTATTGATAACCTTTTGGTAATTTGGTAATGACCTGGTCTTGGATTGCCATCATTAACCTATTTCCCATGACCTACCCATTTGTCAATATACAGGCTGGCTAAGTTTGTGGAGATGTCACCCATGGAAAGTCATTTAATTATATCTCAATTAAAATTAAATAAGATAATATAAGTAAAAGTGCTTATCACAGTGCCTGGCATATTGTAGGTGCTATGTAACTGCTTATTCTCTTCCTCTCCCTTCCCTTCCCTTTCTTTCCCTTCCACATCTTTGGACCTTAGTCTTTTCACTGGCTTCATCCAGGAGTAAAGCAATTTAAGCTATTGCTTCAGTTAGCAATTTTGGATTAGCTATATCCAAGGGCACATACCTGCTGGTTATCAGCTTTCACTATTGCTGAGTAGAGTGATATCTGGTTGTTCCAGAAGGATTTATGTAGTTTTGGGACTTATCATTGTGCTTTCAGGATGTCTATCCTCTTCTTCCTTTTTTTGGTGAGAAGTGTTTATTTTTATGCAGCTGTCTTGGGCTTTGTGTTTTATTGTATGTGTTTTATAAAGATACTATCCAAATCTGGTATAATTCATTTTACAATTCTGAAAGTCTACATTTAGGCTAATGTTGCAAAGATGTTAATTGCTTTGCATGTGTTATCCTCATTGATGTCAGGATGTCAGTAAATAAGGTATTCAGCAATAGCCTTCAATTTGATATTTTTTATTATTATTTTCATTGTTATTATTATTCTTATTAGTAGTCTATAAATTAGTTTGCTGCCACAGGAATTAGGAGAGTGACCATTATGGAATATAAAGAGAGTGTAAGAAGAGATAACCTGGCAAAGATTTCTAAGTAGCAGAAGTTCTTTCTCTGATTAAGCAAAAACTCAATTAAGATTCAAAGCAGACAATGTCCACACAATTTGCATACAGCTTAAGTGAAGTCCATTTATATAGGGGTTGCTCAGGAAGTCAATTTTAAACAACTACACCATCACACTCCCTATAACTCAATCTCTTCTCCCTGCAAAATTCCAGAAGACTTAAGGAACACATTTATTTCTAGAAGAAATAATGCAAAATATGAGAAGATAAACTTGAGGTGAATGAAAGAAAGGTATGACTTGTCCAAAAATTATGAGAGAGAGATTTTCAAGTCCTTAGCTGTTTTTCAAACATCAGAGATACTACTTTGAGCCCAAAGACTATATCTATGGAGGAAAGGAGTGAGCAAGGATGGACCCTCAATCTATGAGACTGACTTCTAAGGGAATTGAATTGTTACTAAAAAATATCAAGTTACCTTTTTTAGCTGAAGGCAAGCAGAGCTAGCCTCCTCTAATGCTGCGTGATCACACTCAGTTTTTCCATCATCACATTTTTTTTTCCAAATGGAGGTATATTGCACATTAAAATCCACAACCCTAATCAAGTATTCAGCTCCCAGGGGCAGAGTTGATTATAGAACACTTAGTACTATAAAACACTTAGCTTTTATAGCATTTGAAAGAAGAAATATTATTTGTATAGAAAGATATGAGATATTATTGTATAAAAAGAATTGTGCTTGTACTCAAACCTGGGTCTGAGTTCCTGCTATAACATTTACAAATTGTGTGACCCTGGACAAGTCACTATACCTCTCTTATCTTCAGTTCTCATTTGTTGAATGAGGGAGATCAGACTAGATGATTTCTAAGGTCCCTTCCATCTCTAACATGCTATACATATAGTACAGAGAGATAAGAAAAGGGCTAAGATTTGGGATTCAGTGGACTGCTATCCAACACATGCTAAAACAAAACAAAACACTACTTTTTATTATATCACTCCTCTACTCAAAAACCCAATCCCAGAGGGATGTGCCTGACTTTCATGATGCATTATAATTTGGCCCCATTCTACCATATCCACCAGTACTCCCCAGTGGTGGCTGTAGAAAGACAAGCACACTAATCCACTGATGAAGGAACTGGTAATTTGCAAAACAATCTGTAAAGCAATAATTGTGTAACTATAAAATGGCTACAAAGCCCAGTCTCTTTGACCCAGAGATTTTACTGCTAGTCATATATAACAAGGCGGTCAATGATTTTTTTAAAAATGAAGGAACTAAAGGAAGGAAGGCCTTATAGCCACTGAAATACAGCAGTACTTTTTGTGGTAGCAAAGAATGGGAAACAAAGTATATGCCCACTGATTGGGCAAACAAACCGTGATACATGAATGTACTGGAACATTACTTTGTTATAAGAAACAATCATGATGAACACAGAGAAGCATGGAAAGGCTTACATGAACTGACAGCGATCTAAACAGAGCTGAGAAAACAATATATAAAATAACTGTAACAATATACGTGGAAAGAACAAGCACAAAATTGTAGAAATATTTTATTATTTGAGCCAATTTGTAAAACTATAAAGAAACCTTGCCCTGCTCTTTATATTTATGAGTTAAGATGAACTGGACCTATATTATGTGATATGATGCCACATTGGCTAAAATTCCCACATTAATCATTTCTTTGGTTTGAGTCATTATGCATCCAGGAAACTCCTATTAATAAGATGTTTCCTGGGGCAGCTAGATGGCGCAGTGGATAGAGCACCGGCCCTGGAGTCAGGAGTACCTGAGTTCAAATCCAGCCTCAGACACTTAACACTTCCTAGGTGTGTGACCCTGGGCAAGTCACTTAACCCCAATTGCCTCACTAAAAAAAAAAAAAAAAAAAAAAAAAAAAAAAAAAAAAGATGTTTCCTAAGGGGAGGAAGGAAATGGCATAGTAACATTAGCATACACTAATATGTTTTATTTCAATAAGATCCATGACCTCATGGAAAGGTCCAAGGGATGGGTAATAATGCTATGAGGTAGGTAATGCCAGTACTGTCATCCCTCTTTCACAGATAGAAAAACTGAGGTTAAGTGGCTTGCCCAAGGTCTCACATATAGTTAAATTGCAAAGCAAAGCCTAAAAGTTGGGTCTTGTGACTCTTAAGATCAATAGCATTACTACTATACTGAACTGCTTCTCTAGAGACAGAAGCCAAGCAATGGTCAAAACAAACTTTCTTTACTTTATTTTGACTGAGTGGCAGCCCTGAGTACAAAAAATAAATTATCTCCTGTCTTTCTTAGAAAAATGGAGTATTTTCTTTCTTTGCACATTCCTATAGATACTGAAAGGAAAAATCAAACCAATTAAATATCAATGCCCATGCCCTAATATTCTAACCCATTTCAAGGATAAATCCCCAACTCATGTCACTGTGTTTTTTTTCCAATATAAATGGATTTGTATGTTTCCTCTGGTGATGCATATTGTAACCCATCCATATCTGCTCATCTTGCATGACTTCCATCCATGGCCTCACTGGAAGCTTTCTTTGCTTTGCCTTGACATCAAGATGATACCACAGGAGCACTCTGGCTGTAGCAACTGGCATCCTTTGCCATCACCACATGAAGAAACCATTGCATTTTATCATACAACTCCTTTGATGACATCCTTTATTCCTGTTTTTCTCTGAATTTTGTTGTTATATGTTGCATTCTGTTCATACCTACCATGTGCCCCTCTATTGCCCTGTATGATAGTTATTTTCAATTGTTTGAGGACTATTGTGTTCAGTGAGTTACAGGCATGTAATACATGAATTTCCCTTTCCCCATTTTATTTCCTTTCCCTTGATCCTACTGATCCAGTTTGTGTTTTTTTAAGTTCATTCTTGTTAAATAAATCCTGATCTGTTTTGAGGGAGGCTGTCTCCTTTCTTGCCCCAATATTGTGGTGAGCCAGTTAGCTATATAAATAATTGTTATTTGAGATTTTTATGACCCAATCTTTTGGCTAGAATTAAAAACAAACAAACAAAAAAAAACCTTGGCACGCGCACTGGCCTCTGGGGCTCTGCAAATGGCACAGTGCTCCATCCATTGGTTGTAGCCTTTGCTATGGTGCTGGTACCTCATGTCATCACCACTCGCCAACACCTACATGGGCCTGGCAAAATTATAATGATTGGAAGCCTAGTGAGGGCAGTCATGTGACTGTCAGAGCGGCTGGCCAATTGTCCGGGGGCTGTGTGTGGTCAGCCTGGGGTCTGCTGGGAAGAAGGGAGGGTTTTCCGCCATTCTAGCTTGAAGCTGGAAGGCGACAGGATGCTGCTGTGTGTTCTCAGCTGATTCCTGGGTGGTGGTGTTGTTCAAGTTGTATAATTTCCCTTTCCCCATTTTATTTCCTTTCCCTTGATCCTACTGATCTTGTTTGTGTTTTTTTAAGTTTGTTCTTGTTAAATAAATCCTGCTCTGTTTTGAGGGAGACTGTCCCCTTCCTTGCCCTAATATTGCGGTGAGCCACTTAGCTAACACTCCCCAATTAAAAATTGGTCCCCACAGTTTTGGCAAGCCATCCAGGAGTTGATTAACCTAGAGAATTTCTTTACATTCCCCCCCTTTTTAAGCCACTTAGCTAACACACACTCCCCAATGAAAAATCGGTCCCGACAAGAGTATTGATAGATTAGAAAGATGGCCTTTAGTTTCTGGTAGAACTTGAAGTCATTAAAATTTCCTGAAGGCAATCTAGTTCACTGTCCTACTATTTATTTAACGTGTTCTTTGGACTGTTAGTACCAGCTAGTCAGATAGTCAGTCATCAAGCATTTATTGGACACTTATTATGTGCCAGGCACTGTACTAAGTGCAGGGGGCAAAACAAAAGCGGGGGGGGGGGGGAGGTGGAATCTCCTACCTCAAAGAGCATATATTCAAAAGGAGGAGATGACATGTAAAAGGTATATAGATGCAAGACACTTACAGAGTGGGTGGGAGGTAATCTTATTGGGGAAGGAAGCTCTCTAGTAACTGGGGAGACCTAGAAAAGCCTTCTACAGAAAGTATCATTTGAGTCTTGAAGGAAGCTGGGGGTTCTAAGAGGAGGAGACAAAGAGGGGAAGCAAGTGTTCCAGATATAGATAGCTAGATAGCTGGATAGCTTCATGGATGGATGGATGGATGGATGGATGGATGGATGGATGGAGAGAGAGAGAGAGAGAGAGAGAGAGAGAGAGAGAGAGAGAGAGAACGAACAAGAGCGAGAGAGAGCTCTATAGAGGTTTTCCATTCATCTGCACATCATTATCCATTATCCAGTGAATTCCTCAACTTCCTGATATCTTTGGGTTTTTTTTAATGGACTTATGATTTCATTAGTGTAGGAACATTATGTAATGAATTGCCCTCCATCAATGCAGATCAAGGAACTCGGTATACCTTAGAGAGCCACCTGGAGCAATGGCTTTATTAAATGTCTTGTCCATGATCAGACACCTATTTAGGTCCAAGGTAGAATCTGAACCCATCTCCCTGATTGTGTCCAGTCCTCTATAACATGCTATGCTGTCTCCATTCTTAATATGTTGTTATTGTTTAAATCGCAAACTTCGAGAAAGCCTTTGTTGTGTTTATGTTTTTTTGATAGGGGCAAATGCTCCACAACTACCACCTTTTACACCCGGGAAAAGACCAATCACTGAGGAGAAAGGTAAAGTGGAATGATCAGGCTCTGCTATTGTTTTAAAGGCTGGCTTTAAAGAGCATATAGATCAAGCAGAGCTAAGAGTTATCATCCAATCTATTTGCATTTTATGTAATAATGCCCTAATGATTCAATTAGCATCGATTCTTCAGCTACAACAATATTTTCTGCTGGATCCAGTAATTTAGCCCTTACTGTTGATTGATACAATCAATTACTTTAAGTAATGGAGCCATTTGCAAGAAATTTGTTTAATAATTCACAAGTCAATTTTAAGACTTTTTGGGAAAGAAGAACAGGCAGAAAATGTGAAGGGGGCAATAAAGAGAAGTTTGGAAAAGCTTTCTACTAGTTAAGAACTGGGTCCTTTCCAGAAAAGGAGCAGAAACCCAGTCATTGGAGGTATTTTAGATACTCTTGAGAAAAACTCTGGGAACATCCTATGTGATGTCAGAGATTATGCTAACTGACCTGTAAAGTCAACTTGAGCAGCTCACCCCTGATAACATACTCTGATGTTATTCCTAAAGGGCAACTCACTTGCCTTATAGCTTCATCCCAGCTGTGGATTACACTAAAAGCCTTTTGCAGAAGGAAATATTCTCCACTGGAGGAGTTTGGATATTGCAAAATGTGGAAAGGTTCATGTGCTCTCCCATCCCTTTCTGCCTGTCCAAACCTAGCAGTGGCTTTGTTATAATAATGGCCTTGGGGCAATCTTCGAAAAGCACAGACCTGACCTATGTTGGTCCCCTGAACAGAAATCTTTTGCCTCTAGGATAACATACAAACCCTCTGTTTGGTATTTATGGCTTTCCACAATCTGACTCCAGCTTGCCTTTTCAGACTTATTCATAGAATTAGAAAGTGCACTCTGTATTCCAGCCATACCAAGAAATCAAAATTCCATCTCTGATTCTCTGTGACTTCACACAAGTAGACCCCTTATGCCTGGAATGCACTACATCCTCATCTGCCTCCAAAGATCCTTAGTTGCCTTTAAGGTTTCTGTTCATTAGCCACCTCCTGGGAAAATCTTCCTTGATAGTTTCCTAGTGCTTTGTGCTTGTTGTTTGTGTTCATTCTCGTGTTCTCTCTCTCTCTCTCTCTCTCTCTCTCTCTCTCTCTCCTTTCCTTCCTTCCTCCCTTCTTCCCCTCCTTCCTCAGATTATCTTGTATTTACTTATTTATTTACATATGTATCCCCCAGAATAATATCAACTCCCCTGAGCAGGGATTTTTTCCATTTTTATTTTTGTATCCTGGTGACTAGGAGAGAATAGGCTCTTAACACATATTTCTTGAATTGTTGAACTGAATTGCATGTGTCTAGGAGATCTGTGTGATATTTATTTCTATTTTTCTATATTAAAAAATCTATGTAATTTTCATATCTAATTTTTTCTATTTTCCACATCTAATTTCTTTATATCTGAAATATAAAGTTCCTCAGAGCTCAGCAAACCCTAACCACAACTGAAAAGGAATCCCTTCAGTATGACTTTTGATAATTGTTCATCCAGATCTCACTTAAATATCTCTACTGCTTGGGAACACCCCTAGAAAAAGACAAGGAGAACAATGACAGCTTGTATTTATACATCACCTTCAGGTTTACAAAGCACTTGACTCGCAAAAATTCTGTGTAATTATTATCAGGAAACTAATCTTCATAGAGATGTAGATAATAATGTGGTAGTATGTAAATTAACCAGGACAAAATAAATAAATACATTTATTGACTTATACAGTAAATCTTATAACTTTTCCTACCATTGAAAAACATTTAATATGCAACTTTTTGCTACAACTATTTGTTTGACATGGTTTGGCATTGAGTTCAAACAATTTTGACACATATTCTTTAATTCATCATGAAACTGCACTTTTATCCAATTAGATAATAAGTATACTTTTGATGAATGGTTCATTTTTCAAAGTTGAGCCCTGATTATTGTCCATAAGTTCTCTTTTCATTTTTTCCCTTCATCAGTTTTCAATAAGGTTTAAAACAAAGAATTCCCAGGCCACTGAAGCATGTTTAATCTCCAGCTCTTGGATGAATTTTTTTAACCTTTCATGATTTGTGGCATGATGCAAAGTTATGTTGTTCCTTCTCCACTTAGGAACTTCTGTCATTTGAAATAATTCTACTTTTCAAAATGCCAAAATTTTTTATCAGTTTACCATTCCTTCAATGAAGACAAGACTTCTAGGCTCTTGGTAAAAACGTTTCTGGTATTTTTTGTTTTCTTTTGTTTTGTTTTGAGGGGGTGGTGGGCAATTTTTACAATCTGATGAAGATCCCAAGATCTCACAGGCTCACCTGGAATTATTATGACAATTGTGAATTAAATGAAAACATTAATTTCAATAGTAAAAATTACCTTTTTCCAACATTAAGTATTCCAGTCTTTGCACTGTCTTGCTCATGATGAGTGTTGTTTTTTTCTCCATAGCAGTGGTTAGCAGCTAATTTTTTTACTGGTCTTCTAACTATTCTACTCTCTATGCATTGTGGCCTTGAATAATCCTTGAAACATTTGACTTCTCCACAACTATAGCCACTATAATATTTCTGAAAGTCATTAAATGTGCTCTCTTTTCTCTCCTTTTCCACTTCTCCCCTCCCTACATGGAAAGAAAGAAAAACAACTCTTATAAAAAAGTGTGTAGTTAAGCAAAGCAAATTCCCACATTGACCATGTCCAAAAATATACATCTCAGTCTTCACCTTGAGTCCATCTCTGTCAGGAGGTAGGTAGCATGTCCCATCCTAAGTCCTCTAGAATGATATTTTTACAAGGTTCTTGTTTTTCTTATAAGTTCTACCCACCAATGAGATCATAGGTTTGGACCCCTTCTCTGCACCCCTCCCTCACAAATAAAACAAAACAAAATCCTCAAGAAATAAAAAAGTCATTGATAAGGAATTTCCAGCAGTACTGGGAAGTCACTCTCCAACTAGAAAAGTGCAATGAAAACAAGTTATTGAACACTAGTTTTCTATCCAGGTATTTCTATCATACCTCCCTATTAAAAAGTTATATAGCCAAGCTAACCCAGCATAATTCCTTCTTTTTGACCAAATAATAGGAAGAAAATTTCAAGCCCAACAGATCATGCTGGATTCTCTTCTCTTCTCTCAACCTTATTATGGGGGAACTATGAAGGGAATCAGATATTTTCTTCCTCTAACATAATGTAAATCAAATAAGATCATGGAAACAAATCTGTGTTACCATCTCTTGGGAATGTCTGGGGTAATGGGGTACAAGAAAGGAAAGCAGAAAATGTTTCACATTTTCACAATAGAAAAATTTTTCTATTTCTATAGAAGCATGTTTAGGAAACCCCAAGAACCAGTGACGAGGGTGGGGGGGATAAATGGCAAAGGTTTTTTGTTGGCATTTTAATAAAGTGACCACACCAACAGAAAGTCGCATCTTCACCAACCCCATGGCACCAAGACTCTTGATGGTAATGCATGACCCAGACTGGCCAGGCCCCAAGCCCATTCACTGTTGCATTTGCCAAAGGCCCAAGGCTACTAGCAGGAAGACAAACCAAACAATGGAACCATTTACACAACAGGATTTAGAAGATGTAAGCCACCAAAACTCAAACCAGCAGAACAGGACCAGGATTAGAAAGTGCAGCATTTTCATTGTGGTAGAATCTTCAGAACATTGAATACCCCAGAGACCAAGTTTAAAATCCCAGAGTCTGAAGACTGTGTTCTTCAACACAGTGTTAGGCCCCCCTGTTCTGAGGGCTAAGGTGCAAAAGCAGGTGAACAATCTCTTCTCCAGTGCCGGGCTCTTAGACTGTTCAAGAGGTTGCAGTTATTGCCATGGCAATCTTGCCTTTGTGATGGTGTCCACCTTTGTTTTTCAACACACTTCCCTGTCCTGTTGAAGTAATGGCAATGCTGGGCTCAGAGGAGCCCTGGGTTAACTTCGAAAAATCCAACAGTAAAATTGACCAAGATTGTCAAGAACTTTGAGTCCCGAAGTTATGGAGTAGTGGATGAAGGAAGAGAGAGTTGCTGAAGTCACTCTAGGATGAGGCATAGAGAAGAAGGCATACTATCTTTGGTATTTTCATTTAAGGCCTAGAAAGTTTTGGTTCCCCACAAAAAAGCTGAGTAGCCCCCCTTGCATAATCTACTTTGAACTTCTCTTCTGAGAGATCACCCCCTAGAGCTTTAAAGATGATGTTGCTTAAGGAGAGCTCTATACAACTCTACACACACATATATGTATGTGTGTATGTGTACATGTATTGCAGCAGAAGAAATCTGACCATGACAGTGAGTGTCATGGTAAAGTAGAAAGGGAACAGAATTATGAGTCAGGAGACCTGGGTTCTAGGCCTAGCCTTGCCACCATCTTGCAGTGTGAATTTGAGATTGTCATTCAATGTTTCTGGGCCTGAGTTTCCTCATTGGTAAAATTGGAGCAGTAGTGGTAACGATTTCTGGTTTAAGTATAAGTTGCATCAAATGACCCTTGAGATCCTTTCCAAGCCAGATTCTATGATTCTAAAATTAAATAATAGCTGTAATCAGCCTATATATCTAACTAGTTCCACCATTCTGTGATGATAATTTATTGAGGGAAGGATGTTGTAGACTTGGCAGCATTAGAAATTCGTGGTGTTAAGACACACACAAAGCCCATTCTTCTTTAATAGTGTAGCAAAAAGACCCTTGAATTGGGAGTCAGAGAATGAGATGTTGGACTAAAAATGACATCTCAAGGTCCCTTCTATGATCCTAGATTACATTTGACATATAATTGGTGGCAATGGACTAGCACTGAAAACGAAAATCAGAAATTGGTTCTATAAGTACTGTCTGTATAATCATATACATCAAAACTCAGTCACTCCACCTACCACCTCTTTGTCCCATAAGGGTGGATCTTAAATAGTGCTCTATTTTACGTAGGAATAACACTGATACATGCTTATGTCCCTGGGGCTGCTCAGGTGTAGCAGCCTCCTAGAAGTGGGGATGGAACGTAGGATTTTCCTAAGCTTGTGATTTTATGATGTACTATTCTTCCAAGAAAAAATAGTTCACTGTTAAGCAGTAGGGTGTTTTTTTTTGTTTTGGGGGGGGCTTGGGGGGGGTTTGCGGGGCAGTGGGGGTTAAGTGACTTGCCCAGGGTCCCATAGCTAGTATGTGTCAAGTGTCTGAGGCCGGATTTGAACTCAGGTACTCCTGAATCCAGGGCTGGTGCTTTATCTACTGCGCCACCTAGCTGCCCCCAGCAGTAGTTTTAAAATGAATAACCAATGATTTTCTGGGTGAAACAATTAGCCCTGAGTTGTTTCATTTATTGGCATAGTCACCATAAAATGCCAGGGTTGGTGCAGTGCCCAGCTGCTAACCAGACTTGTCTGAACTGAGCAGGGGAAAATGAAAGATCAAAGTTGGATCCTGGCCAAACAGCTTCCTCGACTTTGTAGCTCCAGATGTTAGCCTGTCATTGTAAACCAATTGACTTAATTGGGAATTTCTTTGGAACCATTCAGCATTCCAAGTCCACCCCAACAATGCAGTGGTAAATAGAATATGAGAAAAGCAGGAAAGGCAAGACAAGATTTCCTTGGAATTAACTGACCATTTCCTACCATGATAAGCATTACCTCCCAACCACCTTTTTTTAGACCAGGTTGGACTGGTGGGGAGACAATTGGACCTTACAGTCTCACACTCGATTTTCTTTACATTAAAAATATTGCTTTTCCCTCCCATGAAGCCTCAGTCTGACATATATGATGAAAGGCTTGGAGGCGTATCTTTAATTTTGTGCTCTTCAGTGTGAGGTCTTCAGCAACAGCCCACTGTCAAAGCAGCACCCCCACTTCTACCCCCAGTACAGAAAACCCTAATAGGTATTACTATTCCTCTCAGTATATACTGAACACAAACTCCAGGGAGATGCCTTCCTATTCTTCCCAAACTTCCTTTTGCTTTTGATTGAAACAGTTCACCAATCTACAACCGGATCATCTGAAACACTTATTGGTAAGCACAAGGAGGCTAGGACATAGGAGAATCTGCTTTTCTATATGATTTCATGTCTTAAAAAGCAAAGAAAACAGATATAAATACAATCTTGTGAAGTCGCCAGCACAGAGCCAATGAGGGAGAAGTGAAGATGATACCGGGAATAGAGTTGCATGATTGGAGAGAAATTCAAGGACTATCTAATCCAACCTCTACCTGAACCAAGATCCTCTCTATAACTTAACTGACAAAATGGCCATCCAAACTTTGTTTGAAGACCTATGGTGATGGGGACACCTTCCCTCTACCTCCCTCCACACCCTACCACCAAGTCAGATCTTCCCATCTCATGATGGCTCTAATTGTCAGAAAGTTTTCCAAAAAGCAAACTGAAATTCCCCTCTCCAATGTCTATCTATGTCTATCAATGTCTATTTCTGCCCTCTGGGGTGAAAGAGAAGCAATCTAACCTTCTTCCATATATTCCATATATCCTTCACATACTTTAGACAGTTATTAAGTATTCTTTTTCTTAGGCTAAAATATCTCCATTTTGTCAAATGGTTCTTACTTCCTGAAAAATGCCTCCTAGAGCTGGACAGAGTAATCTTGGTGTGACCTGACCAGGATAGAACATAAAGGGGCCATCATCACTTCCCTTGGCATCCACTCTCTGCCTCTCTTTAAAGCAGTCCAAGATTGCATTAGCTTTTTGGCTACAACATCATACTGTTAACTCATGTTGAAGCTGACTCCTATAGAACTTGAAATCCCCTAAAACTCCTAGATCTTTTGGAGATGAACTGCTGTCTAACCATATAGACCCCATCTTTTATTTGTGAAGTTGACTTTTGAACTCGTGTGATATTAAGCACTATTAAATTTCATTGTAATCAAATTAGCCTGATGCTTTAGCCTGTTACAATGTTTTTCAAATCATTACTGTCATCCGACATAGTTATTGTCCCTCCCAGATTTGTGATATCTGAAAATCTGATAATCCTTTCACCTAGGCCTTTCTTCAAGTCATTCAGTATATGTTAAAACACCATAGAACCAAGCAGATTCCTGGGGTATTCCATTAGAGACTGTATCCCAATTAATGTTAAACTATTTATTACTATTTTTGAAACCAGCTATTCAACCAGTTTGTGAATTAATCATTAAAAACATTTGTCAAAATATTTGCTAAAATTCAGTTAACCACATACAAAGCAGTACCCATAATCTACGCCTTCAAGAAAGGAAATGAGGCTCTGACTACTCAATTCAGACCCTCATCACCTCTTGTCTGGACTATTATCATGGTCCCCTTTTCTCAATCTCTTTCCATTCCAATCCATTATCTACATAGCTGTCAAAATGCTTTGGTATGGGGTAGAGGTCTGATCATGACACTGCCCTTCTCAATGAATACCAGTAATTCCCTATTGCCTCTAGGTTATAACACAAAACTCAGAGCTCTGTTTGGCAAAGTCCTTCCAACTTGGTCCCATCATACCTTTCATTATGCTTTGCTTCTCTTCCTCCACTCTACTATTGACCCAACACAACTCCTGCTAACCCTAACCCTAACCCTAACCCTATCCCCCACTCTTGGAATGTACCTCTTCCTTGACTCCACCTTGTAGAATCTCCTATTTCCTTCAATACTCAACTCAAGCTCTCCTTACCTAAAACCTTTCCTGATGTCTGCTATTGTCTTCCTTACCAAAACTACCTTGCATTTGTTTTGCACATACTTATATTTGTAGGTGTTGTTTCTCCCAACTTCCTTAAGAAGAGGGACCATTTCACTTTTGTTTTTTCAGTTTCCCTTGCCTTACACAGTTTTATAGGTTGACATTTGTTTGCAATGACTTGTTCTCAGTAAAAACAGGCTTATTTGTGATTACTATTCCTTTAGGTATATGTTCTAGAATTTTTCCAGGAATAAAATTCAAGCTCATTGGTCTATAGTATAAGACTCCACTCTGTTCCTTTTTTTTAAAGATCAGGACAAACTTGCCCTTTTTGAGGCCTGTTGTTTCTCCCCCATTCTCCATGATCTTTTAAAGCTCTCTAATAATGGCTTAGAAATTACTTTTCCCAATATACTAGGAAGTAGTTTTCTGGGTGTACTGATTTGAACTCATCAAGGGTACTCTCAACTTCTTATTACATTTTTTTCTTTCTAGTTTAAATGCTTTTTTTCATTGGCAAAAAAGGCAGAGTTGAGTGGCTCCTCATTCTCTTTATTACCTGTCCCAACCACCCCAAATAGCTGCTTTAGCCCTTCCTTTGATTTTCCTCTTTCCTATAGTACCCTCCAACAACAACAGCAGAACCTGTTAGCTGTCCTTAAGCTTTCTTTTCCTCTCCTCTAGCACAAACTCCAAAATGAAATGATCACTTTCTTCAAAGATTGTCACCATTTCTCCTTCAACAATTCATTTCCCCTGGTTATTGAGAATCAGTTCCAGAATAACATTTCTGCCTATTTCCTCCAATTTTTGAAGAATGAAATTATCATGAAGGCAAGCTGAGAATTTATTAGCTGCTCAGGCTTCATCAGAGAGAGAGAGCTCTAGCAGTTGTCCAGGTAAGTCCTTCATCATGACTATATCATGTTTTAGTACTTGTGATCTTGTTTTGGAGTTAACCTATTTCCTCTTTCTTTCCAGGTGGCCTGTACTATACTTATGGTTATGCCTCTGTGGGTCTTCTCCCAAAAGATCTCCACTAGACTTCTATGACCCATCCCTGGATTTCTTTACATGAGAACATCATCTTACTATATACTTCTATCATGCTCTCCTTCCTAGCCCACTCCAACCACTAGAATTTTGAAAAAAGCATACTTTATCAAAGACATATTCCAGTCCTGTATCCTATCTTACCAAGTCTCAGTGAACCAAATTTTCAAGATCTCTACTTTACTTTACTTGTTGCCTCTATTTTGTGTATTTCTTTATGGACATCTGAAGCAATGAGATTTATTTCTGACTCCTTTCTTGCATTTTGTCACCTGTAAATTTCTAGGTGTCTTCGCTATTCTTTCTTCACTGCACTATGACAGGTATTCTCTATGGTATCTAGCTTGGTGAATATAAAAAGGCAGTATTCAACCCTTGCCATTCCTTTTAAGGTTAAAATTATTTTGTTTCAACTGGCATAACTCCAAGGAGAGGAGATCTAAGGAGGAAAGGCTATGGAAGCCCATATTCCTTTTGACTACATATACCTTTGTCCTGGGTAAAGCACTTCATTCACTAGGAATCTGAGTATATAACATCCCTAGCTTAACGAGTATAAACCATTCAAAGGGTTAATTTCTAAAATAATCTATTTGGATACTTCTCATAACCACCCTAAATATGTTTCCATTTTTTTTTCTTTTATTACATTCCAAAGCCAATCCAAAGAGGGTCAATATGGTATATGAAATAGATGGCTGGTCTTGGAATCAGAAAGATCTGGGTTCAAGTTTTTCCTCTGAAATAATAATACCCATGTGAACACAGGCAAATTATTCAGCCTCAAGGTACCCCAGGCAACTAAAGCTCTTTTAAGTTGCTGATCTGCATTGGTGGATAAAGTTTTCAAATCAGGGAGTTCCCTGCACAGGGGAAATTAAAGATCCATACTCTCTCCTCTGAAATATCCAATGAACATGAAAAATTTCTAGGGACAGAAATGAAGGTTTATGTTTTGCATTGTAGCATATATTCTTGTTCTGTGTTTTTGTCACAGATCATTATAGAGTTATTGGTTTATTTGAGGCATTATAAGATTTAATGATAGTAGGGATCACAACCATGATGCAATCTCATTTAACATTTCCTCTTTTAAGAAACAATACTAAGGAAGTTGATTTAAAACAAGCACTTCCACTCAAAAGCTTAAAAGAAAAAAAATAGAAAGTAGATTAAAGTATCACTCAGCAAAGTCAAGGATTCTATTCTGTGGCTTGCAACCAGTCATTTCTGGTTAGGAGCTGACTTTTTGGTCCAATGAGCTCAAGAATATAAAAGAGCTCTACAGATGTAACATGCCCTGCCATCTTATCCAGTTTCCTCCAAATCTGGCGGAAACCAGGTTTTCAAATCTGCATTTTAAGGAAGGAGGAAAATAGAACTAGAATCTTAATGTCATTTACCAAGATTTCTAGAATGAGTTTATGATGGTGGTAGAAATATCTTTCCTTTTGATCTCGCCATACTTGGTTCGGACCAAATGATGCCGTCTTTCAAAGGAAGCTTTTGTTCAGGAAATACCCTCTGGGCCTGGAAGAAGTTTGTAGAGAAGATGGAGCCCTGAAGAAACTCATCAAATTATTTATTAGAACCTTTTTTTTCCTCTCTACCAATAAATCTGTTTTTATCTATAGTTTTATAGTTGATAACCATTTATATCCAAAGGATCATCAAGAACCATTTTTTTAGCTCCTACATGTGAGATCAAGAAAACTTAGGTTGAAATAAAGATATAACCCGAAACTTTAAAAGGGCACAAAAATAGGTTATAGCAAAGCTTCTTCATGTCATGCTAGCCAAAGCCATATTTTCAGCAACTTTTGGATGGAATTGTAGATAGAGCTTTTTTTTTTTTCCTTTTGGTTGGGCAATGAGGGTTGTGAGTTGCCCAGGGTCACACAGCTTGTAAATGCCAAGTGTCTGAGGCCAGATTTGAACTCGGGTGGTCCTGACTCCAGGGTCAGTGCTCTATCTACTATGCCACCTAGCTGCCCCATAGATAGAACTTTAAAGTTAAGAAGTCTTCTAGAACAAGTGAAAGGTTTTTTGAGCTTCTGAAAAGCATAGATCCCTTTGAGTGATCAGAAGGGGAAAAAAAGACCATGTTGTTATTTAGAGGCTGGGGAGGGTGAATGTTGCATTTCATTCAGTGTTTCCAGCTATTCTGACTCTAAGTGTCTTGGACATTTTAAGACTAATTCTGCACTTTGTTCTTATTTTCCTCAGCTTTCAACTCCCCAGATTTCCTATATACGTGTATTCATATTTCTTAATGTTTTTCAACTTCTCTGTGATTATGCTTTCTTCTCCCAAGACCTTGTTCAAGATGTTTGAGTAGGGGTGGAGAAATGAAGAGGGTCATGATCAGATTTGTGTTTGCCCACTCCTCCTTGGAATGGACAGGGTAATGAAGATGAATTCCTCCAAACTTCCAAGGTAGCCATTCCTTCACAAGCTTGTCTTGTCCAAACCTAAGGGCCTGACTTCTGACACCAGCAATAACATAACCTGCCTATACTATTTTACTTGCTGATCCCATCAGCATGGATCCAATTATCATCTTTATGTTAATGATTCTCTAATCTATTTATACAGCTTTAATCTCACTGCTGACACAGTAGAGAGAGTGCCAGGCTTGGAGTCAGGAAATCTCTTCCTGAATTCAAATCTGGCCTCAGACACTTACTAGCTGTATGATCCTGGGCAAGTAACCCTGTTTGACTCAGTTTCCTCATCTGTAAAATGGGCTAGAGAAGGAAATGGCAAATCACTCCAGTATCTTTGCCAAGAAAAGTCCAAATAGGGTCATGAAGAGTTAGACACAACTGAAAAACAACAACAACAATCTCTCTGCTAACCTCCAGTCTCTCATAACCAATTGCCTGGTGGACATCTCTAACTGGATGTCCCACACATATCTGCATGTCCAAAACTGTACTCATTATCTTCTCCTCCCCCTCCAATCCCTTTACTCTTCCTCAATTCCCTATAACGGTTGAGTTTACCATCCTCCTAGTCACTAGTCTTATAAACTAGGATCCTCAACTCTTCCTTCTCTCACTCCGCCTCCACTTCACCCCATATCTAATCTATTACCAAGGGCTACATCTTTTACCTTCACCATATTTCTTGTACATGCCCCCTTTTCTCCTCTGACACAGCCAACCATCTTGGTGAAGGTCCTCATTGCCTCATTCTTGGACGACTGCCGTGGCCTGTTGGTTGGCTTGTCTACTACAAGTCTTATCTCATTCATGTGCATCATCCATACAACTGCCAGGGCAATCTTCCCAAAGAGCAGGTCGGACCACATCATCCCCCTTACTCGATAAACTCCAATATTCCCTATCACCTCAAAGATCAAATATAAAATCCTCTGTTTGGTGTTCAAAGCCCTTCATAACCTGCCCTCCTACTTTTCTGGTCTTTTTTGTAATTGACATCCCTACCACATATTCTGTGATGCACTGGCTCTGGATCCCTTTGGTGCTCTTTAAATGAAACGCTCCATCTTCTGCCTCTGGGCATTTTCACTGGCTGCCCCCCATTGCCTGAGATGTTCTCAGATGTGCTTCATGAATTCCATGATTTTCTTCAAGTCCCAGCTAATATCCCATTTTCCTCTCCACCTTAATTTTACTGCTTTCTCTCTGTTGATTATTTCCAATGTAGCTCCCCCATTAGACTACGAGCTCCTAGAAAGCAAAAGCTGGCTTTTGATTTTTTTTTGTATTCCTAGTGCTTAGCACACAGTAGGTACTTAGGAAACGTTGACTGACTGACTAAATGACTGCCTCCCTCAGCTCTTTTCGATCCCTGCATGAGCCACTATCTGGATGTCTTTAGGTACTGATCTCATTGTGCTTAGGTATGCCAGCAGCTCTTTTCTTTTTGTTTTTTAGTGAGGCAATTGGGGTTAAGTGACTTGCCCAGGGTCACACAGCTAGTAAGTGTTAAGTGTCTGAGGTCAGATTTGAACCCAGGTACTCCTGACTCCAGGGCCGGTGCTCTATCCACTGCGCCACCTAGCTGCCCCGATCTCTTTTCTTTCTATTGCAAAGTTGGTCATCTCAGGTTTGTGGCCACGAAGACAGAGAACAGATCAAGATGGTAGTTAAAGGGCAAACCCAAAAAATGAATCCCATTTCTCCATGTTGTCTCCCATTGCCTATTGTCCTCTGGGTCAGTTTCTTACAGAGCATAGTGAAAACTATAATTCTGACTTCTTCCTCTGACTGGTGTTCTTGAAGAGATCAATGTGGTCCAAGGATTCTAGTTGGCCCTTGTCAACCTTCACACTCCTTCGTTTCTAAGATGTGTTTCTATTCCCCTGGATTAGATAATTGAACATTTGCTATGTTTTCTCTAATTTCAGCACTGGCCTATTTTCAAGGCAGAATGATTAGTAGTATACTGATGTTTTCATCTTTATGAAGGAAGCAAAGAGTAAAAGGTCAAAGAGGGACAGTTTTTTCCCTTTCCTACATTACCCTCTGAACTGAGTCAATTACCAGTCAAGAGAGCTAAGCCCTTGGGTGCTCCAAAGAAAAGTTGATTAACTTCCCTAGGCATTAGAGGCATAGATCTGGAGGTTCAAGATTCTGGGTTCAGAGGTCAAGATGGTGAAAAGAAAGCGGTATCAGCAAGCATACGGACATATTGCCTACATAGATGGCTGTACATCAAGGTGAAATATGAGCTTAAGTCTGGGGTCAGTCATTAGGTATAGGAGGCTAAGTGAGCTAGTTTTTACTCACACAGTCACCAATCAAGAAGACTGGTCATATAGGGCAGTAGCTCCAAAGATCAATAATTAACTTCCTGGGGGCATGGAACCATGTAAGATGAGTGAGTGCCTAAGGTCCCTTCCAGTTCTAAGAAAATCCTAAGAAATCAATAAAACTGCAACTATCCAGATTGCTATGGAGAGTTGTTTTCCATATGGCTAAGGGTTAACCCCTTTGAGAAAAATTTTTCATTAAAAAAGGCCAATTAATTTAACATTTTCATGGAATTTTTGCTAAAATTAATTATACACATCTGTCTTCTTAACCTATACATATATAGAGATATATTTACAAACTATATATATATATATATATATATATACACATATACATATAACAGAATTAATCTTCTGATCACCCAGGATTATGATTTTAGTCATCAATTATTGTACTCCACTGTAAAACAGAGATAGCCTCAGGGGTTATTGAGATATATAGAGCTATTTGCCTACACACTGCATGTTCTCAGACTGCTATATATTTGGAGTTCTTGTCTGGGCTTTTTATAGGTTTTCTGTCTTCCTCACTGTTAGCTGTCACTTCTCAGTGCTATAAGTGTACCTACATATAGTGGCCCCTCTCCCTACTTCTAATTTGCTGCTTCTGACCTTCTTTGCCCTTAAAACCTGATAAGCGTGTTTGTTGGACTTTTGTGAAAAGTAGGCCTAGACAGACTTTCACTTACCACTGAAAAACCAAAATCCTCTCACGTGAATAGAGGATTTTGGTTGTTCAAAGGTATTTTTCTTTATTCTTGATCCTTGGCTATGTTCTTGATAGACAAGGCTGTTGGATAGGAGAATTTTAGATAGATCAAGTGTTACCATAGATTTCATTTTATTTTTAAAAGTTTTTTATAGATTTAATTTTAGATAGTTTCTAACTAAATTTATGACCTACACCAGATTTACATATCTGAATTTCCTCACAATCGTGTAAAATTATTATTATTGTAACAGATATAGCATGGCATTTAAAAATATAAATACACTCGTTATACAGAGGCAACATGACATAATGGATAGAAAGCTAGCATACCACCTGTGACATGGGAAAGTCATTTAATGCCCCAGGCAACTCTTTCAAACTAATAATTGTAAAGAAGGTACCAACCTGCTTTGGTAGAGAAGTATTTTCTGCATCAAAGTGTTCCCTATACCATGAAATCTGAGGTCTATTCCTTACCCCATAAATATAACATCAACACAAAAATATAAACATTTGGATTTCATTTCATTTATTTTCTGCTATCTGTCTTAAAAATAAATTTCATAATGGCTTCTAATCAACAGAGACCTTGTTTATTTTCATTCTCTTTGAACAATATAGTAGAGCTTGAGCAAATACTTTTTTGATGATGAAGGGGATAAAAGATTTTTAGTGTTTTCTTTTTTTTCCACATGAAGACATCTTGGCAAGGGGGGAAAGTTAAACACATCATTTTGCTGAAGACAAAACTAAAGAATAGAGAGGGTAAAAAATTTCCCTGAAGTCATAAAACAAATTAGTTAGGAAGCCATAACTGGAATCCAGTCATCATAATCCTCACTTTAGTGGTCTTTCCATTAGACTAAAATTATAATTATAAACTAATATATTATGTGATCATACAGAACTTGTGCATGACAAAAAAAGCTTTATAAATTATACTGAAAAGAAAGAAAAAACAATAGTAGTTCTGATAATTGCCTCTAGAACATGTTTTTTTTCATCTAACAACACAAAACCATTTCCTAAACAAACACTGAATTACCCTCCATAATTCACAATAAAAGCAATGGTTTGTGGGTGGGGTTTTTTGTATTTGCATGATCTCTTTCACACTGGCACCTCTAGATGTTTCAAAAACTTAATTATCTGTCCCAATACTACCTGTACAGATTACAAGAAAGATGCAACCTGCTGCTTCTTCATCCAGAAATTGATACCTTAGCATGACATGCAATTATTCACCGACAGTAGTCTAAGTGATTTCTGTCTTGCCACTGGACTTTGATGACTCTGAAAGAGAGAATAAGGCTGAGGACTCTAAGCTACTCTGCCTAGCTTAAATCCAATTAATCAATCACGATATCACCCCATGATATCATTGATCCTCTTCAGAAATGAAGGACAAACAACAATAATAGCAAAAGAAGGGAATCCCAACTAGAAGTGTGATGTTGAGGAAAGAGCCCTGATTTGGGAATCAGAAGACATGGGTAGAGTTTCAGCTACCTTATTTACTACCTATGTCATCTTGGGCAAATCATATAGTCTCAGTTTCCTTTTCTGTTCTTGTACTGCATGATCCCTGAAGCCCCTTTCAAGTCTAAATCCTAAGAATCTCATGAGAAATGATAATACTTTGAGATCTCCCAAGTCTCATAATACAAGACGCACGTAAATAATATTGCCATAGCAATAGAATACTGCTGGGCACCAACATTCCAGAACAATGATACAGTAGAAGAAATTGGGGCCAACTGGTAAAGTTAGCCAATCAATACACTTTCACTGAGTTCTTTCTACATGATTGCCTAATTTTGAGTTTAAATTCTAGATCTGAGGGTTGGCAAATCATTTCCTTGCTCTGGGCCTTAATTTATCCATCTACAACATGAGAGAAGGTTGGACTGAATTAGTAATATAAAATTCGTTGGTTGGTTTCAGATGCCTACTTTATCCCAAAAATTCATTTATAATCCATCAGGACACTGTTTAGGCCTAATAAGTCCAAGTGAATAATATGAATGTTGTTAATGAGTTCTATGTCACATGTTTGATTTCCATAGGGATCATTCAGCTTTGCACTAAGAAAAACTTTCTAATGGCGAAAGGTTACACCTTTAGCCACAGCCTATGGCCACAAAATAGTTTTTACCACAAATATACACTACTGTTTTTACTATAAATATAAACTACTGTTCAAAAAGAGACCTGGTGGGAATATGGATAGATACTATAAAACCTATAGCCACAATTAGAGAAACACTTAGCACCTACCCTACTGATAATAGGTAAGTAGTATCATTTTCTTTTATGAAGGCAACACATATTCATTAAGCCACAAGCCTGCTGCAATCCTTCCAACAGCATCCTTAATCCTGTATAAAAGGAAAATAAGGACTTCTGACCACAAATTTATCCTTATTGACTAGTTGCTTCCAGGATAAATATTCAAAATGGCAGCTCTAGGTCTACAATTCTCAGGTGAAAAGATATAAGAGAACCACAACACTTTGGTTGAGTAGCAATTACCTCTGTCAGTAACGGGAGTAGTTTGTATTTTTTTATACCACTCAGCCACTAATTGAGACTTTGGGTCCCTGAGGAAGCAAACCCCATAGGCTTGCCAGACTTGAATATTTCATTTCCCTGTGCCTCTGGGTTTCCAAGCTCTAAAATGGATAGTGGTTGGGGAGAGGTGAAAATACAGATTTAATAACTTTGGTCATGTGCTTTCTACAGCTTCTCTTGGGAAGGATGAAGGTGGAGTCAAGAGGGATTGGCATCCCAAGGGCAGAAAACATCACTTATGATGGGTCAGGTTCACAAAGCAATTCAAAATTGCTTTGCCCTTAAACTACTCAAGGGTTGAAAAACTAACTTGCTATTGGGATGCTTCTTAGGGTGCAAATCCATTATAATACTCATAATAGTTCAGATAACTGTGCCCCAGATCCATTAGGAAATCAAAGTGTGAGTCAAGAAGAGGCAGTGTCCATTCTCTTATTTATTCTATTGGCAATATCCTTCTATACAACTCCTTGGTGGGTTCATTTCCAATAGGTTTATGTAACAGAACAGCTGAATAATTTATCACAGGGGCTCCAAGACATTTATCCTTACAGCTGATGAGGCAGCATTTCATTTACAGCCTTTCAATGAACGAGAAAGCATTCCTCACTTGGGATGCTGCTCACTCACTCAGGAACAGCTAATCACAGCATAGGATCAGGGTGGCCTCTCATTTCAGTAGTAGATATTGGCTTAACAACAGGGGAAAATTGTGTTTCTATTTCACAAGACCTGAGTCAAACTTGAGGAGACCTCAAACATTCCATGTATAAAACCGTGAGGTTTTATTCAACGTGCATATACAACCATTAAAATAGGCCCAACTTCTGGCAATCTGTTTTCAAAAGCCACAGTCTGTCTACCCATTTTTCCAAGACAGCTGTCAATTACCTGTATAGAATGACCCATCAACAACTTTTAACCTCAAGCCAACTTTTCTACCTGCTAAAGTCACCTAAAGTTCAAACCTTACCTGGGGTACCATGCATATCCCTGAATTTTAAAAGTTATTTCAGTTGATCCAGGTTTGAAAACCCACCTTGCTATTCTCTTTCCTAAGGAGAGGTGAACTAATTTCAACATTTCTTTAATATCAAGATGATTAGGCAGGTAAATGAAATTTTAAAATAAACATTACACTTCCCAGAGTAAAATGTAAAGGATTTGAATTATTTGTTCCAATCCTTGCCTCCATTAGCAATTGATAATCAAGAATAAATGAACACCTTTCCTTCCCAAAAGCTTGGCTTTCAAACAGATTGCCTTATCCGGTAGACTCTCCAGAATCGCATATAAAATGGTATATGTAGGACTATTTTTCTGGCCAAAGTGATTTATTTTCCTAAAGGCCAGGTTTGACCTTGCCACCCCTTTTCTCAATAAACTCCAGGGGCTCCCTAATACTTTACGATAAAAAACAGACTGTTTTACTTGGTACTTAAAATCCTTTACAAAGTAAACTCTAGCTATGCTCTCAGTTTGGTTATGTATTACTCTCCTTCGTTGGTCTTCTTATTGTTCCTCAAACATGACATTCCATTTCTCATCTCTATGGTTTTACGCTTGAATATACTCCTTATTCCTCTACAATCTGTAGCTCATACTTTCTCTGTCATGCCCCAGAAACCTCTTCATTCTGGAAGCTCACTCCAGTCCTGGAATTCACATATTAGAAGTACCAGAGGAAGGCATCAGCCCTTGGGACCTCCCCATCTGATTGGATGGCTCCTCCCAGAATCTCCATTCAAGGAAGGGACTCAAAGCCAGCCGCAATGTGGGCTTTCTCTATCTTGCCCCCACACCTGTACGGGTTCTCTAGCCTCTCCCAAATCACTTAGTAGACTCACATGTTAAAAAATAACTTCATCCCCATATCCTATGTATTTTATATTTGTATGTCTTCCTCTATCTGTACATGTTGAGGTCAGGGACTGTCTTCTGCTTCTATTTGTACTCCTAACATTTAGCACAGTGCCTGACACATAATAGATACTTAATAAATGCTTGTTGACTGACTGACTGATTTCTATTTTTTAGAATCCTCAGTCAAGGGGCAGCTAGGTGGCACAGTGGATAAAGCACCGGCCCTGGATTCAGGAGGACCTGAGTTCAAATCCGACCTCAGATACTTGACACTTACTAGCTGTGGGACCCTGGGCAAGTCTATTGCCCCACCCACCCCCCCCAAAAAAAGTGTATCCTGAGTGTACTTTTTTTCCCAGAGAGACAGATGCTAAACATTTTTTTTTTGCAGGGCAATGAGGGCTAAGTGACTTACCCAGGGTCACACAGCTAGTAAGTGTCAAGTATCTGAGGCCGGATTTGAACTCAGGTCCTCCTGAATCCAGGGCCAGTGCTCTATCCACTGTGCCACCTGGTTTCCCAGATGTTAAACATTTGCTAGCAGATGATTACAGTTGGAATTAAACTTTTTTATTATTGAGTGATTTCTGTTGTATCTAACCCTTCGTGACCCCATTTGGGATTTTCTTGGCAAAGATACTGGTGTGGTTTATCATTTCCTTCTCCAGCTTATTTTACATATGAGGAAACTAAGGTAAATAGGGTTAAGTGACTTGCCCAAGTTCAAACAGTTAGTGTCTGGGATTGGATTTAAATTTATGAACATTAGTCTTCATGATTCCAAGCCCAGTGTTTTATTCACTTGGCCACCTAGCTGCCCATCTATTTGTTTGTTTATTTATTTAACTTCTTCTTCTCCTCCTTCTCCTCCTGCTCCTCCTTCTACTTCTTCTTTTTAGCTGCCCATTTACTAAGCAATTATTGCCCTGTGCTAAGGACTGGGGATAAAAACACAGCTTCCGTCCTCCAGGAACTTACATTCTAACAACAGAGAAAAATGAACACACATAGATACATACAAGATTCACATGTAAAAAATAATCTCATACCCATTCTGTATGTATTTTGTATTTGTATATATTCCAATATGTGTACATGTTGATTGCTTTAGAGGGTAAGTTTCTGAAGGGTAAGGGCAGTTTTGCCTTTGCCCAATGCCTGGTACTTATGAACTGGTACTTAATGAACCCTAGTTGATTGATTGATCATATAAGGGAGAAGAAGAGCCTAACAATGCATACCTTTAAAATCACTATTAAAAATACTGCTAGGAATAAAGTCACATTGTGAAAAAAAGGTCTTGCGGCATAGAACTGTGGCATCTATTAGAGCCCCTCTCTCAGCTCTTAGTCTGTGCTTGAACACTCCTATAGTAATAAACATTTGAGTGAATTAAATTTCCTAATTCAGGAGGACATGATTAGGTACTGTAGATATTTTTCAATATTTCAGAAAAAGAAACATTCAAGTTATAGGTAATATTTCCCTGTATTTATTTGGACAGAAAATTTTGCTTTATAAAAACACTCTCAGAATTATTGTGCTTCAAAGGATCTATGATCTCATCAGTGCTGATAACTCACATTTACATAAGGCTTTAAGGTTTTCATAGAGATTTCCTTAGGAAAATCCTCTGAAGTAGGTAGTGCGCATGTTATTCCCATTTTATAGATGAGAATTCTTAGGCTCTTCACAGTTGAATGACTTCTTAAAGGTCACATAGCTAGTAAATGTTTAGCATTCTTTCTGCCACCAGCATATATCACAACTAATAATAATAATTATTATAATAAATTATTATAATAATGGCTAATATTTACTTGCCATTTGCCAGGCACTGTGCTACACATTCTTTACAATTATTATCTCATTTGATCCTCACAACACTGGGAAATAAGTACTATTATTAGTTCTATTTTACAGATAAAGAAACTGAGGCAAACAGAGGTTAAGTGCCTTGCCCAGGGACACACAGTGTCCAAGGACAGATTTGATTTCCAATTTCATGAGTAGCTATAGCTCAAAAATTCATCATCACGTTGCCAACCTTTTTGTCCAAAATTAAACTCATCATCTTCCTTCAACTTGCCCTCCTTAACTTTCCTATTGTATTAATGGTACCACAGTCCTCATTTAATGCTTGTTAACTAACTGATTCTTTCTTCCTATCTCATCACCCACACCCAGACCTGCTGCCAAATTCTCTCAATTCTACCTCTATAGCATCTTCTTTAATCACACTGCCCCTGACCCATTTTAGATCCTGGTTGCCTTAGAAGTGTATCATGAGTGTACTTTTTTTTCCCCCAGAGAGCCAGATGTTAAACATTTGCTAGCACACCACTACCTGGAAACATTCAATCACATAGGTAGGGGAGGGGTTATACCCATTTTCCAGAGGCCCAGAAAGGTCAAGTGATTTGTCTAAATTTCCACAAGGTCAGATCTCTGGACTTTCTCTTCCTGCACCCTTTCTGTTAGTTACACTACACTGTCTCTGGATGTAAGAGGCAAAGAAAAGCATTAAAATCCAGCTCCCTCAATCACTGAAAACCAGAAAATTCTGGGTTTTTTAACTAGAAACCAGCTTTCCCTTTATGCCTTCTCACAGCAGGCAAGATGTTCTGGATTTCTGATTCCTGTTTCTGGATTTGGACTCTGGAGTGAGAGAGTGCAGGTCTAAGAAGGGCCTGCTTTCTTTGCTCTGGTTCACTAGGCCAGTCAGTAGCCTGTGAAGCTGTAAAAAATGTTCTTTTCTTTCCTAAATCTCTGGGGGCTGCAGTGATGCGTGTGCTTTGTCAATCCCTTTATTAGTTGCATATCTAATAAAGGCTATGCCGTATAGGAAAGAAAATGTTTCCAGGACTTCAGGTGGTTGGGAGAGAAATCTTCACAGTAGGTCAGAAGGATTAGCTTCTCACTCTCATTTGGATCATAATAAATTCCCACATCCACGATGAGAAAAGCAAGCTGGATCTCTTCCTTTTGAAACTGATGGGAAAAGCTAGATAGAAGACCGATTGGTTGACTGTTTCGATACATTCTATTCACTGCCCTACCAAGGATAGCAACAGGCAATCTTGGATTCAGAAAGGCCTGTGTTCGAATCCTGCCTCTTAAACAAACTAACTTTATCACTAAGTGCAAATCATTTAATCTCTAAGCATTCCAGGCATTTCTCTAAAAACTACCAGTCACGTATCAGGCTAATTGCATCAGTGGAAGAATAAGGGGATCCTTCCACTGACAAAATCATGGGTCCAGACCAGACCAAAAATACCAAGGTCAGCAACCACTTCAAATGTCCAAGAAAACTCCCTGTACTTTTTGTAAGAATATTAAATGTAGAAGTGCTTCGTTTCTAGCTGGCTATAATTGTTATGAGACAATATAATCTTCCAGACAAGTCAGTAGCCAAGTCTGCTGACCTCCTTATTTCAGAGGTTGACTCTTCACAGTTAATGAAGGGAAGAAGCAGAGAGGTAAAGAATTTTCTCTAAGGGCACCCAAAGGTCAAGAATAAAGTCAGAAAGATAATGTGTAGATGTCACAAAGGTGAGGTAGTAACTCTGTGTCCTTTATCCAGATCTTTCCAGCTCCCTAACTTCATGAGGGAGGAGTGATCTTATACTGGGCTACTGTCTGCCAATGAGGATGGGATGGGGGGAAGGGTACAAACATTTATTAAGCACTTACTAGATGCTAACAGATATCATCTCATTTGATCCTCACAACAACTCTGGAAGGTAAATGCTCTTGTTATTCCCAGTTTACAGTTGAGGAAACTGAGGCAGAATTAAGTAACTTGCCCAAAGTCACCCAGACACTAAGTGTCTGAGTGACCATTGGAACTCAGATCTTCCTGGATCCAGGCTCAGCTCTCTAACAACTGCACCACTTAACTAACCATTCAGCTTGAAACAGTGTATAAGGACTGCCTCTTCTGGGGGAGGCAGGAAGTGCTTTTTCCTCTCTCAGTTCAGGTCTCTCAGACAGGTTGGTGGCAGAAGACTTGGGAGAAGAAGCAGGAAAGGCAGAACCCTTATCTCTCCTCTAGGGGAGATAGATTTCTAAACTTCCTGAACTCTACATGTTCTCTACTCTCTAATAAATGCTTAATGTCAAAGTTGGTGCTAAATCTTCTAATTTATAAATAAACCCTAGCTAGTTTTCCCTACACTGGGGACAGAAAAAAGGTGACCACATATTAAATTTTAAACGTCACACAGGAGGTCCAAACATTCTTAAATTATCTCTACTTGACATAACAGAGATATTGAGATACTAAAATATTTGTTGTGTTGGCTCAAAAAAGGCACAAAGGTCAGAGAAATAGAGGCTAATCTGCACTGAATGATCTAGATAATAATAAAACACTGCATTAAAAAAGACATGCATGTATCTGTAAGTATAATACAGATACATATAATACATATGCATGCATGCATCTGTAAATATAATACATACATATATATGTATATATAGCCTACATATTTGGCACATGTACATGCTTCATGGCCTATGAAAGAACAACAGGTTCCCAAGCTATGTATGACATTTCCATGTGAAAGCATTTAAAGTCACCGAAATCTTAGGCTGGACAAAACCAAATTCAGCCTGCTGAGCACTCCCCAATCCCTGCTCAGAGGCCCTGGGCAGCTAGCTTCTGCCAGATGATGAAAATGGGAATGAACAGACTTGTCATGTGCCAACAGCATGGACTTAGAGCACTGCCTGAGTGTGTTTGCATGTCATTCCAGTGGAACAGACCTTCTCAAATATATACCATTTACTGGCCATCCAACATTTCCCAGAATAAAAATAAATATGGCATTTTCTTTGGAATGAGTGAGCCTGACTCCGTTTTTCCTCCCTCCATCACCACACACAGAGACCTCCACTTGGCAGCTCAAAGATGCTACCACATTTACCCACGGGCATGATTACCACACACCTGATAATTCTTAGCTTCCCTGGTCAAGCATCCCTGAAGTTACTAAGGCACAGTTTCCATTCCCGTTTTACACCTCATGGACAGATTTTAGGGAGGGAAAAATGAATTACATTTCTCCCAGCAAGACCTCTTGAAGCCATTCAACACAGCACGTTGCGGCAGCTGGAAGCAAAACTTCCAAGAGACAGCAAACTGTTTACTGCAGAGCCCTTGGCTCGCTGTGAAGAGGTCCATCTCCAGGATCTGTTGTATTTAACCTAACAAGACCACAAGAGAGCTGAGAAGACTGTGCAATTTCATTGTCGACAGACATTTACTGAACACCTGCTGAGCAGCAAGCATTATTCCAGATGCTATAAAGGTTATGTAGTAGAATCATAGAATATCAAAGCTGGAAGGGACCTGGTGGGTCATTTGGCCTTATTTCCCACGTGAATTCTTATTTTGCACATGGGGAAATTGAAGCCCAGAGGGTTTCAGTGACCTGCCCAAGGTCACACAGCAGAAGGCAGATGTTTGGGCTCCTCGTCAGGAGTTTTGCAGGCCCCTTTGCCTCTCAGGAGACCTTTTGGCAAAGCAGGTTAGCAGAAAATAACAAACATTTGCAAATAAGAGATACAGATGCTGGAGGTACTGGAGGTATGAAATGCAGTGAAATGTCTTTATAGCAACAGTTCATTGAACAGGGTGGTGCAGTAGATAGAGCACCAGCCTTGGATTCAGGAGTACCTGAGTTCAAATCCGGTTTCAGACACTTGACACTTACTAGCTGTGTGACCCTGGGCAAGTCACTTAACCCCAATTGCCTCGACAAAAAAAAAAAAATAGTTCATTGAACAAATCCCCTAGTAAAGAAGCTGATTTTTATGCTGATTTCTCTGTTGAAAATTACACAAACAAACAAAACCCCCAGTCAACTCAAAGTTCCTTGAGAGCAGGATTTATGTCCTACTTATTTCTGTAATTCCTCTGGGGCCTAGCACAGTGCCTTGTAAGTTTAATAAAGGTTTTCTGAACTGAATCTGTTATTGAATCTTCACAAACAGTGAGAAATTGAGTGCCTGTGTTTGGAACTGCGTGACAAAATCAAACGCCTGCCCTCAATTTGTCTGACTCCAACTGAAGGCAAATAGAGAAAACCCTAGGCAAAGACACCAAGTCTTTGCTGGTCCCGGATTCTCCTTCTCCCTCACTAATTGGTAAATTCCCACCCAGATTTAGGCTTCCTGATCCTCCTGTACTCTTCAAAACTCTTGCCTCTAAGAAATCAAAATCAAAACCAAGGATTTAATAATCAGTTATAATACTCATACTTTAACTTAAACTCATTCACACTGAAGGGCTACCTCAACTAGGCACTCACATTATAAGCCTGTTATCTCTAATTGTGGAATGAAAATTGTTTCCCCCTTATTAAAAGAATTTCAGGTTTCTACAGACTAGAAAGAAGCTCTTTAGATATGGAAGAGGGGGGAGGTTGAATAAAGGCATCCCTGAAATCTGAATTAGCCATACCCTACTGATCCTGAAGGTAAATCTCATTTATTCATTTGAGGTTTACTTGGGAGCCCCACAGTAGCTACTACAGACTGATCAAGACCTCTGAAGGCAAAAGATGTGTGCTTCTGACATCCAAGATGCAATCTACTGTGCATTAGTTCAAGTCTGCCAAAGTCTGTTCAAGTCTGAAAGTCCCCAGTCACTCACCTTTCTGCCTGAGTTTATGGTAGGTTGTCTCCTACATCTCCCTTGAAATCGCCTTCTGTTCCTTCTCCCCTAAGATCCCCAGATACATTTTATATTTTCTGGAATGTATTGTCAAGCCCTCTGAGTGACATTCTAGAAGAGGTAATATTATTACTTCCTCTGGCAGTGAAAGGGTTTTGTTGGAAAGCATCCTTCTCCTTCATAAGGGTGACAGTTAGAAGGAATGTCAAAGATCTTCTAGTTCAATCTGTACTTGAACAGGAACCCCTTTGTTGTGAGAGTGAAAAAATACATGACAAGTAATGCCTATTTGAAGGCACCCAGGGATAAACTAGCTTCTGGGGCAGCTCAATCTACCTTGGGATGGCTGTAATTGGGTTTTTGTTTTTTAAGTTTTTCCTTAGATCCTCATATGGTGCTTGTAAGGAGAAAAAATAAACCCACACATGCTAAAGACACAGTTTTGAGAAATGTCATTATCAAAGGTAAACATGACCTAAGAAATATAAATGCTCAAGATAGGATACTCTCCATTCCCTCCAGGTTAGTTGAGTGGTACCATTTCTCCACACAGGTATAGAAATTCTATAAATATAAATATAAACATTCGCCCTACTGTGTGTGGACATTAGCCTCTAAGTCTCCTAGACCCAAGAGAGAACTGCCATTGCCACCTGTCACCTAGCCTGGTGGAGTTCAATGTATTCCTTTAACCACTATGCCCAAGCCTGATTTGTTTCCAGAGCATTCATTTATATATATAGGCACTCACATTATAAGCCTGTTATCTCTAATTGTGTGTGCATGTGTGTGCATATATACATATACATATATATACATACATGCATACATGTGTGTGTGTATTTGGTGAGGCAATTGGGGTTAAGTGACTTGCCCAGGGTCACAGAGCTAGTAAGTGTCAAGTGTCTGAGGCTGGATTTGAACTCAGGTCCTCCAGACTCCAGGGCTGGTGGTCTAACCACTGCGCCACCTAGATGCCCCTTCATAATAAATTTTTTTGAATCCCTACATATCAGCATCTGCTTTAACATGAAAAGTGTTAAATTGTGCTATATAAATAATTATTTTCTCTCAAACTCTTCCCTCTTCCAAACTTGTTTGTTACTGTCAAGGGCACCATCTCACTCACCCAGGATCACAAACCCAATGTCATCCCCAACTTCTCACTTCTAACTATTGCCAAATCTTATTGTTTCTACCAACACAGCATCTCTCCCCTTTTTGTCCCTTATCTCCACTCACCTAGCTGACGCTGTAGAATAGGCCTTCATCAGTTCATTCCTGGACCATTGCAATAGCTTTCTGGTTATTATCCCTGCCTCAAATCTCTCCTCATTCTTAAAACTTGTGTCTGACTTTGTCACCCTCCTCCTCAGTCCCTCAATAAATTCTGGTGGCTCTGTTACCTCCAGCCCTTCACAACCTGGCCCCTTCCTGCCTTTCCTTCCTTCCACATATTCCACAATCCAGCAATACTGGTCTTCTTGCTCTTCTTTGAACACCACACTCCATCTCCTGACTCCATGACTTTTCACTAGCTATCTTTTATCCCTAGAATACTTTCTCCCCACCTTCATTTTCAGGCTTCCTTATCTCTCTTTAAGACTCAGCTCAAGACTCACCTCTCCTGTCTTCTGCTCTTCTCTCCTTTTCTCTTTTTTCTTTTCTATAACATTGAGTCGCCCTATCTTGCCAAGGCTGGAAATTCAGTGGCTACTCACAAGCCCGATCTGACTATTTATTGGCAAGGGAACTTTGACCTGCTCATTTTTTTACCCGGGCCAGTTAAACCTTCTTTTTTTTTTTTAAATTTTTTTTTTTAATGAGGCAATTGGGGTTAAGTGACTTGCCCAGGGTCACACAGCTAGTAAGTGTTAAGTGTCTAAGGCCGAACTTGAACTCAGGTACTCCTGACTCCAGGGCCAGTGCTCTATCCACTGCGCCACCTAGCTGCCCCCAGTTAAACCTTCTTTAGGCTTGCTGGAAACTTTCCCCCTCCAGGGGTTCACAATATTGGTGCTAGACTTAGCATATCCAATCAACATTAGCCTGCTTCAGCTCAGACCTCCTGAACTCAAGTGATCTAACAGCTCCAGCCTCCTGAGTGGCAGGGATAACAGGCATGCTTCATGCCACCCAAACAAATCTGATGTATTTTTACACTGAAATATAGATGGGGGGGTAAGGTCAACCACCTTTTATTCATTTCAAATACTGAAATTTTTCTGATGTCTAGTCCCCCACCTATCTGTCCTTGTTCATACACTCTTCTTTATATACCCCAATTATGAGAAATAGCAAATTCCACCCCTTTCTTTCTCCATTCCATACTTAAATATTCCTCCTTTTACTCTCCCTTCTCTTTTCTCCTCATCAAACCCTCAGAATAGAGCCAATCCACCTCCGGAACCTCTGTTTTTCTTAACTTCCTCAGTACCATTTGAAGACATTAAGATTCTGAAGGGATATTTGTCTTTTATCTCTATTAGAATGTTAGCACTATATCATTACATAGTGCTCCTTCCAACTGCTCATAAAAAAATTACCTTTTTACAAAAAAGGTTTCTCTGGGTTCTTGTGTTTATATTTTGAATTTCCTGCTTAGCCCTGATGTTTTCTCCAGAAATGCTTGAAAATCAACTATTCCATTAAAGTTCCTTTTTTTATTCACAGTAGGATTATACTTGGCTTTACAGGCTAAATTATTCTTGGTTCTAAGCCTATATCTTTTAGCTTTTAGAATATTTTATTCCAAAATCTGTTCTCATTTATAGTAGAAGCTGCCAGCTCTTGTGTGATCCTAACCATGCTTCCTTGATACTTGAACTGCTAATTTCTGGCGGCTTGCAATATTTTTTTCTTTGACATGAAGTTTGGGATTTTGGCTAGGACATTCTTGGGACTTTTCCTTTTAGGATTCCTTTCAAGTTCTTTCAGTCAGTTCTTTCTATTTTAATTTGTCCTCTGGTTCTAATAGATCTGGTCATATTTCATTTATAATTTATTAAAATATAGTACCTTGCTTTTAGAATTTCAGTTTCAGGGGGTCCAATAATTCTTAAATTATCGCTGCTTGACATCTTTTCCAGCTGTTTTTGATAGAAAATAGCTTATATTTTCTTTTTTTTTTCACTCTCATGGTTTTGTTCTAATATTTCTTTTCTCATGGAGTCATTGATTTGTATTTGGTTTATTCTAGCTTCCAGGGAGTCCATTCCTTGGCCAAGGCTTAGCATTTACTCTTCTAAACCAATTAGTCTCCTCCTAATTCTTTTCTTGAGCTTTTATTTGATTTTTTTATCTCTTGCTCCATTTCTATTAAGTATTCATGTAATCATTGTGGAAAATTCTTCAATTCTCTGCTTGTAGTTGCTATGGTGTTACTCCTTCTTTTGGGGCATCTCCAGACCTATAATAATTTTAAATACCAGTAGGTGTTTTATTTGATTTACATACCTATTCAGCTTTAGTTGGGCTCATCCTTTGCTGGATTTGGAGCAGGGTAGTTGGCCCTACTTGTTTCTACAATCACTTTACCTACTGGGGTTTATTACTGAATCTTTGAGGTTAAGTGTGCTGCATATTTAGAGTCCTCTCTAATGTCTCAGGACAGAGTAGTATCATCCTTAGAGGCCCTGGACATAGGCTATCCCAATTTGAACACTATATTTATACACTGGCTACTGCTAGCTACTGCTCCCTGGAGCTTCCAATGTCCCCACTCTGGAGTTTTCTGATCACACTGGAACTTTCCAACTGCTCTGTATCTTTCTTGGTATTGCTCTCTACACAGAGACTTGCAGTTTAGACATGTCCCATTTCTGGTCACTCTAGGAGGCTGTAGTGGTCATGATAGTTTTTTTCTTATAGCCCCCTTTCTTATGCCCTCAGACTTCTGGCTTCCTTATTGTGTAGTTGTAGAGTAGAATAAGTCACTTATTATAGTTTCTCATGAGATTTTTAAATTATTACTTGTTTTGCTGAGAACTTCTGGGTTTTGCTGAAGTATACTGGAAGTGGGCAATCTGCCTCCCATTCGAGCAGCCATCTTGGCTGGAAGTCACTTACCATTATTTATTTTTTTAATTCTTTGAACAGTTACCATCATGTTTTTTTTTACCTTAGAGATACTGTCTTTCTGTAAACCTTCATGAAATAGTAGAAATAACTTTTAAAAAGAACTCTCGGGGCAGCTAGGTGGTGCAGTGGATAGAGCTCTGGATTCAGGAGGACCTGAGTTCAAATCCGGCCTCAGACACTTAACTAGCTGTGTGACCCTGGGCAAGTCACTTAACCCCAATTGCCTCAAAAATAAAATAAAAAAATAAAAACATTAAAAAAAGAACTCTCTTCCCTCTTGTTTTTCTGCAATCACATTTTGAAAAGGGACCAAATCTCCCCAACTGATCAATTGTCAAGGAATATGAAAAGGCAGTTTTCGGAAGAAGAAATCAAAGCTATTTGTAGTCATATGAAAAAATGCAAAAAATCACTATTGATTGGAGAAATGCAAATTAAAACAACTCTAAGGTACCTTCTCATACTTATTAGAAATAAAAAAATGCCGAAAGGGAAGAGGGAAAACAGGTACAACGAATGAACTTTTGGTGGAGTTGTGAACTGGTTCAACCATTCTAGAAAATAATTTACAACTGTGCCCCTGTGTATACCCTTTGACCCAGAAATACCACTACTGGGTCTATACCTCAAAGAGATCAAAGAAAAGGGAAAAGGACCTATATGTACAAAAATATCTAAAGCAACTTTTTGTGGTGGCAAATAATTGGAAATTATGGGGATGCCCATCAATTGGGGAATGACTAAACAAGTTGTGACAGATGGCTGTGACAGGATACCATTATGCCATAAGAAATGATAAGCATAATGGTTTCAGAACAATATGGGGAGATCTATATGAACTTATACAAAGTGAAGTGAGAAGAAACAGGAGAATATTCACAGTATCAGCAACATTGTACAATGATCAACTGTGAATGACTTAGCTATTCTGATCAATACCCAAGAAAATTCCAAGAGACTCATGAAGAAAAAGTGTTATCCATCTCCAGAGAAAGCACTGATGAACTCTGAGTGCAAAGTGAAGTAGAGTTTTCTCACTTTTAAATTTTTTTCTTGCATTTTTTTGGTGATATGGCTAATACGGAAATGTTTTGCATGACTTTACATGTATACTTGATATCAAGTTGCTTGGCTTTTCATTGGCGGGGGGAGAGGTAGGAGGGAAGAAGAGAATTCAGAACACAAAATTTTATTTTATTTTAATTTTTTTGGGACACAACATTTTAAAAAAACCCCAAATGTGGGGGAGCTAGGTGGCGCAGTGGATAGAGCACCAGCCCTGGAGCCAAGAGGACCTCAGTTTGAATCCGGCCTCAGACACTTAACACTTACTAGCTGTGTGACCCTGGGCAAGTCACTTAACCCCAATTGTCTCACCAAAAAAATGTTAAAAATAAATGAAATATTTTAAAGAAAGAAAAAGAGGCCAAATCTCTTCCCCCCATCTCTCTCTCTCTCTCTCTCTCTCTCTCTCTCTCTCTCTCACACACACACACACACACACACACACACACACACACACACACATTTTAAAACAAATTCCATAGGAAAAAACTTTACATAAGCTTGATAGATTTCTTCACAGCTGAGATTTCAATGGAAGCATGAACTTACTAATTAAAGGGTTTCTTACAACTCTGAGTACAGCCTCAAAAAAGGTGTTTCTTTCTTCCTCTCTTCCAGGTTTCTCATCTAAAAAACTATGAGAATAAACAATTTTTCCCCCAAAGAGATATTTTTAAGGCTTCATGAATGGACTTCCCACTTCTTGGATGGGAGGTGTTATATGAGCACCTTCAGGTGCATTAAGTCCTCTCCAGAGGCATAGTTCTTTGCTTTTTCTGTACATCTTGAGACTGGTGCTAAGGAGATGCTGTGATTGGTACAGTATATTCAAAATGATACCTCCTTAAAATAAACATTGCAGATAGCATCCTAAATACTTGGTACCAGGGTCAAAAATTTCTTGTGAAGAACATTTAGCAACTTCTAAGCTAAAATCTAGAAGTAGAGCTTAGCAAGAAAGTAAATCATGATTCACTTGTGCTAACCAAAACAGAATTCCTATTTCAAGTCAGCTAAAAAGGTATGATATAGGGGCAGCTAGGTGGCGCAATGGATAAAGCACTGGCCTTGGATTCAGGAGGACCTGAGTTCAAATCCAGCCTCAGACACTTAACTAGCTGTGTGACCCTGGGTAAGTCACTTAACCCTCATTGCCCTGCAAAAACAAAAACAAAAACAAACAAAAAAAAATGGTATGATATATAAATATAATGAGCCTAGAGTCAGGAAGACCCGAGTTCAAATTTTGCCTCAGATACTTACTAGTTCTGTGGCTTTGTCATTTAACTTCACATCTTGAACTACCACCTAGGTTGCCTACCTCCCAGAGATATTATGGGGATAAAGTGAGATAATATTTGTTAAATACTTTGCAAACGTTAAAGTGCTATATAAATGCAAGCTATCATCACCATCATCATGTCAGGTGATCTAACACTTTGAGCCCTCCCAAAGACGTTTTCGGTAGTCAAGAAATCAATTTTATTTATAAGCTTTCAATAATGTTTCATGTTCGAAATGGGTTTCACAATATTTCTTAAATGTTGATTCACTGATGCAGTGATGGGATTAGGTTGCCATTACTAGTCCTATCTCACAGATAAATAACCTAAATTATGTGAATCCATGATACCACTATGGCATATAGGGCTTGGAAGACTCAACCTTAAGATCTGGCCTGCAATTTACCCAAGAGTAAATAAAAGGGTATGGGCACAAATTAACTACAACTCACAGCCCTGAAATTCCAGGCTATAGCCCAGACACAAACTCTAGCAGTTACCTTAACTTAGGATATTTCCTATACTTGATGCAGTGTCTACTTCAGTGTGGAACAATTGGAATCAAATGATACAGGATGGTAGTTGAGAATTCTCAAGATTTTGGGGTGCCAAAATGATATTAACCTCCATACTATTATGATACCAACACCTGCCCAAGCAGGTTGAGTATTTTTTTTTCTGAGGGGCAGCTTTGTGGAGCTGTGGGCTACAATGCACAGAAAGGAGCTATAATTTCTGATGGGCCAAGAGAATGCCAAGCCTTAATGCTGTAGACCTGCAAGACTGAAGAAAAGATTTCTTCTGATGGTTAAAATATTCTGAGGGATATGGGTTAAGGGAGGTAAGGTACAAACTTCTGAATTGCCCTTGGAGATATAAATATACATATACGTATACACACACACACACACACACATATAAATACACACATACACACACACCCTTTGGAGTCACAGACATGTAGGGAAGGTGGCTTTCCATCATTTCCCTTGATTTTCAGTCCCTACAACTCTTGAGACAACATGTACTTGCTCTTGATGAAATCATTCTCTTTCCTAATTTGAGCTGAGCTTTATCTTCTCTGGCCCCAAGCCAAAGAGTTTATTTATTCCTGTGTTTTCTTTGGTCTATACTAATCTGTACAGCTTCCCCAATTTCTGTTTACTATTTGCTTTGATAAAGATTCTTACTAGCTATTCACAATGGAATTTTGTGTAACCAGCATTAGGGAAAGGGGTATTGAGCTGGGTCTCCCTAATTATTATACCTCTAGACCAGTGCCATCAAACTCAAATAGAAATGGGGGCCACCAATTCATACATAAGGATCCCTGCAAGCTGCCTTTCGACTTATTTTGAAAACGTGATGTTATCTATGTTTTAATGCATTTTAATTTATTTTTAAAAATATTTCCCAATTACATTTTAATCTGGTTCCTGACACACTCAGGAGTATTGGAGCTGCATGATTACATATTTGGCATCTCTGCTCCAGACCAGCAATATTTGCAGTGTTGTGGATAGATGTAATTCTAGCCCAGTACCTCTCTTGGAGATAAATGAGGGAAAGATCAAGCAGCCAGCCATAGCCCTCAAGGCAGAAATCAGTCTCCCTTGGAGAGCAGTGGGCCAGATCCCAGATCAGATATCTATCCATGCCAAAGGCAAGCTGTGCCATCTCTATGTTTAGACAGCAACAACATATATATCTTATACAATCATTACAACCCAAGAGTGTGTGATAGTTTGGGGTACTGTACTATTTTTCTATAGTCCCTCATTTTTTCCCCAACTCCCTTGAAGCACATTATATATGCTGTCTCATAGAGACATGAAAAATTAAGGAAGAATGAAGGATTATATATTACTCTATTTTATAGATAGAAGAATTGAGGCATGGAGATTCATGGCTGAATCATTATCCAGGGTGGAACTGGTGCTTCAAATTTTTGGTTCTATTCTCTATTTTGAGGCAAACATTTGAGAAAGAAGAAATCGAAAAGGGTAGAGTGAATCTCTCATTTACCTGGCCTAATGTCCAAATACTAACTCCTTTACTCCGGGCCCCTAATCCCAACTCCTTCCAAGACTAGGAGGAAATCACTTTTTCTCTCCAAGCTCATTTCCCCAATCTGGCTGGCACACTGTATAAAAGGTGCCCTGGGAATTAGTCACTCCTGAGCCTCCCTGAACCTGGAAAAACAATGGTTATTGTTAACCAGTTCCAACTGCCACTTAAAAATGCAAAGGGGGAGGGGAGAATGTGAAGCTGGCAATCCCATTTCTAAATAGAATACTATTCATAGGAAAGAATAAGTTGGGAATTTCTAAGCAAAACTATAAATCCTTCCTGGGCAAGTCTTTTGACTGGTCCTTCCCTTCCTAACAAGGTCTTCAGAAGGCAAGGGCATCTCCATTTTGCCTCTGATGGCCAAGAAGATAACTCCATGCAGTGTGTCTGTCACTAAGAGCTGGATAAAACAGACACACTGAGAGCTTTACTCATTAACATTGGTGTTGCCATGACAATAAGCTGTTGCCAGGTAGCAGGGAACTAGAAGAGTGAGAATTAGCAAAGCCTAAAAATAAAGCCCGTTATGTTTCTTCCCCCGTTTAGATGTCCATGTGTACCAGGAGATAATCTTGCCTCCTCCTCATTCCCCAGACTTTCTCCCTCTGACCCTGCCACTGACCTCCAAATCGTCACATTCAGAGACAACCCGCCTCTCCTCAACTTGGAATATCAGAGCACTGGAGATTCTTACCCCTCTCCAAAGTCTCTATCATCATTCCAAACAACAACAGCAACAAAAGATGGCGGCCGAATATCGCTGGCAGCTGAAATCACAGCAGCGAGGGAGAGTAAGGGGGCAAGTCAGTCCTTCCCACCACCCCACCTCATACCCAAAGTAGAAGTTCTCAGCTTAAGTCTCTTTATAGCAACACTAATGTTGGGGCCTTTCTCAGGGAAACTTGAGCAGATTTATCTCTTCCCTTACGATGTTAACACATCAACTTAAAACAAGAAGTAGACATCTCTTTGAGGCATTGGTAATTTGTCCAATTCTTTGTTTCTGGGAGAAGGCAAGAGCCCTTTGGACAGTCCATTTTTTATTTGAGAGGTGAGGTAAAACCAAGGGAAATACAATTATTAAGCAGCAGTGAGGGTTTTAGCCACCAGGATAATACTATATGGAAGCACTGCATTTTAACCTGAAAATTTCTACTGAAGAAAGTTCTAAACCTCAAGTAAAGGTCCGAGTCCTATATATTTCATTTAGTTGCTGTGTGACACTAAGGAGAGTCATTTTAACTTTCCATAGTTCACATTTTTCCTCTGTAAAATGAGTGGGTGGGAACATTTTATCACTATGACCCCTTCTACTGTTAACATTCTATATTCTATATTAACATATTCTATGACTCCAGAAAGTCAAGAAAATGATTTTCTTTACTGAAAGGAAGAGGGAGATGGGGCAGGAGAGGATAGGAAAGGAGGAATTACAGGTCACAAAGTAAAAAAGAAATAAGGATAAATATTAATTGTAATAATACTTGACATGCATCTCCCATCCACTGTTATCCTCCCCACAGAATATTAAATCTTGATTTCAATTTATATAAAGATGTTCCAAACTTTAAGCAGATCTGACATATGAAAATTCAGGGTTACAGCAAACATAAATGAGAAGGTGTTTATTTGCTTTACAGAAGGGATCATGTCAAAATGTCTGTAAATTATAAAGTGCCCCTAATGACTTTGAGGTATAATTAAAGTTACAAAAATCCAGTTTCCATACAACTACTATTTACAGAAACATAGACTCTCAGAGTTGGAAGGTCCTTCAGAGGCCCTTGAACAAAAATCTTCTCAGCAACATACCCCACATGTGGTCATCCAACCTTAAAGTCAGAGGATCCCTTACCTCCTTGTGGATGCCCATTGTTCCTCTGGAGAGAGCTAATTGTTAGGAAGTTTTTCCTTGCATCAAACGTAATTCTGCATCTTTGCAACTTCCATCTATCATTCCCTCCTGTCCCCCTTGTACCAAGCAGAGTCTAATTCCTCCTCCAATATGATAATTGTGACAATTTTTTAAGACAACTATTATGTTCTCTTTGACCCAAGTCTTCTCCCCATTAAACTATATCCCTAGGTTAGGCAATACACCATGGGATAATCTTGTAGCACTTCAACTTCACTGATCAGTTGATCACTGACCTTTCTTAGATGTGGCACCTAGAACTGAACACAATAGTCAAGTGTGGAGAATGGCAGGACTATCAGCTGACTAGTCCTTCTCTTAATGCAGCCTAATATCATATGATTTTTTTTATTACTGTCACAGTGACAACTCATATTATAGGCAATTAAAACTCCCAGATCTTCTCAATCTGACTACTGTCCAGCCCACACCTCCACCTCTTATTCCTGAAGTTAACTTTTTTTATCCAAATAAAAGAGTTTACATTTCTTCCTGCCAAATTTTATCTAATAAGATTCAAGACAAGTTTCTAAGTGGTTTTGGATCCTGACTCTGTCATAGGACAGGTTAGTTATTACTCCCAGCCTTGGGGGCATCTACAAATTTGATAAGCCTATCATTAACTACTTTATTTAGTTCCTGATTAAAGTCTACCTTGGGGCTGACTTATCCTGATCCTTCAGTGGGTACAAACTCATCTAGCCTACTACATCTAGCTAGGCCCAGACTAGACTCTGGGTAGCTATATAGCACAGTGGATAGAGTGCTGGGCCTTGAGTCAGGAAGATTCCTCTTCCTGAGTTCATATCTGAATTAAAAATCATATTTACTTAGCTGTGTGACCCTGTGCAAGTCACCTAACTCTATGTGCCTCAGTTTCCTCATCTGTAAAATGAGCTAGAGATTTGAAGTGGCAAACCACTCCAGTATCTTTGCCAAGAAAACCCTAAATGGGGTCATGAAGAATCAGACATGTTGGAAACCGACACCACAACAGACTAGACACTAATTTTTATCCTATCCAGTCATTTCCCTGGGCTATCTTGCCATACACCCAGCTGCACCAATATTCCTTCAAACCTGAAATTCCACCCTCCAAACAGGACCTTCAGAAATAATCACACACACACACACACACACACACTTATGAGAGCAGGCAATCCACTCAGCTGGCCCATATCTCTCTATCTTGTCCATAAGAACATCATGAAAAACTTAAATCAAAACCTTTTCTAAAATCTAGGTAAATTATAGATGCAGTCTTACCTGATAGATTTAGAAAAGTATCTTATGAGTTGTATACAGTAAATGCTCAATTATCTATATGTAGGTTTTACTACTATGAATTAGTTGCAAATGATCAATGCAAGTTTGGTTCTCTCTTCTACCAAACACACTTTGAAATTACCTCTTTGCCTAATCTCAAGAAATGCAAACTATATTTAATATGAATATTCACCTCAGCAATATATGTGTTATTAGCAAAATAACTTACTCAATAAATCATCACCCTGGATAAACTCTACATTTCCGAAACCAAATTGGATTTTTTTAAAATTATTAGTTAAATCACCGGTTTCCTCCATCAGTGTGAATAATTAAGAACACCACATAGATAATAAAAAGGGACAGAGATAAAGGCATAACTGGGGAGCTGGTCAACTGCTAAATAACAGGAAAACTGCTCCATGTGGATTTACTCTTTTAAGAAAAATAACAACAACAAAGTATCTACTTGCTTCCTCCTGAATTAAAGAGAGCTAGATAAGGCCACTCAAATTCAAGGAAATATCATTGCACATATTAGAGAAAATGCAGTAACTTTTTCACATATTCTCTGGATAAGTGCACAGGTTTTCTCCCTACCAAAGAGGACACCCCACACCCCATGGAGAAGCTCAGGGGTACATCTGAGTGACTAAGCATGTACCCAGGCACATCCACAGAGTGCACATCCACATTCATAATTCTGATAAATCTGATAACTTTATAGAAGGCTGCTCATTACAAGGTCCAAAGGGAAGTAGTTAAGAGTCCTGCCAACTGCTGAGCACCTAATTAAATCCGACCCTGACCCAAGAGCATCAGGATTACTTTCATGGTCTTTGTGGTCTATTGCTCTAGGATTTTTATGAGGTAGCTGCTTCCCCAGTAGAGGAGTAGGTGGGGCAGTACAGAAGAGGGAAGTCAGTGTTTCCTGTTTCTTTTTACATTCATAGTTGAAGGCATCTTCCATCTGTCACAGGTCAGTGATGCTCAACCTCCTTGAAGAATCTAATTGTATCAATTGTGTCAATTGTGCCAGAGTTTTTAGCACACAGCAAGCACTTAATAAATGCTTGTTGTGGTTTTGTAGTTTAAGTATTTCTCTTTTGATGGAGAAAATAAATAGCTGTCCTATACCTGTTCTGCTTTGTACATTGAGTACTTTCTTTAAGGAATTCAGTTCATCTCTTTAGGGAGATCCTAGACATGAACTAAACCTCAGCTTTAAGAGGATGGATAAAGCACCAGCCCTGGATTCAGGAGGACCTGAGTTCAAATCCAGTCTATCCAGTGACACTTGTCACTTACTAGCTGTGTGACCCTGGGCAACCCCCCATTGCTCCACAAAAAAAGAGATAGTTCCCCAGGGTGTAATGAGACAGAGTAAAAGAGGAGCCTGATTCCCTTCTTCGGGGTCAGGTTTCGCCAGGACATAAATCCAGTCTACTAGGACTTTGAATCCCTCAGTGGGAAAAGTTACTCCCCCCCCAACCTAGGCAACAGAATCTTGACATAAATGTAATATTGGGGGGGGGGAGAAGAGAAGGAAATAAACATTAAATAGTATCTACTATGTGCTAAGGACTTTACAAATATCTCATTTTATCCTAACAACAACCCTGTTATTATAATCCCCATTTTAGAGCTGAGGAAAGTGAGGCAAACATACATTAAATGACTTGCCCAGAGTCAAACAACTAGCAAGTGTCTGAGGCTAGATTTGAATTTGGGTCTTCCTGACTCCAGGCTCAGTACTCTATCGATTGCATTTCATCATCATTATCAATACCTGAGCCCAATATTGGTTGAAGAGGCAGATGAGAAAGAGGAAATAGCAACTACAACAGCAACAAAAAATAACAGTAATAATAATTAAGGGTGACATTTATATGGTGTTTCACAATTTACAAAGCTCTTTCAAACACCTCATCTCCTTTAAACTTTACAACAACCCAGTGAGATAGATAGTACACACCTTATTATCCCCTTTCTGAAAAATGAGGTGATAAAGATCAAAGAGATGAAGTGACTCATCCAAGGTCACATGGTTGGTAAAATTGTAGAATTGAGATCTGAACCCATGTCCTGTGACTAACTTCAAAATTCTTTCGACTGTATAATGGAGAAGTATCAACCTTTATTAGATGTTCTCTCTATTCTAACAAGCATCTACAATTTCAGTTAGTAACATGGAACCAGCAATTCCTTTGGATTCATCTCCTTAGCAAAAAAGATACATGATGCTAATCTCAAGTGCCTTTTGCAGCAGCAGCAGCATCTTGAAAAGCAGTGAAAGACCCATTAAGTGAAAGACCAATAGGCATTTGAGTCTAGAGATGTAGGCTCATACTCAGATGTGACTATCCCTTGCTACATGACTTTAGGGAAATCATTTAAGCTTCTCTCTTTCCTAATCTTTAAAATGAGAAGAATACTGCAGTCCTCAGTTCTTGAATAATAGTAATAGTAACAATAATAGCCAGCATTTGCTAATGACTTACTGCTAATCACTGTGCTAAGTGCTTTACAAACATCATCTCATTTGCTCTTCACAGGAACCCTGGGAGGAAGGTGCTATTATTACTCCCATTCTACAGTTGAGAAAATTGAGGCCAACAGAAGTTAAGTGACTTGCCCAGGGTCACAAATCTAGTTAAGTGTCTGAGGTTGGATTTTAACTTAGGTCTTTCTGACCATTTCTTCCCTTCACTAACACAGATCCCAGCTTCTCCGTATTTAGTAGATGATTTCATGAATCCAAATGACCAAAAAAATTCATCACCCAGGGGCTAACTTTTTTTTAATGTATGAGTCTCTCCAAACTTAGCTAAGCTATCCTCAGAAAAGTCTGTACCCAGGCCTTTCTCAAATACAAGGAATAGGAAAATATTGTCCACCAAATGATTTGAATATCTAAGAAGGACGCTGCATTCAAAGCAATTATTATTATTAACCCTAACATACAATGGATTGCTAAATTCTACCCTGCTATGGATCTTGTCATCAACTACTGACACTCCCAAGCTGCCCTCTCCACTTCCCATTCCTGCCCTATGCCCCAATTACAATCTTAGAGAGCAGTTCCAGCATCCTCCTTTATGGCCATAGTGGAGAATTCAGGGAAGAGAGAGGAGATGGTACAGCTGTAATCTGAACCCATTTGTTAATCAACGAGCAGACCCCAGTTCAAAAGGGGACTGAGGGATACTGTTCCGTTGCACCAAGCAATCAGAGAAAAGAAATCACACCGAGCTACAGATTAGACTCCTCCCTTTCTCCTCTTCCTTCAACAGATAAACTTGTTTTCTGACTTCGCATCTGCCATTTTTAGAAATAGGATGAAAGTAAAACATGAGACTCTCCTGGTGAGAAGGATAAGTCTCTCTCTCTCTGGCATGTGTTGCTGAATTTCATACAGCTTGACTTGCTGTGCGTATCTGATAAGAGCCGCTTATACAAATATAACCAGACACACACGTTTAAAAAAAAAAAAACATGCAGCACTTAAAATAACTGGATTTTAAACCCTCTGATTTAAGCTGAGAATTTGATTTGGGGACCGGATGGATCTTGGCTCCTGAGAAAACAGAGCAATTACTCTTTTAAAGAAATACCCGGGTAACCTTAAAGGAAGCCACTGACTCAAATACAGAAAAATCTGACTTGCTTTCTGCCCTCATCAGATCCCCTTGGGAAGTACAAATATCCTTTTGTGGATGGTTTCCAGAGATATGTTTTCTGAAGCTTGAGACATTTATTTTAGATTTCAACTCCCTAAATTGTATTTCTAAAATATAATTAGGGATTCTTCATCCTTAGCCAAACAGTTGCTAACAAGGCACTGTGTGTGTATATGGTGGTGCCAGTTAACAACCTCGTGAAGCTGCCCCAAAACCCAGTAGAGAGGTTTTGCAAAGACACATGGAACTCCATTTGTCTTCCTGAGCTGTACCAAGTGTGGAATAAATAACAACTCCTCCCAATGAACTTCCTCGTTCTAAAACCACTAAAGAGAACTTTTCAAAGAATTGGATATTTTGCGTTTGGGGAAGAGGGAAGCCTTCATCCATTTAATTTGTGGCACTGATCAATTACTTCTTAGTTTTGTGGTTATTGTCATTTATGAGAAAAAGAAATATTAGTTGGAACCTCCCCCCAAATCAAAACTTCAAAAGGATGTTAGGGGGAGGGGAAGAGGAAGAAAAATTGGGATCTGCAAATCATTCTAGGTCTATGTTATTTCTCCTTTCTCCTGGCCACAATGGGGGAGCTGAAATCCTGTTTTCTACTCATTGCTACTTCCAGATTTTTCCTAAACTACCATTACTCAGCAACCTCTACTGCTCTGAGATTCATGGCACCCCAATTTATTAACCAATCTAGATCCTAGTGTTCTTAATCTACCTAACTCCAAAATATTCTCCCTCTTTCCTCAATAATTTAAGAGCCTTGCTCAATGCCTCTCTCTCCACCCTAACTCTTATACTCACAATAAAAGAGTTCAAGGGGCAGCTAGGTGGTACAGTGGATAGAGCACCGGCCCCGGATTCAGGAGGACCTGAGTTCAAATCCGGATTCAGACTCTTGACACTAGCTGTGTGACCCTGGGCAAGTCACTTAACCCCAATTGCCTCACCAAAAAAATAAAAGAGTTCAACATAGATACTGATTGCCATTGTTATTGTATTGCTAGTTTCTCAATCCTATTCAGTTCACTCCACCTCAGCTATACATACAAAGATGGTCATACCCTTGATTTTGCCATTATCCACAAGCATTCTACTTTTATGTTCATGAACTCTGACATTCCTTTATCTGATCATAATCTTTTATCATTCTAGCCTTCTCTATGCCTTATGACCTCCTTGTGACCTCTAATCCCTCTACCCCCTCAGTAAGCAGCCTAGTGTACATAAACTCTCCTACATTTCCAAACTCGACCCCTTAGTAAACCAACTCTATACAATCCTTTATTTTCAAATTCTTTACTACTTTGTCCTATCCCGGAGTATACCTCAATAAACTCTAACCCTAAATTACTCCCACCATCTACCTACCTCCTTTCTTCCTGTGTCTATGCTGTTAAACAGAGATGAAAGAAATCACAAAACTAAGCTGATTTAGTCTACTACAAATTTATGTTATCCAGTCTCAACTGGGTCCTCACTACAGCAAGGCAATCTTTTTACTCTTTCCTATATTCTCTATACCACTCTCTGTAGTGCTGTAACTAACATTTTCACTGCTTCTCAAGACTCCCACAACAACCCCTTCCCCACTTATTCAGTCGAGGACTTCACCTTATTCTTCACACACACGCACACGCGCGCGCACACACACACACACACACACACACACACACACACACACACACACACACACACACACACACACACACCAAAGAGGTTATTTTTTTTTAACAGTTCCCTTTTCTCTTCTCATTTCAAATCCCTTAGGTATCTTGCCTCGGTAAGTCTTCACTCCAGTTTGTAATGAAGAGGTGGCCCTTTTCATTGTGAAAGTTATCCCCTTTGTGTACCCTTAACCCCCTCTCTTCCCATTTTTTCTAGCAATTTCTTCCCTCCTCCCATTATTCTCCTCTCTCTAATATTTAATATCTTCCTATCTACTAGCTCTTTTCCCTGGTGCCTAAAAAAGCCACTATGTCTCCTCTATCCTTCAAAAACTCTTAATCTTAACTACCCCTGCTATAATTTGATCTCTCTTTCCCTTCTTAGCTAAACTCCTTTAAAAAAATCTCTACTCAATATCTCTACTTCATGTCCTTTCATTCTCTTTTAAATCCAGTGCTTTCTCTCTCTGCCCCGTGGCTCCCTGTTCCCATTTTGAGGAAGGGCTCAGACTATACATTCTTCACCTCCAGACTTTGCCATCATGGTGCTGCTGCTGTTGCCTTCTGCCTCTTCTCATTTCTATCATCATAATATCTCTTACACACATACACACACACGTGTGTGTATGTATGTAAGTGTGTGTATGTGTGTATGTCTATGTGTATATATTCATTTCCCACCTCCCTCTCCCGCCAAGTCATAACCCTAACTTAAGTCCCTCATCACTTCTAGCCTATTGTATCAGCCTAAATGGTTAACCTGTCTCAAGAGTCTCCCCACTCCAATCCGTCTTCCATTAAGCTGCCAATATGATTTTCTTAAAACTACATCTGACCATGTCACTCTTGGCTCCTTATTACTTCCCAGATCAAATTTAAAGTTCTCGCTTTAGCATTTAAATTCTTCACAACTGGGCCCTTCCTCCCTTTCCAGTCTTCTTACATTTCACTTCCCTCCAAGCACTCTACGTGCTAATTACACCTGTCCTACTTACAGTTTTTTGAACACAATGCTCCATCTCCCAACCACATGTCTTTGTACTAGCTCTCCCCATGCCTAGAAATACCTTCCTCCTTTCCTCCACCTCTCAGAACCCCTGGTTCTTTCAAGACTCAGCTTCTCCAGGAGGCCTCTCCCAGCACCCCCAGCTGCTAAAGCTTTCTTCCCCTCAAAAATTACCATCCATCTGCTATGTATGTATTGTGTCTGTCCCAAGTTCTTTACACTGGTCTGTCTAGTTAGAGTGTAAGTTTCCTGAGGACAGAGACTGCTTCTGCCTGTCTTTATACTCATGGCACTTAGCACAGTGCCTGCCATATGCTAAGTACTTAATAAATTCTTGTTGACTGATTAACTGACTGAGTCAGGTGGGACAACCTCAGGAGAAAATCAAGTATTTTCTTGGTGTCCCTTAAGGTATCATACTTTCTTGCAAGTGAGGAGAGGTAAAAAGATTAATTTTTATGCAGTTTACTTTGGAGATATTAGACCAATTGTTATGCCTCTATTTCCTTTATATTCTTCAAGTAACATATCTAGTTGAGACAGTTGCTTCCTGACCCATATAGTCAATAAAAATGCCCCAGATGGCCATTATTTCGATGGAGATAATTTTTTCAATTTTTTTCTTTAAAATTTTAATTTTTCTTTCATTTGAGAAGGCGATGGCATCTATAGGCTTATCGACACTAACCGTTAGGAATACCTTTAATAATAATCACAATTCAGTACCTACATGTGCCAGGCATTGTGGTGACACTCAAGGTGACATAGCTATCAGGTATCTGAAGCTGAATTTAAACTCAAGGTTTCCTGACTTGTGTTCCATCCTGTTACCTCTAACTTTCCCATGTTCCTCTCACTCCTGAAATATGTTTAATATATTTTACATTTATCTATATAAATGTTGACCTCAGAACAATGTATGTTCCTTAAACACAAAAACTGTTTTCATTTTTGGCTTTCTGTTCCTACATAATAGGTGTTTGATAAATACTTGCTGGATTCTCATCCAACCCCCCTCATCTTACAGATCAGAAAACTGAAGCTCTGAGAAGTTAAGGGTTTGGGGGGGGGGGGTTGGCCAAGGTTGAACATGTGGTAGGTATCAAAAACAGGATTTGAACCCAGGACCTCAGACTCTAGAGTAGAGGTTTCAAACAGGTAGCCATTACAGCCTGCTACACTAACACTTGTAGCCTGAATCAGATTAAAATGTAATTGGGAAATGTTTAACAAAATAAATAAAGATACAATGGGACATAGGTAATGTTAGTACGGAGTTTTCTAAGTCAGGGATCTTTATATACAATTTAATGTCTCTGGTTTCTATTTGAGTTTGACACCACTATCTAGAGTCCTTTCTGTTCACACTGTAACATGCATGTTGTCTCCTACTGAGTAGCCTATTTTCATTCTAATTTGATTCTTCCAATGAATCAGATGTATAGAAAGGGTTTGGAGTCTGAAATGATGGTTGAAAAGGTCTCAAGTTCATAGAGACAAAGCTTAAAAGGGAACATATGGAATATCCACTCCTCTGCATTTCTCTTAATATAAATCCTATTCATCTTTTTAGGTCAAGTTCCACTTCTTCCTTGAAGCCTTCCCTGGAAATCAGTGTTGAAACTAAGGTAAGGCAACATAAAAATTTAGAGGATTTAGATAGTACTTGCACTTTAACAGAGTAGAAATAATAATGTTTAGAACCTATTTAGCTAAATAATTAGTTAAAATAATCAGATGATGGCTTGTTTCCTTGCCCACCTGGTAATTCCACCCCAGATGAGTTCCTCCCTGACCCATCCCCAACTCTTTTCCATTTTGGCCTCCTCAGAAACAGCTTTCCTGTGTCTCTGAATCTCTTCTTGCTCTGAGTATAAAAACTGCTAGTTACACCAGCAGCAATTGCTATCCTGAACTCCTTTACTACAGTACTTGGCATTTATGCCTTACAAATTAGGCCTGTATTTTTGCAAGAGTGGCTTTCATTGTTGCTATTCTTAATCTTTTCTCAATTTCTGCACCCGCAATAGTATCAAATAGTAGCCTGTGATATTCATTCCATAATTACTTGTAGATGAATTGATTGACTTGAACAATTATGATCTGATAGGGATAGAAACTGGTCTAAATCCTGATCAACTCATAATGACTACTTTAGAAACCTCAAGCAATTCCAATGTTCTATTCCCCCTAGTTCCCTTGAACCTTGGTTTCTTATTTTATACAGGAAAAGGAGCATTTAGATTTTATAAAATATTCCCCCTCTTTTTTATGTCCCACAATAAATTGTTTCCAGCCTTTTTTAGAGATGGTTTGGTTTTCCAACTTGGGACATATCTATAATTGCCAGGTATCTCATTACTCTTTATTATTTAGGACTTATCAACACCCTGGTCCCTGGAAGCATTTAACCTGAGGCTAGATGACCATTATGAGTGCTTCTCAGGGATGTTTAGAGATAATTCATCCCCTAGGTGGAGAGTGGAATGGGATATGAACTATGAACAGATTCGATGATTCGACAAGCTACCCTAAGCAAGTTCAGTGAGAAGACAAACACTTTCTGTTTCAGGATAGAATGCGCAGTGGTTCATACAGGCGAAACCTTACTATGCCCTCCAGTTGCAGTTCACCAATTCCCTCAAGAGAATCTACACATAAACACAACTAATAAGATTAAATTAGTACCTATTACCCGATTGTTTCCAGAGTTTCTAGAGTCTGAGGTCTGTTCTACAACCTCCATGTCACACACTGAAAATATGGAAAGTTGGCAACCCTGGGCATGATAGTCAAGTTATCCAAGAAAAGGCTCTTCTGGTTTAACATGCAGAGCTAAGTCTCTGTGCTTTTGAAAGGTCCCAAATAAGTGAGTGACCTGTTGGGGAAGCTGGCAGTAAGGGAGAAGGGAGGGAGGGAGGAGAACCCAGATTCTGGTAAATTTGGGGAAGCAGCCTTGACAATTTATCAGAGTTTGAATCTCTGAATGCTCAGCATGTTGCCAAAGGCCCTTTCCCCTAGAAGAGGAGCTAGAGTTCTTTGGGATAGGGTGTGTGTGTGTGTGTGTGTGTGTGTGTGTGTGTGTGTGTGTGTGTGTGTGTGTGTGTAGAACTGGAGGGTGGGAGTGGGGAGAGGAGCATATATTCAGAGAGAAATGTAATTCGTCTGTTTCTGATTCCTTTATACATAACTCATCAAAGAACTGTTTTGCAAGAGCTATTTAATGTCCAAGAAGCTGCCTAGCCTCCCTAAACCTTCTTTTCCCCCCTTTGAAGTGGTGGCTTTGCAGACGTCATATTTTGCCAACACAATGAAGAACTGAGACCCAGAGCACTGGACCCTGAGTGAGGAGAGAGCTCAGAGATTTGGCAAGGCATATATCTGATGTGAAGCTCCTTCAGGTCACAATGCCCCATTCCAGCCAGTTGGGCTGTGTTTAACAAGCATGGTGGTGTGGAAAATATTCAGGCCTCATGGGTCAGGGACCATGAAGGGGGGAAAAAGGAAAAAAAGGATTTAATAAATCAGTGTTCACTCCAGTTATTTGCTTGGCATGGCCATAAGGTGGGGGCGAGGCGGGGGAGTGGGAATCTGAGGAGAAAAATGTCCTTCAGCATGTACTTTATCTTAGTGATAAGGAAAACCACAGTAAGAATGAGAGATCTAATGAGTAGTGGAGGAGCAGTCTGTCACAACAGAAAGAACACAAGACTGAATCAGCCACTCCCAGTTCGAATCCCATTTTACTTCCAGGGGCTGTTTTACCAGGAACTACACAAGCATCATTACTAGCTGCACAGGGAGGAAGTGACAACAATATCTGCTCTATTCTTCCTGAAACTTCCTCTAATCCTGACCTGATCTAATAAAAGGATATATTCTCAGAGGAGGTAGGGAGGAGATTGTCTTCCAGAGGCAAGAACAATCTCTACTCAAGACCTTGAGAATGCATTGAATAATGTAATGGATTACTTAACAAAAGATCTGGGTGTTTCTCTCTGGGACCCTGAACCTTCACAAACAGAGGATTGAGGTACTTTTTGCCCTGTGAAGCAAATGCAAGCTGGGCTGGACTATATGACCTGGGAAAAGTCAATGGAACATCCTTGTAAAGGCTCAAGAATATTTCTATCACCTGCTCATAACTTAAAATTGTTTCAAAGAAGGAGAAAAGCTTTCTCTAGATGCATTTCAATAACAGGTTTTATTAGGGGAAAAGGGAAAATAGGGAGGCAATGACAAAAGTATGGGGGGAAAGGGTGAAAAGTACTCCAGAAGGAGAAAAGGACTTAGAATGGAGAGACTAGAAAGGGTACACACCAAAGAGAATTCTTATTTATTCTGTAATTTCTAGGATTGGCCCTATAGACACTACATGGAAAAGACTCCTGGATAACTCTTTTCAGTTGTACCCCTTCCAACTCTAAATCTATGATCTCTGAGTCATACCACCTTATCATTCACTCTAGCTACAAGACCTTCAAAGCCTAGCGATTCTAGATATTTCCAGAATATGTACACTCTATCTGCCTAACTGTATAACTGTATTCTATTGTAAATATAGTCTGGAATAGCTAGTGGTAGTGAAGAACCCCTAGACAATTGTCCTTGATCTTGTTTTATTCAACATGTTTATCAATATCTTATCGAATTTGGAGAAGACATGAGCCTTAGAGGCAGGGCTAAGGATTGGAGGACAGAATGAGGATTCCAAAAGGATCTTGAAAAACTGAAATGATGGGTTGACTCTAATAAGATAAAAGTAAAAAAAAAAAAAAAACTAAATGGGGAGAAATGTCAAGTTCTTCACCAGGGTTCAAAAAATTAACTGAACAGGGGAAGCTAGATGGCACAATGGATAAAGCACTGGCCTTGGATTCAGGAGGACCAGAGTTCAAATCCAGCCTCAGACACATGACACTAGCTGTGTAACCCTGGGTAAGTCACGTAACCCTCATTGCCCCACAAAAACAAAAACAAAAAAAATTAACTGAACAAACATAGGATGGAGGAGGCATGACTACATAATAGCTACTGGGTTTGGAGGGAACTATGGAGATTTTAGTAAGTTCAAATATCAGTCAATTGACATGGCAGCCAAGAAAGCTAACACCATCTTGGATTGCATTAATAAGAACATCATGTATAAAATTAGGGTTTCATTATACTCTATCATGGTTAGGCCTTATCTGAGGTATTAGTAATACTGCATTATGGATATTTCATCTTAGGAAGAATGTTAACAAACTGGAGCTTATGCAAAGGAATGAGCCCAGAATGATGATGGGATTGGAGCCATGTTGTACAATAGTCACTTAAAAGAATGAGGGGTGTTTTAGCCTGGACTTCTTCTGTTTAGCCTCAGAGAGCAGAACTAGGAAGAATGAGTAGAAGGTACAAAGAGGAAAATTTTGACTTGCTCTAAGGAAAAAAAAAAAATCTAACAATTAGAGTTATCCTAAGATACAATGGGTTGCCTTTGGAAAGAGTGAATTCTCCATTACTGGAGGTCTTCAAGCAAAAGTTGGACAACCACTTATTAGGATCATAGAAGGGATTCATATTCAACCATACAGATTGGAATAGATTGTCTCAGAGTGCTTCCAACTCTGAGATACTGTGATTCTGTTAATATTTGACAGCCCTGGGAAAAATTTAGCTGAGCAAGATTATTTGCACCCAAGATAAGCTCCAATACAAACTACATATATGACTTTGGATAAGTCATTATCAAACTGAAGTTTAAACTTCAGTTTCTTTATCTTTCCAGTCCCTAGCACAGTGCCTTGTATCTAATAAAGATTTTGTGAATTGAAATGTTTGTTGAATCTTTAAAATAATAAAGTTGGACTTAATGAATTCTGTGGTCCACCTTCAGTTTTAAAATCTATTATTCTTGTCACATTTTTCCTAAAGTAATCCTTGGAATAAGTAGAAGCATTCTAATGAGAAGAGAAACTGAGAGCATAATTAAGATTAAAAAAACACAATAACAAAACCACAACTATTTCCCAAACTGTGTTTACACACAAAACTTGGATTAGCTTCATATCTATGAACCTTAAATCGGGCTATTTCTACTAACAAAGATTTTTGGTGTGTTTGGTTTTCCCTCCACTTTTCTCTGCATGCTTTGCCCAGTAGTTTGTTTTCTTCATGTTGAAAATTAACAAGGACATGCAGAAAACAAAATAAAAAGCATTGGTAAGCAGGAAAATAATATATGCTATATGTGTATACTGTGTGAGTCAAGGATAAGATATTCAGAAGAGATAGTTGTAGTGGATTCCTAGTCTCAGGCAGAGTGAACAACCACTATCCTCTGATCAATTCCATAGTTTCAAGGAGGAGGTAAGATTTCTGGAACTATTTAAAATATGGAGGGTAAGGCACCCACTTACAGCGGTATCTGTCAATGATGAAATGATTTCTACTGCACAGGCATCCAGGGTCTTCACCTAAAGCTATCAAACCATCAGAATCTTTAGAAAATCATCTCCTTATTTTCATTAACCTTTATGCAAAGGGCTTATCTGTATCAAGATATTTAAAAACAATAATCACAGGATAGCTTCTTTTATAAGTTTCTTGCAGGATAAACTAAATTCTCAGTTTGATTCATGAGCACTAACTAAAATAATTTGGGTTTTTCAATCTAGAAAGACAAAGGTTGAGAAACATCTACTTTAAAATGAAGGAAATGGGTAGAGTGAATGTGGAATCACAACACTAGAACTAGGGGGTCACAACTCTTGAAATACGAAGGAAAAATATTTAGAACAAATTCTGTGTAAGGAAGCTGGGAGCAAATTTAGAGAACTAATGGTAATTTCAATGGATTCATGATGTTGCTTGAATAGATACTCTCTACATTAGTATAGATCAGTTGTGTCAAACTCAAATTGAAATCCACACATAAGGACCACAGTAGGCTACATGTTACTTTAGTTTTAAAATTCTATCTTCTACAGGCAGACTTTCTCACCCCTTCTTATTTCTTATGGCTTTCCTTTTCTAATTCTTATATACTCTACATATAGTTTATTTGCTTGTTGTCTCTTCTGTTAGATCATGATCTCCTTGGGGACAGAAACTTGTCTTTTGACTTTTTTTTTTAATTCCCAGAGCTTAGAACAATGACGAGCACACAGCAGACACTTAAATGCTTATTGACCAACTGGTTACAACCTCCAGATTTTTATCAGGAGAACAGAGGTGATAGAGGGGGAAGAAAACATAAACAGGTACAAGAATTATTGATGTAAATGGAGAGGATTAGAAGGTACTTCATGAGACCATATAGTCCAGCCTTCTTGCCTTTAAGCAGGGAAGACTTCATTTTATAAATGAGGCTACTAAGAATCCAGAAAAATCATGGATGATATATTCGTAATAGGTTATTAAAGCAAAATAAAGATGTTTTGAAGTCTAACTCTAGCTTTTTGAAGTTTAAAAGCACGACAAATAACTATTTCCTCCCAGAAATCAATTCTTGTTTCTACCGTCCAAGAAAGAATAGTAAGCTAATTGAATCATGGGTCTGACTCATTATAAGAATTCTGGATTTGTACTGGTGGAGAGCTTCCATCACCTCATTCCTTTTCATATTTCCATTTCCCCAATCCCCTGAATACTGCTTCCAAATCTCATTGTGCTGATACTTTCATCCTGCAGGTTAGAAAGGAAGAAAATTCATAACATCATAAATACAGAGCTGGAAGGGTCTCTAGAGGTCATTTAGTACAACCCCCTCAATCAACAGATAAAGAAACTGAGGCACAAAAAGGCTAAATGACTTTCAAAAGGTCACACAGGTATAAAGTGACTGAGTCCGGATTTGAACTCAGGCTGCCTGACTCTAAACAAAGCATTCTTTGCACTGATTTTCTCTGCCTATCATCTACAGGATAAAAATAACTTTGTACTGATTTTTTTTTCAAACCTGTTTCAACTCCCATATAAATTTTAAAAATACTAAATGATTTACATTTTGATAATGTGGAGAAGTTTATTAATACGTCCACATATGGAACAAAGACTATAGCATATAGGGCTATAATTAATTGCTAAACAGTGTGTCATTTTTATGTTCAAAGAATACATCTTTGACATTAACTTTTACTAACATCTTCTGGGTTGTTATTTCTTCTGTTTTTATATCACTGTCATTTTCTAATTTATCCCTTTCCTTCCCCAGCCCGGACAACAACAACCAAAAAAAAAAGATAGAAAGAAGGGAACAAAGCAGTTTATCAAAACTACGTGATGCATCAACAAGTCCAACTGTATTATGTTGCTTTTCACATTCAGAGTGATTTTACCTTCTACCTTCCCTGAATTAAAAGCTAGGGAGATACATTCCTTTTGCATTGTTAACAATGCAAAAAACTGCTACTGTGCCCAGGGGTGCTTGTCCTCTCCCTTTATTACTAATGGAAACCTCTTAGCCCTGGATCCAAGTATTTGGGCCAGATTTAAGGGAAACTGGCCTTTAAAGAGATGGATCAGGCACTTTCTTCCACTCTCTGGGCCTGGGATAGGAATCACTGACTGCTTAGCTATGGTTCATATCTAGGTTCATGCCCAAAAGAGGAAATAGAAAGGGAACCAGGAACTTCCATTCTTCAAACTCACAAGGTTGCCTACTCATCACAGGACTGCCTTTCAGTTACCTATGGTAAGGAAAAGAACATAAAGTAAAAGAGGCAGCAAAGGCTTTAAGGTCCAATCTCAAGCACCCCTAAGGCCAACACATGCACTGGCTGAGTGAGCAGTTTGCCATTTCTGCCAGAACAAGGTGAGTGCCCTTCTTCGACTCCTCATTGGAGGTTGAGTCTGAGAGCACTATGTGATTTGTAGTAGAGAGAGAAATAGGGAAGAAAAAAGGGAGTTGTCTGTTGAGTGGTTAGCTCTTTCTTGCTCAATGGCTAATCATCTTGATACTTCTTCTCACCAAGGAACCAATGGGGGGATTTCTCATTTCTAACACAAAGTGTCTTCAGGAAGTTTCCAAGGGAGCTCAGTGTATGCCATGGAATGGCCCCTGTACCCCATACACAATGGGTTGTATACCAGTTCAACTCCTACTATACTTCCTAAGGGCAGAGCTTGGTTATTATAATTTAGCTGAGTTCAGTTTCAATTTGCTGTTCTTACTGTACTATTATTCTTTCCTTTTACATTGTGGTAGCCATTCTGTATATTGTTTCCCTGGTTCTACTCACATCACTTTGCTTTGGTTTAGATGTTTTCCTGTTCCTTCCAGAAGGTATTCTTCACCTCAATCATATCTCAAAAAATACATCTGAATACCCTCAGAAGAGGATTCTAGTTCAAAAGTGATGGGGATTTACTGAACACAGACACACATCTAAGCAGCCTTATCTGACAGTCAATGTCTTTTGGGGAAGGTAAAGGCTTGGAGATGAGAGAAGAGACTATACATCGATGCAAACAAACTCTGATGCTTCCAGGAAAATGATACTAAATTCAACTTCCAAATCTGACTCTTTTTACCAGGACCATAGAAATTTTCACTGAAAAGAACTTTACAGATAAATCTAATCAAAACTTGTAATTTTTACAAATGAGGGAAGTAAGATGAAGAAACATGAAGGCATTTGTCCAAGAGTACAGAGGGTGTAAATTGCAGCTGTATTAAAATCCAGACCTTTTATTTCAAAGGCAGTGTTCTTTCCAATATATCACATTTCTTTTTTTTTTCCTCTTCTGAAAAATTTTAAAAATTTTTTCCCAATTACATGTAAAGATATTTTTTGAGTTACAGATTTTTCTCCTACCCTCCCTTCCCTCCTCTCTCCTGAGGCCAGCAAGCAATCTGATATAGGTTATACATTACAATTATGTTAAACATATTTCCACATTAGTCATGTTGTAAAAAAAAAAGATCAAAACAAAAAGAAAAAAATTCAAGAAAGAACAAGAAAAATAACAAAAAGCAACAACAAAAGGGAAAGTAGCACAATGCATTACATTTCAATAATTACGAGGTTCTTCTTTTAAGATACCACCTGTGGACACAGACCTATATAGTGATACAGACACTTGCATGGGATACTAAAGAAACAGCTAAGTGGCACAGTGGATAGACTACCAGGTCAGGAAAACTCATTTTCCCATGTTCAAATCTGACCTCAGACACCTACTAGGCCATATTTGCCTCTTCTGTAAACTGTGGGCACAGTGGAGAAGGAAATGACAAAGCACTCCAGTACTTTGCCAAGAAGACCTCATGGAAAGAAGTCCATGGGGTTGGAGACAACTGAACACATTATACTGGGCACTGAGGAACTTAGGATTTCTATATAGAAATGAGATATTCTTTGCCTTTAAATAGCTTACATTTTACTAGGAGAATATGTTTTCAAAGGCAAGTAAAGGATACCTACACAATAAGTACTCCATGTTTTGGTGGGAAAAGTAATAACTGGAGGAATAAGGAAAAGCCTTTTGAAGGAGGTGGTTACTAAGCTGAGCCTTGAAAGTCGAGGTTCTAGGAGATGGAGGTGAGACAAGAAAGCCAGCACAATGTTTGTTGACTTACAGAAGGGGAAGGAATGTTGTGCACAGGACACAGAAAGTAGGTCAGCCTGGCTGGAGAGTAGAGAACATGAAGGGGAGTGATATGTAGTCATCCTGGAAAGACAGGTTAGAGCCAGATCGTGGAGGGCTTTAGACACTAAAAAGAAGACCTTGTTCTTTATCCTTGGTGCTAGAGGAAGGCAGTGAACTTGCTGGAGCAGAAGAACAACAGTCAGAATTGTGCATTTGGAATATCATTTGGCAGCTCTATGGAGGACAGATTGGAGAAGGGAGCAATTGGATGCAAGCAGGCCAATTAAGAGACTATCGAAGCAATCTAGGCCAAGACGGAGGCTGGAAAAAGGACTGAGATTTCATTATCTAATCATATCTCTTATTTTACAGATAAGGAAACTGAGGCCCAGAGAGCAGTCATGACTTGTCCTAGGTCACGCAGGTAGTAGTAGTAGTAGTAGTAGTAGTAGTAGTAGTAGTAGTAGTAAGTGGCAAAGCTAAAACCTGAACCAAGGTCTCCTCCTTTCAAATGCAGGGCTCTTTCCACTATGTAATATTGATTCACCTGGCATAAGATATAGCTAAGCCCCATTAAAGACTCATGCCATACATATTAAGAAAAAAATGGAGAGGGGGGACGAAGGAGCCTTAAGATGGAATAACACATTTCTTTCACTGCCAAGTGTATTCCTAATTGTGTCAGTACACCTTGAGATGATGAAAACTTTGCTGCTGGAGAAGCTTTGGCTGGCAGGAAATTACTGTATTCCATCCTACAGAATTTTTGAAATCTTTTGCTTAAATCAATTGGCAATGTCTAAACACACATTGGAAGCAGAAGTATAATATCACTAATTAGATGATGAAGAATGATAGATTGTCATAGTAATATATAACATACAAAACAACAATATAAAACTACCCTCCTTTAAAATAGAAAAAAAGGAATACATAGAATCATACTTTTCCTGTCAAAAGAGTGATTAAATATTGGGCATGCTCCTCACTGCACAAAAATCTTGGAGATTTGAAAAAATAATTAAAATTATTCCAGAAGAGTCTTGATGAAATTTGACAGAGAGCTGATGGACTTGTTTTCCTTGATTATACGTGTTTGTCATGGATTTTCTTTTTCTACCTTTTCTAAGGCAGAAAAAAGTGGGAGGGAGAAAAGGTGGATTTTTGTTATTAGAAAAAAATACATTTTTTTTTAAATCCTGCAAAGAGACCTAAAGGAAGTTTTAGCCCCTCTTAGGAAGTAGCTGGTAACCTCTACATTTTCACCTGTCCCCTCTGTAAGACAATCACACATAATGCCTTTGTTGCCCTCTTGCATGCCTGATCCCAGAGGGGTTCTCTATTTTTTTTTCCTACAAGAAAAATTTGCTGAGTTTTTTTGGATGCATGTGTGTGATTTTCTCCTTAAATGTCAGGAGCTATCAGAGGTGCTGACAAGTGTATCACTCTAATAGAGCTTGTTACAATTTCTCATATGGTTTTATTTTAGTTTAGCTCATGTTAGGGAAATCATCATGGTTGTAGGAAATCTGTTCCTTTCTGTTTTCCCTAGGAAGTCTCATTTCAATTTGCTAACCAATAGCTTTCCAAAGAGTAAGATGCTCAGTCTTAATCAAACTTCTATGGGGGATGCACAGGAAATAGACCATGGAAGTTCAGTTTATCCCTATTGACTTAGATAGTATGACCAGGGCTTAACTTTAGTCTCTGAGTAGGAAATATATTCTCTCATGAAACAAAGCATCTTTCTTGTTTTTTGTTTGCTCCTCCAGCATTCCTGGATAAGTTATATCTCTTGTACCTATAGGTACATTATACCTTTCCTGACCTCATACCTAAGATATCATTTCAGAGATGTTCTCTTCTCCTATAAAACATATCCATCAATATGTGAGTATTTTCACATCCAGTTGACTGAAAACACAGCAATACAATTTTTAATATTATTAAATCTTATAACCACACTGAGATATTTGGAACACCTTGACTACTCAATGGCTGATGCCAATCGAATTTAATTTAATTTAATGCCAATTACATTACCATTGTAAGAATCACTGGAAGAAAGGTGTGGCTATGAATAAGAACAGCTATCAAATACCATTGCAGTGGAAGCCACTTGAGAAAGTACTTGAAGATTTATGGAAAAGCCTGGGAGTGGTTAAAGCACCGGCCCTGGATTCAGGAGTACCTGAGTTCAAATCCGGCCTCAGACACTTGACACTTACTAGCTGTGTGACCGTGGGCAAGTCACTTAACCCCCATTGCCTAAAAAAAAAAAAAAAAAAGCCTGGGAAGATTCCATATCTAGGTGGTACTCACAGTAGAAAATGTGAGTGACATGTTACTCAGTTAAAAACATCAGACATGTAGAAAGGAATACAGAAAACAAAGTCATATAAAAAATTCTAAATAACCTTAATCAGGAGTCAAAAGTAAAAGTGAAAAAGTAAGGGTAATGCAAGGAGCAAAAGCAGTGCAAAGACAGTTACAGAACTTTAATATGTAAAGAAATCCTATATATATGAGATAGAGAGAATTGTTGAAGATGGAACATCTGAGAAATTTCTGGTTGTCTATGTGGGCACAAAAAATCCAACATAAGAAAAAACACAATTTGGATCAAATGAGAAACAGAAAACTTAGGCATCATAAAGAAGGATTAGAATTTAAGAATATCATGATGGACCAAGCACATTTTTATCAATTGATGCACCTGGTCTTTTTAGGCTTAAAAAATGAACAGCAGAACAGCTATGCCAAAGGAGACAATTGAAACTTCTTGGTCAAACCCTTTCAGAAGGTGGCTGGGCATCATAAGATCCAAAATTATTAGCTTAAACTTTAGGGAAACATGAATCACCAATGAGATTTTTTTATTAGCTTCCTTTCGAGCATAAACCTAATCTTACAGAAGACATCAAATACCTGTAACCAAAAGACAAGAACACCAGAGAGCCCTCTAAATATAGGCCAACTGCATGTTAATGTACTTCATAGAAAGCATTCACAGATGATGTAACTAAATATACAATAAAACAACAATAATGACTCTAAGCAAAATGGTTGTGTCAAAATGTCCCAGAGGCATAAAGAATAACCTATTATTAATTTGGTAATTATTGAATAAGCCACCTGGAAGTGTTGCAATATATGTATAATCTTTGTGGCCTATCACAAAGCCTTTGATTCATTTCCATATTTATAGTTTAATCATATTTAAAATATATAAAATAAACCCAAGTATCCTTAGAATGCTAGAATAGCATTTGATGTCTAAATGGAAAACCGTTCTCAATTTAAAATATGCCAACAACATAAAAATATAAACATGAAAATATGGGATTTTCAGGGAGATCATTTAAGCCCATTATTGTTCTATTTAGCCTTAAATCCCTTAATATGTCTCCTTTATAAAACTAAATATGACTGACAATAAAGAGGGAGTTAAAATAAAACATCTTAATATTTCTTGATGTATATGAATGACATGGATCTATGTTTCCACCAAAACACATTAAACATTTAACTTCATGGAATCTTTCTCCAATGATATCAAGATGTCATTTGGATTCAATAAGTATAAAATTCTTAAGACATGCCAAGAAAAGGGAGAAAATGAAGGCTTTGTTGCTGAATATGGAGGTCACAATGAACCAATGGATGAAGGAAATATTTTTGTCTTTTTAGGGAAGACATAATGAACATAAAGATATCAAAGTGAAAACTATGACTGAATATATTAAGAGACTTACTGGCATTCTGAAATCAAAGCTGAATACGGAAGAATGCATTTAAAGCAATTAATACAAGTCTTAAAGTATACTTTCACAATTGAAAAATGAACCGTAACATTTGGAAATTATCCTCACAAAAACTGACAAAATATTAATGCAACAAAGGCCCATCACCCTCAGGCAACTTGAGGAAAGTTAACATTTCCTCACAAAGAGGAAGACTGAATACTGATAGATGTTCTTAGGATACATTGTAAATGGGTCAAAAATGTACATAAATACTTCTGGAACAATCAGACAATACTTCATTGAGCAATAGGTAAAGCTGATAACAGGGATATACTACCACTGGATTTGTCAAGTGTAATTTATAGTATCAGGAAAATAAACAAATTAGTAACTCTAAAACTAGTTTGAAAGAAGAAATCTAGAAAATGAAAGGAGAAATAGAAAAACTTGAAAATAAAAAAACAAACTAATAAAACAAAAATTTAAAAGACCAATAGTAAAATAAGACATTATCAAACTTGATGAATAAAAAGGAAGAGGAAAATCAAATTACTGAAATAAATTCACAACAGTGCAGAATTTTAAAAAATGATCAGAAACTACTATGCATAATTATATGCCAACAAAACTGAGAATTCAAAGGAAGTTGATGAGTAGCAACAAAAATATAAAATGCCTAACAAAACAAGAAATAGAACTATTAAACCAAATCGCAAAAAAGAAATAAAGCAAGTCTTTAATGAATTGCCAAAGGGAAAAAACCCTATGCCAGATGGATTTACAAGTGAATTCTATCAAACATTTAAAGAGCAATCAATACCTACTCTACAAAAATTATTCTCAAAAGAGAGAGACAGAAGGCACTCTACCACACTCTTTTCATATGACAGCTATGTTTCTTCAGGGAGAGACAAAACCAAGAAACACAACTATAGTCCAAGCTCAATAATGAATATTGATGAAAATATTTTATATACAACCTTTGCATGGAGATTACAACAATATAGCCATAAAATAATTCACTATGACCAAGTTGGATACATACCAGAGATGCAAGGATCATTTGACATTAGAATGAAAATTAGCATAATTAATCATATCAAAATATTTCAATATATGCAGAAAGAACCTTTCACAAAATATATCACTCATTTATGTTAATTTTAAAAAACCATAAAAATGGAAGAACCCCTTTTAATACTGTTAAAAACATATTATGGTATATGCCTATAATCCCTGCTACTGGGGAAACCAAAGTTAGTAAATTGTCTGAGCTGAGGAGTATGGAGTTAAAGTCAATCAGGTATCCACACTAAGCAAACAATATGGTGAGCCTCTGGGAGCTGGGGACCACCAGGTTGCCTGCTGGGATCAAGTCCATGAGTAGCCAATGTACTTCTTTAGCCTAAAGAAGATAGGGAGATGCAGCCTCAAATAATAACAGCAAAAAAACCCCACCCTATTTAAAAGAAAGAGGATAAAAACAACTAGGAGCCCTCCAAATACAAAGCTAAAGCAAGGATGCTCAACCCCCTCTACTATTTATTATTATTATTTTTTTTTTGGTGAGGGAATTGGAGTTAAGTGACTTGCCCAGGGTCATACAGCTAGTAAGTGTTAAGTGTCTGAGGCCGGATTTGAATTCAGGTCCTCCTGAATCCAAGGCCAGTGTTCTATCCACTGTGCCACCTAGCTGACCCCCTCTATTATTTATTTTTTTAGTGAGGCAATTGGGGTTAAGTGACTTGCTGAGGGTCACACAGCTAGTAAGTGTTAAGTGTCTGAGGCCAGATTTGAACTCAGGTCCTCCTGACTCCAGGGCCAGTGCTCTATCCACTGCGCCACCTAGCTGCCCCCCCTCTATTATTTTTGACACAGTTTTAGAAATTACAGCAATATGACAAGAGAAAAATATTAAAGACCTAAACATCCACCAAGAGAAAAATTATGCCTATTTGCAGCTATTTGTGTCAAATCAGTACCAATAAAAGTCTGATATATAAATGATATAAGAAACTGACATAATTATATAACACCACGGACCATTCCCCCAAAAATAAGTGATTCAAGTTTTCAAAAGAGAAATTTCAAACTAAAGATGACTGCATGGAAACATGTTCCAAGTCACTAATAGTAAATATGGTGTAAAATTAGTAAGAGTAAAGCAAATTATAATATAAATTAAAACAACTAAGTTTTTGTGCACATCTGATGTTTATCCTTAATTTTCTTGTCATAAGGGAAGGTTCGATTTTGGCAGAGGGAGGATTCTTTTTTTCAAAAATGACTAATATAAAGACAAAATATAAAAAAGTTTTCTTGTTTTAAGTCTAGAGTGAAGGAAGAAAGGATGGGTGAAAATATATAAAAGTTTAAGGGGTGGAAGAGGGAAAATGAAGGCTCTTATAATATATGGCCTCAAATTTCTTAGTGAAGTAGGAATGTAGGTCATCTACTAAGAGAGGGTTGTGGGATTTTAAATTGTACTTAAGGAGAGAAAAGAAGGTTTGGAACACACTGTGGAGAGTATGAGGGTCAATCAAATGACACTTCTTATAAAAGGAAAAGAACTCTACTGTTAATGTAAAACATGGAAAGAATAATTTCTTCTTCCTCTTTCCTTCCTCCATCTCCACTAGATTTTACCTTCTAAAACTAAGTTGATTTAATGCTATTAAATTTATGTTTTATATCCTGATTCTTCAAAAAAAATTTGGGGGCAGCTGGTTTATATGAAAGTATTACTTGAAATTTTCACTGATCACAGAAGTTGCATCACGAGATAAGTGACTTCAGGGAGCTAGAAGTCAATTATGGACTCCACAATTTGGGGCTAAAAGTCTTAAGAAGAACTTATCCATGAGTACATAGACATTGTCACTTGAAAAGGTTATTATACATAGCACTTACCAGATGCATGTTTATAAGGATACTTGCCCTTGGGGGGGGGGGGTTAGAAGTTTGTTGTTTTGAAGACAAATTTATTTCTTTATCCTTAAAAGCTCAATGGCAATACAGATCACATGTCCTTGCTGTTGTTTCCATTAGTGATGCTGTTTCTTTTTCTTTTTTTTTTTTTTTACCCCATTTGCCCAGCTGGAATGACTTACCCACACACTCAAAGAGGTCAATATAATTTACTCCAAGATGAGGACAATGTGTCAGGGTTCTTGGAGCCTCTGGCCTTTTGTTGCAATTGGGAGAAATGCAACAGTCAGAAGGGGTCACTGAAGGAAAATCTGCTCTGTGTGTGTGTGTGTGTGTGTGTGTGTGTGTGTGTGTGTGTGTGTGTGTGTGTGTGTGTGTGTTTTCAATATATCTTAAGTCAAAACTCCTACACTCTATGGACTCTGCTTCTTGCTCCCTTGGCAACAACCAGCTTTATGTATTGGAGTTCATAACATGCTTTATCCTATCCTCTCCTTCACTGTCAAAAATTTAGACTAACCCTGCCTCCTCTCAGGATTACTGAACTCCCCTTCAGAACTCGGCCATATTGATCACCATTTTATAAGGGTAGGCTTTTGTTTTGTGTTGTTTTGTTTTGTTTTTTTCAGAACCTGCCCAGAACTCTCAGTAAGGAACAGAGTTGTATTCCTGGAATCCTATCTTGAGGAAAAATTATTAAAGTTTACAGAGAAAATTTTCCTTGTGTGCCTCCAGACCTTGATTTTCCCTTATCTCCCCAACTCAATATACCTTTTATCATCAGATCTTCGACTTCTCCCTATCCAATGTCAATTCAAAGAGAAAAAAAACAAAAGCAAAACAAAAAACAAAAAAAAAACCCAATGCCCTAAACATTTCTATTGGCTAAGACTACTATATGTGTTGTATTTGAACTGGCATATCTGCTTCAAGATCCACATATTTTATAAAATTCCAGGTATGAAATCATAAACACTATGGACATTCCATAGCTCAGTGAAAAGAGATCATGAGTATTAGCCATGTTATTTACAGGCCTTTATCCCTTAAACACACATACAAACCATCCCTCTCCCTTAAAAACACCCCTTATTACATTCCGGTATCACATTCTCCATATTGATAACAGTAAAAAAGATTGCTGGACCTAGAATCAGGCAGATCCAGAGCTACAACTAGCAATTTTAATACAAAGGGCAAACAGCAGAAAGAAAAATTTTAAAGGGGGGGGTGTGTCATATCAAATTTGTAATTCAGCATGTGAAAATAATATGGGAAATAATTAAGACAAATTCAATTTTGCAGGAAGGTAGTTAGTTACTATAGCGACCACAGATGGGTATTATTAATAAATCCTCATCTGGTAGCTTCCTATGTTAACTAATTATTTATGCTAACTAAGCACTAGGCTGAGTTGTTGGTAGCTGCTGAAAGAGTGCATGTGCTGTCAACATGTAACTGGTACAAATTAAAAACTTGTCTAATCCTTTAAAACAGTATTTTAAATATCTGTGTCTCAAGATTTCAATGACCTGGGGCAAAACCCTGGTCAGCCTTCCCAACTCTGACATTTACTAGCTTAATGATCATGGTCCCTGAGGAAACTACAATCGCTAAAGTTTCTTCTAACTCTAATCCACCCTCCTCAAGCATCATCTTACTTAAATTAGGGATAATCATGCTTACACTATCTACCTCACAATGCCATAAATGTTTTCTAAAGCTTAAAACTCTAAGGAATATGAGCTATTACTGAAGATGCCCATCTTCTACAATAAGAGTAAACAGTTACCATTTCCATCTAACATTCTTATGTTCAACATAGGTTTTTGTCAATCCAAGGCTCCACTGCATAAAAAATGCTAGATTTGAAGTCAGAGAATCTGAATTCAAGCCTTGGCTTGGCCATTAACTACCTGAACAGCCTTGGGTAAATCTTTCATCTCTGGACCTCTTATCTCCTCTGTGAAAAGTAGGAATTGGATTAAATGACATGAACAAACTACCTAATATCTCAGAGCCTCAGTTGTCTCATCTATAAAATAGATATAATAATGCTATTCACTACTGGTTTCACAAGGATTTTGTTGAATAAATGTTTTAAACTCTATGAATTAATATTATTTCTAATACTATACCCCTCAGCCTCTAATAGCTGACCTACAAATTTTAAGCGAATTCCATTTGGAGCAGTCTTAGTCCAGACAATCAAAGGGCTATGGTGAGAGAGTCTATAGAATTACCGCCTCAGCCTCCTGAATATATAAGGCTACAAAAGGTTTATTGGAAGATTGAAAACCAAAGGGGGTGGGGGAAGGGGAAGACAAGGCAAAAAGAAACAAGCAAACAACTCCAAAATGACCAAAAGTCCAAACCACAGAAGACACTTAAAAAGAAAAAAAGTCCCCTTAGCAGCTAAACACAGATCCAACATTCCCCTCTGCCTCCTGTTTTTAAAATTATGCACCTGAAAACATTTCAGAATAACAACATCCATTGTACTGGCACTGGTTTGCCTTGCCAGGAAATCAGAGGCTGCAGGAAGGAAAAGCTGTTGATTCATTAGAGAAAAAAGATTGGGCTAGTTAGAAAAAATTGCAAAAGCTTTATGACCAAACAGGCAAGGCAAGCTCGCTCGCACTCGCTCGCTCGCGCTCTCTCTCCCTCTCCCTCTCTCTCCCTCTCCCTCTCTCTCTCTCTCCCTCTCCCTCTCCCTCTCTCTCCCTCTCTCCCTCTCTCCCTCTCTCCCTCTCTCCCTCTCTCCCTCTCTCCCTCTCTCCCTCTCTCCCTCTCTCCCTCTCTCCCTCTCTCCCTCTCTCCCTCTCTCCCTCTCTCCCTCTCTCTTTCTCCCCCTCTCTCCCCCTCCCTTTTTCACTCAGATGGAGGTAATTGAAAACAGATTTCACATTTACAGGAACCAGACTGAAGCAGTTTTCACGTCAAACTTTTCAGCCCGGCTACGCTAACATTTAAGAGCCAAGCAAGGCAGAGTCATTGAGAAGCCCTGTTTTCCAAAGCAACTTTGTTCTACCTGCTAGGGTCTAGAGGGACCATCTGTCCTGGTTTTCCAGGGAATCTCCCAATTTGGGGACAGTAAAGAGCTTAGTATATTGATGCCTTAGTCTTAGGGTCCATGTCACCCCTAAGTGCACATGCGTCAGGCCTGTTCCCATGCAACTGTACACTCTTTTTTCCAGTTAATCCAGCATTCTTTTCTTCTCCTCTCCCCCTTATTAAAAAAAAAGACAACCTTCTAACAAATATGCAGAACAAATCCCCATATCCAAAACAAAATCTTTCTGCACATCAGTCCATCATTTCTCTTCCAGGAGGAGGGTAGCATTCTTCATCCTCCTTTGGAAAAAGGTGAGAAGAGTGTCATCAGTGGCCCAATTTTACCAGAGCTCCGGAGCTTTCTTCAGTTCAAGGTTAAGGAGCAGATAATTCTTCGAGTAAGAAAGGATTCTCCGGTTAGGTGCTATAGGCTCCTGACCCTCTCCCAAAGAGACCTATTTTCTCCAAAGGCTGGCTTTGAAAATACCTAAAAGGTGTTTGGAAATATTTGTGACTCTCACACACTAAAGCTGGCTGACATCTGAAATTTGTGGAGTTTTGTCCCTTTAGCCTAAGACTTTGAACCCTATTAAAATGTAAATAGCCCATCAGAACTGTAACTAACATTTTTACCCCCTGAGAAATGGCAGGAAGGTTGGAAAGAATTGAGAGTGGAGAAGCAGGGCTCAAATACTTGGGTTGTTGCTGTAAGAGTAAGGAATTACTTCCCATGATTACATGAGGCCACTTCTGGAGAGAGCTCTGCTTTGTGCTGTGGCTGAACCAAGGAGGAGCTCACCAATGGTACAGCTGAGGTGGAGAGTGATGGGGAGGGGAGGGGGGTAGTTCACCCCAGGACACCATAAGATTTCTATGTTGTCAAAGCAATACAAGTATAGTGAGTACCCTCTAACTTTCTAGATGCTGGAACAAAGCCATAGTTGCCCAGCCTTGGTTACAGCTCTGTCACTGGAAATGGAGGATATCAGTCATATATATCTTACTGTGAATATAGGATTCATTCAACAACATTCCACCATTTATCATCAAGATCTACTCTATGTGTAACGCCATGCTAAGTCAGAGAGCACAGTCCTTGTGCCCCTAGAGATTACAGTCTAGTAGGAAGATAAGACACAAAGAATTGTAATGCACAATAATACATAATAAGTGTACCAGAGCAGCATAAAACAAAATTCCATGGGAGATGAGGCAAAGTTTGTTACATAGGGGAAGAAAAGGAGATCATGGAAGGTCTTATGAAGAAAGGACCTTTAAGGTGGGCTTTTAAAAGACGGGTAGGAATTCAATAAGTAAAGAATGAGTAAGACAATATTAGAGGCATGGAAAATAGCTTCAACAAAGGCAGAGTCAAAAAAGTACACAGTGTAGTAAATAATAACAATAATAACAGCCATCATCATAGCTAGTATTTAGATGAGCAAAGTAATTTAAATATGTGATCTCATTTAAATTAAATAATAAATAATATATATGAGGAAATGGAAGCTGAGAGAAGTTAAGTGATTTGCTCAGGGCAACAAAGCTGGGAAGTCCGTGAGGTCAAAATTGAACTCAGGTCTTCCTGACTCCAAGTCCAAAACTCTATCTACTCTCAAAGGTACAAAGGATGAGAAAGAAAATCAAGATTCTGATGTGTCACCAATATCCTAAAGGGATTCTTAGATACAAAGAAGGGAATTTAGAGATCAATGTCAGCTCCCTCATCTTACAGGTGAGAAAATGGAGACCCAGAAAGATCAATGCTTATATAGCTAGTATCAAAGACAAAAGTTGAAGTCCAGTTGCCTTTGGGTTCAGAATTCTATCCACTGCACCCTCTGAGGTAGGGAGTAAGGAAGCTCGAGGAAAGGATTAAGCCTTAGGTTTAGAGTGAGGGGGGGGGAATCCTAGAAACAGAATGGGGGGGGAAGGAAAGAAAACACTAAAGGCTACTTTTTGATTGGAGGTTCTTAGTGTATCCTGGGCTCCTTTGCGCATGCCCAATTTATCTAACATGGAACCTACTCTATCCCTCCCAGGTGGGTAGAGGTAGCCTCTTCTGAATGGCTGCCTGTATCTTTAAAACTTGTGAAGCTGGTTATGCTCTGGACACACTTTGGTGGTGAAGCAAGCCACGCCAGCATCAAGGCCCTGAGAAGCCAGGGTGCCTGGGACTCAATCAAGCCTGAGGGGAATTTTGGACTTGAAACTGAGACCATGCTCTATGGGAACGAAGGGAAGCTATGAAGCCAATCTCTTTCCACTCTCTAGAGATTGAGGTGGTATAGAAGGAGGGAGGTTAATGTTTCCTGCATGTTTGTGTATTTGTTATACCTTTTGAAGTAAACCTTCCTTTCTAAAATACACCCATGTATGATTGGAAAGGCCAATTCTCTATAAATGGGTCAGAAAATATCATTCCAAGAACCTTCTAAACCAACTGACAGGGAAGCCAGTTTAGCTGAAGCAGCAGGGCAACCTAAGGGAAAGGCAGGAAGAAACAGTGAGTGCCAAACAAGTCAAGCCACCTCTATCCCCTTGGACTCTGTTAGAGATAGCCACAGATGCTGAACTCAAGATGCTGATTCCCAAGAGCCTTTGGAATAGCAATGCTCCAGCCCAATGTCTGCAGCCATCATTCTGGAAAGCAATCCCTGTGGAGAACTTGAAAAAGGCTTCAGTGATCAAAGACCATCAAAAGACAGTTTTGGGGACAGCTAGGTGGCACAGTGGATAGAGCACCGGCCCTGGAGTCAGGAGTACCTGAGTTCAAATCCGGCCTCAGACACTTACTAGCTGTGTGACCCTGGGCAAGTCACTTAACCCCACTTGCCTCACTAAAAAAAAAAAAAAAGACAGCTTTTGCCACCAAAGTCCTTGGCACTGTCAAAGGGTTCAATATCAGAAACTGAAATGATTTTATCAGTGGAAATGACATTAAAGAAGAGTGATTAACATTTATTTTATTGTGGCACCTTAGGCATCATAGGACCTTTCAATCTGATTTGTACCTGAAACTTTCCATAAGTGCATTAGTAAGCCAGGTCTTATGTATATGCTCAGCACTTAGCACAATGCTTTGCATGTAGTAAGGGCTTAAGAAATGCTTCATTCATTCATAAGTTTATGACTGCCTACTAAATACAAAGCAATTTGATGTTAAAGACTCCACAATCTGTTCCCAACCACCTTATGGGCCATGTTTCCTTCTTGATCTCTATTCTGGTCAAACAAGAAAACTCATTATCCTCATTCTACTCTCTCCTGCCTCTTTTCCTTTCCCCTATGTCCAGAATAGTTTCCTCCAACATCTACACCTGTTGAAATCATTCCCTTCCTTCAGACCTAATTTAGGAACCCTTCCCTATGCTCCATCTAGTCTTCCTTTCCTGATCCCCCCCGATTAGAAGTGATTTCATTCCTTAGGATGTCAATGACCTCGGACTTCTCTAATATATTTGTCACATTATAATTTATCTTCCAGGTACTTATGTACATATAGTATTGTTCCAACTCCCTCTCATCCCCATAACTAGATTTTAAGTTCCTTCTGTGTAGAAACTGTGCTTTGTTCTCTGTTTCCTAGAATTGAGCATCATGATAGGCACTTAAGTCTATTAAAGTAATTAGGCTACAATGAATTGAAATGAAGTAAAATGAAAACCATTAGCAATTTCCCACAGATTTTCTTGAAGTGAATGACTATTGACCTTAATGTCAAAAAAGATCAATGACCTCCATGGGGTTCACTAACAAGAAGATAAACAAAAAAGCTTCCACAGATTTCATCAGTTGATAAGGCCTTCACATGAAGAGGGGCAAGAAAGTTGAATTGGGTATGAAGAACTCTGGAGAAATGTCCAACACCCTTTCAAAGTGAGGGAAAACCCTATAAACAATTATATTAATATTATAGAAATAACTATGACATACAGTATTTACAGAGCACTTTGTTGGTCATTTGCTTTTATTGCTCTGGGCTCATTTGTCTTCACAAACTCATTAGTATTAAAGACGATTGCACAAGAGATAAAGCAGTTGCAATTTCTCTCTCTCTCTCACACACACACACACACATACACATGGGCACATACACACACTATTCAGATGGGGAAGATGAGGCATGATAATTAAATTACTTGCTTAAGGTTACAAAGCAAATCAATAGCAGATTTAAATAGATCCAGAGTATATTCCCTGAGGGTAGCTAGGTGGCAGATGGCAAGGTGGATAGAATGCTGGGACTAGTGTCATCTTGATGAATTCAAATCCAGCCTCAGGAACTTACTGGTTGTGTGACCCTGGGCAAGTCACTTAACCCTGTTTGCTTCAGTTTCCTCATCTGTAAAATAAGCTGGAGAAGGAAATGGTAAGCAGTATCTCAGCCAAGAAAACCCCAAATGGGGTCACAAAGAGTTCAGACATGACTGAAAAAAATGGCAGAAGAACAATAATGCCTGACCCTAAACTCAATGTTCTTTCTATTCAGCTATTTCAAAGGGGTCAAAAAATCTTAAGAAGAATTACACATATATCCTACTGTGCTGTGCCCTCTTTCCTCACATTAACTGATAGGAATCACAAGCAAGGAATGAAGTAGCATGGCTTATTTGCAACAGTACTAAAGGTCACACGAGCAACAAGATGGGAGACTAGACATTTTCTTTGACCCTCAATTCCTCTCAAACCTCTCCAAAACAAAATTTATGCTCCAAAGATAAAACAACTTCAACTCTCTCCATGGTCTAGGATGCCCAGAATACAAGAGAAAGTTAAAAAAACCCAAACCCCAAACCCATGAACTAACACTCATTTACCCTGAGCTCACTCAGCACAACTTTCCTATCTCCCAGGCTACCAGTAGAGCAAGGACAATCTCACAGGTGAATTGTGGACCTTTGTTGGTTAAGGGGGAGTGCTGGAAGTTAACAGTATGAAAGGTATCCAGTGTGTTATAGAAATTAAGGATCAGTTTTGTACCTTTATCTTTAGTCTGGTATGTCCTTAGCTTCCTTGGAATCCCTAGAACCAGGGACTCTATCATGATAGGTTGTGTACTTTATATCAAGAGAGTATGTGAACTTAAAGAAATCAGGACCAGATATCAATAGATAGATATAGATATGAGATAAAGTGGGAAGAAATATTCATAGTAGCCCCAAAATGGGAATTAAGTGTCTGTCCTACTATTAGGGAATAGCTAAACAAGTTATGGTATGTGAATGTAATGAAAGAGTCTTGTGCCATAAGAAATGATGAATTGAACAGTTTTAGGGGAAACTAGGAATTTCTCTGGTTGGAGAAAGATTTGTACGTATGAGGGAAAGAACTCTGGCCTGCTGAACCTTCCTCCAAACAGAGAGATGCTTGTATATTAATATTATTCGATATTAATAAATTTCCTCTGACAGATTTTGTCAAAAGTGCAGAGTATAGATTGTTTTATTCCACAGGAGGAAATCTCTCATCAATTTTTCCTTCAAAATACAATAAGACATCAGCTTCCAAACCGCACTTTAAAACCACTGAACTGTCTACTTCACCATACCCAATCATTCCACAGAAACTCTTTAAGAAATGGATGAAATGATTTAGTGCTTTGGGAAGGGAAATTTTGTTACCCCTCCCCCCTCAGTATCACATTGCACTTCCCCAAGAAGTTCTTCAACTGTCACCTAGCTCATTCCTGTTAACCATTTTCTCTTGGTCAAGGCAATAAAGTGAACATTGCAATAAAGTCACAGAGATTTTTTGATTTCCCAATGTGTATAAAGCTATGTTTACACTATACTGTAGTCTATCAAGTATGCAATAGTATTATGTCTAAACTAAAATCTACAACATATCTTAATTAAAAAATACTTTATTGCTAAGAAATGCTAACTATCAGCACCGGCCCTGGATTCAGGAGTACCTGAGTTCAAATCCAGATTCAGACACTTGACACTTACTAGCTGTGTGACTCTGGGCAAGTCACTTAACCCCCACTGCCCCACCAAAAAAAAAAAAAAAAGAAAAAAAGAAATGCTAACCATCACCTGAACATTCAACCTATTCTAATCTTTTTACTGGTGGAGGGTCTTGCTTGCCTCAATGCTGAAGGCTGCTGACTGACTGGAGTGGTGGTTGCTCAGGGCTGAGAAGGCTGTGATAATTTCTTAAAATAAAACAATAAAGTTTGCCACACAGATTGAGTCTTCTTTTCACTAGAACACTTAAAGGACATTGTACGGTTATTAATTGGCCTAATTTCAATATTATTGTGTCTCAAGGAATAGGGAGGCCTGAGGAAAGGGAGAGAGAAGGGAAATAGATGGTCAGTGGAGCTGTCACATCACACACATTTACCGATTAAGTCCTCCGTCTTATGTGGGTGAAGTTTTTGGTGCCCCCAAACAATTACAATAGTAACATCAAAGATCAGCTAATCACAGATCACCATAACAGATATAATAATAATGAAAAGTTTAAAATATAGCAAGAGTTACCAAAATGTGACACAGACACAATGAGAGCACATGGTGTTGGGAAATGGCCCTGACAGACTTCAAGATTTACAAAATAATTTATATATGTTATCTCACATTATTAGCATATGGTATCCAGGCAGAAAAGAAAGCCAGACAGAAATATCCATTATCAATTTTATAAAAGTTGTGAACTTTTCTGCCAAGCATAACGCACTAAGGAGCCACAATCTTAGTGAAGCTCCCTCAAGGGACAAGGCACACATCTCCAGACGTTGCATGGTTGGCCCCTCATAGGAGTTTCTGGTCCCATCTTTTCTCTGCCCCTCCCCAAAGAATGGTATTTGTAGTTATATAGGAATGTTACCTAAGTGCCCCACACTGTGCACACAAAGGCTCAGTGCTTGGTTGTATCCATTTCATTCCCCGGGGAAACAATTCTTAGTCTTAGAACCATTCTTGCTTTCATTGTTTCATCTATATGCCTCCTTTGCACCAGGCTAAGGTTCATTCCACAGAAGAGAATCCCAAAAGATTACAAAGAAAAAAGCACCTAAAGCCATCAAATGGAAATAATACTTAAGAGGATGCTTGGAGGTTTTCCTTGAGACAAACTGATTGAACTCGATTAATTTTTTTCTTTATAAATTGATATTTAAGTCAAGGTAAAGTGACTCCCTGACTGTTTTCAGTGCAAATATAAACCAAGAGGAGAAGCTGTTAGAGGGGCAGAAAAAAATACTTGACAGAAAGAGAGACTTCATATGCCATTCCCACTCCTGGTTGCTAAGCACCCAGGATACAAGGATGGGACTGTGATAGGCTGGAACTACTAGTAAAAACAGATGCTCATACACTTAGAGTCTCATTAGAAAGCAAGAAGGTAGCATTGGAAAAGAAAGTGTGACCTGAAAGAAAAAGAAAAAAACCTGGCTGGAAAAAAAGGGAGTTCTCACCTGATCTGCACCATATGTTACCAAGGTCTCTTCCCAATTAAGCAAACCTCCTGCCAAGGTTAAACTGGACATCTTAAATTTAAACAAAGCAAAACACTGTGTCGCTCTGCAAGAAGGGAATTGGACCTGGAGCAAGAAAATCTGCATTTGGGTCCAAGTTCAAGCACTTACTAAATAAATGTGTGATTGTAGTCAAGTAACTCAACCCTGTCTCAGCCTCAGCCTCTACATCTTTAAAATGGGGTTCGACACTAGTTTCACTACTTGCCTTACGAGGGGGTTATGGGAAAAAGGCTTTGTAAGTGATAAAATATGAATTCATTGTTACCATGCAGCTCTGATGACCTGCCTTGCCTGTTAATATAACTTGGAAACACAAGCAGGTTATTCTGAGTTAATGTAGTAAAGCCATGCCTTATTTGATTTGTAGTTAGAGATCTCGAATGCATTTGTGCAACATTGTGTGATGTGGCCATCTGTGGTTATCTCTTATTCCCCCGCTCTATGAGGGCAAAGGACTTTATCTTATCTAAACTTTTCTCCCAGCTCCTGGCAGTGTTCTGAATACAACAAGTGCTTAATAAATGTCTTTTGAATGATTACATTCTGTCAGGCTTGTTACCTATAGTAAAAAGGGGCTGAGAAAGTTGGGCCAATTTTTTTAAAGATGAAAACTTTAAATGTAGGAGTGATGTCTGCTTTCTTGCCAACCTGCCTGAAGTAAGAAGAACTGAATAGGTAACATTTCAGATCTGGGTTTTATGCTATGGAACTCTGAAGGAGGACAAATTAAAAGATGACATATACTATTAGAAAGTAGAAGGGGGCAGCTAGGTGGCGCAGTGGATAAAGCACCAGCCCTGGATTCAGGAGGACCTGAGTTCAAATCTGGCCTCAGGTACTTAACACTTACTAGCTGTGTGACCCTGGGTGAGTCTCTTAACCCTCATTGCTCAGCAGAGAGAGAGACAGAGAGAGAAAGAGAGAGAGAGAAGGAAGGAAGGAAGGAAGGAAGGAAGGAAGGAAGGAAGGAAGGAAGGAAGGAAGGAAGGAAGGAAGGAAGGAAGGAAGGAAGGAAGGAAGGAAGGAAGGAAGGAAGGAAGAAAGGAAGGAAGGAAGGAAGGAAGGAAGGAAGGAAGGAAGGAAGGAAGGAAGGAAGGAAGGAAGGAAGGAAGGAAGGAAGGAAGGAAGGAAGGAAGGAAGGAAGGAAGGAAAGACAGAGTTGAGAGAGAATGCACAGGCTTCTCCATAGGCAGAAGAATCTGTCTCTCCATTGTCAAAGGGCAAGTTAGAAAACACACGGGAGCCTAGCTAGCCAGGCAAAAGATACTATTATGAGACAGAAAGCTATCCAACTTTCAGCTTTGCAATCTAATTTCATTTTTTTTCAAAGTAACTTCCTATGATCTTAATGACCTCCAGCAGGCTAGAACAGTACTAAATGGTTCTGGAACAATGCCAAACATCCCATCCATTCTGGCAAACTGCACATCACTTGAACTAGACTGAACACATCAGCCTCCTCTCTAGGTTTGTGTGGTGCTGCTCTCTACTATTTCTCCTCCTGCCTGTCTTGCTGAGTGAGTCCTCAGTCTCCTTTTCTGGATCATCATTCAGGTCCCACCCATTAGCTGTTGGTGTCCAAAGCTCTATCTATCCACTGTCCACTTCTATCACTCTACACTCATGTTTAGGGCTTTTATCCCCTCCCATGGATTCCATTAGCATCTCCATTCAGATGATTTTCACATCTATTTATCCACTCCTAAAATCTCTGCTGCCTTCCACTCTCATATCTCAAATTAACTATTGGATATCTCAAACTAGATGTCCTATCAAATTCTTAAACTCAAGATGTCCAAAGCTGCTCTAATCTTTCCTCCCAAAACTTCTCCTCTTCTCAACTTCCCAAGTACCAGGGAAGAGCCACAACACCCCCAGACACCCACAACTTAGGGGTCAGTCATCCTCAATTCCTCACTCTCACTCCCTCCTATATCTAATCTGTTGCCAAGTCTTCCCAATTCTACCTGCATAATACCTCTTTTATACACGCCCTTCTCTCCTCTGACAGTGCCACTACCCTGGTAAAGGCCCTCAGCACCACTTTTCCAGATTATTGCAATAAACCATCAATAGGTCTCCCTGCCTCAAGTTTCTTCCCACCCTAGAACATCCTCGACAGCTTCCAAATCAGTTTTCCTAAAATACAGTTGTGACCACCAATTCACCCCACCCTGCCATATCCCTATCCACTAAACACCAGTGACTCCCTATTACCTCTGGGATTCAATACAAGGTCATCTGTTTAATCCATCAAGTCTGTCATAACCTGTATTCTTCTTATACCTTACTGCCCTCCGTAATACTATGATCCAGGGCCACCTGCCTCCTTCCTGTTCTTCTTGCCAGATTTCATGTATTTTCACTGGCAGTCTCCCCTGCTTGGGATGCTCTCCCCCCTCATCTCCACCTCCTAGATTCCTTGACTTCTTTCTAGTTTCAGCTAAATCACCCCTGCAAGAATCCTTTCCTGGTCCCCTCTAATTCTAGTGTCCTCCCTCTAAGCTTATCCCCAATTTATCCTGTTTATATTTTGTTTATAGATGGTTGTTTGCAGGCTGTCTCTGCCATTAAATTGTGCACTCCTTGAGAGCAAGGACTGCTTTTCTTTTCTTTCTATCCCTCATATGTAACACAGGGCCTGCCACATAGTATATGCTCAGTAAAATGTCTACTGACCGATCTACCAGCCCTTACAGCCACATATGCAATGCCTTGGCCTTGTCAGTTCACTGGATCATCTTGGATAAAGAACCTTCCATATCTATTCCAAACCCTTAATTCTCTAGATGAGGCTCAGAGGGTTATGTTAGGTAGCAGATCCAGGGTTCAATCCCAGGCCCATATAATTCAAAGCCAATGATGGAATCCCCCCATATTTTTATCCTAAGAGAAAAAACAGTTGCTTTAGATAACAATAGGGGCCCTTTCTCTCCCTTGGGTGTGATTTCTGCCATTTCGAGGCTACCTTTTAGATTCTAATTCTGTTCACCTTCTGGCCTTAATATTTAAATCGTCTTCTTCTTTCCAAGTTTTTCCCCATTAGGAAAATATTCTGTCCCTTTAGAGAGATGTTCTTGACTTACCTCTAAGGTCATTCTATGATTTAAATTTCTAAATTTTTGAAGAAAATAAAGGGTTAAAGTTCTCTCTTTTGAAGTGAGTTACTGATCAATTATAATAATATTTATTCTTATTTTTTGGCCCCAAACCACAATTTCATTAATGTAGGGAAGTCCTGGGGTGGGGGTGGGGGGAAACCTTCCCCCACCAAGGCAGATCAGTAACTTTACTATAAGTCATAATCTCAGCTACCTGAAGTGCTCAGAAATTTAGAGACTTGTCCAGGGTCACACGGCCAGTATGTGTCATGAGTTGGCAACAGCTGAGGTTTTTCTGACTCAGAGACTGGCTCTCTATCCACAATGCCATGTTACCTCCCTCGTCCTTTAACAGCCCTCACAATATTTCTAGAAGCAAGCATTACAAGGCCCATTTTATGGGTAGAATAAAGGAAGGTATGCAGAGCTGAGAATAAAACCCCAGATGCTCCAGTTCTCTGCCCAGTCTGGTTTGCTCCAGGGCCAGACTGCTTTTTGATTCTAACAACCCTTGTAAGTAAGCTCTAACATCCATTAAAATTATAGGGAGGTTCTCATTGTTAACTTAGAGCTATTAACATAGAAGTGGCCTTGCTGAATCTGAGGCCCAAAGTGTATAATGTAGTAGTGAATAGGGCCTGGGCACGGATTCAAAAAGATCTCTGTTGGAGTCCTGCCTCACACTCTTACTAGGTTTGTGACCCCCTCAGAATAAGTGACAGGGCAAGGCACTTTCCTCATCTGTAAATTGAGGAAGATAACTGTATCTTCTTCAAGGAGGTGCTGTGAAGATCGAATGTGTGTACAGAGCTTTGCAAACCTTAAAGTCCAATGTAAATGAGTTATTCTTATTAAATGATACACTGAAGTGGAAATTAGAGGTAATAAAGATAAATAATAACTGAATTTTCTATCCATCTCCCACCCTAACAATAAACACCAAACCATCCCTTCCTAAAACAGAGACAAAACTAAATCCAAGGAGGAAAATAGGTTATGTCGTGGAAAGTCAAGGATAAAAAAACAAGACTAATGGACAATCAGTCCTATTGCTGCTGGTAAGAGGCAAAATAGCATGAAGGTGGTGCATTGTGGGTGGGGAAGTTAGGGAAAGTGTCTATGTGGACTTGGTTCAGAACCATGATCCATGTCACTTCAAGTCACTTCATTTTTCAGGGCCTCAATTATCTTTTCAGGGGTGGGGGTGGGGGTGGCGGTTGGGGTTAAGTGACTTGCCCAAAGTCACACAGCTAGTAAGTGTCAAGTGTCTGATGTCGGATTTGAACTCAGGTCCTCCTGAATCCAAGGCTGGCACTTTATCCACTGCACCACCTAGCTGCCCCTCAATTATCTTAATTATAAATAGTCTCTAAGGCCCTTTACAGCTTAGATTCTATGATTCTGCAGCCATAGTTCTCCCAGGGAAGCTTGAAATCAAGGTAACCTTTGAATACAGGGTTAAAAATCAAAAGTTAATGTGTCTGGTGCTGAAAGGAGCTAATGAGTAAAGCAGGTGTGTCTACAGGGTCTGCCTACTCTAAGGCAACATTTACTCAGGGAAATTTGGTTCTTTGCCCATCACATGCATCCTGCAATGGTGTACACTTTTTAATATTTATACTTTTAAACATTTTGTGTCCTAAAAACTCCATTTATAAAGAAAAAGGGATAGATAATCACTTGTTAGGGATATTATACTGGGAGTGCTAATTGTATTCAACATCTAAGGTCCAGAAGCAATATTTAGACCTCAAATTCCATGGCTCTTACTTGAGATGTGTCAAGGCCCCACTCAGGTGTCCATGTTTTATAACTCCTGTCCCAGCTACAGGGGAAACCAGACATCAGAGAAGGATTATGATGAGGACCAGAGGAATCAGCCTCTGTCAGCCCACAAAAGAAGGCTCCACTCCTCCTCCCCAACCCCCAATCCCACCTCAGCTAGCTGTCCTTCAGTCTCCCAATAACACACTATCATCCTGTATGGGCATATAAGGTACCCCATAAGCTGAAGCCTCCTTACCTTTCTAGCCTTATTTCGCATACTCTACACTCCAATCCAATTGGACCAATAAGTATTTTCATAAACATGTTCCACAATTTCTTGCCTCTACTGCTTTACTTATTTTTTCCATAATGCTCACTGAAAAGACATTTCAAAGTATATGTTCCATTAAGAATTAGTCTTCCATTAAAAGTCTGATTCTGGGAGACCTATGTTTAAGTTCTTCCCCTAACGCATACTGTGTCACCTGAGGTGATACAGTAGATAGAGAAAAAGGCCTGGAGTCAGGAAGATCTGAGTTTAAATCCAGTCTCTGATACTTGCTAGCTGTGTATCCCTGGGCAAGTCACTTAATTTCTGTTTGCCTCAGTTTCCTCAACTGTAAAAGGGGCAAATAATAGCTCCTACCTTCCAGAATTTTTGCGAGGATCAAATGAAATAATAATTGTAAATTGCTTAGCACAGCACTTGGCACACAGTAGTCACTTAATAAATACTTATTCCCTTTCCTTTGCCTCTGGATAAGTCACTGAATGCTCTCCAGAAACTCTCTAAGACTATAAATTATAGAGAAAGTACACATATACATGAGTAGGGAAGATGCTCACAAAAAGTTCCCTAAACCATTGAACTGAAAGATCTAGTCCACGAAATCCCAAATGTCGCCTTGACAGTGGCAATGGGTTTGTTCCACACATGCATCCTATATTATGTTCTCTTTTACTTGGTCTTCCTTGTGGCCTAGAACACACATCTAGGAGATTCCTCAGTCACTCTTGTTCAGTTCAGTGGTCATGCTTTTAGCTCATGAAACCCCACAATGAACAAATGAATCTGACACAGGAGAGCTCTGTTCAACCAGGCCCAATTCTCTACCTGGCCAGAATTCATCGTGTCTAGAGGTGTACTTAAGTCATTTCAAATAGATGAATAGCCCATCTATTCTCAGACCTTCATAGAAAAGTAACTTAATGTAACTAACCAACCACAGGATTTTTCAAATCATATCATGGTAATTTACCCTCAAGTTTTGAACCTGATGTGGAGCAAGCATCCCACAGTCTACATGCATCATGGGGATAATAGAAATTGACCAGCAAAAATCATCTGGCCCTTCTTAATTTTTCCAAGCAAAACTATACTTAAGCCCATTTACTCTCAAAATGGCATACCCACCCAACACTCAGGACATTCTGTTCAACCCAGAAAACTAGTTAACCCTAACCCTAGGTAACCCAGCCAGCTATTAGTGCTAGCTATATTCTCCATTACAATGGTGCTAACTGGATTCTCTTTGCTTCCAAACCATTAATTTCAATCATTCTGAATTTGCTGATGCTAATAGTTCTCTTGTCTTCCTCCTCATTCAATGAAGAAGTGAAGAAAAGGACAAAAGCAGACACAGAGAAATCTAAGCCTGCTTCTATTACCTACCAAGCCATGCAACTACTACTCCACAGCTTGCAGCTCCCAAGGAGAGAGTCCAGGGAAAGTTTTCCACTCCAACTCTTTAAGTCTCTAACAAACTGTCTTTAAGATTGAATTAACTGTGGGCAGGTAGGTGGCACAGTGGATAAAGCACTGGCCCTGGATTCAGGAGGACCTGAGTTTGAATTTGGTATCAGACACTTGACACTCACTGGCTTTGTGACCCTGGGGAAGTCACTTAATCCTCATTCCGTAGCCAAAAAAAATTTAAAAATAAAAAAAAATTAACTGTGGAAAAAAAAAAGGTTGATTTAACCATGGCAAAGAAAATTTAATTTTTGTTCTGATGTCCCTTACTTTCTATCAAACAACATATGCATTACACTAATAGAGAACAACACATGGATTAGACATATAGGGAAAACATGTGACCAAGGTAACTCTTTTCTCATGTTATCATCATGCTGCATTGTGAATGACTTAACTACTCTCAGCAATACAATGATCTAAGACAATCCCAGAGGACTAATGATGAAGCCTACTATCCAACTCCAGAGAAAGAACTGATATTGATTGAACACAGACTGAAGCACGCTATTTTGCACTTTCTCTTTTTTTTTAACTTGTCTTTTTATGTAAAATTACTAATATGGTAATGTTTTACATAATTGCACATGTATAACCTACACTGATTGCTTGCAACCTTGGGGATGGGGGAGGGCAGAGAGGGAGGGAATGAGAGAGGGATAGAATTTGGAACTCAAAACTTTAAATAAATAAATAAATAAATCATTATGCTGCTCCAACTGGGTATGGAATTTTTGTTAGGCATGTTGCTCTGCTAAGCTCCCTTGGCCTGATCTTTTTTAGTGACTTAACTGCCTGGGCCTGTTCTCTACCAAATGCAATTTCTTATTGGGTGATTTATTCTGCTGCAAAACTTGTTTGCTTTAGGGAGGAAGGAGAGAGAAAAATAGAAATACTCAAGAGTTAGGCTCTTCTTCCATAGTTGACTTTCTACTCAACTGCCAGATGACTCTGATCTCTCAACTGACTCTGTAGAGCTAGGATCACTTCCCCTGCCTTGTTGTGACAAAGGGAATTGAGTAGCTCAATGAAACTATGAGTTAGGCCATACAGGGTTACCTAATATAGGTTATCATGGAAAGTTATGCCAAAAGATGATCCACTGAAGAAGGAAATGGCAAACCACTCCAGTACCTTTACCAAGAAAACCTCAAGGACAGTATTAAAATGAAAAAAAGATATGACATCAGAAGATGAGTACCTCACGTCAGAAGGCATCCAACACCACTACTGGGGAGAGCAGAAGACAACTACAAGAAGCTCCAGTTCAAAGCTTAAAGGAAGCCCAGCTGTGAATGTGTTTGGTGACAAAAGGGAAGTCCAATGGTGTAAAGATCAATATAGCCTAGGAACCTGGAATGTAAGATCTATGAACCAAAGTAAGCTAGATGTAGTCAAAAAGGAGATAGAAAAATTAAAATCAACATCTTGAGTATCAGTGAACTTAAATGGACAGTAATGAGTGAGTTTATTCAAGTAATCACTACATATACTACTGTGGGCAAGAATCTCTTAGAAGAAATGCAGTAGACCTCATAATCAATAGAAGGGTAAGAAAAAACAATACTGGGGAATACTCTCAAAAATGGCAGAATGGTATCTGTTTAAATTCAAGGCAAACTGTACAACATCATGATAATATCTCTGTTCCAACCACTGATACCAAGGAGGCCAAAGTTGATTAGTTGAATGAAGATCTACAACATCTTCAAGAAATAACACCAAAAAACCCATGTCATTCATTATAGGATATTGGAATGCTAAAGTAAAAATCAAAAGATAATTGGAATAATAAGCAAGTTTGGCCTTGACATACAAAATGAAGCAAGATGGAGACTAATGGAATTTTGTCAAGATCTTAATAAACACTTTTTTTTCAACAACCCAAAAAGTGACTTTAAAAATAGATATCCGGCCTCAGACACTTAACACACACTTACTAGCTGTGTGACCCTGGGCAAGTCACTTAACCCCAATTGCCTCACAAAAAAAAAATAGATATCACCAGATGGTCAATACCAAAATCAGATTGATTATATACTTTGCAGCCAAAGGTGCAAAAACTCTAATAATCAGTTACAACAAGACATGGAGCTGACTATGGCTCAGATCAGGAGCTTATTGCAAAATTCAAACTTAAATTGAGGAAAGTAGGGAAAAACCATCAGACCATATAAGTATGACCTAAATTTCATCCTTTATGAATATGAAGTGGAAGTGATGAATAAATTTAAGGGATTAGATTTGGTAGATAGAGTACCTGAAGAACTATGGACAAGAGGTTCACAATATTGAACAGGAGACAACAACAACAAAATTTCCAAAGAAAAAAAGAGTAAGAAAGCAAAATGGCTATTTGAGAAAGCTTTGAAAATAGCTGAGGATGGGGGGGGGAGCAGCTAGGTGGCACAGTGGATAAAGCACTGGCCCTGGATTCAGGAGGACCTGAGTTCAAATCCAGCCTCACACGCTTGACACTTACTAGTTGTGTGACCCTGGGTAAGTCATTTAACTCTCATTGCCCTGCCAAAACAAAACAAAACAAAAAAACCAAACAAACAAACAAAAAGAAAATAGCCAAGGAAAGAAGGAAAGCAAACGGCAAAGGAAAAAGGAAAAGATATACCCAATTGAATGCAAAGTTCCAGAAAATAGCAAGAAGAGAGAAGTTTTCTTAAATGAGCAATGCAAATAGAAGAAAACAATGGGATAAGAAGGATAAGAGATCTCTTCAAGAAAATTAGAGAATGTTTCAGGCAAAAATGGGTATAATAAAAGCCGAAAATAGTAGAGACTTAATGGAAGTAGAAGAGATTAAGAAGAGGTAGAAAGAATATAAAGAAGAATTATACCAGAATGATCTTAACATCACCAATAATCATGATGGCTGTGGTTACTGATCTAGAACCAGACAGCTTGAAAAATGAAGTCAAGTGAGCTTTAGGAAGCATTGCTAACAATAAGATTAGTGGGGGTGATGTAATTACAGCTGAGCTAATTAAAATCCTAAAAGATGATGCTATTAAAATACTGCACTCAATATACCAGCAAATTTGGAAAACTCCAGAATGGCCATTGGATTGGAAAAGCTCTGTTTATTTCCTCGTCCTAAAGAAAGACCAATACCAAAGAATATTCAAATAACCAAACAATCATATTCATTTCATAATCCAGCAATATGATGCTTAAGATTCTTCAAGATAGGTTTCAGCAATACATAAACCAAGAATTACCAGAAGTACAGGCAGGTTTTCAAAGAGGCCAAATTGCCAACATTGACTGTATTATGGAGAAAGCAAGGACATTCCAGAAAAAAAAAAAAACAAAACCATCTACTTCATTGCTTCATTGACTACACTAGAGCCTTTGGCTGTGTGGATCACAAAAAAAATGTGTCAGGTCCTCAAAGAGATATAAGTACCAGATGATGTTACTTGTCTCCTGTTCACCTATATGTGGGCCATGAAACAACAGATAGAACTGAATATGAAACAACTGATTGATTCAAGATTATAAAAGGAGTACTACAAGGCTTTATAGTGTCACCTTATTTATTTAACTTATATGAAGAATGCATCAAGTGAAATGCCACGCTGGATGAATAAAAAGCTGGAATTACAGTTGCTAGGAGAAATGTCAACAATCTCAGATAAGCAGATGATACCACTCTGATGGCAGAAAGTGAAGAAGAATTAAGAAGCCTCTTGATGAGGGCAAAAGAGGATAGTATAAAAGCTGGGTGAGGTTTAACATCCAAAAAACTAAGATCTTAGCAACTGGTTCCATCACCTCCTGGCAAATGGAAGAAGAAGAAATGGAAGCAGTGTCAAAATTTATGTTCTTGGGTTCAAAGATTGCTACAGACAGTGACTGCAGACATGAAATTAAAAGGCACTTGCTTCTTGGAAGGAAAAAAAAATCTGGCCAGTAGACGTCACCTTGCTGACAAAGGTCTGTATAGTCAAAGCTATGGTTTTTCCAGTAGCAATGGATGGTTGTAAGAGTTCGGCTATAAGGAAAGCTGAGCACCTCAGAATTGATGCTTTCAAGTTATGGTGCTGGAGAAGACTTTTGAGAGTCCCTTGGACAGCAGAGAGATCAAATCAGTCAATACTTAAAGAAATTAATCCAGACTATTCACTGAAAGCTCAAATAGTGAAGGTGAAGTTTAAGCACTCTGACCACATGAGAAGACAGGACTCATTGGAAGAGACCATAATATTGGAAAAGATTGAAAGCAAAAGAAAAACAGGACAAGAGAGGATGAGATGGATAGTGTCACAGAAACAATGAACACGACCTTGGACAGGCTTTGAGAGGTAGTGGAGGATTGAAGGGCCTGGCTGTGCTATGTCAGACATAACTGAATGACGGAACAGCAACAATTTTTTAAAGGTCATGCTGATCCTTTAGCCAGCCAATAGAGAACTACCCTATAATTCAATCAAATTGGCTGAAGAACTTCTTCATACTTCCTTAAATAGTAAAGAAATGTAAACACTGCTACTGTAAATACTTCTTTACACTTCTCTTATGCCTCCTTTACAGTAGTAATTTAACCAAATCCCACCCCACCTAGTAAGACCTCCCTGGAGTTCCAAGAGGAGAATAAGCATGGAAAGATATGCTCTATGGTTAACTTGCTGAACCTGCAGAGCAGAAAACCAAGAGGCGGGGGCAAGGGATACATACAGTCATAAAGTCTAGGCTCGAAGCTTAGAAATGAGATAAACAAAAGCAGCAGTAGAAGACAACAACAACGCTAAGTATTCAATTAGTCCAGGATGAAATGGCAACAATCAGGGAAAAATATAAGGAAGGAAAAAAATCCACCCACCACATAAAGCTGGTGACACATCAAACACCAGTGTGGCTCACATTCTCATTAGGAAGAGCTCAATTTGCAGTTGCAAAGCAAGCAGCAAAAGCAACATCTAGGAAAATTACTTCTGCCTCCCTGTCTCTTAAAACCTGGAGTGCAGCAAATAAGAGATGGAATCAATCCACCTGTGGGGAGCACAAGTTAACCTCAAGCACTAAAAGACTGTGCTCCCACTAAGCCCAAGCACATAACAATCCATCCATCTCGTGGAAAATTCTAGGCAAGCATTTGAGTCTGAACTCTGTCATCAACAAGGAAAGATTTGTGATTCCCAACACATCATTCACAATTCATTCTACCAGGGACATGCAGCAGGTGTTCTTTGTGCCTAGGCCAATTTCAGATGAGGAAGACAGGTTACTGGTCAGGAAAGCCAAACCTTGGATGCCTCTGAATCAAAAAGTCAGGCTTATCCTCATCCCCATCATGACAGAGGTGCACTTCTACAGAGGGCAGAAGCCCCTCTGGGCCTGCAGCTAGAGCAATGGCTCTCAGCCATTTACATTCCTCAAGATACGAATAATCTCCCAATTAATATAATACCTTATAGGTTACAAAGCCCTTTCCTCACAATAATGTGGTTAGTGCCCAGTATAACCAATTTACAGATGAGATAACTGAGGCCCAGGAGGGTGAATTAACTTTCCTAAAGTCACACAGGTTGTCAGCAGCCAAGCTGGGATTCAAACTCAGGTCCAAATCCGCTGCTCTTTCTACTTCATGATTTTCCAGTTTCCCACATTTGCCAGAGCTCTCAAAATCAAACCTAGATTAAGAATAGGCTTTCTGCCATGTTATGACATTATTTGTTGTTTAAGCTCACGGAGTGAAGCCAAGTGCCTGTCATGGCATAGGAGGACAGAAAGAAGACCTGCCTGGGAGAAAATTGTTACGGAGGGAGATCTGGGGAAGGTGTTATGGAGGAAATGGCACTCGAATTGGGCTTTAAGGATGAGTAGGAGTACAGCAGAACAAACATTTCAGGCAGAAAAACAAGAGCATGGAGGTGAAAAGGTGAGAGGTGGACACAGGGGCAGCATGTAGTCCAGTTTGGCTAGTGCAAAGAGGCCATAGAGAAGGGCAAAGGGACATATACCTGGAGTGGTAAGATGACATCAGATTGTGCCAGGCCTTGAGCGTGAGGTGATGGGGCTTGAACTTTATTTGGTAAGCAATAGGGAGCCACAGAAGATTTTTTTGAGCAGAGGAGAGATACGGTCAGATCTATGCATTTAAAAATTGATTAGTTAGAGGAGTGAAGGATAGACTAGAGGAGGAGTAGAATACAGAGGGGAAGGGAAAATGTTTTTTCTTAGGTTTCACAAGAAACATGAAAAAGAGCTCTGAACATTTACTGCAAATGATAAAAGGTGATTGGGCTCCCCCCCCCCCCCATTGAGAGGAAGATAAGAAGCAATAGAGAAGCAGGGCTGGTGAAGAGGGGCAAAAGAGAGAAGGAAACACTAGTAAAAGTTACATATATGTGCATTTTCCTAGCCATATGAAAGCCTTAGGCAGCCTAATGCTTTTAGAAAACTGCGTACGGCTAATTTAACAAGTTTCTGTTGGAGTTGGTCAGTCCTCTGAAATAGGCAGGCCATGCATGCAGGCACATGC